>NC_133450.1:237003608-237719608 GCF_048565385.1 Saimiri boliviensis | reverse complement strand
CTGTTTTCTATGTGCACATGTGTGTGCATGTACATGTGTGTTCACATGTATATGGTGTGTGTGCATTTGTGTGTATTGTGTGCCCATGCAAGGCATGTATTCATGTGTGCATTCATATGTATGTGTGTATCACTCACTTTATCACACCGGGCCTATGAATTTTCATTTTTAGACCCAAATTTGCTCTCAAACTTTTCCCTGGAAGGCTGTTGCCAATTGCTCACAACAAATCACGTCGGATGCTGCGTGCACGCCTTTGTTCTGCGCTGGCCAGGACACCAATGGCCTTGTTATATTAAAGAATGCACTCATTTCACACATCCCTACAGTCCAGCTCTGTAGGCATCAGCGGGAGCTGAATGACCAGCAGAGTGGACGGTGACATTCAATGGACGCACTGTTCAGAGGGCCAGATGGCAGTAACAGGAAAGGATGGGCTTTACAGACACAGGGCTGAGCAGAAAAAGCAAAATACCCCGTGAAAAACTCACATGCAGAAACGATATGTGTTCAAGAAAACAATTCCAGACAAAAGGAAACACCAAACACCTAGAAATGCGGGTCTCTGGGAGAGGGATTTGGAAACAAGGGATCAAGTCAGAAATGTCAGAGAGCTTCCTGGCCAGCCAGTAGGGGTGACTCCCCACCAACTGAGGGCACTGGGTAACAGGCCCAGATGAAAATAACAACTGCAATTTTACCCACAAAAGGCACAGACCCTGTGAAATACTGTCAGGGTGGGGTTCAAGGATGTCACAATGGCCACAGTCTCCTGGGGCTTCCAAGACCTTCCCACTGGGCCGGAGATTTTCTGATCTATGCAGCAGGTACCACTCCTGGCCTGAGGCCCCTCCACACATTTTCACCAGGAGCCCAGGGCTCTGGGGAGTTCGTGCTCATAAGCAACCAGTGAGAACTTGTGGAGCACGTGGAATAAACGTGGGTGTGCAGAGAGAATCCCCCAACTCCAAGCCCTGCCCAGGGCCTTCTGCATACCCCTGCACTGTGGGCAGATGTCCCTGGAGACCAAGTGAGAGGACGAGGTCATTTCCTGCCCAGCAAGTCCTCATGCCTGCTTCCGGTCTGGGAGAAGCCTGAGTGCCAGCTGCTGGGGACCCCACCCAGGTCGCATGGCCTGGACAGGGGATGAAATGTCAGCTGTGGGCAGCCAGGCTGGGGTTTCCAGCTAGTCCTGACCCTGCATCCCACCACCCACCATCCCAGAACCCCTGAAGGGTGGGGAGCACCTCAGAATTCAGACCTCAGGCCTTACGAATCCTTGGCTGGTGACCATCAGGCAAGGGACATGGCAACCATCGTTCCACATAGGGATGGGCTTGAAAAGTGCCTGGCAGGATGGGGTCATGGGCTTTGGCTGGCCTCACACCTTGCTTGGCTCCTCTGCCTTTTCTGCTGTTTCTTCATAAGTCACCTTCACACCAGCCCTCAATTCAGGCTCTGCTTCTGTGATTGGTTTTTGAAAACTGTCCTATCAAGTCTGAGCACAATGGCTTATACCTGTAATCCCAGCACTTTGGAAGGCCAAGATAGGAGGATTGCTTAAGGCCAGGAATTTAAGACCAGCCTGGGTAATATAACAAGACACTGTCTCTCTCTATAAAACACACACACACTAGCCAGGTATGGTAGTGCATGCCTGTAGCCCCAGCTATTGGGGAGGCTAAGGCAGGAGGATCACTTGAACACAGGAGGTTGAGGCTGCAGTGAGCTATGACTGTGCCACTGCACTCCAGCCTGGGTCACAGAGCAAGGTTGCCTGGAGCAAGTCCCTGTCTCTTAAAAAAAAAAAAAAAGAAAAAAATACATTGTCCTAGCAAGCACACTTTTGGTTAGGTTCTAGAGTTGGGGCCCCAACTGGGCAGAGGGCCATAGGGACCCCACTGTTGGTGCTGAGTGGCATGGCAGAAACCACTGGCTGCTGCAGAAGTACACCTGCATCAACTTCCTTTCCTCTGAGTTGGAGGGGAGTGGGCCCCAGGCTGGGAAATACATCTAGCATTAAGAGATGGGAGAGGACTGTAATGAGAAGGGCTGCAGTTTGCTGTGGGTGGATGAGATGTAGAATGGAAATAAGCTCAGGTCAGAAAATCACAGGCAATACCAGAGGCCTCATGGCCATGTTTAAAGGCTCCTGGTGCCCTGCAACTGGGTCATGGGCTGTTGAAAAGAGCTGGGAGTAGCTGAACCACAGAGAAGCTTGAATTCAGAGCTGCACAGGGCTACCAAGGGCAGGAGGGACCCTGTGATCTGGTGCATGGGTTTCCTGTTACTGCTATACAAATCACTACAAACCGAGCAGCTTTGAGCAACATATCCACGCTCTCACAGTGCTGTGGGCCAGGCAACCAGAAGTTCTGTATCTCCAGGCTTACCAGAGTCCCCTGCTTAGGGTCTCACAAAGCTGAAACCCAGGTGCCAGTCAGGCTGTGCCTCTTTCTGGAGGTGCTCAGGATGAACTTACTGCCAACTCATTCAGGTTGTTGGTTCAGTAGTGCTTCCTGTGGTTGTAGAACTGAAGTCCCCCCTTTTTTTGGCTCTCAGCCAGGGTCAGGGGTTGTCTCTGTTCCTAGAGGAAAGTGCCATATACCTTCTAAGGGCTCCACATGGCTCCCTATGCAGCAGAGGGTCAGGTTCCTCTCAGACTTCAGATATCTCTGACTTCCCTTCTGTCATATCCCTGACACCAACTGGCAGAGTATTTTGCTTTTAAGGACTCAAGTGATTAGAACGAGCTCTACTGGATAATCTAGCATAATTCCCCTATTTATGGTCTGTATCCCCCAGCACCACTGCAAAATCCATCTTGGCATATAAGGCAATGTAGTCACAGGATCCAGGAGTTGGGGTGGGCTTCTTTGGGGGGCATTATTCTGCAGACCACATGCACAATAAAGTGAATATAGCCTGATGGACTTTGTATTAGTTCATTCTTGCATTGCTGTAAAGAAATACCTGAAACTGGGTAATTTATAAGAGCCTTGGGAGTCCACCACTTGCACCAGTATGCCCTGAATATAGGACATAGAGTTGAAGGAGATTATTTTGGAGCTTTAAGATTTAATGGCTGCCGTCTGGGTTTCGAATTTGCATGGGGCCTGGATCCCCTTTCTTTTGGCTGATTTCTCCCTTTTGAAATAGAAATGTTTACCCAGTGCCTGTATCCCCATTGTATCTTGGAATTAGCTAACTTGTTTTTGATTTTACAGGATCATAGGTGGAAGGGAGTTGCCTTGTCTCAGATGAGCCTTTGCACTTTGGACTTTTGAATTAATGCTAGAATGAATTAAGACTTTTGGGGACTATTAGAAAGGCAGAATTATATTTTGAAATGTGAAATGGACATGAGATTTGGGAGATGCCAGGGTAGAATGATATAATTTGTATATTTATTCCTGCCCAAATCTTATGTTGAATTGTAATCCCCAGTGTTGGAGGTAAGGTCTGGTGGGAGGTGTTTGAATCATAAGGGCAGATACTGCATGATTGGCTTGGGCCATCCCCTTGGTGATAAGTGAGCTCTTACTCTAAGTTCACATGAGATCTCATCATTTAAAAGTATGTGGCACCTCTACCACCGCTGCTCCTCTCTCTCTTTCTCTCTGTCTCTCTTTCACACACACGCACACACACACACACACACACTCTCTCTCTCTCTCTCTCTCTCTCTCTCTCTCTCCCCTCTCTCTCTCGTTCTCACTATGTGATGTGCCTGCTCCTCCTTTGTCTTCTGTCATGATTGGAAGCTTTCTGAGATCTCTCCAGAAGCAATGGAGTTATGCTTCCTATTCAGCCTGCAGAACCATGAACCAAATAAATCTCTTTTCTTATAAATTACCCAGTCTCAAGGTGTTTCTTTATAGCAATGCAAGAACAAAGTAACACAAAGTCTATCAGGCTATATTCACTTTATTATTTTTTCTTCTCTGCTCCTCAACCTCAACAATTTCAACTGTTGAGGTTCAATTGTTAATTGTTCAGTTGTCCTATCTTCCAGTTCACAGATTCTTTCTTTTGCCTGCTCAAATATGCTGACAAATCCCTCTAATGAATTTTTCATTTTAGTTCTACTCTTCAATTTCTTGCAGGGTTCAGCCCCCAGAGCTGCTCTCATGAGCTGATGTTGAGTGCCTGTGGCTTTTTTCAGGTGCAGAGTGCAAGCTACCGCTAAATCTACCATTCTTGTGTTTAGATAATAGTGGCCCCCTTCTCACAGCTCCACTAGGCAGTGCTCCATTGGAAACTCTGTGTGAGGGCTCCAACACCACATTTACCCTTGGCACTGCCCTAGTAGAGGTTCTCTGTGAGGGCTCCACACCCACAGCAGGCTTCTGCCTGGACACCTGGGCTTTTTGTACAAGCTCTGAGATCTAGGCAGAGGCTTCCAAGCCTCAACTGTTGCACTCTGTGTACTTGCAGGCTTAACACCACATGGGAGCCACCAAAGCTTATGGCTTATACCCTCTGAAGTAGTGGTTCAAGCTATACATGGGGCCCTTTGAGCTGAGGCTGGAGTTGGAGCTGTTGGGATGTGAAGACCAGATCCCTGAGGTGACATAGGGCAGTGAGACCCTGGGCCTGGCCCACAAAACTACTCTTCCCTCCTAGGCCTCTGGGTCTGTGATGGGAGATGCTGCCATATAGGTCTCTGAAATGTCTTCAAGGCCTTTCTTCCATTGGCTTGCCTATCATCACTTGGCTCCTTAGTTATGCAGGTATCTCTAAAAAATGGTTGCTTCATAGTCTGCTTGAATTTCTCTCCTGAAAGAGCTTTTTTTTTTTTCCACATGGCCAGGCTGAAAATTTTTCAAACTTTAATGTTCTGCTTCCCTTTTAAATGTAAGTTCCAACTTTAAGCCATTTCTTTGCCCCCACATCTGAGCATAGATTGTTAGAAGTAGCCAGGCCACATCTTGAATGCTTTGCTGCTTGGGAATTTCTTCTACCAGGTACCCTATGTCATAACTATAAAGTTGAAACTTCCACAACTTTCAGGGCATAAACAGAATGCAGCCAAGCTCTTTGCTAAGACATAACATGTGCAAACTTTGCTCCAGTTTCTAATAAATTTCTCATTTTCATCTGAGACCTCATCAGCCTGGATTTCATTTTTCATATCATTATCAGCATTTTGGTCAAAACCATTTAACCAGTCTCAAAGAAGTTCCAGACTTTCCCTCATCTTCCTATCTTTTTCTGAGCTCTCCAAACTCTGCCTGTTACCCAGTTCCACAGTTGCTTCCACATTTTCAAGTATCTTTATAGCAGTGCCCTACTCCTCAGTACCAGTTTCAACCTGTAAGGTGCCACCAAATGGACCAACATATGCATAATGGGAGTCTAAAGAGAGGAGGAGAAAAAGAGGTAGAAAATTTATTTGAAGAAATAATTTCCAAAAATTTCACAAGTTTGATGAAAGACATGAATCTACAGATCCAAGAACCCTCAAAAACTGTAAGTAGGATACAACCTAAAAAAACAAAACTATACCAAGACACAAATTCACAAATTGTTGAAAGACAAAAGAGAATCTTGAAAGCAGCAAGAGAGAAGTGACTCATCATGTACAAAGAATTCTTTGATAAGATTAACAGCTGATTTCTCATCAGAAACCTTGATCGCAAAGAGGCAATGAGCTGACATATTTAAGGTGCTAAAAGAATAAAAAACTGTCAACCAAGAATTTTATAAACAGCAAAATTGTCCTTCAAAACTTAGAGAAATGGGGCTGGGTGTGGTGGCGAGAGAGAGAGAGAGAGAGAGAGAAGAGAGAGAGAGAGAGAGAGAGAGAGAAAGTAAGACATTCCAGATAAACAAAAGCTGAGGAGTGCATTACTGCTAGACCTGCCCTGCAAAAGTACAAAAAGGAGTCCTTCAGATGGAAATGAAAGGACACTAGACAGTAATTTGAAAACATCTTTAAAAAGTCTATTAATGTCAGATACATGGGGAAATATAAAATCCAGTGTTTAATTTTTTAAAAATAATTCCATTTGTGATTTACTGCATGTTTTAAATGTAAATGCATAGAAATAATTATAGATCTGTACTATTTGGCACATAATGTAGAAATAATTTATGACAAAAATAACATAAAGAGGAAAGAAGAACTGTATAGGGACAGAGTTTTTAGATACTATTGACATTAAATTAAGGTAAATTCAAATTAGATTGTTACAAATTTAGGTTTTTAAATGTTACTCCCATGGTAACCACAGAGAAAATACTTAAAGAATATAGACAAAATAAAATAAGAAAAGAATCAAAATGTTTCACTGCAAAAAAATTAAGCAGAAAATAAGGCACTAATGGGAGAAAATGAGGCAGAAAAAGAACTAAGACATAGAGAAATTTCTGCCATATCAAAATGGCAGAAATTGTTCTTTCCTTGACAATAATTATTTTAAATGTAAATAGAATAAACTCCCCAATCAAAAGGCAGAGATTGGCCAAATGGATTAAAACAGAAACAAAATAAGCCAGGCACTGTGGCTCATGCCTGTAATCCTAGCATTTTGGAAGCCTGAGGTGGGAGGATTGCTTGAGGTTAGGAGTTCAAAACCACCCTGGGCAACATTGCGAGACACTATCTCTAACAAAACAAAATGAAAATCTAACTATATGCTGCCTATAAACGACTCACTTTAAATTCAAAGGCACAAATATGTTGAAAATAAAAGAATGGAAAATAAATTCCATGCACATATGGGAACCAAAAGATAGTGTCAGTACTTATACTAATATCATTTAAGCAGAAATTGTTATAAGAGACAGAGAACAGCATTATATATTGATAAAGGGGTCAAATCATCAAAAAAAGTAACACCTAGAAACATATGCACACACAATAACAGAGCCCAAAAAATGACAAAAGCATTGTCACATTTGATTGGAGAAATAGACAGCTCTTTATTAATAGTTGGGTACTCCAACACCCGATTTTCAGAAATTCAGACAACATATAAACAGAAGATCAGTACAAATAGAAAATTAAAGAACACTATAAACCAACTAGACGTAAGAAACATTTAAAAGCACTCTACTCAACAACAGCAGAGTACACATTCTTCTCAAGTACACATGAAACATTTCTGGGATAGATCATATGTTAGGACACAAATAAATCTCAGTAGACTTAAAAAGAAAACTGTATAAAGAATCTGACTACAATGGAATGAAGCTCAAAATTAATAACAAGGAAATCTGGAAAATTTACAAATATGTGAAAATTAAATAACACAGTCTTAGATAATCAAGGTGTCAAGGAGAAATAATAAGAGAAATTAGAAAACACTTAGGATCTAATGAAAAAGAAAATGTAACATACCAGTATTTAGAGGATACAGTGAACAGGGTGCTGAAACGGAAATGTGTCACTGTAAGTGCTTACATTAAAAAATAAGACAGCTCTTAAATCAATAGCCTAATTTTGCACATTAAGGACCTAGGGAAAAAAGCACAAACCAAATCCAACGCTAGCAGAGAAAGAAATAATAAAGATTCTAGTGGAGATATAATCAAACTAGAGAATAGAAAAACAATAGAGAAGGAAAAAGTTCATTGCTATGAATGAAATTGTATCCTCCAAATTATATATATGTGTGTGTGTGTGTGTGTGTGTGTGTCTGTGTGTGTGTGTGTGTGTATGACAGCTATCCTCCAATGTGACTGCATTTGAAGATAAGGCCTTTAGGAAGGTAATTAAGGTTAAATGAGGTCATGAAGGTAGGGTCCTAATCTGATAGGTCTGCTGTCTTTATAACAAAAATTCACCAGTGTTGCAGGGGACAAGATTGACATGCAAAAATCAGTTTTATTTCTATATACTAGGGATGAACAATTCAAAAAGTAAATTAAGGGAGCAATTTCATTTACAATAGGATCTACAATGGTAAAATCCTAGGAATAAATTTAACCAAGGAAGTAAAAGATGTATTTGGACACTGAAAACTGCAAAACGTTGCTGAAATAGAGAAGATCTAAGTAAGTAGAAAGATCTCCCATGTTTATGGCTGGGAATACATTATATCATTAAGGTATCAATACTACCCAAAGTAATCTACACATTCAACATTATCCTTAATAAAATTCCAAATGTCTTTTTGCAGAATTGAAAAGTTAATATTCTATTTCATACATAACTGCAAGGGAACTTAAAGAGACAACACAATCTTGAAAATGAAGAACAGTTTGAATGAATCTTATTTTCTGATTTCAAAACTTATTACAAATCTACATAATCAGAAAAAGTGTGGTACTGGCGTAAGGATAGATGTATATACCAATGTAATAAAATTAAGAGTACAAAAATATATCCATATTTTTTTGGATATGGATTTTTTTTGGCCAAATGACTTTTGACAAGAGTGCCAAGTCCATTCTTGGGAAAAGAATAATCTCTTCAACAAATGGTATTGGGACAACTGAATATTTACAAGCAAAAAAATGAAACTGGACCCTACCTGACACCATATACAAAAAAAGAACTCTAAATGGATCAGTGACTTAAGTACGACAGCTAAAACTATAACACTCTTAGAAGAAAACTTAGGTGTAAATTGCTGAATTGAGCAATGGATTCTTAGATATGACACCAAATGTATGAACAACATAAGAACAAAGAAATAAATAACTTGAACAAAATCAAAAACTTTTGTGCATCAAAAAACATTATCAAGAGGGAGAAAAGACAGCCAACAGAAGGAGATAAAATATTTGCAAATCATATATCTGATAATGATTTAACATCTAGAACATACAAAGAATTTCTACAATTCAATAACAATAATAAACAACTGATATCAAGATGGGCAAAGCACTTGAATAGACATTTCTTCAAAGAATATATACAAATGCCCAATGAGTACACAAAAAGATGCTCAATATCATTAGTCATTAGGGAAATGTTTGTCAAAACCACCAGGAGCTACGTCTTCAAGCTCACTAGAATGGCTGAAAATAATCAATTAAAACAGAAAATAACAAGTGATGGCAAAGATGTGGAGAAATTAGAACCCTCATACATTACTAGTGATAGTGCAAAATGTTACAGCCATTGTGAAAAACAGTTTGGTAGTTCCTCGAAAAGTAAACATAGAATTACCATGTGACTAAGAAATTCCACTCTTAAGTATACACCCCAAAGAATTGAAAACAGGGTCTCAACCAGATACTTGTATGCCCATGTTTATTTTAAAATTATTCACAATAGCCAAAGGGTGGAAACAACCCAACTGTTTGTCAACAGAGGAATGGATAAACAAAATGTGATATCTACACACAATGGGAAATTAGCCTTAAAAATGAATGAAATTATGACACACGCTACCACATGGATAAATCTTGAAAACATTATTCTAAGTGAAATACACCAGGCACAAAAGGAAAAGCATGGCGTAATTCTGTTTATGTAAAATATTTATCACAAGGAGATTCATAGAAACAGAAAATAGATTAGCAATTTCCAGGGACTGGGGTGAGGGGAGAATAGGAAGCTAGTGTTTAGTAGTTAGAGACTTTATTTAGGGTATGCAAAAGTTTTGGAAATAGATAATGATGATGGTTGCACAACATTGAGAATTTAATTAATACCCCAGAATTGAACACTAAAAATGGTTAAATTGGTAAATTTTGGTAAATATTGTTTTATATATGCCTATATATGTATATATATGCCACAATTTTTGAAGTTGGTAATGTACCATTGAAATATACACTTTAAATGAGTGAATTATATGTTATGTGAATTCTTTCATCAATAAAGTTGCTAAAATGTATATATTTTATAATTACATACATACGTAATTCTATACTTAGTTAATCGTTGAACAATGCAGGGGTTAGGGCCACTGGCCCCCTGCACAGTTGGAAATCTGAGCATAACTTTTGACTCCCACAAAATTTACTACTAATAGCTTCCTGTTGACTGGAAGCCTTATTGATAACATAAATATACATATTTTATGTGTTAAAAATGTTATATGCTATATTCTTAAAGTAAGCTAGAGAAAAGAAAATGTTATTAAGAAAACCATAAGGAAGAGAGAATACATTTATAAAACTGTACTATATTTATTGATACTGTAAGTTTACATCATCTATTTACAAGAGGAATTGCCTATCTGAAATGAAATTACCTGCAGCTGCAGACCCTAATCTATGGTACATATCAAGCAATTCAGATTTCTCTTGCAACGTCATGACTTTTCTCTGCTTCTTGGGAGCACTTCCAAGTATCACTAGTGGCACTTTGTATGGGTCCCATGGTGTCACTCAGGATTTCTGGTATTGTGCTAAACATGATGAAAAATACGTGAGAACCATGAGAAATCACCTTCTACTGTAATACTCAATTTACTAGAGAAGTGAACAGCTTATGTTGAGATAATTAGTGTCACGTGGTATTTTAAGTGGATACCTGCAACACTTCAGCTCACCACAATAGTAACAGAAGGTGGCTGTGAAATTATAATAGTAGAGCCTGCACTATAGTTAATTTTATGGGGTTACAATTTAATACTGTATCTTCACGTTTGTTTAGCTTTCTCTCAACTGCAAATGATGCTATGTACAGTCTGTTTGTGTATGTAAGTTTTGATAAATTTTAACTTTTTAAACAATAGATTTGTGTCTATCTTATAGCAGTAATTTGTAAAAGTAGACTAGTATCTACATATGTTTTATGTAGTCATAACATACCTAACTTTTCTTCATCTTTTTGATCTTTCTAGGCTACATGTCTCATCTGGGAGTTTTTTCAAAGTGTTGCAAATCTCCAAACCTTTTCTAATATTCTTTTGAGAAAAGCCTCCATGTAAGTGGACCTACACAGTTCAAGCTCATGATGCTCAAGGGTCAACTGTGTGTGTATACCTATGGTTTGTTTGGTGGTAAGCAAGGCAGGGAAGTGGAGCAAATGCCTCTCTGAAGAGATAACCTATGAGGAAGATCTGAAGGAGGTTGAGACCTCAGTGAGCCCTAAGGTGTTTTGGGAACAGGCCAAAGGAATAGCCAGTGTAAAGTCCTGGAGGCAGGGAGATCCTGGCCAGTCTGAGAGCACCTAGAGCACAGGGAGCAAGTGAGAGAGGCTGAGAGATGTGATCAGAGCATGGGCAGGGGCTGGATCGTGCAAGGCCTCTTCAGGGAGAGAGAGCTGTAGGAGGGCTCTGGGTGAGGAGGGACAGGATCTGATGCTGGTTGCTGTGCTTTCCGCAACAGGAGACACAGGAAGCCAGGGCAGAGGAGGGAGTCCTGTGTGGAGCCCACTGCACTAGCAAGAGGCAATGAAAGCATGGACTAGGGAGACAGCAGGTATGAAAAGAATGTGACTTTCCTACTGTATGATTCAAGTTCTAGGACACTTTGCTAAAGGCAAAAGTATAGAGATGGTAAAAAAAAAGGTCAGTGTTTGCCAGTCAGGGGAAGAGAGAAGAGATGAGTAGGTGGAGCATAGAATATTTTTAGAGCAGGAAAATTATCCTGTATGATTCCATAATGGTGGATATGAGACATCACACACTGATCACAAGCTATAGAACTTGACAGCACGAACAGTAAAATATTTTTAAAAATCTCTTAGGATGTTGGGGGTTCCAGGGTGAAAGGCAGATGTGACAAGAAAATTGAACCATATTACAAATGTATAAAACAAACTCACTGAGTCAGTGGGAGGGGGCAATGTGCCAATCCGAGTAACTCTGAAAATGAGTGGAGTCTGTAAGACTAAAAGCAAAAGGAACTACGTGTAAGCACTGTACTCTTGCTGATAAAATTGTTTCCCACAGGGGTGTAAGTTAACAAATCTGCTGTCCATACCTACTGGAATGTATGAAGTGGATGGTGGATGGTGGGAACCTGTTTCTCACTGTCGGAGGGGCCACTGCAGAGAAGCAAGGGAGGAAGGCTAGAATCACCCATGTGGTGGTGGATTAGAGTTGGAATCATTAGTATGAACCCATGTTAACTTAGTATAGACACAGATGTATATTTCCATATAGAAATATTTACAGATAAGTGTATATACATAGGTTAGTCTAAACACGTATTTTTTTGGGCTGTCGGCTGAGAATACCTAAAAGAAATAACACTTCAATACTAATTAGCACACCTACCACCCAAATCGTTATTTCTAATACTGTTCTCCAGTAAACAAAACTTAGGGCTTTCTGGAAAAATGGCTGATTCTAGGACTGAGGCAGGAAAGGTACGAAATGAACCTATAGCATCCTGTAGTGGCAGAAAATAAGGAAGTGCTTCATACATACACACACACACACACACACACACATTGACGGGAACATGTCAAGGATGCTCAGGAGCCAACAGAAATAGTTTCCAATTGCCAAAGCTGGAACAATTTGAGCAATAAAATAAAGTAGCATTGGGTTATAACCCAAAGGATAAAATAACCATCCATGAGACCATGCTGATACAAATAAATGAATGACTGAATTAATAAATGGGGAGAAGATATAACTCTCTTGTGCAGAATTCCAAATAAATTATGTAGATACTCCACCCTCAAGGAAGGGAAGCATAAGTCCCACGCCTTAGGTGTGGGCTGCACATAGTGACTTCCTTCCAATGTGAGCAATTGGAAAGTGGAAAAAGAGTAACTTCAGCCGGGCGCGGTGGCTCAAGCCTGTAATCCCAGCACTTTGGGAGGCCGAGGCGGGTGGATCACGAGGTCGAGAGATCGAGACCAACCTGGTCAACATGGTGAAACCCCATCTCTACTAAAAATACAAAATATTAGCTGGGCATGGTGGCGCATGCCTATAATCCCAGCTACTCAGGAGGCTGAGGCAGGAGAATTGCCTGAACCCAGGAGGCGGAGGTTGCGGTGAGCCGAGATCGCGCCATTGCACTCCAGCCTGGGTAACAAGAGTGAAACTCCATCTCAAAAAAAAAAAAAAAGAGTAACTTCACAAATGTACAAATCTTACAAACACTATCTCAGGCAGGTGATTAAGGACAACAGTAACAGTCATAAGTCATGTGGATAGTGTGTACCTTTGACATGATGTAATAAGAATTATATTTTACCTCTGTAGTTTTCATCCCCAAAACCGATAATCTCAATCTTGTTAAGAAAAAAATTAGGCAATTAGTGGGGTATCCTACAAGATACCTGATCAGGTATCTCCCCAAATGATACTGGTCATCAAAAATAAGGAAAATCTAAGAAACAGTCGCAGCAAAGAGGAACCCAAGGAAATGATATGGTTCGGGTCTGTGTCCCAACCCAAATCTCGTGTCAAATTGTAATCCCCAATGTTGGAGGCAGGGCCTGGTGGGAGGTGATCGGGTTTTGGGGTGGTTTCTAATAGTTTAGCCCCACCCCCCTAGTGCTGTTTTCTTGTGATAGGGTTCCCATGAGATGTGGTTGTTTAAATTGGTAGTACCTTTCCCCGCTCGCTCTTCCTCCCGCTCTGACCGTGAGAAGACCTACCTGCTCTTCTTCCACTGTGGTTGTAAATGTCCAAAGGCCTCTCCAGCCATGCTTCCTGTACAGCCTGCAGAACTATGAGCCAATTAAACCTCTTCCCTTGATAAATTACCCAGTCTTGGTATTTCTTTACAGCAGTGTGAGAACTGACTTTAGAAGAGATGATGACTTTAGAAGTGGGATCCTGAATGGAGTTCTGGAACAGAAACATTAGGGAAAATCTAAGGCAATCTACTGAAACTATAGACTTCAATTTTTAAAAATAACATTACTTACACTTGCTAGGATGGCTATTATTAAAAAAAAAAAAAACAGAAAATAAACATTGTCAAGGATGTGGAGAAATTAAAATTCTCAAACATTCCTGGTAGAAATGTAAAATGGTGTGGCCATTATATAATGAAAACAGTTGGCAGTTTCTTGAAAAGCTAAGCCTAAAGTTACCATATGATCCATCAATTTTACCTCTAAGTATATACCCAAAGAAACTGTAAACAGGACATCAGAGACTTGAACAGAATGTTCATAGGAGCATTACTCACAGTAGCCAGCAGTTGAAACAGACCAGTGTTCCTCAACAGATGAATGATACACAAAATTCAGCACATCCGTACAATGGAATATTATTTCACATTAAAAAGGGAAAGAGTTCTAATACAACATTTTAAGTTTAACCTAAATTTATTAAATAAAGGACAGAATAAACTTGCACGCAGAATTTTCCATTTCATTTTTCAAGACAGAGTCATTTTTTCACACATACTAGAAAATGTTCGTTCCATTTTTAGAGGTCTGAACTCACGGCCTTTCCTACTTTCAATACAATGGCTTTTGCAGCAGCGCCTGCAAGCTCAGAATCAAACCCGCTTACTCCTCTTCCTGCCAAATGGCAACTCCCAATCTCCCCTGTCACTAGGTTGTGTTGTGTGACTGAGTCTGCCAGCAGGATGTATGGAGAGAAGACTCATGCTACTTCTAGATCCTTCCACAAGATTCTTAATCCTGGCTCCCTGAGGGGGCCTGGGAAGCTATGGGTTACAGACGGAGAAGTCCTATCAACCTTGACTCTTGACTACTGAGAGACCAGAGGCCCCTCAATCACTTTCCCCCACAGCCACCAATCAGAAATATTCACCCTGGACCATACGTGAGTGAGAAACCCATTTCTATTGTGTTAAGTCATTGAGATCTCAAGGTTTCTCTGTTTTGGCATTCCCTTAAATAATATAATTGCTTATGCTATTTCTATGTCCATCTTACTGATGAGGAAATGGAGGCTCTGAGAGGTGAAGGCATTTGTCCAGAGTCACAAGGCCAGGAGCTGCAGCTGTGAGCAGAAGACAAAGGCAGGATGGTGGTCAGGCGGGCTCAGGCTTAGACGCGACTGCAGCTCTATGAAAGTGAACTTGGCCAGTGAAACATCAGGTGTGATGAGACACACAAACATGAAGATGACTGTCATGAGGAAGAAGTTTTCATACACATCACTGGAAACAGGAGGCAGGGCAGGCTATGCATGGAGAAGGCATGGCAGGCTGTGCAGGGAGAAACACCAGGTTGGTCAGGAGGCAGAGAGAGCACAGGGGAAACATGGGCTCAAGCATTCATTGGGGTTTCTGCTGGAAGAAATGGGTGAGTCGGAATAAGCAGGCTGAGGATTGGCTGGTTTGAATCACTTCAGTGGGCGCTGTGGTACAGGGGCTGTCCCTGGCTGTCTGGTACCTGCCCTGGGGTGAGGGCAGGGAGATGGTGGCCCAGAATGTGAGGGCCCCAGAGAGGAGGTGGTGGGTGTGGGCTCTGGATGGATTTGTCTGCATTGGACAGGTATGACCACAGGAACTGGCTAGCTCAGGTAAGGGCAGTTCCTCCAGGGTCAGCAAGTGTCAGATGTTAATGCATTAGAACGCAGAAAAGAAAGGCCTGCTTAAGAGCACACCAGGGCACATTCCAGCTGCAAAGCTAACTCTGGACTTTACACTTGACAGGTACCAACATCTTCCTAATTTCCTGACCTGACTCTGAGCTTCTGTGGGGTAAAGTCAGGAGAGACTTCTGAATCCTGCATACCTCCCTGTGGGTCATTGTGGCTGATAGGTGCCAGACCGGGAGGGATCTTGAGTGTCAAGTTAAAGAAGTTTGAACTTTATGCTGGAGGTGATGAAGAGGGAGCCCTGAAAGATCTCTGAGCTCAGGAGGAATTTGATTGGATCTCTGAATCAGGGTGATGAATCTGGCCACGGTGAGGGACATGAATTGGCACAGGTATCAGTGAGCTACTGCAGCATAACAAACTGCCTCAAAATCAGGAAGCATTCATCACTGCTCTTTGCTATACTCACAGCTGCATAGTTGGTTTGGGCTGGGCTGGGTGGGCTGACCCAGGCATCGGAGGAAATTGTTGCTTGCTCAACTCATCTTGACTGGCCTCACACATATCCCATAGCTGGCTAGTGGGAGGTTGGTCCATGATGGCCTTAGCTAGTGTGGCTCCCCTCTGTTCCATGTGACTCTCATCCTCCAGCTGGCTAGCCCAGGCCTGTCTGCACCTTGTGTCAAGGTACCCAGAGAGAGAATGGGTGTGTGCCTGTCCTCTGAGGCTCAGGTTTGGAATAAGCAAACTTCTAGCTCCACTCTTCTGTCACCATAGAAGTTGAGAGGCCAGCTGGGATTCACAGGGCAGGGGATAAACTTGACCTCTTCTTGGGAGGAACTGAATGTCAGATTGCAGAGCGTTGGACACAGGAAGGCTGCTAGGGACTGAACGCTTGTGTTCCCCCAGATTCAAATGTTGAAATCCTAATCCCGCAACAGGATGGTATTAGGATGTGGGGCCTTTGGGAGATACTTAAGCCATGGTGGGTGGAGCTGCAACTGAACCAATAGTTGTATAGTCAGTGTTTTTTTGTTTGTTTTACATAAACAGGAATTGACCCTTCTGGTCCTAAAGCTTGAAACTTACATTTGTTTTATCTGAGTTCCTTTCTCAGGGAAGAACTCTCAGATCTTCAAAAAAAAAAAAAAAAAAAAAAAAGAAGTCTCAAAGAACTGGAACTCACCAGATCATTCATCCAGACAATTAGATGTCAGGCTCTTTCATTCATCATAATTGCTTCCTTACTCCTCCCTAGTTCCTGTTTTTTTATGTGTTGTTATACTTCTTTCCTGATATATAAACCTCTAATTTTAGCTGGTAAGGGAGATGGATTTGAATGGAGCTTCCATTTGCCCAGGTGCAGCACCCAGTGAAAGCCTCCTTCCTTGGCAATACTTGCTGTCTCAGGGATTGACTTTCTGAGAGAAGCAGGACCTACACTGAACTCCTGGTGTTTCCACAACAGAGCCGTTTTAATGGAATTAGTATCCTTATAAGAGAAGAGACACCAAAAGCTTGCTTCCTCTCTGTGCTCAGCCATGTGAAGATACAATGAGAGGAAAGCTGTCCGCACACTAGGGAAAGAGCCCTCACCAGACTTTGGATCTGCCAGCACCTTGATCTTGAACTTTCAGCCTCCGGAACAATGAGAAGTGAATGCCTGTTGTTGAAAACATCCAGCCTATGATAATTTGTTATAGCAGGTCCAGTCAAAATAGAGGTATAAAGAGTTGGAACCATTTCTGAAATCAATCTAGCACAGGGGCTGACAAATCTGGCCTGCTTCCTGTTTTTGTAAATGAAATTTACAAAACTTCGTTTACAAAATTTACACAGCCATACCCATTTTATTACATATTATCTACAATTTATTGCATGCCATCTACCTTTATACTACCAAAGCAGAACTGAATGACTGACAGAGCCTCTGTGAGCTGCAAAGCCTAAATATTTTTTTATTTGGCCATTTACAGAAAAAGTTTGCTGGCCCCGATCTAGCATAAGATGAGGAGAATTGAAGGCCCAGAGGTATTTTGGGAGGCAGCCAGACTCACCAGGGATGACCCAGGCCAGGCTCAGCCCAGAGGCACTGGGACAGGCACTGAGATGGGTCAAGAGGTAGAAGCAGTGCAGTTCAAACCCCAGCACCCCCACCCTTCCTCACTGTGTGGTTCTGGGTGGGTCACCTCAACACCCTGCCTCAGCTTCAAGCTTGGAAAATGGCCAGAGTTACAGCCACCTGGAGGTCTTCAAGGATTCAGAGAGAACATCTGTAAACACCCTTCCCAGAGCCTGGCACAGGTGAGGGCTCAGCAGAGCAAAGCCTGCTTCTCAAAGCCCCGTCAGGGTCTCCAGAGCAGCCCTGGCTGGCAGACAGGGGTTCCCTCCCACCTCCCTCCCACTCTGCTGGGAGGACGCATTCCTGCAGCCACGCATCTGCGGGCAGATCTGCTTCCCTATCTGTGTTCTGCTAATAAGGAGAAAACACACTTGGCGAGGTTAGACAAACAGCCAGGGAGTGATTGACACAGCCCCAGCCTCAGCCAAGCCTCTCCTGCCTGCACTGGGAGCTCCTGAGAAAATACCGTGTGTATCCAGGCTCTTCCCCGTGCAGCGAGCTGTTTGCTTTCCATTAGCCTCAGATTGTGCCCTTTAGTCACACCACGTCCATCAGCGCTGGAAGGGGAGGAGCTTGCTCTCAGCACACCCTGGGCCACATGGGCGCTGGTTCGCATTTTCCCCTTTACTGTGGGGCATCTCAGTTGGTCTCAAAGTGTCCCCCCGGTGCCCTAGCCCATCCCACCTGCCCAGTGCTCTGCCCGGGGAGCCCTCATTTAGAGCTCTGAGCCCAGGTGCCTCCTGGGCCACCTTGGCAGCTGAGTTGAATTGGACTGGGCCTGGGTGTGAACAGCTTCCTGGGTAAGTCTCCCATGCAGTCAGGCTGGGAAGGTCAGGCCTGAGACAGGGGCCTCTGGGATGGACTGGCTCACCCAAGCAAGGCACAGACCCCGCTGTGAAACACCTCCATGTGCAGAGGAACCTGTAGCCCAGGGGCTGACGAAACTGCTAGAGAGCTCTAGTTTCTGGTCAGGAGGTCCACAGCACCCACTTGGTTTCTAAATTGGGTCTACCCTGGGTCTGGGGTCTGCCCTGGGTCTCCCCCATGCATCCACACGGGGCCAGGGCTGGTGCTGGGCAGCTGGGTCAGGTTTGCCAAGGTGCGCAGCCTGGCAGGTGCTCTCAACTGTCAGGTGAGCCGGCTGCTCCCTCTGAGACAGGGGGAAGAGCCCAGCCTCAGCCTGGTCCCAGAGTGATGTCAGCAGGGATGACCAGGCTGAGAACCCCACCCGCTTGCTGCCTCTCCCTGCAGGGCTCCCGTCACTCCTCTGCCTGCTCCCACCTTGGGGACACTTTCTTCAGTCTCAGACCTTAGCTTTTTAATGTCACAACACCCACCAGGGGGCTGCATCTGGGCTATTCATGGTCATTTCCTAGATGCTTTCGAAGGTAATAGTTTGCAAAGTGGGAAACAGGGTTTGAGAATGATAAAAGAGAGGGTAGGAAAAAAGGTTCCGGAACCTAAAACCTTGCCTTCCAGGGTGGGCAGGGGCCTCTAAGATGCACTGGTTCACCCAAGCAAGGCACAGACCCCGCTGTGAAACACCTCCATGTGCAGCTGGAGAAACTGAGGCTCAGCTTGCGAAGGTCAGCTGCCAAAACCCTAAGAGATGGCCCAGGATCCCCACACTGGCCCATCTGAGCACAGGGCACCGCCCGCATCCTCTACCCTACACCCATATTTTCAGCTTTATGGCCCATAATTTGGAAATCCGGTCATTCTATGTCTTTCCTGGGCTCCTGTCTCCTCGCTGTGTGCTCATGCCATTTCATGGCACGCAGCACTCATTTGCTGGGTGTGCTGGATAAGCCACAGCTTGCTAGGGCCTCGATTTCCCCATCTGTCCATGGGAATCTCAATGCCAGCCTGGTGGAGGCTATAAGCCACCCCCTCACAGAGCCCTGAGAAGGTGCTGGTGGCGGCCGATGCCTGGGTGCCCAGGCTGTGCCCACCTGGCCTGTGAGGCCTTAGGCCTGAGAGCCATTGCTGCTTGCTTCCCCAGGGGCTGCCCCTCTCCTCCATCCACAGGAGGGGAAATTACCCATTAATGAGAGAGAATTACAAACGCAACATCTGGCCCACCGCCCAAGGTCCCTGTGCGAGTAGGGAGGGAGCGGTGGTGCTGGAAGGGGAATTGAAAACAAATGCATGGGGGTGTTTTCTTTGGTGGACCCGAAGTCCTCTCCCCATGCTACTCCCCGCCACTGTCCCAAATTTGGACTTTTACGGAAACGGGTTTCATGCCTGGGCTTCCCATGAACTCTCTTAATTCAATTGAGAGGCCATTATCGGCACTGGGAGTAATGGCTGTTTCCGCAGCCTGGGGGAGACTGAGGGATGGGTAGAGCTCTCCTCTTGCAGGTGGGAGAAGAGCAGGCTGAAGGCCCTGCCCTGCTTGGGTTAGGCCGTGAGAAGTAGGTGCCCAGAGGGGTTGGAGTGTGAGGTTCAATGTGACTCCTCTGGTGGTGGGGCTGGGGTAGGTGGCGGCAGTCCTGCTGGAAGCAGGAGGCAGAGGAACCCCAGATCCCACAGGTTCCTGAGAGGGAGTGTGGGGCTGCAGCGGTTGCCACCCGGGATGGGGTCCCGGTGGCCCTTGAGGGATTGGTGGAGGCAGCATCAGGGCCTGGGTGGGGAGGAGCCCTTAGCTGAGGTGCCTGGGTCCCTCTGCCAGGAAGCACCCTGCCCGGGCTCCTTCCTCCCCTGAATTCTCCCCCTGCAACCCTTTGCAGGACCCTTCCTGCTCATTCTCTGGTCAGAACCACCCCCAACCCCGCTCTCACGGTGCCCACACCTGTGAGAGCCCCTGTTCCCCCACGTCTGAGGGCTCTGGGAGCACAGAGCCAGCCCAGGGCCTGGCACAACACAGGATGCAGGTGGAGGCCACTGGAGAGAGGCCCTGGGAGGTGGGCCCAGGGGCTTCCCGCCCCAGCTCCGGGCCATGGCTCCTCCCGGCAGAGAGGCTCAGCCATCCTGCAGGGTCTGCAGAGTGAACTATGAGACTCGGGTCAGCCCCCGACCTCTCCGCAGGCCTATCTGTCATAGCTTCATAGGGGTGTCCTTGGTACCAGCCTCAGCAGGCCGGATCCTCCTGCTGTGAGGGCAGGTGAGCCAGTATCGGTGACGGGCTCTGCTCTGCAGAATGGGATTATAGTTCCTCAGGGGGGTGCTCGGGGGAGGAATGCACGGCCAAGCCCAAGACAGAGGAGGCTCAGGGGTCTGAGGCCCTGCAAAACCCGCCCCGCCGCAGCTGGCCTTTTCCACCCCTCAGGAGGCACCTCTGGATCTCAGGGCAGGAGCCTGGTGAATGCAGTGGCTGATAGGCTGTTGCACCCTCAGAAAACAAAGCCTTTGGAGGCCTTTGCTTTCGTTCTGAGCAGGATTCAGAGCCGAGGCCCTGATCAGTCGAGTGCAGTGCCCAGGACCCTCAAGGGGAGCTGTGTAGGCGTGGAGGTGAAGGGCAGCCCCCAGCAGTCCTCGCTGGAGAGGTGCTGAAGGGGACAGAGGCTCACCCAGTGTCTCCAGGCCCTCTGTGCCCTGGGAACATCTCTGGTTTTCTACACAAAATGGCGTGAGTGCCACCAAGTCCCCACATCTCCCGGCCTCCTTGC
This sequence comes from Saimiri boliviensis, assembly GCF_048565385.1. NCBI lineage: Eukaryota > Metazoa > Chordata > Mammalia > Primates > Cebidae > Saimiri > Saimiri boliviensis. Next base: position 237,698,543 of record NC_133450.1, on the reverse strand, counting down.
CCTCAGGCAGGCCATGGATCAACGGCCACGGGCAGAAGTGATGGGCGTCACTTCCAGGCTGGGCTGGGGCAGGCAAGGGGCCGGACTACGTCTTCAGCTGTTTCTTCCTCTGAGCTGTTGCCAAGGGGCCACGTGGTACAGTTACAGACTGTGGGTCCCGAGGGGCTGCGTGAGGAGCAATTCCCCGCGTGACCACTGATGAGAAATAAGCCTTCGTGGTGTCAAGCCTGAAAATGAGGTTGTTTCTGTGTCCAAGCACTGGCTTGGCATCAGAAATGGGATGAAAAGAAAGCAGCAGGAACGTGTGGCACTGGGGTCGTGTTTGCGCACTAAGTGGGAGGCATTCCATGTCAGAGGCTAGAAGGAAGGAGACCCACATGGTCACTAGAACTTACCGAGTGACCGCAGACATCAGGGGCAGGGGTGCGGGCTGCCATTGGCTGCGATTGTTCAAAGACGACGGGACAGACAGGTGATGAGGAGAGAACTGGTTAGATTGCAAGCAGAACAGGAAAGGAGAGGGTCCAGAAATTCCCTGCAGGTTAGAAAACCAGCGAACTGCTTCTCAACTCCAAACGTAGCTGATGAGTTGGAACGGCCTTCGAAGGACAAATGGCTCCTAAAATCTTGCAGCCCGTCACGTTGCCTTGGGCACGATGGGACTGAAGGTGGATCTGATTCAGGGTCTTTGTGTCCCATTAGGCTGACAGCCTCAAGGTGGTCGTCTAAGACAGAGGGGTGGGGACGGAGGGAGGGAGGGAGGGAGGGAGGGAGGGAGGGGATTCCTCCCGTGGAGCTACCTTGCGGCTCTGGATTAGGCCCCTCCCTTCCTTTAAGTGTGGTCACCTCTTTAAAGACCCTGCCTTCAAATCAGATCACATTCTGAGGAACCACAGGAGAATCTAGAGGACACGATCAATCCTATCACAGAGGGAGAATTCGGGGGGAGAGAGGCTAGAGGCCCTAGAGGGCAGCGGGGAGGAGGAGGCACAAGCAGTGATGAACAGCGGAGGCTGAAATGAGGCCTCAGAAAGCACCGAGGTGGTGACAGCAGCCTCCTGGGAGCGCCGACTTCCTGCCGAAGGCAACCTGAGCGTGGTCAAGGCGTAAAGCGATCCCTGGGCTCCTGTCCCTCTCCAGGCTGGAAGTGGCCGACAGGGCTACGCGGAACCCAGAGACAGCCCAGACCCCACAGGCCAGGATATAAATGTCCAGTGAGGTGACGGCAGGGGACTCTCCTAGGGAAAGAAGGAGGGCCAGGGAGCTGTGCCCAGAGAGCAGGAGCAGCTGCTTGGGGCTTGTTGCCCCCCAGAGCAGGGGCCCTGGCAGCACAGGGTGTGGGAGGCGGCTGCCATCTGTCCATGGGGAAGAACTTAGTGGCACCACTGTCACGGGGCAGGTTGAGGGGCTCCTGTCTGCAGAGGGGCTCGCTTGCTCGGGGCTGACGGCCCACCCCTGGGCCACCACAGACGGCCGTGGGAAGGAATAAGTGGCCTGGTTCTGAAGGACTGTGAATTTCCTAGAAACCTGCGGCTCTAGCTTCCATTGCTCCAGCGTCCAGAGAGTGCGGCGTCTGCGTCCTGAGGCCCTGCGTTTCTGGGACTTGGAGCTGTGCTGGTCAATAGCCGTATGGCAATGAGAGCGGCTGAGCAGAGCCGGGCTGGGAGAGGAGGCGACGGGCTCACGTCCGGGCCTGGCCCCAGAGTCACTGGGAATGGGCAGTCCCTGGAGCAGCCTCCACCAGGAAGAGTTGGGGTGGTTCCAACTCAACCCCTGGGGAAGGCAGCCAAGGCAGGCAGAACTTCAAATGCTTTGGGCTTCTTTTATTTTATTTTATATAAGTGGAGGCAAAATTGGTTTCTCGTGTGGTCTCGGGCTTTCCAAGTCGTAACATCACTCCAGCTCCTCCTGAAGGGAAGAGGCGGGGACTGTGGGACCCCAGCTCCCTCCGCACACACAGCCACCTCCCAGCAGAGCAGCAGCGGCCGCCCCGCTTGCTCCCCGTCAGGGAAGAGACGCCTTCTGTGCAAACCCCTCCTGAGCCACTCACTGCCTGTGTGACCTTGGCAGGTCACCCAACCTCTGCAAACCTCAGTCTCCCAGACTGCAAAACGGTCTGGTAGCACCTTTCACAGGAGCTTCTGTGCCTGAGCCCATCTAGGGGCCATGCGCCCCATGACAGCCCAGGGAGTCAGGCCTGTCGCCTGGAGGGCCCTGGTGGGGACTGGCTTCCTCCTCATGGAACCTCAAAGGCAGCCCCTCCCTCCCATAGACCCCAGCCCACCCAGGGCAGGAGACCTGCTGGCCCAGCCTGGGGCACCGGGCACACCCTTTGCTGCCCAAGCCTCCTTCCCCAGGGCCCTCAGTCACGACCTCTCTTCCCTCCTCCACCCCGCCAGCTCCACATCACTTGGCCTCCGCTTACCCTGAAGAGGAGGCTCCCAGGATGAGCACCCAAATGCCTCTGACTGCTCTCACTGTCCTACCCCTTCCCTCCCCTCCATCAGTCCAGACACCAGAGGAGAATTCCCAAACCCCAGCATGACCACAACCTTGTCCTGCTCAAGTCCTCCACAGCTCCCTGGTACCCCCAAGACAAAGTCACCCAGGGCCCTCCGAGGCCCTACCCCAGCCCTGCCCGGCCCTGCAGACTCCTCCCTTCACTGCCCTTCTGACATGTCACCAAGTCCCGAAAGGCCCCTGCCTTCCTCTCCCCTTTCCTTCCGGCCTCAGCCCCAGGCATCCCTGTGGAGCCTCTTGACCGCCAACCTGCCACCCCCAACCTCCCAGAGCTGCCTATGCGGCACCTCCTAGGCTTCCTTTCCCTCATGGCTTGTGGTTGTTGACAAGCTGTAGCAGTTAGCTCCTGCTGTGTAACAAGTTACCCCAGTACTTTGTGGCTGAAATCCACTAGTCTTTACTTTTGCTACCCATACGGCTATTGACCAGTTCTTCTGGCCTCCACTGACCTTGCTGGACCCATCTGTGGGTCGGATGGCATTTGACCCAGAGCTGGCCTCTGTATTCATTTTCCATTGCTGCATAAAATCCACCACATATTTACTCACTTTCAGCACCACCACTGGTCAGCTCACAGGTCTGTAGCTCAGAAGCCTGACCTGGCATATCTGGGTTCACTTCTCAGGGTTTCACATGGCTGAATTGTGGTGCCAGCCAGGCTGAGTCCTCATCTAGGGGTTCTAGGGAAAAATCCACTTCTCAGCTCATCCTTGTTGGCAGAATTCCGTTCCTTTAGGCGAGAGGACTGGGGTCGTCATTTCCTCCCTACGCTTAGCTTCTAGAGGCCTCCTCCAGCCCTGGCTGTGTGGCCCCCTCCGTCTTCAAAGCCAGCAATGGAGACTCTTCCTTGGATGAAATTCCTTTCATGCTTCCAATCCCCTGACTGCCTGTCTCTGATGTCTAGACCAGATTGGAAGGGCTCTCCTGAGTAAGTTAGGCCCGCCTGGGTCAGCTCCTTGTCAGTTAAGGTCACTTGATTGAGACTTTGATAGAATCTGCAAACTCTTCACAGCAGCAACTGGGGTGTTTGAAGGACGAGGGGACGGCATGTGTCTGCTGGATGCTTGGAATCCAGGGATTCATAGAACGCTGACCCACCAACCTTATTCCATGCTGGCATCAGCGGGCCATTTGGTGGGGCAAGTGGAGAAATAGGCCTCATCTTTCTTCATCTGGCAGATGTCTGATGGCAGAGGCTGTTCCAAGAGAAAAGCGAATTAGCAGTATCGGGAGTCCTGGTCATCCAGCAGAGGACATTGCCCGGGAGGCGCCTCCCTGGACTGCAGAGCCTGCCCATGTGTGTCCTCTGCTCTGGGGCCAGGGGCAACTAATGAAGGCTCAGGGGGATGGGGCTGGGTGTATCCTGCCTTCCTGGAAACCTGGTCAGGGGATCCTATGACCCCAAGACAGCAGTACCCACCCAGGAGAATGCTGGGATCACTGGTCCTGCCGTCTCCTCTCCCCAGGTGCCCGGCAGGAGAGAGGCAGCCAACATGCCTGTGTCTGGCCATTAGGATGCAGAAGTGAAGGGTACAGCCCCAAGCCGCCCTCAGTGTTCGAGTGCCAGATGATGGGGACCCGAGGGAGGGCAGAGGCTCGATGGGGATGGAAACTGGCCTCAATGGTCTGTGTAGCAAGCTGTGGCAGGGTCCCAGAAGACGCACCTATGCCGATGGCTCAGCCCAGCTTGGAATCAGGCCAGGCTGGTCACAGGCTCCCTGGAGATCCAGGAGGCACCATAAGACAGGGAGGCACTCAGCCCCCAGCGTGCCCTAGGGGTGGGGGTGATGTTCTTCAGCAGTGAGGGATGCTGAGGCCAACACTGAGATCATTTCAGGAGACTGGGCACAGAGGAGGCAGGCAGCAGGGGAGAGGAGAAGGAGAAGGTGCCGAGAGGAGGAGGGGCCGGAAGACTGAAGAGGCAGGGGCTGGGGCATGAACTGGTCAGGCACCCCCTGGCCTCAGATACTTCCTGGGCCCAATCCTCTGTCCTGCCACCTTGATCCAGAGAAGTGGGACAACCATTTCTACTTGACAAGGGACCCTGAGATGAAAGAGTTCCTGGGCCCAGCCAGGGACAGGCAAGGGTTCCTCGCCGTCGCCGTGAGCTGTTCAGGCCTCCCACAGTGCCGGCTCATCCCGAGGTGCCTCCCGCTACAGCCCACTGAGTCTCTAGGCTCTTGAGTCTAGGGAAGAGACTGTCCCCATCGTGAGCTAAAATTCATCTGCTAAAGGTTGACCCAGGCTCTGTCCTGGTGCCCTGCGGAAGTTGCATCCTCCGGGCTGGATGGACAGCTATTTGGGGTGCCAGTCAATGACATGCCTCAAAGCCCCTCCCAACCAGGACAGCCCTAGCCCACCTTGCCCAGTCCCTCAGCCCCTCAAGGAGCCCTGTGGAGAGCTGGAAGCTTTCATGCCCCAGTCTTTCTTGGACAGTTTTGATTCCAACATCTTAGCGCCTGCAGGCGCGTGGGGCATCCCCATCTCTGTCCCAAGAGGCCCACTGGGTGCTGGTACAAGTGGACCCCAGAGCCCAGGGTGGGAGGGACAGTGAGCTCCAGCTGTTCCTCCTGGTGTCCCTCCACAGAGTCCCTGTGTCACCCCCCACTGAGGAACCTCCACCAGCCTCCCTTTCACAAGCATCCGTGAGCACCTAGTGGCTGGGCTGCCTCAGTTTGCTCATCTGCAAAATGAAGGTAGTGCTGCCTGCCTGGGAGACTTCCAGAAGAAATGAGAAGTGGCAGGTTGGTGCAGGCAGCTGTACACTGCCCCAGGGTTGGGGCCCTGGGTTCAGCTCCTCACCCTGCCAGCTGCAGGGCTGCAGGGAAGAAAGCAGTCTGAGAATGTTCAGGGTCCAGGGGCGAACCCAGGACAGAGCCCAGCGGCTGGGCGGCCCCACAATGACAGACGCCCAGCTCTCACTGCAGCTCAGAGCCAGGCCCTTCCCACTGGCTCAGGGTAGCAGTGGCCCCAGTGAGGATCCACCCAAGGCTCTGTCGGGCCTGTCACTCAGGTCTAATCCCTGCTCATTGTCTGCCTGCCAGTGGGGCTTTCGGCTGCCACCTGCCCTGCACCAGGGTGTTGTCGGAGAAGAATGTAGCAGGTGGGGGTAGACAGGGGCGTCCTGGAGGGGGCCTATCCCCACCCAGGCAGGCAGAGGGCTATGGGAAGACAAAGGGCAGCTGCGTGGGGACTCTCCCTGGGCTGCTGCCATAAACCCATCTTAGGGTGACAAGGGCTCCTGAGGTCAGGGATTTGAAAGCCTCAGACTTCCAGAGCTTTGTTTTAGCGACTTGCGCTGCCTGGCTCATGGCAGGGCTGGTTACACATCAGGAGCATGAAACACACAGCAGGGGCATCTGTGTTCAGGGCCCCATCACTGCCCCGGAATGGGCTGCAGGACCCGGGCTTCTGGGGAGCAGCGCTGGCTCAGGCAATTCCCAAGGCTCTGTGGCAAGATGAGGCCAAGACGGCAGTGTGGACCCAGAGCAAGAGCCGGGCCCTCCTCAGGCTGCCACGAGCTTCTCCGAGCCTTTCCCCGTCGCTGAAGCAACTTTGCTTCTCCCGCACTGTCCTTCCAACCTGCCCAGGGACAAGATGCCCCCCACACTACAGGAAGTCCCCAGCAGCTTGCTAAATCTCCTCTGACCACTCTTGGTCACTAGAAGTCCATTAACCTTAAATCTCTCATTTCTGTGGTGCCCTACCAGCTCTGGCTCGTGCTTAGCAGGAAACAGACAGGACTGGCCTTTGCAGAGCGAGGGACGGAAGCTGTAACCGGCTCTGGGGTGGCTGCATGCCCTGGGCCTGGTGACATTCGAAGCTGATGCTATTTCTTGGGACACCTGTGGTTCTCTGGGAATGTCTCTCCTTCTGTCCCCTCTCCCTGCAAAGCCTCACCTCCAGTGGCTTCCTGGGACACCCTCCCATGTCTGTTGTGAAGAGGCCCTCTGTAGCGTGGCAGCTTCTACCCACAGGACACATGGGGAGGTGGCCCTCACCAGCAGAGGGTAAACAAGATGCTCTGGCTGCACAGCACAGACTCCACACCCAAGCCTTCCCCTGGAGGCTCCTGGGGGTGACGTGGGTCTTCCTGCAGCAGAGGCGTCAATGCCCTGCACCCTCGTCACTGGACTCCTTTTACCGACCAATAGGTCTTTCCTTACAAGACGCTCAGCAGCCCACGGGTCAGAATATTTTCCAGCCACGAGTGTGCCAGGCAGCTATGAGGCACACCTCACACCTGGGAGTCACAGCCCCAGAGAGTTACCTCCAACTCATGCCCCGTGGAAGGTGCCGATGGCTCCAGACTCCCTCATTCCGGCTGGGGTGACTGACCGGGGTTTTCCAGGTCTCCGAAGCCTTGCAGCGGGGCTGAGCGCCAGCGGCCACAGCAGTGACCCCAGCTGCTGGCTCACTTCCCTCCTCCCTTCTTGACTCAAGTGCTCGCCACTGGGAGGTGAGCGGCCGGGACAACGGCCTCACCACCCTCTTTGCAATTCCTCCATCTAGAATGTGGGACAGTCGGCTCCACCTGACCTGCCCTTGCCCCTTGAAGTCCCCATAGACATATGAACAAAACGACCCTTTCCCTGTGCCACGACCCATGTACCAAGCCAAGCCCATGAGCATGCATAGTACAGCTGCTGGGAGGTGGGGGTGCATGGGGACAGCAGGGCTCTGACAACCCCTGGGTGTGCTTGAGGTGAGGGTCCACCCAGTCCTGCTTGGCTCACAGCCCTGGGTCCTGGAGCCCATCTACAGAGGCCCCTGAGCCCCCACCTGCTGGGCGGATGGGAGGAGAGACAGGTCGGTGTTTCTGCCGATGCCCGCCTGGCTCCGGGGGATGTGGCAGTGGCTCTCTGCGAAAGGCTACAGTATCTCAGGCTTCTCCTTCTATCCTTCAGGCCGGGGCTCAGCCCACAACCCACCCCACCTCCTTGCTGGTTCCTAACCTCCCACACGTCCTAGGAGGCCCTTTACAAAAGAGAAGACCCCAGCGGATATGCAGCCTTTGCCCTCGGGACCTGGTAGGCAGAGGCCCATCTCTGGATCCGTCCTAGCCCTGCCCCACCTCACTCTGAGCCTGTTGATGAGTCACTCTGCCTGCCTTCCTTCTTCAGGCCTCAGTTTCCTCACCTATGCATGTCAAAAACACCTACAGAAAGGGCTCCGAAAGCCGTTCCCAGAACATACCTGAGGACCTGGGGTAAGAGGGGTTTGTCGCTAGCACCGGGAAGGGCCCTCCTTTCCTGCAATACCTTCTTCTGAACCCCGCCCAGTGCTCCTGGCCACAAGCTAGTGTCTTTCCTCGGTGGGACTCAGAGGGAAACAGAGTCACTGGCATTGCCCAGGAAGTCACCCCAAAGACCCCACTTCCTGCTATGGGCCAGGCCAGGCAGCCAGTAGCACCTGCTTGAGCTCTGAATTGGGGCCCAGCCTGGGCCTGGGAAAGGAAGTGACATTTCTTGGGCACCTTCTATGTGCTCGACGCGCTGGAGTCATGTGTGTGCACTGCTGTATTGATAGCAAGCCCAGGAAGAGCACATTGTCCCTGTGGCCATTTCACAGGTAGGGGCACTGACCGGGAGAGGTCAAGGGCAGAGTGAGAGGCAGGGCCTGGACAAGAACCCGTGCCTGTCAGCTTTGCTTTCCCTGGCACTCCTGCCCAAATAAAGGCAGGAGAGGGATCCCTTCCTGCTTTGCAACCCACACCCCACTTCCCAGGGTCCACTCCTCTGTCCCCAGACCCAGCTCTCACTGATAGAGTCCCATGGGCCCTTCTCCTGGGCAGTGTGGTGGGCAGATCCTGAAATGGCCCTGGGATGCTCCTCCCCAACGCCGGTGTGTCCCCTGTGTGGAGTTTGAAGACCTGTGAGCACGACGGGACTTCTCTCCCACACCATTGCTTCCCTCTGCTCAGAACAATGTGGCCTCGGGATATATGATGGAGGCTTCCTCTTAGAGTATCAGATACTGTTAGAATCTGGGCCTTCTCCGAGGGGGAAGCCACAGCTCAGAGAGAGGAAACGTCTGCCCAACAGCAAACCATTGTCCCTAGAAAAACACCCAGGAGGCCTAAGGAAAGAATGAAGAATGTTAATTGCAGCCTTGTTTTTGTAGCAAAACCCTGGACCCACCTAAGTGTGTCTCCATCAATAGAGGTGTGCCCGAGTGAAGAAGGGGCTACCGGGTAGCGAGGAGGCAGGAGGCCCTCTGCGTGTTTGGGCAGGACGGGCCTCGGAGATGCCGGCACGGTGGGGCCCAGAGCGGGGTCCCACGAAGGCCTTTGACAGCCCGGCAAATCCTGAGGCAAACAAACCAAGCCTGAGAAGACATTTTTGAGACAACTGGGGAAATTTGGAGGCTGATCGGGCGTTAGATAATCTTAAGGAACACTTGCTGACTTTGGTGAGCGTGCTGATGGAATGATGTTAGTTAAGAAAAGGAGAGCTCTGCCCGTGGAGGCAGACACACCCCGAGACCCTTGCCAGGGAGTTGAGGATGCCTGGGATTGGGGGAGGGTCTCAGAGGAGCCAAGACTGGCCGTGAGCAGGTGACGGGTGGGGCTGGGCAGTGAGGACATGTGGTCTTTGACCATTCTGTCTATGGAAAATTTTGACAAAATGACTTGAGCACCATAATGCAATAGTACGTATTTAGGCTTTTATATATATATATATATATACTGTCTAAAGGGATGTGCTCCAAACAGGCAAAGGTAGTCATTTCTGGAGGTGGGGCAGGGATTTGGCAGGGGGTGGCCATCCACAGGGACATGAATCTTAACTTGTAAGCTTTTAACTTTTTCAAGAGCTATTATTGCCTGCAGGTTTTACTTCCACATTTGAAGGCTGCCCCCTGCCCTGCTGTGGTGTGAATGTTGCTACAAAATTCATGTGCTGAAACTTAATGGCCAACATGACAGTGTAAAGAGGTGGGGACTTTAGGAGTGACTAAATCACAAGGGCAGAGCCCTCACGGGTGGGGCCAGGGCTCTTCTAAAAAGACTGGGGGAGTGGGCTTGCTCCCTTTGGCTCTTCCACCATGTGAGGACACAGCAAGAAGGGCCCTTACCAGACACCGGTGTCAGCACCGTGATTTTGGACTTCCCAGCCTCCAGAACTATAAAAAAATACATTTCTATTGTGCATACACTACGCAGTCTCAGGTGTTTTGCTATAGTGGCACCCACGGACTGAGACATGCCCCAACCAAAAAACCGAAGTGATAAGGAAAAGGCTGACACTTCCATGCTGGCTTGAGAGCCAGGTGTCTCAACAGCCGTGTCTGCACTGCCTTGGGGTGGGGGCTTAAGGGAGATGAGTGACGCCAGGCCTCTGCCCCTTCTGTACCTGCACACCCCACTGTGTCAACCTTCAACTCGACCAGGAGATAGACAGTCACAGGCGAGAAAAAGAGGGCCAGGATGGCCCCTGCACTCCTGACCACCCCTCTGTATTCTACTCTATGGTTCTCAGAGCACAGAAGGTGGGCCAGGGGCTGGCTGCACCACAAACCTCCAACAGCTAGGCTTTCAGCAACCCCCAGAGAGGAGGAGGGGCGTTCCTTGTGAGGGCTAAGCTGGGTGGGGAGTCCCCAGGGTGGGGGTTCCAGCTCTGTTGCCTGGGCTGTGGGACTAGAGAAAGAGATTTCAATGTCCCCCAAAAGTCCTGTCTGACCAGAACCCAAGAGTGTAATCCTATTTGGAAATAGGGTTTTGCAGATGTAATCGGTCAAGACAAGGTCATGCTGGATTGATGGAGTGGTTCCTAAATCCAATGACCAGCATGTTTATGAGAAGAGAGGACACACGGAGCTCCACAGAAAGGACGAGGCCACGGGATGGTGGAGGCAGAGACAGAAGGGAAGCAGCCACAAACCAAGGACTCCTGGGCCCACGAGCCATGGGAAGAAACCTCCCTTAGAGCCTTTTGATCTTGGACTTCTGGCCTCCAGAACTGTGACAGAATAAATTTCTATTGTTTAAGCCACTGAATGTGTGGTCATTTATTATGGCGGGCCTAAGGAACTAGGACAGTCTCCATGCGTCACATGGGGAAAATAGCAATATCTGTCTTGAGGTCACTCTGGGCTTCAACATATGGATTGAGGGATGCAATTCAGTCCATAACAGCCCCTCTACTCTGTTTACTTCAGCCCACCCTCACCCCAAGACCCCACCCAACACCCAGATCTCACCCATCTTCACTCTCCTTTACCCACCTCTCACCAACAGCACCGAGTCCCGGAAGCAGCCTGGGCCTGGAAAAGACGAGACTTAATTCTTCCCTTGTTCCCACGACCCACCTCCATCCTCTGCTCCCTTATGGAGTCTGCAGCCCCCACATCCACTTCCCAAGAGGTTCCCGCTCAGAGAGCTCTGGCCTCCCAGACCCGCAGGACGGGACACCACATGGAGAGTGAAGCCCTGGGAATAGAAAGGGGTGGGAGGTGAGAGGTGCCCATCCCCAGCCCTAATAGAGGTACCGGGAGTGCAAGCGGGGCTGTCCTGGAACCTGCAGCCTCGGTTGAATTGACCCAACAGGCTCCACAATTGCCACTGGAGCACACACCAGCAGCTCCCGGCCAGCTCTGCCCGAATTGCAGAATTTCAAGCAATTAAATAAATAATTGTTGCACCCACTAAGTCTTAAGGTGGGTTGTTTCGTGGCAATAGCCAATGGACACAGGCCTCCACTCGTCTTTGGAGTTTTGACCAGAGATGGTGGCGGTGAGCTGCAAACTAAGAAACTACTGCTGCTGCTGGCACCTTGAAGCGATGCTTTGGGATGACGCAGGGGCATCTGGAAGTTTGATGTAGCTTCTGTCCCTGCTCTGGGCCTCAGCTTCCCTCCTGTAGAATAACAGCGAGAAATGTATTGCTGACTTTTGGACATTTCAGTCCTTCTGGTCAACAAGAGGAATCTTGGGGCTGGCTGGAATTCATAACACCTTGTTAAAGAAACAAGCTTTCTTTAAATAAATAAGTAAATAAATAAATAAAAACAGAGGCAGGGTCTTGCTATGTCGCCCAGGCTGGTCTCGAACTCGTAGGATCAAGTGATCCTCCCACTTTGACCTCGCAAAGCGTCTAGCTTTCTTTCCAAGGTCTCCCGCTCCCTTGGAGACAATCCGCTGGGACTGCTGCTCCGAGGCCTCTTCTCCGCTTGTTGAGAGGTGGGCACGCGGCCAAAGGCTCCATCCTCCCCTGAAATCCCTCCACGGTGCAGAGATGTGAGGACTGGCCCCAGCAGGAGCTGCCTCCTTCCCAAAAGGCCCCCAACTGAGGGCCCTGTGCAGCCTACAGAAACAAACCCAGCAACACGATTGGGGTCCAAGGTCAAGTGCCCAAATCCCACTCTACCACTCACCAGCTGTGCCACCGCCAGCCAGCTGCTCACCCTCTTTGTGCCTCAGTTTTCATATCTGTACAATGGGCTATGGTACCCGCTGGCAGGGCTGCAGCGAGGATTCAGTGAGGCTGTATGTGCACGTGCTTAGCATGGTGCCCAGCACACAGTGAGCACTCAGCGAATCTTAGCTGATATTATACTAACTCTGCCTTCAAGGTCTCCTGTGGCTGATCCTATTGTCTCAAAATCCAAAACTCGAGCCTCCTCTCAACTTTTGAGCTCTCCCATGACCTCATAACCTTCCAGTTCATTCCCTTCTTGCTGTTGCTGCTGGCCACCCTGCCCTGGCTGTCACGGCTCGTGGCGCTGCACAGAGATGCCCAATAGGAAACTGACAGGAGCAGGAGAGCTATGTGTCTAGAGAGGGGTCGGGGAGGGAAGAGGGTACGTGGCTCAGGGTTTTTTCTCGGCGGCCCTTTCACACTTTAGAAATCCAGAGGTCCCTGAAGTGGGGGGGGGGTCAGTCCCCAGAAGAGGGTAGCAGGTCTCCCAAGTTGTATGCGCCACCCCACCTATGCAGAGGTCAAGGAAGGGGCTAGAGTACATTATGCTGTGGGAGACTTTTGTCGAAATGGAGAAATAGATACAATTGGGGCTATGTTGCCCAAACTGGTCTTGAACTACCACCTCAAGTGATCCTCCCACTCCGTCTCCCAAAGCGCTGGGATTACAGGCATGAGCCACTGTGCCCGGTCATCTTGCTAAGGGAATGAGACTGTGAACAAGATAGGAAGGAACCCCTCGGAGCGTGTGCTGTGGGCTAGCCCTGGGCCTGGTGCTCTCCCTGCCAGTGGCACTAAATAGCAATGAAAACAGCTGAAGAGGCAGCAGGTGCAGCAGGGACACGTAGTGTCCCCATGCCATGGATAAGTAAAGTGAGGCACAGTGAGTGCCCGTGGTGGGGCCAGGGCTGGATGCAGATAGCAGCTGGAGTGTAGCTCCTGATGGGCAAAGAGGCTGGCAGAGGTCACCCGGCTCTAACAGACTGAACCAGGCAGGGAGCCGGGAGCTGCTGGTCCTGCCTCCTGCCCCTTCCAGCCACCACCTCTGGTCACTCTGGAGGGGACAGAGTATCCCATTCCCTGGCTTTAGTTGAAAGAGTCAGGGGAAGCCGAAGCGAAGCCCGGCGCCATGGCCGCCGCCTGCCGGAGGCCCTCGGTGGCCACAGACCTGCAGTCATGCAAATGATTAATGTCAGCTCCGTGGAGGGCTGGGGCCACAGGAAATTGGAGTCGATGAATTTAAGGAGAAACTCCTTGTTTAAACAGAACTGCTTTAGAAAATAAATACTGCCGAGCTTGATGGTAAATACAGATATTTGTGCGGGACGGAGGTGGAAGTATGAATTTAATAAAGCTGGCGGCACGTGGCCCTGTTCTGTGGGCCTCTGAGTGGTCCCAGTAGCTGGGATGAGAGCTGGGCAGCCCCGTGGCTGGTGCCGGCTCCACACTTACTTGCTCTGTGACCTTGGCAGCTTTCGTTCCTTCCTGAGCCTCAGAGGGGTCCACACAGTCTCCGGCTGCGATTGTGGAGACAGCACCGCCCCTGCCCCGACAGATTCTCAGCCGCCGTGTAGCTTCCAAGCATCCCCCACAGCACAGCCATTCCGGGGTCTGAGGCTTTTCTTGTGCTGCAGAGTTTCCCCTCCTAGCCGTATCCTCTGATCTTCTATGACCAACATGCCGCCTTCTCCAGGAAGGCCTCCTGGCTTTGTGGCATTCCTGTGTACCTACAGCCACACCCACCAGCTGCCCTTTGTAGACCCACAGCCTCCTAGACCTGTTTTGGGCACAGCAGGCCTCTGGTGGGTTTCATCATCACTGCTGGGAAGAGAATGAGACTAGAACTCCAGGAGCGAGGAATAGGCACCCAGGTTCATGCAGGAAGCTAGAGGAACAGGGTCTGGCGGTTGCAGTGGTCTTGGGAAGAGCAGGGCCCAGGGACAACTGCACAGTCCTCAAGGTCCCTGAAGCTCAGCACTCTCTGGTTGGAGGTCTCTGCACCTCCTGCCTCCTACCCTTCCTGTGACTCTTATGAGCACCTTCTGTATACTGAGTCCCAGAGACCCAGAGAAAAGGGACCCTGTTCCTGCCCTGGTGGGGTTCAGATGCAGGCATGGTAATGTGCAGGGAGAAATGTGTGCCCAGGAGGTATGGGGCACTGGTTCACCGGAGGGCAGAGGCCACGGGGAATGGCTGGTGATGGGAGAGAGGTAACTCCTCACAGCCCCAACTCCCAGTATGTGGCTCTCACCTGTAGGCGCTTCCTGTGCTGCCGGTGTGGAGCTGGCTGCTCTGGGGGCCCCACATACCCCAAATTAAGAGGCAGCGGGTGGGCTGGGCAAGCATCTGGACCTCCTCAGCTTCGAAGGGGGCACTTACTCAGGATGCTCAGAACAGAACGGCTGATGCCGCCCATAAAGACAGAGTCCCTGGGCCGTCCCCTGCCACATGCTTCAGAGGCCATCTGGAGGCCCCATAGACACAGGTCACACTGCAGGCTGCTGTCTCCCTCCTGACAAGAGCCCCTGCACCACAGAAAGCCTCTGGCCGATATCGCAGTGACTCTGGGTCTGACTGGGTCAGCAAAGACCCCACAGGCGGGGTTGCTGGGGAGAGGTAGGGGCATTAGGGCCCGCAAAGGCCAACTCCAGGATTTGAGGAAGGCTCTTTCCTCCCTGTACCCAAGGTATTGCCGGGGTGAAATGAAACACTGCACAGGCTGGCCGGGGCTCACTCTGCCCCTAGCACGCACTGTGCCCTTGAATCTCCTCACTGCAGCCCTGATAGGCAGGGACTGGTGCTATCTCCACGTTCAGGTGGGGAAACCAAGGCACAGAGAAGGATCGAAATGGCTTTAGGCCTCATACAGCACAGGTAACCCTGGGCTGTGGCCGGAAGTGGCCAGGTAGGGCCTGCAGAGAGGGGCCGCCTGGAGGCCAGCCCCCAGTGCAGCTCAGCCCCACCTGGCTCCACAGGGTTGGGCAGACAGAAGGCTCTACCCTCGTAGCTTGGCCAGGGTAAGGGGTCCACTGCACCCCCATCTCAGATGAAAAGACTAAGTACCCAAGGAATGTCTAACCAGGGGACCACCCTGCCTGGAGTGTCTCAAGACCTCCTGAGGGCTGACGAGGCAGATGCCCAGAGATGCCTGGCCAGGCCTTGGGGCATACTCTCCTCTCCAGGCAGCAAACATCCTACTGAGAGCAGTGCACCCCCACATGGTCACAGAGGACAGGCTGCCAGCATCGCCAGTGGCACCTGGCCCTGGGCAGACCCCGTGATGGGAAACGGGTCTCAGGAGCTGGGACGCTGATGTGTCCACACGTGCCGGATGACGGTGATTTACACAGGCCTCCTAATCCCCCGCCGGGCACCCTGACTCACACAGCCTGGCACCCCTGCCCGTGCCCGCAGGTGGACAGGCACTCACCGAGACGGCTGCACCACTGTTATTTTTTCATAAGCCTGCCTTGAAATTTGTCAAACCACATATTGTTCAAGCTTACGCCCGTCAGAAGAGCCTGCCGCCAGGTGGGCCGGCTCCCCCCGACACTTGCTCCAGGCAGCACGGTTATACATAGAACTCAGCTTTATGTCAAGCCTTTAAAAGAGGGAAATAAAAAAAAAAAGAAGACGGAGGAGAAATTTTTCAGAAAGAAAAAGAAATGAGCTGGAGTCTGAATAGGCAAGACTATGACGGTGCACAAATCCCGGCTTGCCGGTGCCCTGGTTTTATGTGAAAACTCGGGCCAGCGGTAAATAAAACTTCCCGCCTGTCAAACCGTTCATTAGCGAGGTGCACATAATTTATGTACTTAAGAGCTGCCTTTAGCCAAGCTATCACCCGGCGAGCATGCTTCATAGGTGTTAGTGTTTATACGGACAGTAAATAAATGTCAAACACACACAAAATCCACTCTGAGGCGGGTGCTGACGTGGCCCCATCCATCATCCGCCCAGCTGGAGGCTTCAACCAGGTTGCCAAGGCCCACGGGCCGCCCGGCCTGGCAGCAGGGCTGGTGGGGGCGGAAAAGGCTTCGTGCAAGGAGGGAGAGGCGACGGGGATTCTCCCACCTGTTCGAAGGCAGCCAGGAGGCCCAGGCCGGGCTGGGGCTGGGGCTGGGCTGTTACGTTGAGATGGCCTGATCACCTCCTGGCCCCTGTATCTAGCTTGTCCCCTGAGCTGATCCACATGAGGCCAGGCCCAGGGTGGGCTCCCAGGGCTCCTCCGGGCCGTGGGGGTTAAAAGGGCCTGTGTGTTCCAGCACGGCCAGGCCCGCCAAGCCTGGAGCCACCTCAGAGGCCAGCACCGTCCGGGAGCTAAGAATAGCAGCACCGTTAGCGGGGGCCAGGCTGGGGCGAGCATTTCCACCCAACAGCTCACTGGCTCCTCGTCCTGCCTACCAGGTAGGTCCTGTTTTTTAGAGTTAGAGCTATTTTTAATAAGAACTTTCAAAAACTGCTTTTGTGATTCTTTTACATGGTTCACAATTCAAAATGTACAAGCGGCAAGTGTTCAGAGACAGGTCTCCTCCTCCCTCGGCCCCCACCACGGTCTATCCCAGAGGCAGGGTTTTCTGCAGTTTGGGGTGGGGGTCATCGTGGGAGAGCATTTGCATAACAGGACCCTGCCACTGTTCTGGCAAAGCTGTGACTTACACACACAGCCTCGTCCCTGTCTTTCCCCCCGGGAGGCCGCACTACGGTTCAGGCCTTCACAGACACAGGGGCTGTCCCAGCTTCCTCGAAGAGGGGCACACCCTGCCAAGTCAACACCCCTACACCCCAGCAACCAACAACCAGCCGAGGCTCTGATAGCCATGCTGCAGGGGCTAATGTGGGTTGAGTTATACCCCCACCAAATGTACATGTTGAAGCCCTAACTCAAATACCTCTCCATGTGACTTCATTTGGAAAGACGTTGTTGCAGAGGTAATTAGTTAAGATGAGATCATAATGGCACAGGGGTCCCTAATCCAGCATGACACACACAGGGGTGCACAACACGAAGGTGGAGGCAGACACTGGGTGATTCTCCTGCAAGCTGCAGAACGCTAAAGACTGCTGCCAAACACCAGGGCTAGGAGAACAGCCTGGCAGATTCTCCATCACGGCTTCGGAAGAAACACACCCTGCTGCCACACTGACCTCAGACTTCTGGCCTCCAGAACTGCGAGACAATAAATTTCTGCAGTTTGAGCTACCACGTGTCTAGTGGTCGGTTATGCTGTTAGGGAAGCTGATATGGGCCATTGAGGGTCTGGGGCAGTCTGAAGACACTTCTTCTGGTGAAGACCACCAGAAACTCCCCAGTGAGGGACTCGGTGGGCCTGGGGTTGAACGTGGGCCCCACCGTCCCTGGGGCTCAGCAGTCACCTCACCTCTCTGGGCTCAGTCTGGGTCACCCGCACAGCAGGACAAGTGACAGACCTGCCTGGGCTGCCTCAGCTGTGGATTGATACACTCTCCCTAAAGGGCTGTAGTGCTGTGTGTGGCACACAGGACCCCTCAATGGAAGTCAATAGATGCTACTATTCAGGGACAGCTCAGTATGGGGCCATGTGGTCTTGCAAGGGCACCACAGTGAGCCCCACCTCGGGGCAGCTTGTCACACACAGTGCAGTGAGCCAGAAGCTGCTGGGATGGAACAAGGGCAGATCAGAGTGACCCAGACATCGGAGCCTGAGTCCAGCCTCTTTGTGCCACAGGTGGGAAGGTCGCCCCAGAGAAGGGGAGGCTTGAAGCCTCCCGTGAGTCAATGGCCCAGGTGCCATTCGCTGCCCATCTTCCCACAGGAGGACCTGCAATGCTGGCTCTTCCCACTGCAGGGTTCCTGTGGCCAGATGAGCCCCTAGGGAAGCCTGGCACTCATTCTGCCAGGCCACTGCAGGGCTTAGCTGTGGCTGCAAAGATGCTGGGTAGCAAACAGCCACAACAGCTCACAGCACACCAAGCACACATCTAGCGGTACGACGGAAGCATGGATCTGGCTCCACACCTGCGGCTCAGCCGAGGTTTGGCTGAGGATGGACTGAGGGAGACGGAACTCGATGGGGCAGCCTGATTGCCTCAGGTCTTGGACCAACAGGCATGTGAGTGCCCCGTGGAGGCGATTCATCCTGCGGCAATGTCACATGTACAAGAGGGAAGCAGTAGCACAAACGCACACTCTGCATATCAAGGGCTAGGACCACAGCTGCATCCCACTTGTCCAGGCAGTCAAGGGTAGGGAATCCAGCCTCCTCCCAGAAGCAACTACAAAGGACGCAGATGCCAGGGCATGAAAGGAGCCAGCTTCAGCCCTCATCATGCAGAGCACCATGTGCCAGAGGACGGGAGGCAGCACACAGATTATAATAGTCACCGGGGCACACTCTAGAAAAGCATAACTTGTCCAGCAAACATCATTTTGTAGTTACGGCTTCTGTGAGCACCACAAAGTACGATGGGTCAGGACGATGCCCAGTGCGAGAATAATGTTAAATACATGAGCTCCCGAGGCACGCAGCTCTGGCCAAGCCTGAAGGTGGTGCCCACAGGGCTGGAGTTTGGAAAAACTGACCTAATCCAGGCCATTTTCTGCCCAGAGAACATTTGTATTTTTAGTAGAGACCTCCAAGGAAGAAACCGAAGGAATGACAGACGGTAACATTTCAGCCCCTATATGAAATGAAGTGAGGTGGGAGAGGCACCTCAAGTCACTAGAGACAAAAGTAGCTTTGGAATACACAGATAAGGACAACCCTTGGCTAGCGTCAAGACTGAAGGAAAAACCATCCCGGAGCCCCAGCTCCCAGCATAATGAGATTCACATCCATGGTGTGGCAAGAGCTCCGGTGAAATCATCTAAGGGTGATTTCAAGCTGCAATGAGGGCTTCACAGCTAAACAGAGATACAGTCTCAGGCTGAATAAAGAAAACTAGGTTTTCTCCGAAGCTGAGAGGGGTGTCGCTTACACTCTAGCTGGAGAGAACTCCTCCAGCTATCCTCCTCCATTTCAAGAAATGTCCTGTTCCTTGCTCTACATTTTGCTAAGGACATCAGCAAACCATCATGGGGCACTGGCAGTATTCAGTAAACACGTGCCAGCTCCTGTGCCAGGGAGGGAGGGAGGTGGTTTAGAGATGGGGCCAAAACCAGCAGGAAACAGAGTCATCTCAAGACAGAAAGGCAGAGCCAGGGTCACCCACCTGCTACAGGGCCCCTCTGGTCTGTAGTTCAGATCCTCACTCCTTCAGCCTGGAGACTCTGAGGATGGGCCCAGGCCCACAGTGTCGTCGAGCTCTGCTTTAAGGTATCAGGAGCCCAGGTTACAGAGAGGAAGCTGAGGCCAAGAGGCCGTGGGAGCCGTGGAACTGGCGGCACAGTGATGATATCTTGGTGGCAAGTGACAGAAACCAAATGCAAGCCAAAAATAGGGAAATGCGTTCGCCCAATTAAGTGGAGAGGCAGCAAGGGACGTGGCAGCAGAAAGCCCTGCCCACAGCTCGCAGTGCGAGAGGTGCAGCCAGGGCACAGGCTGCCAGCTCCAGGCCAGAGAGTCCACCAGCAGGCGGGTCTCATTCCAGGAGGAGACTTGCGGGAAGGAGGCGCCAGAGCTTCCAGGGAAGCTGCAGATGGGTCGGCCTCTCCTGGGCCAGTTCTGCTTCTGGTCCTGGCCCATGGAGGATGTTTGCAGGAAGGGAGGGAGAGAGGGAGGGAGGAATGGAGGAAGGAAGGAAGGAAGAACAATGGTTTCCAAATGCAGGCCACATGGCACAGGGCACAGCACTGTGACTGTGTACTCCAGCATTTTTAAGCCCCCTGCACCCAGGATCGGATCCAACCCTCCACAGCAAGACCTCCCCACCCCCACTGTGTCTCACCACAGGCCCTACCACACCACAAGACGCCCCCCAACTCCCCACCCCTGGCCCTGCCATAGGCCCCACCAAATTCCAGGCCCCTCCAGGGCCCACCCCCCCCCCATTCAGAGATCCCACCCCAGGCCCTCCTGCCTCCCTCAGCACTCAACACGGCTTGCTTTGTATCTCCTGTTGGGACCTCCTCTGTCCCCCACCGGGGCCCATGGCATTCTTGTGCCCAGGGTTCCACCATGACCCCCGTCACTCTCACTTCCCAGCTGAGTGAACTTGGACGAGGACTCAGACCCATTCTCTGCAGGATGCGGTGCCTGCCTGCACCTGGAGATCAGCCTGCCAGATGCTTTGTGGAGTGCCTGCCAAGCAGGATAAGGCCACAAACCAGAGACACGGGGCTGCACCCAGGGGACTATTCCTGGCACTGCCCTACAACACAACCCCAGAGGCTAGCACTTGGCATTTTGTAGGGGATTTTCCTACTGCCTGCCCACTCAGGGTCCCCATGGCATGACCTTTTGGTGTTTTCCCTCCTGTTCCAGGACAAGCCTCCCAGTTTCACAGACACCTTTTCCCTTCTGCATCTGTATGGTTCTGATGGATCAGACCCATCCTAGTGCAGGGGTCCTGATGCACTGGCCTGCCTAGCACCATGACAGGCCGTGAGTGCACGAGACCAGGTTCACCCAGTCAGAGCCTCAGCTGGGGTCGGTGGGGAAGAGGTCATGCCCCTTCCTCTGACCACTGAGAGGACACAAGGCTTCCCTGGGTGCCCTCGCCAGCTCTGGCTTTGCAAGGGGAGAGACCATCTGAGAATGAGCTTGCAGAGAGGGGCACACTGCAGCCACTGGATCCAGCTGTGCCTGAAGGCAGACCTATCCTGGACTTGTCAGACACATACTTCAGCCTTGGACTTGGATTTCCGATGCCTGCAATGAGATGAGAAAATCAAGTCTCAAAGGGCCTGCAATCTATACTGGGACAAAGGTGAGCAGACATTGGGCTCAGGTCACATGACACCAAATGCTGTCCTCCACCACATGACGCCTCCCCACTCCAAAGGTGCTAAAGGATGTGCATTTGTGTGTGCAGGTGTGTGTGCATGTGTACATGAGAACATGTGTGTGTGGACCACTGTGTGTGTGTATGTCTATGTGTGTGAGAGGGAACAAGTGTGTGTGCATGTATGTGTGTACATGTGAGAATATAGTGTGAGTTTGTGCATGTGTGTGTACATATGAGAATGCAGTATGGGTGTGTACATGTGATTGTGTGTGAGCAAGTGTGTGTGCATGTGAGTGTGTGTGTACATGTGAGAAAGTAGTGTAGGTATATGCATGTATTTGTGTGTGTGCTGTGATTGGGTGTGTGCATGTGTGTGTGTGTGTGTGCTGTGATTGGGTGTGTGCATGTGTGTGTGTGTGCTGTGATTGGGTGTGTGCATGTGAGTGTATGTGTGTGCTGTGATTGGGTGTGTGCATGTGTGTGTGTGTGTGTGCGCTGTGATTGGGTGTGTGCGTGTGTGTGTGTGTGCTGTGATTGGATGTGTGCATGTGTGTGTGTGCTGTGATTGGGTGTGTGCATGTGAGTGTGTGTGCTGTGATTGGATGTGTACATGTGAGTGTATGTGTGTGCTGTGATTGGGTGTGTGCATGTGACTGTGTATGTGAAAATGCATGTATGTGTGTATGTGTGAGAATATAGTGTAAGTTTGTGCATGTGTGTAATATGAGAATGTAGTGTGGGTGTGTATGTGATTGTGTGTGAGCAAGTGTGTGTGCATGTGTGTGTGTACATGTGAGAATGTAGTGTGAGTATATGCATGTATGTGTGTGTGTGCTGTGATTGGGTGTATGCATGTGTGTGTGTGTGTGTGAGAAA
Source organism: Saimiri boliviensis (assembly GCF_048565385.1). Taxonomy (NCBI): domain Eukaryota; kingdom Metazoa; phylum Chordata; class Mammalia; order Primates; family Cebidae; genus Saimiri; species Saimiri boliviensis. The sequence goes on along the minus strand of NC_133450.1, from coordinate 237,676,864 downwards.
GTGTGTGTGTGTGCTGTGATTGGGTGTGTGCATGTCACTGTGTGTGTGAAAGTGTGCACGTGTGTGTGTGTGTGCTGTGATTGCCCTGAGCCCCCAGCAAACAGACAAAAGCTCACTGAAGGCAGAGGGTAGAAGCCAGAGGGCTGGCACACCTGAAAGGCTTCCTACTGGGTGCGTCAAGAGCTAGGGACACATTGCATCTGGTGGTAGTTCTGGGAGAAGTCCTGGGATGTGCAACCAGGCACCAGAAGCCTCTGCTCCCCGGAACGTCCACCCGAGGCCTAGTCACGTCCCAGTGCATTGCCCAGCTCCGTAGAAAGGACAGTGGAGGGAGGCACTGCCCTGAAGTCGGTATTTCCTAACCCTCTGTCCCACGGCCCTCACTCCCACCCTTGACTTGCCAAAGGAGCCAACAGCTTTTATCAGGCATGAAAATCAAGACCTGGGAGGGCTGGAGTCCCAGGAAGAGGCTTCAGCTAGCAGCAACCTGAGGCCTGGGAAGCCCGGGCCTGGGTCTTTCGCAGGGGGAGTGCCATGGCTGAGAGCCGCCCGTGACTCCTCGGTCACCCTCCTTCCCTCTGTGACAGTTGGTACTGACGCAGGTGGCACCTTGTGCTCCAGGGCCTAGGCTTCTTGCCACCACCTCACCTTCACTTCCTCCATCCCCCATCCCCATGCAGTCTGTACCCCAGGCTCAACCTGCCCCCACCGTTTTTCTGGTGCTCAAATCAGATCTGTGCTCCCTCACAGACAGCCTCCCTCTTCGCCTAGGGCACTCAACTCCAAATTCTTTTTGCCAAAACCACCCCAGGAAAGGAATTTTGGGACCCCCCTCACCTGATAGGTAGGTTTACTTATCTGGAAAAGACTTGCCCATCCTGCTTCTACTCGGTAGTATTTGAAGGTGAAGCAAAAGTTGAGGCAGCCCCGCGCTTGGCGTCAAGTCCTGCGTGGAGGACTCTGTGAGCCTGGACTCTGACACAGACGTCCACACAGCCGGCTGGCCTCTAGGATCTGTGAGACCTTGAGAGAGTTGCTTCACCACTCTGTGCCTCAGTTTCACCACCTGGAAAAAGGATGCTAGCTATCATTCTTACCCCCCAGGGCTGCTCTGTGGACACTGACCTAGCTTGCATGGACCCCCGAGGCAGCCTGGCTCCCACCGAAACGGTGCTGTCTCCAGACCTTGTGTCACCGATGCTGTCCCAATAGGCCCTGGCCTAACTGTAGGCAGCTGCCCATCTTGAGTATATTGGTTCTGTTAAAACTGGATAATGTCATTCACGAAGTCCCCTATGAGGACCTGCGTGAAGGTGCCAGGGAGGGCGCACAAGCCACATTTGGGAGTTTGACAGTAGTCACGCCTAGTTTCTTTCTCATGCCTCTAGATTTTAAAATGCCTATTTGTTGTTGCCACCGCCCCTAATCTGACCCCTGGGCTGTGCACGCCCCACCGTGGAGACCCTGGTCCACAGACATCACCTGCCCTCCCAGATTTGGGTGTGGCCTTCCCACCCCTGCCTCATGTGCCCTTTCTGTACCCTCCCCAGCTCTCTGCCCAGTGAGGGCTGCCTCCACCTCCCAACTTGGCCAGGCAGCCCTTGCGATGTCTCTGCTGCCCTCTCCCACCTGGCCAATCTCAACTCAGCCTTCAAACAGCATCTCCCCAAGCCAAGTGGAAATTCGCCCTTCCTACTGTGGGTACCCTCTGCCTCTGGGCACTCACCATTCTCCCTTGGGCCTGTGCAATATCTGTGTCCCCCACCCCGCTCCAAGCAGAGTTGAGGTGACTCTTACCAGTAGTTCTCAAAAGGGGGCAAGTTTGGGGCCCCTTTAGAACATCTGGAGACATTTCTGTTGGTTACGACTTAAGGAGTGCTACTGGCAACTGGGGAGTGGAGGCCGGGCATGCTCCTCAGCACTCTGCAGTGCACGGGACCACCCTGCCCCAGAGAACAATCCAGCCCTGATATCAATCGTGCAGAAGCCAAGACTCACTCCGGGCCCAGCGTTCCGCCAAGGCTGGCATCCGGAAGTGCTGGTGGGGTCTGCTGAACGGAGCAGCAGACACGGCCCCTCCCGGGCTGCAGCACTCCCACCCCAATTACTTTCTCTTCCCCTAATCCTGTTGTCAGAAGACAGCCAAGGAAAACACGCGCAAGTCCCCGCTGACCGGTGCACGCAGCCTTGAAGAATTAGGTTTCGCGGTAATTAAGCTCATCCGGTCCATGTGCGGCCAGGCCCGGCCACGCCGCCCCTCGCCAGCCCGCTGCCCCAGGACATGATGGGGACCGGGTGATGGGCGATGGGGTGAAGGGATGCTGGGAGAACAGATTCCGGGGGTCAGGAGCGATGAAGGTGGCAGGCAATGAGGTGCTGAGGGTGTCAGGACGGAGGTCTGGGGCTGACAAGGTGACAACATTACTGGAGACGGGGCAGCACCTCCCACGTCCTTGACTGGGAGAGTCTTGGTGGATATCGGGTTGCCTGGGCCAGTCACGGCCCCCAGGCCCCAGAGGGGGAGGGCGGCTCAGGAGGGCAGAGGCGAGGCTGCGCTGACGGCTGCTGCTCCCGGGTCCCCTGTTGCCCTCCTCCCAGGCCCCTCCAGGCCAGACACTGCCCCTGCCTGCAGGCCCCTGGCCTTCAGGAACCTTGTCTCTCTGTTTCTTTTGTTCTTTTCTCTCTTCTTTCAGCCTCTCTCCCTCTAAGCCCCTTTTTCTCTCTCTGCCTCCATCTCTCCTTCCCTGACTCTCTCCATCTTCTCAGTCTCTGCCTTTGTCTCTGCATATCCGGGTCTCGCCCTCTCTCTGATCTTCTAGCTCTGCTTCTCTGGACCTGCGCCCCCACCTCAGACTCCTTCAGCCCCTACTTCCCCGGGCCCACTCCTTTCCCCGCCCTTCCCTCCCAGACCCCGGAGTCTCCACGGCCTTGGAGGCACGTGGGTGGACAGAAGCTGTCTGTGTGCGAGGACTGTGGAGAGCAGCAGGCAGTGCTGGAGCAATTTCAGGTCTGAGTTCTGGCGGTGTCTGACTCCTGCCTCTCTGTGCCTCAGTTTCCTGCTGGGGAACTGGAGAGCTGGAGACCTCTGTCCCCACCCCCCTGCTGCTCTGTTCCACACCCAGGGGCCGGCACTGTTTGGGTGCTTGGCTATCCTGGGCTCAGAGACCTCTGCGTTTCCAAGCTGCATCAGCACCACCAGCACCCTGCCAACAGGAAGTGGGGGGACCAGGAAAACTTGGCCAGGCCAAGTCATGACCACATCACTTTGTCTTAACACATGGCGACACCCAGTGCATGGACCCTGTGCCTGTCCCCTGATAGGAGAAGAGACTTCAATAGAGAGTTAGCGGTTTCTCCACAGGCCTTAGGGTGGCACTTGGTTAATCTCTGTGTTTGAGGGACTTGGACTAGACTGCGACAGCCATGCTGGCCACTACATGTTACCCTGGTCTGTGCGGGAGCCTGGGGTAGAGATGGATGCTGCCTGTTCCTCCAGGTCCCGAGCCCTGAGCCCTGAGCTGTGTGCCATACATCCGGTGGGTGCCCACGAGAGGACTTTAGAGCTTCTAATTCCCTCCCCCCAGTTCAGGGATTTCCCCTACATGCCACCCAGATGTGCCCATCCAGCACCAGCAGCCTCTCAGGGAGCCCAGCAAGGGCAGAGCCCGGGTGGGAGGACACAGTGGCCCGACCTGACTACTCTTGTCGGCTCAGGGACACACAGCCACCCCGACCTGTCCTTTCTCTTCCCCTTCTAAGCCACCTTTTCTTCATCATCACTGCACCCCGCTGAGGGCTCAGCCTCTCTCCTGGACTTCGACACAAGCTCTCAGGTCGCCTTCCTCTGCCCTCACCACCTCCGGCGGCTCTCTGCAGCAGTGGTCCTCCTCGATAGGACTCTGACCATGTCCCTACTGCAGGGCAACATGGAGAACCCTGAGCACCCAAGCCCAGCATCAAGGTCGAGGGTCAATCTCAGGTCCCACACTCTGACTGTTGCTGCAACCTCAGGAACGCAGCAAACCAAGAGCCTGTACCTGACGTCTGGCCTTTGGTCGCTGAGATGGAGAGCTGTGGTGGGCAGCAGGCTGCAGCACACTGACAGTGTCAGGCCCCCGCCCACATGCAAACCCCTATGACCCAGAGCAATCACGCTCTGAGCCTCGGGTTCACCCTCTACCCCTGGTGAGCAAGCCACCCCCATGCACAGAAAGCAGCAGGGGGTGACAGGCAGAGGCCAGCCAGTGGTGTACCACCTGCACACCAGTGTTGCATCAGAGACCTAGAAATGAGCAGCAAGAAAGAACTACGAAGGCCAGTGTTAAAATTTCACTCATCATTCATGACCTGGATGGCTTCTTTGCCAAATCAAATGCTGGAAGGAAATTGCCTCTGTGTCTGTGCTAGTCACAACGCGATGGCTTCAGATCCAGGGAACTTTTAACCAGAATCTGCATTGTTAACATCTCCATCACCTTCTTCCATTCAGACCACAGCTACCCTTGGTTCAAAGCACTATATAATTAATTTCATTGTACATTTACATACTCGACTTAACGACCGTGTTAACACCTGGCTCACACATCCCTGCAGTGCCACAGCAGGGAGCAGACTCCTCCGCCGATAGGGGCAGCGCCGGGCACAGGTCACGGTCACAGGAGACACCAGCCGCATTTCCTCACTGGAGAAACTTCCACTGGCTAGTGCTGCTCCAGCCTTTCTTAAGGCCTTGTTAAAATGTTCTGTCCTTGCCTAAACTGGGCCACAGCTTGACAGAGAAGCTTGTATGTCTGAACTTGGAACATTAATAGGGGATGGCCCTGGAGCCAGGAGGGTGGTGGCAGTAAGAACTGGCATGAGACCCCAGCATGGGAAAGGAACTCAGTACAGGACAGCCTTGCAAACCAGGTGCTTCTGCTGCATGAGAATGTCCCCGAATGGCAAGCCTGGCAGCATCGGGTATTACTGTTTAGCCCTGCTCACAGTGCTCAGTAAAGATGTATTACACAGACGGGGTGTGGTGGCTCATGCCTGTAATCCCAGCACTTTGGGACACTGAAGAGTGTGGATCACTTGAGGTCAGGAGTTTGAGTCAAGCCTGGCCACCACGGTGAAACCCCGTCTCTACTAAAAATACAAAAATCAGCTGGGTGTGGTGGCGTGTACCTGTAATGCCAGCTACTTGGGAGGCTGAGGCGCAAGAATCACTTGAACTGGGAGGCAGAGATTGCAGGGAACCAAAATCCTGCCACTGTACCCTGCCTGGGCAGCTGTGCAAGACTCTGCATCAGAAAAAAAGTATTAAATGGATATTTATGTAAACATGGTTATGCTCCACCTGGAGCTCACGGCTGTGAGCAACCGTTGTGGACAGCTGTTGGCACCTCTCCTTCAGGTGCAGCCACCAATTTTCCTTGAGAATGCCCCAGCCTCAGTCTATGCGGTTTACAAGCGGCTATCGAAGCCCTGGGGTGCCCCGGTTTGTCCCAGCAGGCCCAGCACCACCCTGCCCACCACTGTGACTGTTACAGCCGTGAGCACCGGCCCCTGCCCACCACTGTGACTCTTACAGCCGTGAGCACAAGCTCCAGTCCGAGCTCCTCCCAAGCCTTTTCTTAGGCTGTTGGAAGGAGCGGCTCTGTTGCTTAAGGCTGAGAGGGCTCCTACCAGGCCTGGGCTAGCATGGGGAAGGGGGCAGTGCCCAGCTGTTCCCTTCCCTGGAACTGCTTGAGCTCCTGGGCTCTTCAGTTATGTGGCCCAAGAAGCTCTCTTCTACGTTTAAACCAGTTGGGGTTGGTTTCTGTGAATGGTAACCAACAGGGTCTGGGTGAACGTGGCAGGTCATTTAATTTCAACTTCCCCATCTGTAAATCAGAGGTCACCCAGCTTCTCCAAGACTGGCCATGAGGATCAACCTCACCATCCTGGATCTCTGACAAGAGGGTAGGCTCCGGAAGTCCAGGGTCAGAGGCTGTGGCTAGGGCACCAGGCAGCCCAGCAGAAGTCTGGCCGGATGCTGCCGGGTGGGACGGCTGAGCAGAAGCAGGTGGTGGAGAGCCGCTGGAGCAGAGGGAGGAAGAGCGGCATGGGAGGAACTCAGACTGCGGCCTTCCATGTTCAGTTACTGACATGGATGCTGGCCCGGGCCTTCTAGGAGGCTGGAGTCACAGGGGGCCACTTACCTCATGGTGGAGTAGGGGGAGGGCGAGGTGAGTTGTAGCTAAGGGCATGGGGCAGGCTCCAGGCTAACACCCGAGCTGGTGGTCCAGAGCACTCACTCAGCACATTCCCAGATGCGGCCCACCTTCTGTGCCTGCCCTCCAGGCCCCACCCCTTGTCTGAAAGCCTCCGAGGGATCACACAGTCACAGCCGAGCCCCAGGCACATCAGCCTCCCCGATGGCCGCCCTTACTCCTGCGAGCATGCCTCCTGCTCCCCTAGCTCTCCGGGGCCTCCCCGCCAGGTGACCTCCTGCTTCACCTTCAAGGCCCACATCCAGTGTCTCCTCCTCCACGAAGCCTTCCCTGACCTCCTGCTGCAATCAGACTCCTTACCACAGCACCTGTCATGAATGTCCCATAGGCCCTCTCCCCAGGAAGGGCACAGCCTGTACCACACCACAGCCAGCCCCCAGGCCTCGCCCCCACCAGCAGACGGTGGGCATTCAGAGGGCAGAAAGGCAGGGTCTGCTTTATCTGACCGCTGCCTGAGAGTTCCTCTGAGGAAGGCCAACACGCAGAGGCATTTCTTTCACTAAAAAATGAACGGAAGAAAGAACGAACAAACACCGGGAAAGAGGTGTTCTTGAAAGTAGCTTGCGTGCCGGACCCAGCGGGGCGGGCAGCTTTTCCCTCTTCTGATGTTCCTATCCCGCTCCATCTTGGTCAGATATCCAATACTTCCTTTTGAAGAACACATACATTTGTTTGACTTGGAATATTGAATTTGGAGGCCGTTCAGCAATTTCAAATTTCAGGAGTGGGGCAGTGGGGAGACACTGTAAATTAAAAAATTCTTTCCTCGTCGGTTTCTACCCAAGATTGTATATTTTTTGATGGCAAAATTAGGGATTAACTATAAACATCTGTTTGTTCGATACTGACATGGTTGTGAGAACAATTACCAAAGCCATTGGTGTAGGGGGAGGGTTCGGATGCTGCAAGTCCGCTGTGGAAAGCTCTGGGTCTCCTACCAGGGCTTTGGAAGAGTGGGGGAAGGGGGAAAGGGAGCAGGAGGGACCGACTCAGGAAGAAGAACAGGGACAACCCCTCTGACCATCACCCTCCTCCACCGCACCCCAGCACTGAGCCAGTGTCCCTCTCACCCTGCCCCAGCCCTGCTCTCTCTGTTTAGCCCTTGTCACCTGAAGCCTCACTCCTTCCACAGCCTCCCACAGAGCCTTCCTGAGCTCCTGCTATTCATCAGACACTGTATTAGGCTCAGGATACAGCCAGAGACAAGATAAAAGCACGACTGCTCACACGGACACCTCACTGTGTGTGAAGGAACAGCCGCCAGGCCACTCAGGTCACGACTCTTCATGACAGTGATGACAGGTAGGTGCCCCACCAGAGAGACACAGGGACAGCCGTGTCCATGAATGACAGGACTGGATGGGGGTCTGGGTTTGAGGAAGACTCTGGAGAGAATGATCCTCAAGTAGAGTGTGGAAGGATAAAGAAATGCTGGGCGCAGTGGTTCATAACTGTAATCCCAGCACTTTGGGAGGCCAAGGCAGGAGAATCACTTGAATCCAGGAGTTCAAGACCAGCCTGGGCAACATGAGAAAATGCTGCCTACTGAAAATACAAAAATGAATCAGGTGTTATGGTGTGTGCCTGTAGTCCTAGCTACTCAAGGGGCTGAGGTGGGAGGATTGCTTGAGCCCAGGAAGTTGAGACTACAGTGAGCTGTGATCGTACCACTGTACTTCAGCCCGGGCAATGGAGCAAGACCCTGTCTGGGAAAAAAAAAAAAAAAAGAGTAGTTAACTGAGCAAGGGAAGTAGGGAGAGCCTTCCAGGCAGACGGAGTGGCCTATGCAAAGGCCCTGGGGCAGGAGAGTGTGTCTACTTGGGGCTGAGTACAGAGAGCTTGTGGTGTGAAGGATGTGGCTGAGGCTTAAAGCCCCTGGCAGCCCTTGAAGGGTTTTTATTTTGTTTTGTTTTTTATATTACTCTAAGTTATGGGATACACGTGTAGAACGTGCACCTGTCAAACTGTCATCTAGGTTTTAAGACCCACAGGCATTGGGTATTTGTCTAATGCTCTCTCTCTCCTTGCACCCCAACCCTGACAAGCCCCAGTGTGTGATGCTCCCCTCCCTGTGTCTACATGTTCTCATTGCTCAATTCCTACTTATGAGTAAGAACATGAGATGTTTGGTTTTCTGTTCCTGTTAGTTTGCTGAGAATGATGGTTTCCAGCTTCATCCACGTTCCTGCAAAGGACATGAACTCATCCTTCTTTATACCTGCATAGTATTCCATGGTGTGTATGTGTCACATTTTCTTCATCCATTCCATCATTGGTGGGCATTTGGGTTGGTTCCAAGTCTTTGCTATTGTGAATAGTGCTGCAATAAACATGTGTGCATGTGTCTTTATAGTAGAATGATTTATAATCCTTTGGGTAAATACCTAGTAATGGGATTGAGGGTCAGAGAGTATACTCTTGAAGGTTTTTAAGACTGATCAGTGCACGAGATCAGATCTCGTGCAGGGAGATTCTGCCAACAGCAACTGAAGGGGGACAGCAGAGCCGTGGGGAGACCCATGGGGAGTTGCCAAGCTCCACAGACATGGCAGGACTCAGAGAGGGCAGAGGGACAGGCGATGATCCACTGAGACTCAGGATGGTGATACCATTTGCTGTAGTCGGGAGCTGGGGAGCGGGAGTTCAGGGGAAGGTAGGGAGTCTGGCTTCAGACACGGTGAGTTTAAGTGACTCATAAGACATGGGGGGCGGGGCTTCAAGGAAGAAACTGGCTCTTGGGGCTAAAATCAAGGGAAGGCCCAGGGCAGGAATCCATGTTTGGGAGTTACTGGCACGGGTTGGTTTACAATGAGAGCAGCAGGGTAGAAGGCTGACCCCTAGACAGCCCTAGCCTGAGGGTCCTAAAAGGAAAACAGAGGACACTGGACAAGTGGGGGATGGGAATCTGGGAGTTGTATTTCAGGAGGAGAGAGGCCACCTGCGGTGGATAGTCAAGAGGTGTCAGTCACTGTCTCAGTAAGGTATTAGGTGAATTCATTTGTTAACGCCTCACTACAACCCCGGGAGGTAGTTGTACCACTGGCCTCGTTTATAGGGAGGGAAACTGAGGCACGTAGCGGTGAAAGAATGCTGTCTTGTGTTTGGGAGCTTGGAAGCAGCAGCAGCAGGATCTGAACCAGGTGGTGTAGAGCCAGAGCCTGTGCTGACCACTGCTGCACACTGCCCCCTGGGTTTGCTGACATGAAGGTCACTGGCGGCTGGATCGGCCAGCTCAGGCTGCCGTCATGAAGCATCATGGACTCGGGGCTTAAACCGCCACATTCGTTTCTTCATCATTCTGGATGCTAGACGTCTGAGGTCCAGGCGTCAGCAGGGCTGGTTTCTTCCGGGGCCTCTCCCTGGCTTGCAGGATGGTCATCCCTTTGTGTGTGCCAGGAGTTCTGAATCAGGGTCCACCCTAAAGGCCTCATTTTACCTGAATCACCTGTTTAAAGGCCCCACCTCCAAATGTAGTCATGTTCTGAGGTACGGCGGATTCGAGCTTGAAGCCCCAGTACATGTGAATCTTGGAGACGTAATTCAGCCCATCATGGTGACTTAGTGAGAGCAATGTTGGTGGAGAAAACCAGATGTGGGGTGTGGAGGGTGTGAAAGGATGAGGACCTGAGACAGTTGGGGAGGGCAACTCCTTAAGAAGCTCAGCTGTGAATGAGGGGTGCTGGTTCTCTATGGCTGGGTCACAAATCATGCCAAAGTGTAGTCGCTTAAAGTAACAGTTTAATTTGTTAGTGACTCCTACTTGGGCTTTGCTGGGGCTCTCGGGTGGCTGGGAGTGCCAAGATGGTCTTGCGCATACAGCTGGGCTCTCGGCTAGCAGTATCTTTGTTCTTAGCCCCAGGTTCTCTCCACGTGGCTGCTTGGGCTTCCTTACAGCATGGCTGCTGAGTGTCAAGACCCAGCACTCCCAAAGGACAGGTCCTGGGTGTTAGTGTGTATTAAGCCTCTGTTTGCATCATGTTTGCCCATGGACCACGACACTCACGTGGCCAAATCCAGAGTCAGCCTGGGATGCACGACTCATCGAGAGCCACCAAAGTCAGTATACCACAGGGCTAAGACACAGCTGACCAGCGGGAAGGCACCCTAAGGTTGCAGCAGGATGTGTTTTATAAATGATTGCTACTTGCTCATGTTTAAGAGCTGAGCAGAAAGGGGTCAATAGAGAAGGGAGAGGCTGAAGATAATGATTTAAAACATGTAGAGTTGTGCTTTACTGAGCATATACTTCACAAATAGGGCTCAGTGCTCTGGGATGGAGCGATGTGCACAGAGTCAAGAGGTCTCCTGTCAAGACTAACCTCAAAGTCCTTGTCCCTAACCACATGCTTCACTGCAGTGGAGGAGTGAAGTAATGCTCACTGGGTGTGATGGGCTGCCTTGTGTCCCCCAAAATTTGCATATTGAAGTCCTAACCCCCAGGATCTCAGACTATGACCTTATTTGGAAATAGAGCTATCCCAGATGTAATCAGTTAAGATGATGTCATGCTGATGTAGGGTGGGCACTAATTCACTATGTCTAGTGTCCTTAGAAAAAGGGGAAATTTAGACACAGAGACATGCACACTGGAGAATGCTTCCTAAACATAAAGGCAGAGGATGAGGATGACGCTTCTACAAAAGAAGGAGCACCAGTAATTGCTGCAAACCAGCAGAAGATTGGGGGTGGCCTGGACAGGTTCTCCCTCACAGCCTCAGAAGGAACCCACCCTACTGACACCTTGACCTCAGCTTTCTGACCTCCAGAGCTGTGAGACAATGCACTCCTTCAGTGTAAGCTGCCCGCTCCGTGGGACTTTGTTACAGCAGCCCAGGAAGCTAAAGCACTAGAGGAGGAGGTCAGGGAGGCTGGAGAGAGTGGACCCCAGAGCTCAGGAGAGGAACTGGCTTCAGGCAGGAGGAGGCTCCATATTCCTCCCTAAAGGGAAGCAATTAGTGATTACTGTGTAAAAAACCATCCCAGTGACGCATGCCTGTCATCCTAGCCCTTTGGGAGGCTGAGGCGGCTGATCACTTGAACCCAGGAGTTTGAAACCGGTCTGGGCAACATGGCTAAAGCCCATCTCCAGAAATAATACAAAAATTAGCCAGGCATGGTGGTGCATACCTGTAGTCCCAGCTACTCGGGAGGCTGAAGCAGGAGGAGTGTCACTGCAATCCAGCCTGGATGACAGAGCAAGACCCTGTCTCACACACCCAGGAAAGTGGCTTAAAACCTCCATTTCATCTTTCACAAGTCTGTGAATGCCCCAGGCCTGTTTGTGGCATTGTCTGGTGACTCGGACCTGGACTACCTGGTCCCGTCTGTCTCTGCTCCATGCGGTCTCTCAGGAGCTGGCAGGTTAGCCCAGCTTTGCCCCCACAGGCAAGGGCCAGGAGAGTCAGGGCTGTGAGGACTCCTGGGGCTGAACTCAGAGCTGGCATGACTTCAATTCCATCACATTCTATTAGCTGAAATAGACTCAGCGGGGCTGGGGGAAAGGGCATGGACACAGGGATGCCTGGCGGGGGTGAAGAGTAGGATATTTTCACAATCAATCTATTACTGGTGGTGGTGACTTGAAGGCTTAAAACCGTCCCTGCTGAGGAAAGGGGGCAGGACTGACCGGGACCCTCAGAAGGATTTCCCAACAATGCCCACTCCTCCACTGAGCCGGGAGACCCTGAATTTGACAAGCACTTGAACTGAGCAGCTGCAGCTGAATACAAGTCAGCCCCTCTGGCTTCAGGGAGAGGCAGATGCTGGAGGTTCTGGTCTGTGCGGTGGTTGGGACAAGGCACACAGGCAGAAAAGCCGTGGGAGCCCCTCGGCCTTGTTCAAGCTCCGGCTTCACCACCCACTTGCCAACAAGTTATTTCCCTTGCGCCTCTGTTTCCTCATCTATAAAATGGAAAAAAAGAACACAGTCCCCAATTAAAATCCAGAAGACCCTGAACAATGCAAACCGTTTCGGTAAGTTTGTGGAAACGAGTTGGCAGCAAACCTGGGTATGAGATCATCTGTGGACCACTTACCCTCTTGGGATCATCCTCTCCATAATCTGTTCATCATGTTTGATAACATGAGACATAGACACAATGCATGGTGTGTGCGCCTTCCAACAGCTGAAACAATGAAAGCCTGAACCATCCAGCACCAAGGTTCCATCCAGCGCCAAGGCAGCTGGGGCAGAAACTGCTGGAGACATGGATGAACTGGCCTGGTAACGTGCCCAGCCCAGTGCCTGGTGCATGGGGCGATTCCTGCTGTTGCAGTTGAAGGAACCCATGGGGTGAAGAATCTAGCTAATGCTCCCTCCCTGGCATAGTTCTTAGTATCTCAGGAGACACAATGACTGGCAAGGGTCAACGCTTGTCCAATGAATGAATGAGTGAATGAATGAATGTTGACGTTCTAACCCCCAGAATCTCAGAAGGTGACAGTCAACACAGGCTTGGTGGAAGACACATGAGCCATCACAAGGATTCGTGCCATAGTTCTGACCACAGCAACTCTGCTGTCTTATAACAGAGCACAGGCATTCACATTCCCCCAAAACAGAAAGCTCTTTCCAACTACGATGGCAGCTTGGAACAGGGAATCAAGGACGGACTCTTGTTCACCCTTGGTTGTATCCCTTCCCTGACCCCGGTCTGCAGTTTCCACCTGTAAAATGGGGACAAAGGAGCAGCTGAAGGCTGACACCCCACTTGGCTTCTGGCTCTGCGGAGGCAGGAGCCAGCACCACCGAGCTACCAGAGCCATTCTGTGCGGTTCAGTCACCACATGGGGCTGGGGCCCTGCCCTGTGGCTGAGCTGAGCCCCATGTGGGCTCAGCACCAGACTAGTGACTCCATCTTTTGATCTTTTCAGCACCTCAGGGAGCCCAGCTGGCCCGTACCCCCAAGCAGTGTCAGGAGGAGGCTCACGCCCAGAGGGGGTCTGGCCGTGTGTCCCGCAGGGCAAGGGGGTGTTTCTGTGGCCTAGGCAGCCCTGCAGTCCTCACACCTTCCCCGGGACTCATAGTGTTTGAGCCCCAGGTGGAGGGGCAGAGAGAATGGGAGTGGGAGGTAAGAATGAAAGAAAGAAGAAAAAGGTGGGAGGAAGAGGAGGGAAGCAACGCTGGGGAGATCCAGCAGCAAACGCCGCTGGGGAAGGTCCCTCCTGCACCATTGCCACTTGATCATTTTGTCTCTGGGCCTCAGGGGCTACCTGGCTACCAGCTCCCCTCCCCCGCCACAGTGTGGGTCCTGCTGCAGAGGGAGTCTCCCAGGCAGGCCTGATTGGTCAGCACTTGAGACTTCTCCAGGGGAAGCCCCAGGAAAGGGTAAGGAATGTCTGTCCTGCCCCTCCTGTATTCCACCAGGAAGTGACACCCCTGCACTTCAAGCCCTAGGAAGCCTGAACTCAGGTCTGACAGTGAGGGTCCCTGCAGCATAGCCTGGCACTGCGCAAGCCAGGGTTGAGGGGATCGCAAAGGGCACACGGTGTTTTATCGGCATAAACTCACACTAGCTGCTCGGCTCCTCCCCGGGGTATCTGCCAAAGGCTCTTTCAGCCTGAGAGCAGCCCTGGTGTGGTAGGGGATGGAGGTGAGGGTTGGGGTCAGCCCAGTGTCCGCCACTGGGGGAGCAGTTCGGTGACTTCCTGGGCACACCCCAGCAGCCGTCAGGAGCAATGGGTAGGATCCCTCCCAGCAACACAGACGGACTGTGAAAAACCACAGTGCAGCGTGGAAAAAGCAAGATGCAGAAGGAGGCACCGTCACAGCACAATTTCCATGATCTACATGAAAAACTCATCTTATTCATTCATTTCCTTAAACGAACGTTTACAGAGTGCCTGTATTGGCCAGGCACTCCCTTGAACGTCCGAACAATGATACACACTTCATGAGAAAATAAAAGCAAAACCCCTAAATACATCAGCAAGGTTATGTGTAGGAGGGGGGACGGGAATGAAGAAGAGATACTGGGGCCAGGGCCGGGTGGCCAGTACTTTGCTCAGCTGATTGGCAAAACAACACATGGATGAGTGCCTCTCCCCATCTGCAGGCAGATTTTAGGGGAAACAGAAGATTCCCCTCGTGGGAGGAGAATGCAGTCTAGAACCAGCGCTGGCAGTTCAGCGAGCGAAATGCAAGCCAGATTTCAGCCCCACTTACGACACAGTTGTCAGCCTGGGGCAGTGCGGGACCTGCACAGTTGTGCATGACTGTCCGGTGGGCAGCTCAGGAGTTAGCTCACCCAGCGTTAGCATACCCAGGAAAGGTGTGCTGACACCTATGTGTTAGGAATAGGAAGGCATGGGGAAATAGGGAGATGATTGATTTTTTAAGTAAAGGAGAGAGGTGAGGGTCTCTGAGTTTCAAATCTGTATGGAAGGACTCACTCCCAAATCCCTGTGGCTACTGGTCTTGATGGGAGAGGAACCGGAGGTACTCACAGAGGGGGCGGGGATTTCACGTAAATTTTACTTTAGTCTTTATTGAATAAATAGAGGCTTGACTTTTAACTTAAAAATAAAACAAAGGATCTCTTTTGCCATTCTGGTTGAGTGTGCTGTTGGGCAGGCACTGCTGGATGGCAGGAGACGCAGCTTAGGGAGGAGGGCACAGGTAGGCTCTAGATGCTGGGCCTTTGCCCACTGTGGGGAGGAGGAAGCACCAGGGCATGGAAAGCTGAGTTTCCCTGCATCACCCACCACCCATCCACAGGCCTGAACTGCCTGGCCGGCCCTTAAGTCCCAAGAGTGGTGTGCAGACCCCTGGGCCTCTTAGGTGGAGATCGAATTGTTAGGGGTCATCAATACGCTCTGCTTCGTCCTCTGCCATGGCATTAGATACCTTGCCTGCCTTTCTAACACCTGCTGGTGGTGCCCTTTTGAATAGAGACAGAGCAGCCCTCGGGATCTGAGGCTTCTGATTCTGCCAGATCATGGTTCAGCCAGAAATTGATGAGTTTTTTTTTATTTTATTGTATTCTTTTCCTAAACTTACTTTCTATGTACAGCAAGATGATTCTGTCTTCCACTTATTGCAGTGATATAGCCTTTCTTTTTTAAAAAGCGGTTTATTTACATCTCATAAAACTAAACGTACTCTATATAATCCAGCAATTACACTCCTGGGTATTTACCCAAAGGAGTTGAAAACGTATGTTCACAGGAAAACCAGCACATGGATGCTGATGGCAGCTTTATCCGTAATAATTGCAAAAACTGGGACCAGCCAAGGAGCCTACGGCTGGGCGCGTGGATAAACAAACTGTGGGACATCCAGACAATGGAATAGTATCCATTGCCAGAAAGGAAGGGGCTGCAAGCTCTGAGAAAACAGGGAGGAAACTTAAATGCGTATCACTGAGTGAAGAAGCCAATCTGAAAAGGATACATGCTGTGTGATTCCACCTATAGGACATTCTGGAAAAGGCAAAACCACAGAGCAATAAAAAGATCAGTGGTGGCCAGGGGTTCAGGGGAGGGAGGATGAATAGGTCAAGCACAGGGGTTGTTAAGGGCAGAGAGTCTGCTTTGTGAGAGTCTATAATGGTGGGTCGCTGGCATCAGACATTCGTCCAAACCCATAGAACGTACAGCGCCGAGGGCGAGCCCTAACGTCCACTGGGGACCCTGGGTATTGTCCCGCGTCAATGTGGGTTCATCAGCCATAGCCAATGCCCCACTCGGGTGGAGAATACCGATCGTGAGGCAGGCTGTGCATGCGGGGGAAGGGGTATAGGAGATCTTGCTCCACTTTCCTTCATTTCTGCTGTGAACCTGAAACTGCTCTAAACAATAAAGTCTATTTTTTAAAAATTAGAAAAATTCAGAACTGTGAAAAGAAGAAATGACGGTTATTACTTTAAAATAAATAGGTCTATCAACCAAAAAAAAAACAGTAAATGGGTTTAAGGAGAAAAATGAGAAATTAAGGAGAAACATGAGATGACCCAGGGCAGACCCGGCCTGCAGGTGGGGAAGGCTCTGGACAAGACTCAGCTGGCGAGCTTGGGAAGCGCTGACAGGAAGGAGCGGCTGCTAGAGTCCTCGCTCTGGAGCCCTTCCCAATGCAGACACTGGAGCTGGAGGGCTCTTTCTGCATTCAAATAACGCGCATTGAGGCCTACTGCGCTAGCCTACTATGTGGACAGCAGGTCCTGAGTTCCCAGGGAGGAACTGGCTCTGCCCTCCCAGCTCTCCCAGCCGTCTGGGGAAATAGATAGACAAGGACGATGCAAACAGAGGAGGCTCCTTCTTCATCCTCGGAAGGGCTCGGAAGGCTTCCTGGAGGAGGCAGTTTCTACACTGAATCTTGAAAGGGAAGCAGGAATTCACCAGGCCTAGAGGCCAGGCAGGCATTTCAGCAATGTGTCAATGACGTGGCTGGCCAGGGTGCGGGAGGGATGCGCTATGGGCAAAGCACCAAGGCAAGAGACCTGGTGAGGCCCGGTGGTGTGGCCACTTCCCATATGGTGTCTACTTCTAAAATGGACACTCAGAGCCAAAATCACCCTAAGGACGAGTCATGCCCAAGACTGCCAGTCCAGGCCATGACAAGCCCACTCTGACCCAGCCCGTCTTTATTCCAGTGTGGAAATGGACCACTTGTTCCCTCAGTGGAGCACCAGCTGAATTAACAGCTTGAATTGAGGTGGGGTGCTCACATGTAAGGTTTCTCAGGACTGAGGGTGCCTGAAGAACTGACTTGCACACTCGTACCCAGCTCCACACAAGTGTGCAGGGACGGAGTGTGGGGGGAACTTACTGCCACGTGACTGTGTTCTCATTGCAACCCATGCATGACAGAGGGTTTTATCCTAGTACATAAAGACTCTTACAAGTTAATAAGAGGAAAATAGGCACCTCAGTAGAAAAACGGACGAAAGTCTCTTGTTTTGATACAGGGTCTCACTCTGTTGCCCAGGCTGGAGTGCAGTGACATAATCACGGCTCACTGCAGCCTTGACCTCCTGGTCTCGAGCAATCCTGCCCTCTCAGCCTCCTGAGTAGCTGGGACCACAGGTGCATGCCACCACGCCTGGCTAATTTTGTACTTCTTGTAGAGACTGGGTCTCACTATGTTGCCCAGGCTGGTCTCGAACTCCTAAGCTCAAGCGTTCCTCCCACCTTGGCCTCCCAAAGGGCTGGCAGTACAGACATGACCCACCACATCTGGCTGAAAGTCTTGAATAATCATTTCACAAGAGAGGCTATCCACGTGGCAATACATCTATGAAAAGGTGCTAATGCAAATTAAAATTCCAGCGAGCTAGCACCACACACCCACCAGATGAGGTACAATGAAAGAAACCAACTATGTCCAGTGTTAAGGAGGATGTAGGGAACTGGGGATTCTCTCGGGAGGAGGTTAAGCTGGTGGTGTCGCTTTGGATAACTGTTTGAAAGATCCAGGAAAGCTGATCCTTTGTGTATGCTGTGACCCAGCGGTTCCACCCCAACTGAAATGCATATGATAGATTCACCCAGAGACGTGACGCAATCTGTCGGCACATCCATCACTCATTCCACAAGTACTTATCAAACGCCTCCTATGTGCCAATCACTGTCCTGAGAGCTCAGGACACAAGTGATAAAAGAGACCCAAGTGCTAGGCGATTGCATTCTGGAGGAAGAAAGGCGTAAATAAGACGAAGTAAGGACCGCAGATGTGTGCTCAACAGGGATACAAGCTGCGGAGCACACTGGAGCGGTGAGTGGGGAGGGGCTGGGCCAGACTAGGGGTGCTGGGCTGGAGCTATAACGGGGTGCTCATTAGTAACAGAGACAGTGTCTGCGTATCTGAGCGGCCTGTGAGTGGCCAGAGGGAGGGGACTGTGGGCAGGCCTGGAGGAGAAGAGTCCATGCAGATGGAATACTGTGAGCTAAGGTCCTGCGGCACATGTTGAAGGAATAGCCAGGAGGTCAGTGTGGCTGGGGGTCTGGGGCAGAAGGGGAGGTGGAGGCAGTTAGAGAGGGGAGGGGGCCTTCAGGAGAGCAGAAAGAAAAGTGGGGTCTACTTCCTCGCAGCCAGGAGCTGATGGAGGCAGGGCTGGCTCTCACCCCGCTGCGTGTCCCCAGCACAAACCAGGCACTTGCACCTTCTCAAAAATGCCACAAATCAAGCCAGCCCCGTGGAGACAGGACCTGGGCTGCCTGGTCTTCCACTGTGTCCACCAAGTGTCTGGACCATGACTGGACAACATTTCTTATCTGGCCAGCCCCTTCCCCGGGGCCTTGGCAGTGACCGTCACCTGAACAGGCAGGCATGTCAGGCCATGTGTGCAGGAGACCTGCAATCCACACATGCAGGCCCCAGAAGATGCAGCACCATAGATGGAGGTGTGCCAAGGCTACCAGGCAAGGGCACTACCAGCATCCCATAGGCAGAGCTGCCCTCCATGCTGTAGACTACTCTGCAGCCCCATAAAAACCCCTGGCCTCCTCAGAGAGCCTCCTGGTCATATTACAAGCAGCCTATATGACACCTTTAAGAAAGAAAAACACAACCCCATTTATACACCGTGTAAAATAGATTAAAATAATTTTAAATGCAGGAGTAACTCACAGAGACTGTTTTAAAAAAAAGTCACAAGCAGCGCTTTGTGGTAAAGACATCCAAGGTCCGGGGCTTGTCCTGCAGACAAGGGACCCCAGACGACAGGCGCCTGGCTATGGACGGGACCCGTATGATGTAGTCCTGCAGGCCGGCCTTTGCAGGAGTAGGACACTAAGCCTGGCTTGTACCCAGGTACTAGGTGGCAGAGCAAGGTGCCAGCGCCGTGGGCATCCACCCTGAGTCCTCCCTGCCGTTCTCCATGCTGTCCACCAGCTCAGATACAAGAGGCAGAGCTGGTGGCCCTGAGGTTTGGGCATGGGCACAGAAATGGTGCTTTGGGTCTCATCCACTCTCCCTTGGCTTCCGTCTCCTCATTTAGGAAACAACTCTAAGGGCTGGCGGTGGCCACCTGCTGCAGCTGTCTTTTGATGGCCCCTCTTGAATGACATACCTCCTGCCATGGGGACCTCACCCCCTGGCAGCTGACGCTGGGAGAAAGCTCCTCTTTGCCAGCACGAGCCTCCCTACAACAGCCCCGGGGTTGTTTCCCAGGACTCCACGTGAATGGAGCCCCCAGCCTACCCTTGCTCCTCTCGCAGGACCTGGGACACCCTCTCCTGCAGCCCACCTTGGTCCTCCTGCCTGGATGCACTCCTTCTGCCTGGATCAAATGAGCTGCTCCTCTCCTCTGTGAGTCCCAGCCCTGTTCCCTACCCACCCCTAATCACAGACATCAAGTCCCAGCTGCCTGGAGGGCAGCCAGCAGGGAACTGACGGCGTTTGCACCACTTCCCACCTATACTCCCCGGGTCCTTCCCACCTGCCGCAGCTCCGGCCCCACCTTAACGCCCCTCCAGCTCAGCCAGTCAGCAACTGGGCACCCCTCAAGATGAACCTGAATCCCACCTCTGCACACCTGTGCCACATCTGGTCCAGCCCCATCGTTTCTCTCCTGGACGGTGGCAGTGATTCCCAGGGCTCCCTGCCTGGACCCTCAGCCCACCCACAGACACAGCAAGAGGAACCCCTCAAACCTCCATCAGACACCCTCTCTGAGGGAAAGCGAGGTCCAAGCCTGCCCCACAAACTCTCGCTGCACTGCCTGGGCCCTTGTGCCTGCTGTCCCCTCCCTTCCCACTCCTCCTCCCTGCTCCCGTGTCCCCTTCTCAGTGGGGCCTGTCAGATTGCGCACCCATTCCTCTTCCTTGGTTTATTTTCACCAAATCCCTTCCGCTCTGTGACATATCACATACTTCACGTACTCATTTTGTTCACTGTCTGTCCCCACAATGGGATGTGGCTCCCAAGGGTGGGGTCTTGTCTGTCCTGCCCTCGGCTGTGTCCTGGAATCTGCAGGTGCACAGCTGTGCTCACCGAATGTGCTAAACAAGTGAAGAAAGCAGTCATCAGCTCCGAGTCAATGATGCAGAAGGGGAAGGAATGAATTCTCTCTGAGGCGATGGGTCAAGCCCAGAATCTTTCGCAAAGAAGACACAATAACTTTTCTTCAATTGTGGTAAAATACACGTAACATAAAATTTGCCATTGTAACTATTGTTAAGAGTTCAGTGGTTTTAAATACATTCACATTGTTGCGAAACCATCTGCACCACCCATCTGTGTAACTCTTTCCCTTTTGCAAAACTGAAATTCTGTCCCCTTTCAACATGAATTCCCCATTGCTCTCCTCCAGCCCCAGAGAAGTAGAGTCACTGTGCACTGGCTAGCAACTTGTCAGAGTCCAATGAGAGAAGCCAGGCACACAACGGGTCACATGAAGTGGGTTTGTTCCTTACAGATAGGCAACAAGGGACAACGGAAGCCTGGGATCCACTCTCTCTCCCATTCACGTGTGCCCCACTTGCACCCCAGCTGAAGGCTCCTGGAAAGCAGGTTAGGGTTAGGCTTTTACACCATGGAGCAAAGAGGCTTGCTGGCTAAGTCACCGAAGGACATCATCCTTCTATGGGAGGAACAAGAACAGAGCCAGGGCTGCTCCAGCCCTCCCTCTCTGTGGGTGTCATTTCCACTGCACAGTCTATAGCTATTCTTGAGAACCACAAGGGAATAAACAGGGAAAAGCGAGATTGTCCAAAGCCACATAAACCCTGGCACCCCCGTTCTAGTTTAGGGTTTGGGTTACTGTAGGGACTTCACGTAAGTGGAATCACCCAGCATTTGTCCTTTGCTGCCTGCCTTATTTCGCTTAGTATAATGTCCTCAAGGTTCATCCATGTTGTAGCACGGGTCAGAACTTCCTTCCTTTTTAAGTCTGAATAACATTTCACTGCGTGTGCAAAGCACATTTTGTTTCTCAGTTTATCCGTTGATAGACACTTGAGCTGCTTCCACCCTTTGGCTATTGTGAATCATGCTGCCACGAACATGGGCGTACAAATAAGGCACCACTAACTTTTAATCAAAGAAGGGAACGAGGAAAAGAATGCATAAATGAATGGAGGACGTGTGAAGGGCATCCGGGCTTGCGCTCCGCCTTCCGGCCTGTGATGCTAGTCTCTGCGCCCTCTTCCTCCTCCCCCTCCTCTGCCCACCTCCTTCTCCTCCTTCTCCTCATCCCCCTCCTCTCCTCCTCTTCCTCCTGGCTTGCACATCCCCCAACAGCAAGAACACAGTAGCTCCACGTGGACTGGGCCTCCAAAAACGCACTGAGCTGCCCCTTCCCAAAGAAACATCCCGTGTCTCCTTTAGAAGAGGTCCTGCTTGTTCACAGGATGTCCAAGGTCCCCATGAAGATCAGGAAATGCAGGCAGGCATCCCAGCCCTGAAGAGTCGCTGCCAGCATCACACAGACCGAGGCAGTGTGTGGCCCTCCTGGCTTTCTCCCCTCCTTGTGGGGAACGTTCCCACGTGAGACCCCAGCAGACGTGTCGTCCTGACTGGCCCCGATATCTCCTTCCCTCTTCCTTCTCCTCCTCCCCTTTACACCCGCATGGTTCACGCAAAGCCCGTGGCTGCTTGAAGGGGAACGTGGAGGATTCCAGAAGCTCCGAGCTGGGCGGGGTCCTCCGAAAGTCTCTCCTCTTCAGTTGGTCTTTTTTTTTTTTTTTTTTTTTTTTTTGAGATAGAGTCTTGCTCTGTCGCCAGGCTGGAGCACAGTGGCACAGTCTCGGCTCATTGCAACCTCCGCCTCCTGGGTTCAAGCGATTCTGCTGCCTCAGCCCCCCACGTAGCTGGGACTATAGGCGCATGCCAAAAGCCTGGCTAATTTTGTATTTTTAGTAGAGACGGGGTTTCACTATGTTGGCCAGGATGGTCTCAATCTCTTGATCTTGTGATCCACCGGCCTCGGCCTCCCAAAGTGCTGGGATTACAGGCGTGAAACGCCTCACCCGGCCGCATCTCCAGTTGGTCTTTAACCTCATTTTGCTGCTATCCTGTTGTTCAAGTAAACGCCTACCCAGAGCACAACAGTTCAGAGATGTAGGAGTAGCTGCTTTCATGGTTTCCCCTCCCCATGGCAGCCCTCCATGGAGCTGGCCCATCCACTCACGTTACACAGGGTAAGACCAATGCCACACAGCTGACAAAGGGTGTGGTGTCCAGCAAGTCACCCCAGGGGCAACTGGAGCTTGACCTTGCAGGGGAACTCTGGGAGCCAGTGTGGACAGCACCCCTCAGCATCATCTACCTAGGGGTGAGACAGGTGTCTATCGACAAACTCCTGCCCACCCTTGTTTGAAGATCACTTGCAAGGGTGGAAGGGGTGAATTTCTCGGCAATTTCAGGCTGCTACAAGGGCAGGCTCTAGCGGCAGCAGGAGCCCCTCAGCCAACTCAGAGTCGGAGTTCACAGCTAAAAGTCAGACTTGGGCCATCACTCACTCATTCATTCATTCATTCACTGCAGGGCTGGATGGGTTTCACTGAGAGCTGCTGAAGCATCAGTGGAGGAATGACATGGCCTGACCTATGAGGGCCCTGAGGAGCCCCCAGAGCGGAGCACCCCCAGGGTCACACCCATGCTGCCAAGGGCCTGCCAATCCCCCTGCCCCTGCCTCGGTTTACCACCAGCAGGCAGGGTAGGAGAGGGTGTTGCATTCCGCTGGCTGTGACAGGGAAGGCCAAGCTAACTATTGTTACATGAGATCTTCACACATGGATCATAACCAGACCGTGAGCGTTTGGCCGGGACCTCCCAGTGTGTAAGAGGCGGGGCAGCAGGACATTCACTCATCCAGTCCACAGATCTCCGCTGTGCTCTTGCCACATGCCAGCACTGTCCAGGAACTGGGGTGCAGGACAGGCAGGATCTCTGCCCTTCTGGAGCAGACATGCTGGTGGACAGATGGGCAGCAGCCCATCAACTGGTAAGCTCCCGAGGACTGCCCTCATGTAAGTGTCATGAAAACAATGGAAGGAAGTTACGCCAGACCTTCAGGACCCCAGCACAAACTTGCCTCCAAAGCCCAGGCTCTCTCCTTGCCAGCAGTCCAACATCAGCCCACAAGGAAGACGAGCAAAGGCCTGCAGAGAGCCAGCCCTGTCCCCTCACCCAGAACAGGGGTGCCCCCTGCAGTTCTGTGAGGTGTTCCATCCTAGTTGCTTCTGTCAGCTCTGGGGACACCAGGCAAACACCAAGGCATACCCTTACATTTATTCCAAAAATCCTGTGGAAGGAAATCCCACTCACTGCATGTATATGCACCTAATGAGGGCATGCGATAGTGTTATTGAGTCCTGTTTTAAAGAGGGGGAAACTGAGGCAGAGAGAAAAGAAGTAACTTGCCAAAGGTCACACAGCTAACAAATGATGAAACCCTGGGCCTTAACCACAGTGCTAGGCTGCCCCATGGCTCAGCTGGGCTTGTATTCGGGCCCTTCACTGATTGATCTCAGAACAGCTGCATTCTGGAATGCATTGCAACACAGTTCGGCCAGCTAAGGCTTCTCTGGCAGTCTTCTCAGGACTGAAGGTACGGGACTAGCTTATTAAGTTACTCGGGGCTGAATCACACCCCAGCTCTGCTTGCCATTCAGTCGGTGCGAGACCCTGTTCTAAATCTGTTTTCTCATCTGAGAAACAGATTTCATAGTCTCTACCTCAAAGGGTTTTAGGAGTCACCATACTGGGATTAGCCATGGCCATGCCCAACGCCAGTGCTTCCAAAATGGCAGAGATGGTGGTGGAGAGTCCCCATTCTGGGCCTGGCACACATAGCTGGTCCCCAGTGCAAGCTGGCTTCTATCCCTGCCTCTGTTTGGGGAAAGTCCTGGGACCCCTTCAGGCTCCAGGGCTGGGGAAAATGCCACTTGGTGCTCCTGTATCACATCCCCACATGGATCCCTGGACCGTTCCCAAATCCTGGCTGTGGGACCAGCCCAAACCCCTCCAGACCTTCCCCCAGCCCACACTCAGCCACCAGCCACCAGTCAGACAGGAGGAGGGAATCCTGTAGATACCCCTGGGGAAAAGGAAAGAGCCACTCCGCAGGAAGCCTCCTGGCTCTGGGGTGGGCAGCAGAGGATCGGAGCAATTTGTAGCGTAAGTTCCTTAAAGCGCAGGGGAATGCCGGGTGGAGAGCTGCTGCCTCAGGGACTGAGAGCCCTTGCCCCAAAGATAGATCCCAGGTAGACAGACAAGGCATTATGAGTGGTGCGCAGTGCCACAGCGCACGCACGACAGGCTGAGTCCAGTGTCAGAACAGGCCTCTTCCGGGACACTCTCCCTTGGGAGCCCAGAACGGGAGAAGGAGACACTCCCTGGCCGCCGAGAGCACAGGGAAGGGCATTGCAGACTGAGGAACAGCATGTGCGAGTGCCCTGGGGAAAGGAGGGAGGTTGGCGCATTCCAGAAGCAAAAACACAAGCGGGACATTTTCCGTCACTTTCCATTTTCTCCACGACCAGTCAGGGAACTCGTTTCTGTGCTCAAGGTCGCACGGCGGTCTGGGGGACAGCTAGGCGGCGTTCCTTCAGTAACTCTTTCCTCACCCCAACTCCTCCACCCTCCTCTCCTGTCTGCCCTGTCCCTTGCCTTTCTCCAGCCCGTCTCTCCACTTCCCCGCCCCGCGCCCACCCCCGATCTCTCACACGCACTTCCCGGTTTCCCCTCTTCTCTCTCAGACACTGCTGCGGTCTCTCCTTTCTGCGTTTCTTAGCCCGAGTCTCGGTCTCTCCTCCCTCGGGGTCGAGTCCCTCTGCGTGTCCTCCCCTGCCTCGGCCTCCACCTGCCCCTTCCGCGGGCGGCGCCGCCTGCCGTGAGCGGCGCGAGCCTCGCTAATGCGTTTCGCATGGCGCGTCAGTCAAACGCCCTTCTAATGTCCTTAAAGCACGCAGAAAATTGCATCCTTATGAAAAAGGAGAAAAAAAGTAAATTGCCTGGTGGAGGCGGAGCCGTCGCGGGGGCTGGGGCGGCTGCGCGTGCGGGCCGGTTGCGTTCGGCAGGGCGGGCGGGGGGCGGCCGTCAGGGGCTCTCCCGAGCCATGGGGCAAAAGCAGGACGCTGCCTCCTCCCGGCGCTACCAAGTGGTGCCTGGGCCCACATCCTTGCCTGCCCACTCCCACTCCTCCACCTCTCCACGCTCGTTCCGGACACCCCGGCCTCCCGCCGCACCACCTCCCTCCTCCAGGCTCGTAACAGCCTCTGGACCTTTGCGCTTGCTTCACTCATCCCGCGAGCTTTTCGCAGCACGGCCACTTCCTCCTGGTCACTCAGGTCTCCACTGAAGGGCCACTTCCTGAGACCAATCTTTCCAGACCACCCTGACTAAAGCCCCCGCCCCACTCATCTTCTATCACCTGCTGCATTTTCCACGTGACAGCGATCACTCTGAAATCAGCTTGTGGATTTAATTGTGGCTTCTTCACCCTCTGTCCACCCTCCCTGGCACAGTGGCACGCAGCGGGCATGTTGAACAAATTGGTGAACGAATGAGTGAGACTCATTCCAGGTGGGCAGGGGCTTCGGAGACCCTAAGGCATGTGCGGCACCCCAAGCTGGACCTTGAGGCTCCTGAGTGAGGCGCAGTGGAGACTCACCAAGGTGAAATCAGATCCGATTCGCCTCTAAGAGCTTTGTGTTCCTGTACAAGTTGCCTAACATCTGTGAGCTTTATCTTCCGGAAAATGGGACCAGGAGCACCTAGCTTACTAGGGTGTCACTGGATCAACAAGGTAATTCAGAAGAAGTTGCGGGGGGGGGGTCGGGAGGGCAGGGTGGGGAGTCTGTCCCTAGTGCTAGGAACTGTCTGCCACACTCCATAAGTGCTTGTTAAAAGAATGAAGGGCTGATAAGAGCTTGATACACATCAGCGAGTCCATGCTGCCACTGAAGTCAGACACACGATTGTTTCTTGAAGCACTGAGAAAGAAAAGTTGTTTAAATATTGCGAATGAAGCCATAACTCATTGCTCTCATATCTGGAATTTTTATTTTATACTCACTCAAAGATGTCTTTTGGGGTTATTAGGATATGTATATATAGATATATTTAAAATCACAGATCACTGTTGAGTTTACTTCAAAACTGCAACTATTGGCACAATCAATCATCAGTGGAGGTATTCCTAAAACTTCTTTGAGGTCAGAGGTATCTCTCTCAATGGACACCCTCTAAGCTGCTCCTCCCCTGTGAATTTCTGGGCCTAGCTGAAGGACTCCCCTCCGTGGTCTTCCCATCCAGGGTTGGTCCCTGAGAGGCCAGGGGCTACCACTGTCCACTGGAATGGCTGGATAACTTCAGCAGTACCCCTGTGAGAGTGGGTGGGGGTCAGATGGAGCATGCATGACACCCACAGCCTCTGGGACCCTCACCCCCATCCCAACTGTCATGGAACCCAGATTTTACAAATGGGAAGATGCTGTCTTTTAAGCGGAGACCTAGGAACACTGCTGTGTAAGAACTAAAACAAATTGAACTTCTGAAGTCATACCATGAGAGTCCCCTCATGAAACGTCCAAAGAAAAGTCCCAAGAGGGAAGGCCCGGCCCTGGAGGAGCCAGTCCTGGTGCAGGAAGTTATGAGTGGCCCGGGGACCAGAACAGGGTTAGAGAGCTGAGTCAGAGCCAGACCGACTCAGCACCTGCTGGCCCTCCCTTCCTGCCTTGCCCACCAGAGCGCGGAATCCCAGCTCCCTTTACCTCCGTAAAGTGAGGTTGGGGAGGTGGCATTTGAGAAGTTTTTCTTCAGCTCCGAGATCCGGCCCCAGGCTGAGCTGGGAGGAAGGGTGGGGGCGGTAGGTGGGACGGCTTGGGGACCCAGCCTGGACTGAGAGGGAAGAGGTTCCCAACCTCAGCTAGTCTCTTTCGTGGACACAGAAACCCAAGGTGGGCTTAGGGATGTCCTTTGCGTTTCTTCTCCTTCAGGTACTGCCATTTCTAGGACAGAGAGGCTCCCTGACCTGTAGAAAGAAAATTGGGGGCGTGGGGGGACAACTGAAAACAGAGGAGGTGCCAGGATTCTACTGCGACCCTGGAGCTTCAGGAAAATGAGGAGAGATGGCCAAGCGAAGGTCTCAGTCCGGGTTAAGAGGACTGCCACTTAAGCATTTTGGCCACTCCTAGCCCGCCCTGCTCGGTTTCTCTGTAGGCACAGCAAGACAGTGCCCTCGGCTCCAAGAGACAGAAACCTTCGATTCTGCTGCAGTCAACGTGGGGCGAGCCCCGCGCTTCTGTTTTTCCTCTGAGTCCCCACGAGTGACCCTCTAGAGAAATCCAGAACAGGGAAGGAGTAAGCCAGAGGAATGTATTTTGTAAGTGGGGAGCCAGGGGGAGGGATGGGGCGCCCCCGCTCGCGACTGCGCCTGTGACTCTCCCGGTGGTGCGGGGACTCTCCTTGGAGGCCGCGGCGAGCTGGAGTCCCCCGGCCCTTCGCAGCGGGCCCTCGGCTCCCCACGCGCCTGCTGCGTGCCGGGCCCCGCAGGCGCCGCCCAAAGCTTCTCCCTGCCGGGACTCCAGCTCCCCGTCTACTGACCGGGAGAGCGTCTCGCTGCGGGCCAGGAACACTCCAGTCGCGAGGCGACTCCCTTCTCCATCCCCGGCCCAGGCCCTTGTGCCAATCCTCCCCTAAAGACTCCCTCGTTCCCCAGGCCACCTTGAATAGAGCACACTGAGCGCAAACCTCGCGCCTTTGGGCGAACGCCGCGGCCAGGCTAATCCCAGCCCTCCCTTCGCCCCCAGCCCTTCGCGTCCCCAGGGGCCTGGCGGTCGCGGGCGCTCCCCCCTCCCGCGGGGCCACAGCTCTCGCGAGACTCCCGAACCCTCTCCCTCCCTTGGCCACGGCCCAGGGGCTCCGGGAAGCTCGGCCACCGCCTGGGCCGCCTGCGCCGTCTCTGCGTTGTGTTTCCCAGGACCTTGGGGGTGAGAAGAGACTGGGGCACAGAGGGGACCCGAGGGATCTTTTCTTCAGGCCCCGGGCCTGAAGTGAGGGATGCAGCTGCTGCCTGCGGGCAGAGACGACCCCGGCGCTGGCTGGCTGGGGCGCAGTGGCACGCAGGGCAGGCTCCGGGGAGCTCGCGTCTGGCACGCGCAGCCGGCCGGACCGCGTTACCTTGGAAGGCAGCATGGGGTCCCTTTACCTAGAGCGGCAGCTTCGCGGGCTGGGTCTGCACCGAGTCTCCGGGCCGCGGGCAGTCCTCCGCCTCTGCGCCTTAGCTCCCTGGAGCAGGCCCGGAGCTGCCGTCGGGTCTCAAGGATTCCACCAAGCAAGGAAGCCCTGAGCTGCCCAAACACCACGGCGCGCAGCCCGCTCCTCTTCCCCGCTCTTGGGGTCTCGTTCTGCCTCTGCGTTCCCTGTCCCGCCAAGGACAATAACAGAAACAATAACAGAGGCAATAACAGAAACTCCACCCCTCCCGCCCTGCAGGGCCTGGAATCTGGCTTCCCTCATTTGAGGCCCAACTTCCCCACTGACCCACAAGTGACCCCCCTCAGGAGTTCCCTCAGCAAGTTCCCCTCTGCGCCCGGAGGGGGCTGTTCCCGCGGAAATATTGGGGCCCTTATGCTCGGACTCCGGATTGGCAGGACCCCCCTTCCCCACCTCTCAGAGCCCTGGTCCTACAAAGACCACTAGGTCCAGAACAGCGAGGCACCTTGGGAAGGTGCCGAAAACTCACGGGGCGTCTAATCTGCCAAGGCTGCCTTCCTCGGATTGAGTGAAACAGGAGCGCCTTGAAGGAACTGTGACTGATGCTGGTCAGATCCCCCTCCTTGACCCTCTTGAGTGGCATAGGTGCATTCTACCTTCTTCCACAACTCTGCGTGGTTGACAGAGACACAGCTGGAATCCAGGTCCCTCAGGCCTCCCTTTCCACAGAAGTCAGACCTTCACTTCCTGTCCTTTCAAATAGGGAGGATTAAATGCAGGCTCGTAAGTCACTTGGCTGTTGGGATCAGTGCAGGAAACTTACTGCAGGGTCGCTAGGTTGAAAGACCTAAGAGTAACCCCAAGGCTGGAAGGGATTAGGGGGCGCAGTCGCATTCTGATGATTCATTCGTTCCAGGTGGTCGGGATTGGGTAGGTCTTCGGGTTTCTCAGGAAAAGCAGGCCAGTAGTCTGGGAGCTGTTTGCAAGGCTGAATTACGAACCCTGAGTGTGCAAGAGCTGATTTCCCACTCCTGGCAGGACTAGGGTGAGGACAGTGGCTGCACCCCTCAGAAAGTGCTTGCTCTTTCCCTCTCCCCTCCTCATTCCCCGCCCCCCCACATTCCTTCAGGCCTTGAGGTTCCAGGAGGGAAAGTCCAAGCTCAGGTTCTGGGAAGAGCCTATCAAGCCGAGATATGAAAGGGCAGGTGTTGTCACAGTAGGTGGGGGCCAGAAGGGGTCACGTTCACAATCTGAAATACAAAGCCTGAAGCTGAGTTTTGTGTTTGCCTGTTCCTGAATTTTTTTTTTTTTTTTTTTTCTATTTGTTCCTAAATCTCTTTTCCTCTTTGAGCATGGAAGGACCTGGCTTCAGGAACTCCGCGTGGCCAAGTTTCAGTCTTCTTGAGCCAGTAAAGAGGCCATCGCTCCATCGCCACCTCTGGTCACCCTCCCCACTCCCAGCTTCAGGAAGCAGGACAGGAACCCACAGGCAGCCCTGAGCCCAGCCTGGACTGCGAGAAGGCTACTGAGACCTTCTCCTTGAGAAAGGGACACCTGAGGGCACACGCAGCCAAACTGTGCCCCTGCAAGGGACCACCCTCCCCAGCCCGGGGTCAGCTCTGAATCCTCTCTCTCCATCAGCCAGGTGCCCTCACTGCCCGAGCCAGAACTCAGCAGCCCAGGGCTGCCGCCTGGAGTATCCTGCGCAAAATGTGCGAACTCAGGGGAGCCCTGGCTGCTGCCAGGACCCGCGGGCGGGCTGCCGCACCGGTGGGCGGCTCTGTCTAAACCTCGTGCCCTCGACTTCCCATCGCCTCGTAAAGGGTTGGTCAAGACCATCTCAAGGACCGCACACACTGGTCCTTCAAGTTCCAGGAAACCGAACCAGCAACTGAGGCGATTCTCAGTCCCGCCACTTGCGGAGCGAGCTCTGCGGCGGACCTCCGGCTCCCGCTCCTTTGGAACCTGCGGTGCGGCCAGACCGCTCCTGCCCGCGGCACTCCGGCTGGCAAGGAAGAGGAGGTGGAGTTCAGAGTGGCCCCTCACGCCCAGAGTGGAAGCGACTCCTAGGATCCTGCAGCCACCGAGCCGCCCGCCGCGCCTGGCCTGGGCTTGTGGTGAAGAGCACAGCTACCTTCCACACAGCCCGAGGGAAGGAAGTTTTAGAAGCAACCGTTCTGCTTATCTTACCGCGCCCACACCCAACCCCTGCGGATTCAAAAGCTGCTCCTCCGAGCCCGATTGTGTCATAAAATATTTTATTGGAAAAAAAAGTCACCGTCTTCGCAAGAAGGGGTAGGGGCCCCAGAGACTTCGGCGACCCGGCCTCCCGGCCGAGCCGACTGTTTGCCCGGGAGTGGAGTGGGGGGGGGGAGGAGCAATCTCAGGCCGTAGTGGCCTGAGCCCAACCGCCGGGTCCCCGACGTCCAAAAGCGGGTGTGTGCCTGGAGGCTCTGTGGCTGGGAGGGCAGGCCCCAGACAGGGTGGGGGTGCAGGCGAGGAGCCGGGAGTGAATGCGCGTGGAGCGCTCTGCGCCACGGAGCTCGGGGCAGCGACCAGTAGCTTCCGCTGCGCTGGACGCGAGTCTCCCAGGTTAGGACCCAGAAGCGCGCTGGGACCTGGGTCTGGCTTTAGGGTCTGTGTCCTTCCTCGTTTGGCCCCAGTTGCCCGCATTCAAGATCATAATAAAAACGTTTAGGAAGTAAACGTCTTGGACGCGGAAGGGAAGGCCAGCGGGTTTCCGCCGGGTGAAGGGGTGCGGGCGGCGTGGGCATCCCGGGCCCCGCACCGTATACCGCCCTTAGTCCTCTCGGCTTTGGTCGCTGGGCTCGCCAGGCACCTCCGCCAGTTTCTCTGCATCCTTGGCGCGCTCCTGCTCAGTGAGCTGCTCGCTCGTTGGAATCGAGTTCTTCTTGGGCCGCCCCTTGGGCTTAGTAGGAGACTCCAGGCCGCCGCCCTGCAGCACCTGCACGGGGGACCACCAGCCCCTGGGTGAGCCAGGCCGTGGACCGGGGACCCCCCGAGGAGACCTGCACCCAGGTGGGACGAAGGAATACAGGAGACCAGATGAGGAAATGGTGGGGAAATGCCCCTGGAAATGGCGGCTCTTTGTCGGAATGCCGCTGGGGAGCGGCGGCCTGAGGCCTGGCCAGGGGAGCATAAGACTGCCAGGAGGCCCGAAGGTGACGCGGGAGAGGAAGAAATGCTGGTTTAGCCAGGCACCCAAGGGGCAGAGAGAACTGAGAGGGTCCCAGTGCGTAGCACGCACCGAGGGACCGAGGGAATCGGGAGGTTGGGCAGAGTCTCCGCAGGGAGAAGAAGGGCAGCTCTGCAAGGCTTCGGGGCAAGGGCCAGGAAGCCGAGGGGCGGGACGACACCAGGACCACTCACTATTTTCTTCCACTTCATCCTCCGATTCTGGTACCAGGTCTTCACCTGCAACTGGCTCAGGCCCAGGGACTCAGCAAGATCTATTCTGGAAAGAGCAGGGCGCACCCTCAGCAAGGCAAGCGACCACACGCCCACAGCCAGCTGGCCCCAGCCTTGCCCCGCCCTACCTGTCCGGCGTGGAAAGGTACTTCTGCTTCTCGAAGCGTTTCTCAAGGCCCATCAGTTGCAGCTCCGTGAACACAGTGCGGCTCCGACGCCCCTTCTTGGCCTTGGTGCCCGGCTCCCCAGGGCCTGACGCCTCTAGCTTCCCGCGGAGTTGCAACTCAAGCGGCAGGTGTGGCGCACCCCCGGCGCAGGGCAGCCCCGGCCCGGCCGCCAGCAGTGCAGAGCTCAGCCCGGAACAGCCCAGCGGCGCCAGTGGGAACTTGAACACCGCCGCCTGCTCGGCCTTCAGTACGGCTGCGAAGAAAGAGAATGGGGAGCCGGGTGAGCTAGAGTCGCGCTCTCCTGCCCGGGGACTGCCGCACCACGTGCCGCGGGAGTGCTCGCGCTTGGCCAGAGCCACCCAGCTGCAAAACCTCCACGCCCTGACGCTTGGCGCTATGGGGGCCGATGGAGACCCTCCTCAACGCCACTGTTCCCCAAATCTGGGAGGGAGGATGTCCCCGACCCTGTGCTCTGTCCTGAAGTTCCCTAGGCCTCAGCTGCCTCTGAGATCTTGGGTTTCTTGATGAACATGTTTGCAGCTGCGAGTAACTCAGAGTGTGTCTTGTCCTTTGGGGTAAAAAGAAACCAAACAGAAAATGGCAGCCGGTTAAGAAGCTGGGCGTTTGCTCCAATCAAATCAGCATTAAAAGTGTGCACGGAGCGTGCACATTTGCGCTTCCGTGCGTGGCACAACAGCCATGGGTGGCCAGGCGTCATCTGGGCTGGGGTTGGGTGCTTCCTGGAAATTCCAAAGTACCCTGAAAACCCGTAAATTATTGTTCACGTTTTCTATCTTCAGAGGCTTCCCCAATGAAGATGTTTCCGTTTTCTTCAGTCCTAAAATGATTTTGTGCCCGCTTCAAACGAATTACTAACAACAGAGCAGATGGAGATGAAAGGTGGCAGAATGGCCGAGTCCCAGGTGGACTTAGAAGAAGCGCGCTGGCCCTGCCGCCTCCGGCCTGGGGAGCACCGGCTGGGAAGTGGTGGGTGCAGGGAAGGAGGCTTGAAGGGCCGGGGTCCCGGCTACAGCGTAGGAGCCTTCCTTCTCCCGCAGGCCTGTCACTGAGGGGCGAGTCCCAGCCCGGCTGGGGTCGGAAAGGGCCGGGCAAGGCTTGGGTAAATGCAGGCGGAGGTCCGACAGGGTAAAGGTGGGAGGCCGGAGGCAGCCCGACCCCAGCGAGAGAAGCCGAGGGAGGCCAGTCGGTGGCCGGGTGGAAAGCGAGCTAGGGCAAGACAAGCTGAGCGCGGAGTGCGATGGAGACCGCACCATCAGCGCAGGGCAGGCCCCGCCAAAGGAGGAGAAAGGACAGAAGCTGGGAAGGTCCGCGCAGGCCGCTCAAGCCCTGCAGAGGCCCCGCCGACCTGAAAGCAGAAGGGACAGCTAGGCAGCTGCTCACAGTCAGGCCTCTGGCCCCGAGCAAGGCCCAGGCGGGTCCGCACTGCGGCCCAGGCCGCTTTCCTCGCGCGCTGGAGCTCCCGGGGCCTCGGGGCGCTTTGGGCCCGCGTCCGCACCCAGCCGGGAGTGCAGGCCTCCTCCCCAGAGGTCCGACCGCCCCGGCTTGGGCAGCCCTCGGGGGCGAAGCCCAGGCGCCCGTGGCCTGAGGTCCCTTCTACCCACAAGGGTCGGGAGCCTGGCAGTGCGCCTGCGACGGGGGTGCGCACTCGGGGTCCCGGGGCTGAAGGCCGAAGAGCGGCGGCGAAGGGGAGAGCGAACACCCTCCCCGGGCGGCAGGCGGGCACGAGGCCTGGTTTCTGCGCGGCCTGGCGCCTGCACCGTCCGCCTCCCGCCTGGAGGGCTCGGAGAGACGGTCCCAGAGCCTGCGCTCCCAGAGCAACTTGCAGGGACTGCTTCGGGGCCGCGGGAGGAGGCTCGGGGCGCCCCCCGCAGTTCAGCTCGCCGTCTCTGGCCAAGCCCGACCCGCGCCCCCGCGGCGCCACACGTACCCAGGTGGCTGTGGAAGGGCCGCGCCGCCAGCAGCGCCTGCACGCCGAACTTCAGCAGCTCCCCCGCCGCGGCAGCGGCGGCAGCAGGCGCGGCGCCCTTGGGCCCGGGCGGCTCCGTAAGGATCTCCTCAATCATGAAGCTGCGATAGCGGTGCGGCCGGGGGTCTGCGCAGCCCTCGGGCGGGCCGAAGCGCGCGGCGCCCGGCTCCCCCTGCCGCTGCATCGCGGCGCCCACGGCTGCGCCCGCGGTTTGGCTGCGGCGGCGGCGGCTTGGCTCCGGCGCGGGGCTCTAGGCCGGCCCGCAGCTCCGGGCGGCGCGCGGGTGCCGGCTCATGCCCCCTCCCCCGCCGGCCGGCGGGGCGGAGGCGCAGGGCGCGGGCGGGGCGCGTGGGGCTCGGCCGGTCGGACCCGGGACTGCGCCCCCGCCCCGCGCGGCCGCGCCTCTAGCCCGGCCGGCCCCGCGTCACTGCCCCGCCCCGCCCCGCCCCGCGCCGCCGCCCCCAACCCCTAGGCTGAGCCGGAGGGAGGGACCCACAAGGGAGGGAGGAGGAAGGGAGGCCGAGAGGGAGGGGGCCGCGTGAGAGAGGCCGGTCGACCGAGACCGAGGGAGACCTAGCGGAGCGCACGCCCTGGAAGGAGAGAGCCGGAGAGTTCGGGAGACAAGACCCCCAGAGACAAGAGTCGGAGGGATCAAACGACACAGGTGAGAGAGGGAGCACAGGGAGACGGCGTGGGCAAACAGGGTTCGAGACAGTGTTACGAGGGTGCCGGGGACGCCACGGAGATGTGCGCAGAGAGACCGACAGAGGCGTGAGAGCTAGCGGGCTGTGACGTGCCGGAGGGCACAGAGGCAGGCGGGGCACAGGGAGGCGGCGGTAAAGAAAGGGGACAGCTAAAATTCGAGCGGCCTGGTCGGCGGTTAGGGAGCCCCGGAAAGGTCAGGAGGAGGAGGGGCGAAGGCCGCTCCGCTCAGCTGGGAAGAGGTGGCCGCGTGCAACCTACAGGCCAGGGCTGCGGACCGCCACCTCGGCAAGGGTGCGGCAGCGTGCAGGGATGCAGGGAGCAGAGAGGTGGCGGCACCTGTGCACCCCGCCCACCTCTGCCTCAGTTTACCATGCACGGCCTGACTTCGCTCCAGGCTGCCTTGAGAGAAAAACGTACTCCAGCCGAGATTTGCTTGAATTGCAAATTCAAAGGATCCAGGGACACGTCCTCCTTGACAGCCCCTAGGAGGCTGTGGGCTGGTTGCGTCCCCCTAGTCAGGAAAGAAGTATTCAAGGAGAAGGGAAGGAGGAAGCTTTGCCTTTTCTCAGCTTTGGGGCGTCAAGAAACCGTTACTGGGCGGAGCTGGGGCCAGGGGGCCGCAGGGTGCTCCGAGAGTCTGAAGATCAAACTCTGGTGTGACCTGGCTCTGTTGCGGAGCCTCAAAGCTTCCGTCATGATGAAGTTGGCAGTGCCTTCTGTAGATCTTTCTTTCCACCATTAGAAGAGTGTAAGCCCAATCCTTGGGGTGAACAACCCAAAAGCTACTCTACCCTGAGCTCCTCTCATTGGTCCTGCCAGTACTAGTCAAACCACTGCCCCTTTGTGGGCCTCAGTTTCCTGACCTGTCCCGAGGAGATGCTGACACTTGGCTCCAGGGAGACTGTGAGAACTCAGTGGGGGGTCCTGCCCCCTCAGAGCCCTTAGGTAAGAGGGGAGAGGTCCCCAGGAGGCTGGAAGAGGAGCACCTGCCCTTCTCCTCCTCCTCAGGAATCACAGGTCCCACCGCCCAGCCCCATCCACCACTGCTAGTCAGCGCCTGACCCACTGTGGGTGTTCTGGGCCACCCCTATTTCCCATGTGAGCTCTGTGCAGGGACTCAGTCTTCACTTCAGGTAACTAGGGCTTAGCACACCTATGGCCAGGCCCCCCACGCAAGTTGAAGTCCTTTCTCCAGCTTCAGCTGCCCCTGACCCCTGCCTGACTCAGGCGTTGGGTGGGGGGGGCAGGTGGGGAGGACTAGAAGGTAGCCCAGATCCTTTGTCGGTAGGGGCTGGAGTGGGGACAAAGACTACCTTACTCTGGTAAGACTCCAATCCCCAGAGCCCACTGTCTCTCCTTCCCAGTTGATGAACTTGGAGTTACCATCGGGAGTGAAAAAAGGTGGCCTATTTTCTGGTTAGAGAGCCCCAGAAAGGTCAGGAGGAGGAGGAGCACCCTTTCCCAGGAACCTCTGGGAGGGCGCTGCTGTGAGCCTACGTAGTTCTTTGGAAAGAGTGGAGAGGGGTCGATAAAACAGCAGTATCCCACACTGAGCAGGCCTCCTTGTGAGCGATGAAGAGACCGTGAAGCTGGCCCTGTTGCTTTTGGCCAAGCAGCCACCGACTTCCTACCTGGCAAACAGAAACAAGCCAGTGTCTCCTGGAGGCTGGGGCAGCCCAGTCGGGCTCCACCCACCCATGGATAGGCTCAGAGAACCCTCCCTGGATAGGTGCGATGGTATCACTCAATCAACCACCTCCTTTCTCAGCTGGGAAACTGAGGCCCAGCAAGAGGCAGGGCCTGGTGCAGGGACCACACGGAGTAGGGCTGGTTTACTATTGCTCCTTGCACAGAGTCTGTCAAGCCCTTCTCCCCACCCCCACCTCCCATCCTAGCAGGGCCCCTGCCCCCCTCCCTACCCCCTGGCTTCTGCATTTCCCTAAGGTCAGAGCCTAGTGGTGGCTTCTCCCTAGGGTAGGCTCAGCTGCCCTCTGTCCCATCCCCTGTTATTTGGGCCCTAACAGAAGCCACCCAGATTTGAACCATTTCTGCCCCACCCTCAAGACCTGAGGGTCTCACATCCTCAAAATGAGTCCCCAGATCCCAGATCCAAGGATCTGGGGATCACACTATTGATCAGCTGTCACTACAGTTATTTTACCACGGGCCATCCTTCTGGGGTAGCTTCTTGGTCAGGTTGCGGGGAGGGGGTCATTTTCAGGATGGAGGCCTCATCTCTAGATTTTGGGGAGTCAGAAGACTAGTGCAGCCCAGCCCTCACCCCATTCCACAGGTGTGCACTCTCAGCTCCTTGGACCCTGGCCAGGACCATTTCCTGCAGCCCCAGGCTGGGACTGAAGCATGAACAGAGGACAGCTTCGGGAATGAGGTCCTGAGGGCTGGAAGGAGAATGCCCAGCGCCTAGGGCGCTTTGGGAGACCGCAGCTGGCTCGAGGGTCTGAGAGAGCCAGGGTCCTGCCCCCATCTCCCAAAACACCTCCCTGCTCTCCCTGGCTCCTGCCAGACGCAGCCTCCCCGTTGAGGGACCTCAGGGCAAACCTGCAGATAAACCCCTTTTAGGCGAAAATTAAACAAAAACGGCGGCGGCAGGGCCTCTTCTGCTCAGGCACTGCCGCGTTGGCAGCAGGAAAACACGCTCCCAGAGAACGGGAACCCCCTCCCTGTCGGGGACACCGAGGCCCAGGGAGGGGAAGTCTCCTCCCCAGTGGGGTGCAGTCTGGGATCGCAATCCCACCCCAGGGGCTCAGCTGCCAGCCCGACGCCTGGGACAGACCCCCTCCTGAGGCCTCTCGCCGCCGCCGTGAAAATCCCGGAAACCGTCCTGCTAGCGGCGGGCGCAGTGGAAAAGGTGACCTCAGCGCCCCGGGCCAGCCGCCCTCCCTGGCAGCAGGGCGGCGAGGGGCTCCGGGCGGCAGGGGGTTCTCGGCGTCGCCCGGTCGCTGGGTGAGGTCCCTCGGAGCGTAGAGCCGGCCTTCCCACCCCTGTTGTGCCCCTCAGACCCCACAGACCCTTTGGAGGCTGCGGAACAGGGAAGGGACCACCTCATTCCCGCAACTGAAGCTCTGAAGCATTCAGGTGTAGGTTCCAGAATGACCTCCCCTCCACCCACACCATCCTCCTATCTCAGCGCCTCCCAGACGGGACCGTGGAACGGCTTCGCGCGCTAAGGGATCCTGGAGCCATTGTTGTACAGAAGGGGGAAGTTGAGTCTGGAAGGAGCAGCCGGGGCAGGCTCAGCGGCCAGCGGCCGGAAGATCGTGCATTGCTTGGAAGACGCTGGCTCTTCTCGTGCTCCTCCGCCGCGGGCAGTTTGCTTCCGCTCCCACTTGCAGCGTGTCTGCATCTTCATTGGCAAAACGAAGTTGGGGCCGCGGTGGAGCAGAGGTTTCTTCCAGAACGGTCAGCTCACCTCCGGATGCAGTCGCCAGAGCAGCCGCCTGCGGGGGGGTCCCATGCCCTCACTGGTGGACGTCCGGCCCCTAGGGGCCCAGGTGGCCCCGCGCCGCCCAACCTCGAGGCCTTCTGCTCCCGATGCAACCTGGCGCGCCCCGCCGCCAAGCACACGGTCGGTCCCTGGGGACCAGACGCAAGCGCCCAGAATGGACTTCCTTCCTTCCTTCCTTCCTTCCTTCCTTCCTTCCTTCCTTCCTTCTCTCTCTCTCTCTCTCTCTCTCTCTCTCTCTCTCTCTCTCTCTCTCTTCCCCCCTCTCCTTTCTCTTTTCTTTTTCCTTTGGTTCTAATTGTCCTCGGCCCCAGTAGACTATTGGTGGCGTTGGTGGCGCCGCTGGGACTGGGGCACCGGCCTCGGCCGAAGGTGTGCTGTGCCCGGCAGAGGCCGTCTGGACCTCGATCAGAGCTCACCGTCTTGATGGACTACAGCGCGCGCCCTGCTTTTCCCGGGTGCCAAGGCTGGCAACATCTTTCCTAGCTTCAAAACAGAAAATCTTGGAATTATAAAATCACCCGGTCCCTACGCTTACAGGTCACTAGCTCCTGGAGACCACCGACTCGCTTTCTCTTTGGAGAAGCCAGTCTCAGTGACGCTTTTTTAAATGAAAATTTCGAACTCAAGAGTGGGCATTCGTTTTGAGTCATTTTAAAGCCCTAGAAGCTCGGGGTCAAATTGCGTTTGGGGTGACAGCGCCTTTATTACATCCCCCTCTTTCCAAGCTCCCCCTCTTGGAGCAATTTACAAATTTGTTCCTTTGGAATTCGCTACCTTATTTTTGTTTTGTAAGATTTGTTGTTGATTTTTTTAATGTGTGATTCTCTATTGAAGTGTGAATTTAAATAGATCCAACAGTCCAGAGTGCTAGCAAGCGCCTGTAGTCCCAGCTTCTGGGCAGGCGAATTCCTTCGGCCCAAGAGTTCGAGGCTGCAGTGAGCTATGATTGCCCCGCTGCACCCGCCTGGGCAATAGATCCAGACCCCATCTCTTAACAAAAATAACACATAAAAGATCTTTAGATAGGTAACAAATAACTCGCTCCCGCGACGCGGCGATGACCCGGTTCTTAGCGGCCTGGGAACAAGAGGCGATGCTGCCGGACGCGGGCAGTCACCAGCCCGCCGCTCCTGGCCCTCCAGGCCCTGGACCGGTCCCGCCTCCATTTCACACCCATCGCTGGCCAGCTCGGGCGGTTCCCACAGCGACCTTGCGTCCGAGTCCAGTCGCGCGAACCAGCTGGGCCCGAGGCCACACCCAGAGCCAGGAAGTAGCCGTCTGGGTGCCGGGGATCCGTGGGGCTAAGCAGCGCGGGCCAGAGCTGCTGGGCGCGGATGTCAAAGCCGGCGGGAGCCGTGTGCGGGACCTGCGCGGGCGCTCTCCGGACTGTGAGTGTGGAGCCTTCAAGAACGCGCCAGCCCTGGGTCCAGGTCTGACTCCTGCGCGCTTGCAGCTCCGGCCTTCCGAGGAAAGTTAGGGTCCGTGCGGCCGACCCCGCAGGCCCTCCTCGTCCCATCCGGCTGGTGTCTGGTCGCGGCTCGCCACCTGGTTTCCACCCCGGGCTCCCACAGAGCCCGTGCGACGCTGCTCACAGCCGCTGGACGCCGCGGATCTGGCTCCGCGCGAACGCGAGAAGCCTCCTGGACGCGCACAGCCCGAGGCCCCGTGGAGCGGCTGGCCTGCGCCGGCCGGAACAGGCGAGGCGCCGGTGGAAAGGGCTCGGACTTCTCTTCTTTTCTCCTTTTCATTATTTGCTTTTATTTTTCTCTTCCCTTCTTCCACCCGTTTACCCCTCCTCTTTCGTTTTTTAAGTCCTCCCCCCACCCCGTCTTCTTGCTTTCATTGCTCGCTCACTCTCTGGTTGTCTTCTCTTCTGCTCCCGCCCCCTCTCCTTTCTGTTCCTTTTCATCAGAGGGACTACAAGCCACAGTCCCATCCTCCTAATAAGAGAAGAGGCTTTCAAGCTCATGGTGTGCCCACCAGGTGCCAGACGCTCTGCCGATTTAATGTTTTATAGGCACAGAGCTTTTGGAGGGTTCTATAGCTTGTGTAGGGGGTGGGGGGTTCCTTCCAGCTTGGGCAGCCTGGGGAGCTAAGCCTGGGGTTGGGGAAGGGGCCCTGCCCCCTTAGCCAGGTGAGATGGACCGCACATCTCCTCCAGAACGTCTACTGGTAGCAGGGAAGCCAGGCCAGATTGCATTGCCCATGCTCCAGCCAGGACTCACACTTGCATCTGTCCTTCCTAACACAGGACTCTGCTCTAGCTACCAGTCCTGTCTTCACCTGCCACCTCCCTACTCCACCCCCCTGCCAAGACTGGGAGAGGGAGCTGGGCACTGCCTCCTCCAGCAGCACCTTCCATTGGGTGCTGCTTGGGACGTGATGGAACAGGAGGCATGGTGCTTCTTTTACAGGCACGAGTTTTGGGGTCTAGAGGGGAGAAAGAGAGGCTACAACCACACCACCCCGCAGTTGCCAATCAGGCTCAGCCCCTGGTGCCCGGGCTCCAGGCCAGCCCTCCTGCCTCCGGCAGGTCTGAACTGACTGGCGATGACACACAGAGACCATGGGGACAGGAGCTGGTGCCACCTCCATGGGCGCTGGGCTTCCCTGGCCCCTCTCCCATGTCACACTGTACTTTCTGCCTCTT
Organism: Saimiri boliviensis; assembly: GCF_048565385.1. Taxonomy (NCBI): domain Eukaryota; kingdom Metazoa; phylum Chordata; class Mammalia; order Primates; family Cebidae; genus Saimiri; species Saimiri boliviensis. The sequence goes on along the minus strand of NC_133450.1, from coordinate 237,636,107 downwards.
CCTGCCTCTTGGTGCCAGGAATGGACTTGCAAGCCCAGTTCCCAAATGCCCAAATTGCATACATTTGCAGATGGGCAGAGCACACAGGGGGCCTCAGGATGAGCGCAGGACCCTGGTTGGCAGCCCTCTTCCTGCTCCTGCCCTTGAGCAACCCGATTTCCTGTCCAAGCCTCAGTTTTCCCAAATGAGAAAACAGGAGTGGGTTTTTAGGTGAATCTTTCTCCTTGCCATGGTAACAGCTTAGGTCATGGACTGAAAAACTTATTCTATAAGGGGCCAGAAAATCAACTGTTTTAGGCTCTGCAGGCCACAGAGACCTGTTGTGGCGACTCAGCCCTGTTGTTGCAGTGCGACCGTAGCCCTAGATAACGTGAAAATGAGTGCATATGGCTGTGGTCCAACCAACTTTATTTACAGATATAAAAATCTGAATTTTATCTAATTTTCATGTTGCAAAATATGATTCTTATTTTTTTTTTCAACCGCTGAAATACATAAAAACCATTCTCAGCTTGCTGGCCAAACAAAAAGAGGCAGTGGGCCATAGTTCACCAATTCTGGTGTAGTTTGAGTTCTTCTGATTGCACATATGTTTCACTTCCATATCAGACATGTTGCCTTATATTGAAATTTTTTCTTTTAATTTCTTTTGGTTAAGAAAGCATCTATCAGTTTAACAGCATTTGGGCCTTAGGAACACAGAATCACAGGGCTCATTTCCGACTCCCATTTCTGAGTCGTCAACAATTTAAATGTTTCCCTTGTTAATACTATACCCAGACACCGGATCGCACAATGCACAATCATCCTCTCACTGAGTCGTTGCAACAGTCTTTGGAGTACAGATGGTTGACCCTGCCTTCCAGCTCCTTGCGCACTCCCGGTCACGGGGCGCTCACGCCCTTCAGTGGCTGCCTAATGGACTGCCGAGAGCCCAGTGACCTAGGCTTGCAGCCTCCTAAGGGCGAAGTCCACCCCCGCTGAGGGTGCTTCCTCCCGGTCGCCATTCCCACCCCCTGGCAATTCCATCTAAATCCTCTCCAGCTGCTGACATGTGGCTGGACAGGGGGCGGTGGCTCTGGCTTTCTGGGAGTTTCCCAAGCCCTGAGCCTTTACAGCTGCCAATTGACAAATCTTGCAGAGACTAGGCAAAGGGAAAGAATATGACAGAAAAATGGCGATGATGAACGGGTAGCTCGCTGGAAGTGTTTCCAGGAAATCTTGCTCCTAAGGGAGGCCTCGTCGCCCCTCCCCCGCGTCTTCCTGGGTTCTTGCGCCCTCTGCTGGTCACGCTGAGTCTCAACCACGCTCCCCGAAAGGAAACCGAGACCGCGTGATCTCCCTTGTTTGTGGAATCTAAGAAAGTTGACTTCATCGAAACAGAGTGGAGTGGTGGTTATTAGAGCCTGGATGGGGGAGAGAAATGAGAAGATGTCGCTCGAAGAGTACAAACTTTCAGCTCTAAGATAAATTCTGGGGATCTACATCCAGCATCGTGATCATAGTTAACAATCATGCATTGTATGCTTGAAATGTGCTGAAAGAGTCCGTCTTCGGGTAACGATGTGAAGCGACAGACATGTTAATTAGCTTGACTGTGGTGATCATCACAATATATACGTGTACCAAAACTTCACATTGTGCACCTTGAATACATACTTTTTTTTTTTTTTTTTTTTTTTTTTTGATACAGTGTCTGGCTCTGTCACCCAGGCTGGCGCCCAGTGGCACCATCTCAGCTCACTGCAACCTCCACCTCCCAGGCTCAAGCAATCCTCCCACCTCAGCCTCCCTAGTAGCTGGGACTGCAGGCACACACCACCACGCCAGGCTGATTTTCGTATTTTTGGTCGAGATGGGGTTTCCATGTTGCCCAGGCTGGTCTCCAACTCCTGGGCTCAAGCAATCTGCCCGCCTTGGCCTCCCACAGTGCTGGGATTACAGGCATGAGCCACCGTGCCCAGTCATATATGCAATTTTTATTTCCCAATTATACCTCAAGAAAGCTGGGGGATTTTTTTTTTTAAAGGAAAAATAATCCAGTATACTTTTCCTCTCTGTGTGTGAAACACCTTGCTGGGTGCTGAAGATACAAAGCAAAAGGCATCTTATCTGCCCACAGGAAGTTCAGTTTAACCATGCAGAAATGTACAAATGTGCTCACAGCCAGCGGCAAAGACAGTATGCAGAAGGCGGTAGACACGGCAGGAGGGAGCATGCCACGGAGCAGAGGTGTGCTGGAGGCCCTGAGCCCCAGGACTGGGGAGCTTCCAGACACACAGTGAGCTCATGGCTTCCACTGTGGGTTGTTGGTGTTCCGATCAGCAGACCAGACAGCACAGGTTGGATTTTAAATGTTTGGATATTTTTAGAGCCAGCTACATCTGACCTTTGAGGGCTTAAGGAACTGAGTTCCATGCCCTCTAATAAAGCCCATGGGGATGCTCTCTGGGCCTGCTGCTGAAAAGGGGTGTCCCTCAGTACACTTGTCGGTTTCACTGTGCACTCGCCAACCTGGAAGAGCCTTAGTTACTCTTCTGGGAGCACACCCTCTGTGCAAGGCCTTGTGCCACCTTTCACATGATCTCGTTGAAACTCATGTCTTCCACTCTAGAAGCCTGCAGTTTTATCCTTAATTTACTAGCAAGCAAACGGAGGCACAGAGGGGTGACCTCATTTGCCTGTGAGGTGGAGCTGGGATTAGAACCAGGGCTCCCTCCACAGTATCACAATGACCATTTTGGGGTCCTTCACCTTCTGACTTAACCCCTGCTTTCCCTCGCTGATTGCCACTGACTCAGACCTACAGCTCCAGCTGCCCAAAGTTCACCCCAACCGAGTGACCACGGGCACACCACCTTCACTGTGTCCAGGTCTGAACTCATCATTATCCATCTCATCCTGCTCTGAGCAGAGAAGACGGGCTGGAGCAGCTATCCCCTGCCAACAGCTCGATAACCAAGGAGGGCTCTGGAAGGCAGCCCTGTTCCTACCCAAGCACACAGAGCAGGCAAGGCACCTCCACTCAAAGGCCAGGGTCTTGTGGACTCAATTCTGTCAGGACACCCACAGTACTGGGCTTCTTCCATAGGTTGACTCTGTGCTGGTCCCAATGCCATCCCATCCTAGCTCTGTCTAGGACAGCAGGACTGCCATTTGCAGACTGCATAACTCCTAGGGGTGTCAACCACTGTGCCGAGAATAGCACTTCTTGATTGTGCAGTGTACAACTCATACCAACTGTGCCAACAGTCCTGCCAATATTTGTCTGCTTCTCTCCTCATAGAACCAAATGGATTAAAAAGATTTAATAAGGTTTTAAGTTCTGCCTGCTCCTTTCCCAGATGATAAGCAACGTGTTGAAACAAGGGAAGAAAACGTATCCTATCTGCATACTTCCTGTTAACAATTCACGGTAATTTATACATTTACTGGCTTTCCATTTTATGTTTCTATTACAGATCAGAGCGAAATTCATCCATCAAAGTGTCTGTGCCCTGCATCATCCATCCCTTTGAATAAAGGGACCTGTCAGTATGATAGGATAGCATCGCCCTGATGGTGTTACCTGATATGGCAAAAAGGATTTTGAGGTCCCTAACTGGTTGACTTTGAATTGATCAAAAGGGAGATTGTCCTGGGCCTGAGTAATTGGGACCACCCCCTATAAAAGGGACTGGCATCGGACATGGTGGCTCATGCCTGTAATCCCAGCACTTTGGAAGGCTGAGGCGGATGGATCGCCTTAGGTCAGGAGTTCAAGACCAGCCTGGCCAACATGGAGAAACCCTGTCTCTACTAAAAATACAAACATTAATCACGTGTGGTGATGCATGCCCATAATCCCAGCTAATCTGGAGGCTAAGGCAGGAGAGTCACTTGAATCCAAGAGGCAGAGGTTGCAGTGAGCTGAGATTGCACTACTGAACTCCAGCCTTGGTGACAGAGCAAGACTCTGTCTCAACAGAAAAAAAGAGTGACTGAGGTCTTCCCTGAAGTCAGAGAAATTCTGCCAGCCTTGAAGAAGCCAGCTGCATGTTGTGAGCGGCCCACATCGGGGCCGCATGGCCAGGACCCAAAGCAAGCAGCAAAACTCAGCCGAGAGCCTGAATAAGCTCAGAAGTGGGTCTTCCTTGGCAGAGCTCCAGGTAAGACCGCAGCCTGCTGGCACTTTATTGCTGCCTCATGAGACCCTGTGCAGATCCTGACCCATGGAGGAGATAATAATGTGAGACAATAACGGGGTTTGGTTTTCAGCCACTGAGTTTGCAGAGCTTTGCTGTGTTGCAGCGGCACCAAGTTCAGCTGGGGAGGTGTGTGTGGTGCGGGGAGCCTCATGTCAGCCACAGGAGAGAGATCACAGCAGGGAAGACACCGTTTGAATCTTTGCCCTTTCTCATCACCCAGGGGCAAACCTCAGAGTCCACCCTGGGCCAGTGACCCTGCCTGCAGAGGGACTGTGATGCCCCTCATCCCTACAATGCCCGCTGGTGCCTGAGGAAGCCCCTTTGGCAGGAGGCTAGCCACAGCATGGACAGGAGAACAAGGGGCTACATTCTGGCCAGCCCTGGTGTTGTGTGGCCTGCAGCCCCCACCTTGCTGCCATTAAGAAAGAGCCGATCCTTGGCTCACGCCTGTAATCCCAGTACTCTGGGAGGCTGAGGCGGGTAGATCACCTGAGGTCAGCTGTTCGAGACCAGCCTGGCCAATGTAGTGAAACCTTGTCTCTACTAAAAATACAAAAATTAGCTGGATGTGGTGGGGGGAACCTGTAATCCCAGCTACTTGGGAGGCTGAGGCAGGTGAATCACTTGAGCCCAAGAGGCGGAGGTTGCAGCGAGTCGAGGTTGTGCCACTGAACTCCAGCCTGGGCGACAAGAGTGAAACTCCATCTCAAAAAATAAAAATAAAAATAAATAAAGGAGGAGATCCAACGAAGATCCTGTCCAGAGAGGGGAGGCCCCTCTGACCCAGCAAGTCCCAGGGCAAAGGTGGCGGCCATCCTCTGCTGAGGCGACAGAGCTGCCAGCGGTGGTCGCAGACCAGGGAGCACATCCGGTTCCTTTTTCTCCTACCCCTGGTTTAACTGTCCTGGGCTCCAAGATGCGGGACAGTGTGGAATGTAGAATTTGACCACAGTCTCAGAGCCCCCATTTCTCGTGGCTGGGGCCACCCTGCTCTGCGCCCACCACAGCCTCCACCCCACCCAGCACCCACTCTCAGGACACAAGTGCTGCCCATAGGAGGCCACTCCTCCCTCTCCATGCCAGGCGACAGCAGTGCCTCCCAGCCTGCTGGACCCAGCGTGGGCTGTTGGGGGGCTCCTGGTGCCAGGGCCGGCAGCGGCTGACACCTGATGCAGCCTGTGAGATGCCACGTTCTGCCAGCCAGGCCTGGTCTGGAGGAGAACCCTGACCATTGCTCTACCCTTCCTGTCCTCCCCTCCCTTCCCCCGGGTTAGGGGAAAGCAGGGATGTGCGCGGGTGAGGCGGACCCAGGCCCAGCCGCAGGGCTCTGAGCCACACAGGCTGTCTCAGCTGATGCGAGCACCGCACTAATCGACACCACATCCCAGCAGGAGTCACTCCCTCCCCGGGTACTTTCTGTCTTTCCAGTCATGCTAAGTCCTGAGCCTGAGTTTGGTGCCAGCGTGGTCTCACTGTGCTCATAGACCTGTCACTGCCTCCCTGGACCAGCCCGGCCCCCCGGACAGCCGTGCCTGGAACAGCGGTAGGATTCAGACCCCAGTTAACTACATCCACACTTGCTAGGTGATGCTGGGCTTTTATTTATTTATTTACGTATTTTTTTAAGTAGCATGTAAAAAAAAAGCATATTTAAAAATAAAAATGCTTTCATATTTAATTATTTATTGAGATGGAGTCTCACTCTTGTTGCCCTGGCTGGAGTGCGGTGGAGTGATCTCGGCTCACTGCAACCTCCGCCTCCCCAGCTCAAGCAATTCTCCTGCCTCAGTCTCCCCAAGTAGCTGGGATTACAGGTCCCCCCCAACCCACCAACGCCCAGCCAATTTTTGTATTTTTAGTAGAGATGGGGTTTCACCGTGTTGGCCAGGCTGGTCTCGAACTGCTGACCTCAGGTGATCTGCCACCCTTGGCATCCCAAAGTGTTGGAATTACAAGTGTGAGCCACTGTGCCTGGCCAATGCTGGGCTTTTAAAATTAAGATCTGGATCACTTTAAAATATATGTATTCAGTAGGAAGAACATTGTCATTTAAAGGAAACAGTTAGTAAAGGCAGCACCGGTTACGCACGAGGAAGCAGCAAGAGCGTGAGATGAAGGTGCGAGCCAGGTGGCAGGTGTCTGCTGCAAACCTTGTCCTGCTCGATATCAGGGGCACTTTCCTTCTGTGTGCCTCAGTTTCTCCCCTGAAAACAAGGATACCGCTAGCATTTGTGTCCTGGAGTTCTCGTGAGGCGAGGACCAGCTGATGCACATTCCGCCAGCCCCAGGCCAGCCCCAGGCTCCCGCACATGCTGGTGTTAAATAGACTGGACACATGAGGCATGGGAGCCCTGCGCCAGCACAGTGAATCCAGGCTGGCTACTGCTGCCACCAGCTCTCTCTCCCTCCACCAAGCACTCGGGGCCCTCCGAGAGGTGGCCTGGCAGCCGTTCCTTCAGGGGACCATGTGACCAGTACCGGTCAGGGCTGCCCCAGCACCAAGACCCACAGCCTCTGCTTCCTTGACACTCGCTTTTCTTGTCCCTCCAATGGAGGACTCAGCTTTATGGGAAGAAACATTGGCCCTGGCAGGGCTTTCCTTGGTGAAGTGAGAACGAATGAAGTGAATGAATGGGGCACTCAGGAAAGCTCTGATAGTGCCACGAATGCTACCTTGATGCCCTTGATATGGGCTAGGACAGTGCTGCTGCGTGTCCTGCAAGCCACAGAGAGCGCCCTGGGCCTCCAACAGCAGTCCACATAATCCGTCCGGTCTAAAGATGATCCCTGGAAAGAGGCCTCACCAAGAGGTGGGGACAGCAGCTATGGAGGCCCAAGTGCCAAGGATGTCACCCACAGGCTGTCAGGCCCCCTCTGGGAGGGCCCCAAGTGCTTGGTGGAGGGAGGGCGAGCTGGTGGCAGCGGTGGCCAGCCTGGAGCACATTCAGCATCCATTTGCTTCCCTGACGGGATCCCGTGGTCTTGGGCAGCTCCACCCCTGTGGCTTTGCAGTGTAAAGCCTCCCTCGGGACTGCTTTCATGGGCTGGCATTGAGTGTCTGCGGCTTTTCCAGGTGCACAGTGCAAGCTGTCAGTGAATCTACCACTCTGGGGTCTGGAGGACGGTGGCCCTCTTCTCACAGCTCCACTAGGCAGTGCCCCGGCAGGAACTCTGTGTGGGGGCTTCAACCCCACATTTCCCTTCTGCAGTGCCTCAGCAGAGGTTCTCGTGAGGCCTCTGCCCCGGGAGCAAACTTCTGCCTGGCATCCAGGTGTTTTCATGTATCTTCTAGAATCCAGGTGGAGGTTCCCAAACCTCAGTTCTTGGCTTTTGTGTACCCGCAGGCTCAACACTACGTGGAAGCTGCCAAGGCTCGGGGCTTCCATCCTCGGAAGCCACAGACTGAGCTGTATGTTGGCCCCTTTCAGCCACTGCTGGAGTGGCTGGGACACAGGGCTGCACCCAGCATGGGAACCCTAGGCCAAGCCCACAAAATCACTTTTTCCTCCTGGGCCTCCCTGCCTGTGATGGGAGGGGTTGCTGTGAAGGTCATGACCTGGAGACATCTTCCCCATGGTCTTGGAGATTAATAGTGTGATCCTTGCTACTTATGCAAATTTCTACAGCTGGCTTGAATTTCTCACCAGAAAATTGATTTTTTTTTTTCTATCACAGTCAGGCTGCAAATTTTCCAAACTTTTATGCTCTGTTTCCCTTATAAAACTTAATGCCTTTAACAACACCCAAGTCACCTGATGATACACCTCAAAGAACTGAAAAGGGAAGAACAAACAAAACCCTAAATTAGCAGAAGGAAAGAAAGAACAATTCAGAACTAAATGAAATAGAGACTAAAGAAAATACAAAGGACCAATGAAGCAAAAGTTGGTTCTTTGAAAAGATAAACAAAATTGATAAACCACTAGCTAAACTAACCAAGAGAGAAGACCCAAGCAAACAAAATTAGAAACGACAAAGAGAGACATTATGACTTGTAACATAGAAATATAAAAGACCATCAGATGACAACGCTAACGTCTTTATCATGCAATCCTTGGAGCCCCAGCCTGGCCTGCATTAGTATGCTCAGACAGTTGCAAAGCAGTTCCACTCCTCTCACCTTTGGGCTAACACCTACCCCCACTATGTTCCTGATCAGCAGGAAGAAGTTACAGCAGATTTCGTCCTTTTTCCATCTTCTTTAGCCAACACTTTAAAATTAAGGTGTTATAAAACCCAAATGGAGGGATTGAAACTTCCATTGCAAAATTGTAACCAAGGCAGTGAAAGATATCTGACCTAACCAAATCCATCTTGCCTCTAACCTCCAAGCTTTCCTTGTTCATTCCTTGGCATAGGCTGAACTGGCTGAGTTTATAGTTTAAAACAAAGATGATAACAGGCATTTCCTAAGGCAAATCCCCTTTTTGCCTGGGGACTATACTGCCTTTGTAGGACTAACGAATTAGCCACAAGATTAGAAATTATGATTTAGAAGTCATGCAGCTGGAGGTTACAAGATTCCGACCCTCCCTAAACTGCTCCCAAGATCGGTGCTTGAAATATTTTGCAGACTCTGCATTTGATGGATTACCTGGCACCACCCAGATTAATAAACTGGTTCATCTGATCTTGTGGCTCCCATCCAGGAACTGATTCTGCACAAGAAAAGTCGACTCCCTATGATTTCATCTTTGACCTGACCAATGAGCACTTTTGGCTCACTGGCTTTTCCACCAAGGAAAGGATCAAGTTGTCCTTAAAAACTGATCCCTGAATGCTCAGGGAGACTTATTTGAGATTTGAATGATGATAAAACTCTGGTCTCCTGAAAAAAAAAATCATCAGAGACTATCACAAACAACTATATGCTCACAAACTAGAGGAAATGAATACATTCCTGGAATCATATAACCTCTCAGGAATGAACCAGGAAGAGATAGAAAACATGAAAAGACCAATAACAAGTAGTGAGATTAAATCAATAATAAAAAGTATTTCAATAAAGAAAAGTACAGGACCAGATGGATTCACAGCTAAGTTCTACCAAATGTGCAAAGAGAAACTAATATTAATCCTCCTGAAATTATTTTTAAAAAATCCAGGAGGAGGGAATTCTCCAAAGCTCATTTGATGAGGGAAGTATTACCTTGATACTAAAACCAGAGAAGAACACAACAAAAAAGAACACTATTGCACTCCAGACCAATATACTTGATGAACACAGATGCAAAAGTCCTCAACAAGATACTAGCAAACTGAACTCAACACCACATCAAAAATATAATACACCATGATCAAGTGGGTTTTACACCAGGGATGCAAGGATGGTTCAACATATGCAAATCAATAATTGCGATACATTACATAAACAGAATAAGGACAAAAACCATAGGATCATTTCAATAGATCCAGAAAAAAATTGATAAAATTCAGCATTCCTTCATGATAAAAATCTCTAACAAGCTAGGCATAAAAGAAACATGCCTTAAGATAATAAAGTCCATATATGAAAAACCCTAAGCTAACAGCATACTGAATGGGGAAAAGTTGAAAGCATTTCTTCTAAGATCTAGAACAAGATAAAGATATCTACTTTCACTACTCCTATTCAACACAGTACTAGAAGTCCTAGATAGAGCAATTAGGCAAGAAAAAGAAATAAAAAGCATCCAAGTTGAAAAAATGGAAGTCAAATTATTTGCTGATCATATGATCTTATATCTAGAAAAACCTAAAGACTCCCAAAAAACTCTTAGATTTTATAAATGAATTCAGTAAAGTTTCAGAATACAAAATCAACATGTGAAATAACTAGCATTTCTATGCACCAATAACAATTCTAGCTGAGAAAGAAATCAAGAAGAAAATCCCATTTATAATAGCTACCCCCAAATATCTAGGAATAAATTTAACCAGGGAGGTAAAAGATCTCTACAAGGAAAACTGTAAAACACTGATGATAAAAAACAAAAACAAAAACAAAAACAAAAACAAAAAAAACCTGAAGAGAACACAATCAAATGGAAAAACAACCCATGCTCATGGATTAGAAGAATTGATATAATTAAAATGTTCCTACAGCCCAAAGCAATCTACAGATTTAATGCAATCCCTATCAAAATATCAACATCATTTTTTTTACAAAACTAGAGAAAACAATCCTAAAATGTGTGTGGAACCAAAAAAGAGCCCAAAAAGCCAAAGCAATCCTGAGGAAAAAAAAAAAAAACACAAAAAACAAAAAACAATGCTGGAGGCATCACATGACCTGACTTTAAATTATATTACAAGGCTCTAGTAACCAAAAGAACATGGCACTGATATAAAAATAGACATATAGACCAATGGAACAGAATAGAAAACCCAGAAATAAAGCCACATATTCACAGCCAACTGATCTTTGACAAAGCTGACAACAACGTACACTGGGGAAAAGACACTCTCTTTAATAAGTGTTCCTGGGAAAATTGGACATCCATATGCAGAAGAGTGAAACTTGACCCCTATTTCTCACCATATACAAAAGTCAACTCAAGATGGATTACAGACATAAACTTAAGATGCAAAACTAATAATACTAGAAGAAAACCTAGGGAAAACTCTGTAGACACCGGTCTCTGCTAAGAATTTATGACTAAGACCTCAAAAGCACAAAAATAGACAAATGGGACTTAAACTAAAAAACTTCTGGGTGTCAAAAGAAATAATCACCAGAGTGAAGAGACAACTTGGTGAATAGGAGAAAATATTTGCAGACTATTTATCCAACAGGGGACTAATATCCAGAATATACAAGGAACTTAAACAACAAATGATAAAGCAAATATGGAGAATGTGAGTGAAGAGCACACAGGGATTATTTGTATCCTTTTGCAAGTTTTCTGCAGGTCTGAAATGATTATTAAAAGGTTTTGTTTTGTATTTGAAAAAAGAAATTGAGGTTTTCGGTATTAAGAAGTTTGGAAATATTAAGACACAACAAAGAAGAAGATGGTGTCATAGAGAGAGTATTCAGAAAACTTGCAGAGTAATCCCATTGAATCTTTCTTAGATTCTGCACTTACTTGTGCATATTTGGGAGGAAGTGCTCCAAGATCAAGAAAAGAGATCCCAGAAAACAGTATGCAGAACAATTTCTGGAGCTAAAGATAGAGTTAAGACTAGTTTGTGTTCTTACAAGTAAAAGTTGAGAGGCCTTGAAATGCATGGGGCATTGGGTAGAATGTTTATTAGGGCCATGCCCAGTAATAGACATAAATTATTCCCATATAAATGCTGCCCTGAAGTCACTTTAATAAAGCTTAATAGCAACCGTCAAAAGGATTAAATTGATTTACATGTAATTTAACTGCAGCCAGAAGAAAATGTAATCCTCTTTAAAAATAATATAACAATATCTAAAACCGAACAATGTGAAATGCAAAATATCCAGCATGCAATCACGAATTAGTAGAGAATCAAGAAAATATGACCCATAACCAAGAAAAAAAAATAAGACAATAAAAATAGAGAAGTGACATGGATAATGGAATTAACAGACAGGGCATTAAAACAACTATTTAAAATTGTATAAATATGATAAAGGCTACAAAGGAAAACATGAACATATGCAGCGAAAAGTGGAAGGTTAAAAAAAGACTCAAGTGGAACTTTTAGGATGAAAAATGGCACTGGAATGAAAAAATACACTGGATGAGATTAAAAGCAGATTGCATTGTGCAGAAGAAAAGATCAGTTAACTTATAGCGTAACAATAGAAACCATCCAAAATAAAGCACACAGAGAAAAAAAGGACAAAAGAAAAAAAAAAGAATGAAGCTTTAGTGAGCTATGGGACATTATCAAGTGGTCTAACAAACTTGTAATTGGAGCCCAAAAGAATGAAAAATATTTGTTAAAAAAGAAATAATACCTAAAAATGTCCAAATTTGAAGAAAATTATTAACTTCAAAATCCATGAAGCTCTATAAGCCCCAGGTATTAACAGAAGAAACATAAATAAACATTACACCAAAGTACATCATAATCGAATTGCTGAAAACCAGTGATAAAGAGAAAGCAGCTGGAGAAGAAAAGGCCTATTACAAGAACAAAGGATGATAATAAACTTCAGAGATCATGCTGAAGAGAAGATGCTAAAATTAAAAGGTCAATCCAAAATTCTACATTGAAAATGTCTTTCAAAAAAGAGGGAATCCTTCCCAAATCATTTTATAAGACCAATATCATCCTGATACCAAAACCCAGCAGAGACTCGACAAAAAAAGAAAACTTCAGACCAATATCCATGATGAACATAGATGCAAAATCTTCAATAAAATACTGGCAAACTGATTGCAACAGCTCATCAAAAAGCTTATCCATGGTGAGGGGACGGAAGGCAGCAAACCACACTGCCAAGTGTGTACCTATGCAACAATCTTGCATGTTCATCACATGTACCCCAAAACCTAAAATGCAATAAAAAAAATAATAATTAAAAAAAAAAAAAAAGCTTATCCATCACGATCAAGTAGGCTTCATTCCAGGGATGCAAGGTTGGTTCAACACGTGCAAGTCTATAAGCATAATCCACCACATAAACAGAACCAAAGACAAAAACCACATGATTATCTCAATAGATGCAGAGAAGGCCTTTGACAAAATTCAGTAGCCCTTTATACTAAAAACTCTCAATAAACTAGGTATTGAAGGAACATATCTCAAAATAATAAAAGCTATTTATGACAAACCTACAGCCAATATCATACTGAATGGGCAAAAACTGGAAGCATTCCCTTTGAAATCTGGCACTAGACAAGGATGTCCTCTCCCACCACTCCTATTCAATATACTATTGGAAGTTCTAGCCAGAGCAATTAGGCAAGAAAAAAAAATAGAGGTATTCAATTAGGAAAAGAGGAAGTCAAATTGTCTCTATTTGCAGATGACATGATTGTATATTTAGAAGACCCTGTCATCTAGGCCCAAAATCTCCTTAAACTGATAACCAACTTCAGCAAAGTCTCAGGACACAAATCTGCAGAAATCACAAGCATTTCTATACACTAATAACAGACTAACAGAGAGCCAAATCATGAGTGAACTCCCATTCACAATTGCTACAAAGAGAGTAAAATACCTAGGAACACCACTAACAAAGGATGTAAAGGACCTCTTCAAGGAGAACGACAAACCACTGCTCAATGAAATAGAGAGGACACAAACAGATGGAGAAACATTCCATGCTCATGGCTAGGAAGAATGAATATTGTTAAAATGGCCATATTGTCCAAAGTAATTTATAGATTCAATGCTATACCCATCAAGCTACCAATGACCTTTTTCACAGAACTGGAAAAAAACCACCTTAAACTTCATATGGAACCAAAAGAGAGCCCACATAGCCAAGACAATCCTAAGCAAAAAGAACAAAGCCAGAGGCATCATGCTACCTGATTTCAAACTATACTACAAAGCTACAGTAAATCAAAACAGCATGGTACTGGTACCAAAACAGAGATATAGACCAATGGAACAGAACAGTGGCCTTGGAGGCAATGCCACACATCTACAACCATCTGATCTTTGACAAACTTGACAAAAACAAGCAATGGGGAAAAGATTCCCTGTTTAATAAATGGTGTTGGGAAAACTGGCTAGCAGTGTGCAGAAAGCAGAAACTGGACCCCTTCTTGACATCTTACACTAAAATTAACTTCAGATGGATTAAAGACTTAAACATAAGACCTAACACCATGAAAACCCTAGAAGAAAACCTAGGCAAAACCATTCAGGACATAGGCATAGGCAAGGACTTCATGACTAAAACACCAAAAGCATTGGCAACAAAAGCCAAAATAGACAAATGGGACCTAATTAAACTCCAGAGCTTCTGTACAGCAAAAGAAACAATCATTAGAGTGAACCAGCAACCAACAGAATGGGAAAAAAATTTTGCAGTCTACCCATCTGACAAAGAGCGAATATCCAGAATCTACAAAGAACTAAAACAGATTTACAAGAAAAAACAAACAAACTCATCCAAAAGTGGGAGAAGGATATGAACATATGTCTTCTTCTTAAAGAAGAAGACATATGTGAGGCCAACAAACATATGAAAAAGTGCTCATCATCACTGATTGTTAGAGAAATGCAAATCAAAACCACATTGAGATACCACCTCACGCCAGTTAGAATGGTGATCATTAAAAAATCGGGAGACAAGAGATGCTGGAGAGGATGTGGAGAAGTAGGAACACTTTTACACTGTTGGTGGGAGTGTAAACTAGTTCAACCATTGTGGAAGACAGTGTGGCACTTCCTCTAGGACCTAGAAATAGAAATTCCATTTGACCCAGCAATCCCATGACTGGGTATATACCCAAAGGATTATAAGTCATTCTATTATAAAGACACATGCACACATATGTTCATAGTGGCACTGTTTACAATAGCAAAGACCTGGAACCAACCCAAATGCCCATCAACGACAGACTGGACAAGGAAAACGTAGGACATATACACCATGGAATACTATGCAGCCATAAAAAACGATGAGTTTGCATCCTTTTTAGGGAGGGACATGGGTGAATCTGGAAACCATCATTCTCAGCAAACTGACACAAGAACAACAAATCACACACTGCGTGTTCTCACTCATAGGCGGGTGTTGAACAACGAGAACACATGGACACAGGGAGGGGAGCATCACACACTGAGGTCTGTTGCAGGGGCCAAGGGAGGGACAGCAGGCAGGTGGGGATGTCGGGGAGGGATAACATGGGGAGAAATGTCAGAAGTAGGTGACGGGGGGATGGAAGCAGCAAACCACAATGCCATGTGTGTACCTATGCAACAATCCTGCATGATCTGCACATGTACCCCAGAACCTAAAGTACAATAAAAAAAAATGTAGATGAAACAAAAGGTAAGGTAACTGTCACTAACAGACCTGTATTACAAGAAATGTTAAAGAAAATTCTTCAAGAATAAGAAAAATGGTGACATGTGGAAATTGTTTCTACATAAAAGAAATGAAGAACATCTAAAATGGCAACTACATGGATGAACTAAAATATATTTTTCCATGTTTTTATCTTTTTAAAAGCTAAAAAAAAACCCACGATGTTTTGTGAAGTACACAATATATGTAGAACTAAAATGCGTGACAACGATAGCACAAAGGGTGGGGGAGGGTAGAAAATGCAGTGTTCTATTGTAAGATTCACATACTACATAGGAAATCATATAGTATTTGAATGTAGATTATGATCGATGTAAACCCTAGAATGACTAATTTAAAAAATTAAAGAGATTTCACAAATCAGCCAAGCGTGGAGACAAAATAAAATCAAAAAAGTACTTACCCTAAAAGCAGAAATGCAAAGAGAAAAGAAAGAAACTTAGTACATATTTAAAAAATCAATATAGTAGATTCAAATCCAACCATATGGGCAATTACATTAAATGTAAATGATTTAAACATGCATTTCTGCTTGATTAAAAAGCAGAAGTGGACAAAAAAGCAAGGCCTCTTGATGTGCTGTCTACAAGAAAAACATTTAAATATAAAAATACAGATAAGCTAAAAGTTAAAAAATGAAAAAAATTGTTATGCAATTTCTAATAAAAAGAAATCTGGAGGGACTATACTGATATTAAACAAAGTGTATTTCAGAACAAGAAACATTCGCACATTAGCGGGGATGACCTAATACATAATAACAAGGGGGTTAGTTCTTCCAGAAGCTTAATCTTTTTTTAACTTTTATTTTAGGTTCAGGGGTATGTGTACAGGTTTGTTACACAGGTAAATGCATGTCACAGGGGCTTGTCATACAGATTGTTTCGTCACCCAGGTACTAAGCCTCCTACCCACTGGTTATTTTTTCTGTTTCTCTCCATCCTCCACCCTCAGGTAGGCCCCAGTATCTGCTGTTCCCTCTTTGTGTCCATGTGTTCTCATCATTTAGCTCTCGCTTACAAGTGAGAAATACGCAGTATTTTCTGTTCCTACGTTAGTTTGTTAGCTCTGTCCATGTTCCTGCAAATAACATGATCTTGTTATTTTTTTATGACAGCATAGTATTCCATGGTGTATATATACCACATTTTCTTTATCCAGTCTGCTACTGGCAGGCATTTATGTTGATTTCACATCTTTGCTATTGTGAATAGTACTGCAATGAACATACATGTGCATGTGTGTTTAGGATAAGATGATTTATATTCTTTTGGGTATATATCCAGTTATGGGATTGCTGGAGTGAATGGTAGTTCTATTTTTAGCTCTTTCAGGATTCATTACCGCTTTCCACAATGGTTGAACTAATTTATACTCCCACACTGCTTTCCATAGTGGTTTAACTTATTTACACACCAACAGTGTATAAGGGTTTCCTTTTCTTTACAATCTTACCAGGATCAGTTATTATTATTATTTGTTACTTTTTAATAATAGCCATTCTGGCTTGTGTGAGATGGTATCTCATTGTAATTCTGACGTGCGTTTCTCTAATGATCAGTGACACTGAGCTTGTTTTCATATGCTTGTTGGTCACACGCATGTCTTCTTTTGAAAAGTGGCTGTTCATGTCCTTTGCCCGCTTTTTAATGAGGTTGTTTGCTCTTTTCTTGTAAATTTATTTAAATTCCTTACAGATGCTGGATATTAGACCTTTGTCAAATGCATAATTTGCAAATATTTTCTTCCATTCTGTAGGCTGAAAAATACTTAATCTTCAATGGGTGTATAATAACAGAACTTCAAATTACATGAAACAAAACTGATTGAACAAAAGGGAGAAAGAGACAGATCCTGAATTATGGTCGGAGATTTGGACATTTGTCTCTCGAGCAATTGAGAAAACAATTTAACCAAAAAAATCGGCAAGGATATTGAAAACTTTAACACTGCCTACCAACGTGACTAAATTGACATTTACAGAACACTCTCCCAACAACACCACTGAACATATTGTGTCCAGGTGCACGTGGAACATTCCTCAAAATAGATTAAATGCTGGGTGGAAAACTGAGTGTCAATAAACTTAAAAGAATTTACATCATACAAAGCATGTTTCCTGATCACAACTAAATTAAACTATAAATTAATTTTTAAATTTTTGGAAAACCCCACATAATAGAAATTAGCCAACACATGTAACCCATGAGTCACAGAAGAAATTACAAAGAAAATCAGAACGATTTTGAACTAAAACAAATGAAAACAATACATTTTAAATGGATAGGGTGCACCTAAAGCAATGCTCAGAAAAGAACTCAGCACACTGAATACTTTTCAGAGAAATGAACAGAGTATGATTTAAGCTTTCACATTCAGAAATTAGAAAAAAGAGGAGCAAATAAAACCCAAAGTAATAGGAAGACAATCGTAAAGATCAGAGCAAAAAATCAATAAAATAGAGAAGAGAGAAAATCAATAAAACCGACAGCAAGTTCTTCGAAATTTCCACAAAATTGGTATATCTCTAGCCAGACTAATTAAGAAAAGATTAAAATTAATTGAGACTAATCAAGAAAAAAGGAGAGATAAAAATCCAGGGATTTTTATACTGGCTGCCTGACATGACCCAAAAATCAGGTCCCCTCCCCGACTGGGTGGCAGAGACGGAGAGAGTGCTCCCTCTTAGTCACAAGTGAAACTCTTGAGGAAATAAGACGAGACGAGAGGGAACTCCTTCTGGTACCTCTCTTTAATACACAGCAACACAGAAAGACAAACACAAAGGGAAAGATGATTTGGTGGCATAAAGGGATCAAACAATATGACCACAAAGTACCAAAAAGTACACCAGAGTCAATACACCAAAATCAGTCACACACAAATACCTTTATCCCATTAATGAAAAGTTTTGCAGAGGAAACTGATTTTTACCATCCACCAGACCGGATCGCACTCAGAGAGAGGTCAGAGCCTGGCTGGTAAGAAATTCCTCCTGCTCTGCCAGCTGCTCAGGTCCTGGATTCCCTTAACTGTGGCTTCCAGAGGAGCAGAGCTTTGATCATTCTGCTCACAGCATCAGACTTTCAGAACCAAGGGAAAAATTTCCTTTTTCCTTCTGAAGTTTCTCTGAAAAATTAACTCACAAAAGTCAGGTTAATTAGAGAAAAAGCATACAAATTTATGTAATGTGTATACACATAAATCTTCAGAATGAAGACCCAAAGATGCAGGGGAAATTGTCCATTTTTGTGTTCAGGTTTAACAAAGTAGGGACACCCATGTAAAACAGAATTGGATTAAAAGGGTATTATCTACTGCTAACAGACGGGGTGAGAAAACCCAGCAAGGCCTATCTGTCTAGAGTTTTCTTGGCCTCTCTGGGTATGCATTTTTTTCTTTGGGGCGTGGGGCAGAATCCTCTCTGGAATGCGGGTCTTATGATCTACAGTGGAACAAGGTCAGATTATTTCTTTATGGCCCATTTTTACACACATCGGCAGAGGGAAAGTTAGAGGAATATTTTCATGTTTCATAGCTGGCTTTCGGTAAAGGCCTTCTGCCTTTCAGGGCCTGCCTTGGGAAGGAGAGATTCTGGTTTCTATGACTAGCCTTGGACTGAGAAATAGGAGGGCAGCACACAGAGAAAAACTTTTGCTTTTCAGGCTGTTTTGAGGGCTTCATCTGGGATATCGTTTTCTGCGTTCTAACACCAGCATTACTCTGATACCAAAATTAATCAGAAGCATTATAAGAAAATTACAGATGCATGTTTCTTACACCCAAAAGTCCCTAATAAAATTTTAGCAAGTAGAATCCATCCACAGAGAAAAACTAAAACATACCATGACCATGTGAGGTTTATCCCACAAATGCAAGATTGCTTTAATATTTGAAAATCAGTGTAATTCACCACATTAATAAGTAAAAGGGGGAGGTGATTAAGTCATGAAGGCAGAGCCTCATGGATGGAATCAGAAACCTCATAAAAGGACTTCAGAGAGCAGTTTGTTCTCTTCTGTCCTTCCATCATGTGAAGACACAGGGGTCTGCCTCCTGCCTCCTCCCCTCCAGAGGACACAGTATTAGAGGACACGGTACTCAAGTACTATCTTGGGAGCAGAGACAGCAACCTTCACCAGACACCAAGCTTGCTGGCACCTTGATCCTGGACATCCAGCCTCCAGAACCGTGAGAAATAAATTTCTGTTTTTTAAAAATTACTGAGTCTCAGGTTTTTTTTTTGTTTTGTTTTGTTTTGTTTTTTGAGACGGAGTTTCGCTCATTACCCAGGCTGGAGTGCAATGGCGCAATCTCGGCTCACCGCAACCTCCGCCTCCTGGGTTCAGGCCATTCTCCTGCCTCAGCCTCCTGAGTAGTTAGGATTACAGTCACGCGCCATCATGCCCAGCTAATTTTTTGTATTTTTAGTAGAGACGGGGTTTCACCAAGTTGATCAGGATGGTCTCGATCTCTTGACCTCATGATCCACCCGTTTTTTTAATGGACACATTAATGGACTAAGGCAAGACTTGGCTGGACACTGTGGCTCACACCTGTAGCCCACCTTTGGGAGGCCAAGGTGGGCAGATCATGAGGTCAGGAGATTGAGACCACCCTGGCCAACATGATGAAACCCCGTCTCTACTAAAAATACAAAAATTAGCCAGGCATGGTAGCTGGTGCCTGTAGTCCCAGCTACTTGGGAGGCTGAGCAGGAGAATCGCTTGTACCCAGAAGGCAGAGGTTGCGGTGTGCTGAGATCGCGCCACTGCGCTCCGGCCTGGTAACAGAGCAAGACTCAATCTAAAATAATAATAACAATAAAGACAAGACTCAACACAGTCAAGTTGTCAACTTGCGCCAAATTGATCTGTAGATTTAATATGTTCTCAATAAAAGTCCCAACAGGATTAATGTGGAAATTGACAAGCTGAATACAAAACACAATGAAAGGCAATGGACCTAGAATAACAAAAACCCTTTTGAAAAAATTAATATCACCTGACATGAAGAGTCAGCATAAAGTTACAATAATAAAGACAGGGTGTTACTGGTACAGGGATAGACATGCAGACCAACGAACTGAATAGAGAATCCAGATGTATATATCAAGTCAATGGGGAAAAAGCATAGAATAAAAAGGTATTCATACAGGAAAAAGCAAAT
Organism: Saimiri boliviensis; assembly: GCF_048565385.1. Taxonomy (NCBI): domain Eukaryota; kingdom Metazoa; phylum Chordata; class Mammalia; order Primates; family Cebidae; genus Saimiri; species Saimiri boliviensis. The sequence goes on along the minus strand of NC_133450.1, from coordinate 237,615,803 downwards.
CTCAAATTTTACTTTATATCATACACAAAAACAACTCTAAATGGATGGTAGTTCTAAATGTAAGAGCTAAAGCTATAATATTTCTAGAATAGGAGTTACAAATTGTTTTCTTTAAAGAAACAGATAGCAAACATTGTATGCTTTGCAGGCCAAAAGATCTCTATTGCAACTACTCAACTCTGCTACTGCAGCACCGAACAGTCATAGATAACACACAAACAAACAGGGGTGGCTACGTTCCAACTAAACCTTATTTACAGAAATAGATGGTGTTCCAGCAAAACTTTGTTTACCAAACTAGGGGCTGTAGTTTGCAGATCTTTGTTCTAGGAGAAAGCAAAAAATAAAATACTTTCGAATTTAGGTCAGAGAAAGATTTATTAGATTTAACACAGACAGCATAAACCATGAAAGAGGCCAGGCACAGTGGCTCACACCTGTAATGTCAGCACTTTGGGAGGCTGAGGCAGGCAGATCACAAGGTCAGGAGTTTGAGACCAGCCTGGCCAATATGGTGAAACCTCGTGTCTACTAAAAACACAAACATTAGCTGGGTGTGGTGGCATGTGCCTGTAGTCCTAGCTACTTGGGAGGCTAAGGCAGAAGAATTGCTTGAACCCGGGAGGCAGAGGTTGCAGTGAGCTGAGATCGCACCACTGCACTCCAGCCTGGGCAACAGAGTCTCCAAAAAACAAACCATGAAAGAAAATATTGATAAATTAACCTTCATCAAAATGAAAACTTCTACTTTTCAAAAGAAAATGAAAAACAAGTCAAAGGCAGGGAGAAACTATTATATGTATATATATAATAAGCAACATATAAATATAAATATATATATATATATATATATATAATTTCTGAGACCATGAGATTTGTGGAGGAAGAAAAAGGAGAGCTTTATTTCCTATAAAAGGTTATAAACTGCAGATTGAGAAACAAAGCTCCCATCCCAAACCAAAAGCATATGCTTTAAAGATGAAGGGGAGAGGCTGGGATACATGTCCGATGGAGTTAGCGATACATATATACTTCGCAGGTTATAGGAGAAACTATGAATATTTATGAGAGGAACTAAATGCATGCTAAGTGAGTAAACATATATTTTAAATACATCCCATGTTCACTTTGGGGTGGAGATTTAATATTAAAATGAAGTAAAATTTGGCTGTTTACGTCAAGAGGCAAAAGACAGGACGCACGAAGGCATCTCATGCACAGTCTCTGTGGACTGGCCAGAACCAGGCCGTGGCTGGTGGTCGTTTACCAGGAAGGAATGCTTCGTAAGGCTGGTTGGTTGTCACGGAAAGACCATAATAAGAGAGGGAAGGTCAGTTACGATGTCAGACAGTCTGTCAAGGTTGGTGGGGAAATCTCCCATACATTGTCTCTCAGGAACCAGTTTCTGTTTAATTATGGGAAAGAAAATCTTGTGGCAGTTGGCAGGATAGGGGAGTGTTGAGGGGTGACTGACCTCCTGCCCGTCCAAAGCTGTAGAATCTTGTTTTAACATTTTCTGGGTCTCTTTTTGCTGCAGGGAGTCCATTTCAAGGGCTTGGCCCAATATATAAAGTCTTATAAGTCATTAATAAGTTTAACAATGCAACTAAAAGAGATTAAGACAGATATTTGACAAAAGAGGATATATACATGTACAATATGTACATAAAAAGACACTCAGTATCAGGGACATTCAACCTGAAACTACAGTAAAATCCCATTACATGCCAAGGTGGCTAAAATTTAAAATACTGGCAATGTCAAGTGTAGGGCAGGATACAGAGTAACAAGAGTGCTCACACACTGCCAGTAGGAGTGCAAAACAGGACAGCCACTTTGCAAGACAATTTGGCTGCTTCTTAGAAAGATAAACATATATTTACTATATGACTTATCAATTCCACTTCTAGGTAATTGCCCAAGAGAAATGAAAACATATGTCCACACAAAGACTTTTACATGAATGTTCATAGCCGTGTTTTCATAATAGCCCTGTATCAGTTATCTGCAATCAAGAGACAGAAACCACACGGTAATTTTTATAAGTTTAACATGAAGTTTTTTATGTTAACAAAGTTTAAGAAGTTTAACGTAAAGAATTACTAAACCATGATAAGAGAGTAACTATATGATCCTAGAGCTGAAAGAGAATACTTAAAGAAAGATCAAACTTGGAAGGGGGATTCTTCCCAAGCCTGGGATTTGGACCTTTGTTGGAGAAGGGGTGATCACATCCTGCTGGATGGGGAGGAATGTTGATTGGTTGCCTTGGCCGGAGCTGGTCCATAGTTCCTGGGCAGCTGACAGCAACCGTCTGGGGAACAGGAAAGCTGATGCTGATGGGAAGATGTGTGGAGTGATCAGGGCACCACTGTGGGCACAATGCTTAGAACATGCCAGTGTCCATGTCAGGAAGGGCAAGCAGAGGTTGTCACTGGGCCTAGCCAGGGCTGTGAGGTTGCTGAGGGCCTAAATACTCTGAGTCGACAGCTGGGACAAGCACCAATGGATCACCCTGCCCCCTGCTCCCCACCTCACACACACAGACACTGCTGAGACCATATAGCAAGAGCAAGAAACAGCACAACACAGCACACCAGCATCAGAAAGAGAAACCCCCTTCCTCCTGCAATGTCCTTCCAGCATCGTCTGCTCACAAAGTATCATTAACATCATGTTCACCATAAAAGAGAAGTGCTTACAGAGTCCAGGGTGTTATTGCACAGCAGATATAGGAGGATGACTTTGAGCTGAGAGGTAATAAATTAGCCATTGCCACCATCCACTTCCATGGCTACTTATTTTCCATATGTGCTCTCTATATACATTTGAACTCCTATACAACAACGAAACAACTTCACACTTCTTAACAAAATACAGCCATCCTTCTCACAAGTGAAGTTCTCCTCCCTACCCCACATGAGAAGACTCATTCCGAAAACTCATTGCATCCACTGCCAGTTACATTAATCACTACTCAATTTCATTTAGGTTCCACTGAATATTCTACTACCTAAAGACTAAAATGCAGTTAACTTCCAGCAACTTGAATATTTAAAAAATAGGAGAATGAAAAAATGGTTCGTATGTATAAATAAACACACGCATTTAATAAACCGAGAGAAAATATTCAAAGGTACTACATTTCCATTTTTATAATTGGTCATGAGGTTGAAGCTGACCTCTCTGGTTTCCTTCTTCAACTTCCGATTCCGTATTTCCCTTTTCCTCGGCAAGACCTGCAGCTTCTTGGCCATCTTCACCTTGGGCGGTGACCCAGACCTTTATTCCCAAGGGCCTGAGTCCTCAACTGTCCCGCCCTTTCTTTTAGTTGCTGCGGTTTTCCATGAACTTCATGACAGGGCATGGATTTATGGAGAGGAGCCCCAGAAAAAGCTCCTGGGTTCCAGAACTAGTTCCCCTTGTCTTTATTGAGCAGGAGTCACTCCATTTCCCCTTCATAAGCACCACTTTGTAAAGCGATCAGAATCCCTCTTGTGAGTAGATTCACTCCTTTCTGTCTATTGATTCAGTCGCATAAAGAGCTCACAATGACATAGCGGCGGCCTCATATTCCGATTTAATGGAATCATCATTGTGGCCCCAAATAGAAGCATTCCCTTCTTATGGGCTAAGAGCTCCAACACAGCAAAGTCTAAAATTAGGCAGTAAGCAAACAATCTGTGAATGACTGTTTTATTTGGCCTGATAGTGAAAGGAGTCGTTCCCATTTCCACCTCTCGATACCCAGATCCATGTGTTCTGGCTATGGAAGTGACAGGACCATGTAACAGGGTCTGATTTACTGCATCCTGCAAAACAGTGCCCCTTCCTTTTAGGGTGCTGTTTCCAAACTGGCATCATAAGTGAGTCTTCAACAAGCCATCCCACATTTCAATGAGAAGAAGTGCTTCTGGGGTGACAGAGTGTGTGGCAAGACCAATTTATTCCATGGGTGTGCGCTCACTGCCACACTTTCTTTGTTGTGAAATGAGTTCACTGATGAGACACAATGTTGTAAGGGAGGTCTTGATGGGGAATAAAGTGTTCTGTGAGTTTATGGATGGTGGTGCGGACATGATGAGTGAGGAAAGAAAATCTATTCCAGCATATGTGTCTATTCCAGTGAGACCAAACTCTGGCCCTCCGTATTAGAGAGGCTCCATGTAATTAACCTACCACCAGGTAGCTATGGATCCTTATCAGGGCTCAATGTTGTTCCTTCTGTTGGCAGATTAAGCACTCAACAGTAGCAGTATCAGCCAGGTCAGCCTTGGTAGGGAAGGTTTGTGTTGTTGAGTCCATGGATAGTCTCTACTTGGCCACCATGGCAGCTTCTTTATGGGCCATTGGGCAAGCATTGAGGTGGCTTGGGAAACAGGCTGACTGGCATCTACAGAACAAGTCATTTTTTTTTTCACTTGGTTAGAAGCCTCCTCGGCAGTGAATGTCCCTTTGGTGGTCATTCACACGGCACACAAATATATCTTCACATTTCTGTGCCTGATCAAAGAGGTCTGTCCACATACTTTTCCTTCCATTTCTTTATTGCCAATCCTCCAATCCTGTTCCTTGCAAGTGCCTGACGACTCAAGCAAACCATTGCTTACCATGAATCAGTTTAGATCTGTACTTCCGGCTCTCTCTTTCTCCTTCTCATAATCAAAATCACTGCTCAAAGTTCTGCCTACTCGGACAATTTCCCTTCACAGTGTCACTAGTCTGTTCTTGCATTTCTATAAAGGACTACTTGAGGCTGGGTAATTTACACATTAAAGAAGTTTAATCCGCTCACAGGTCTGCAGGCTGTACAGGAAGCATAGTGCTGGTATGCTTTACTGGTGAGGGCCTCAGGAAGCTTATAGTCATGGTGGAAGGTGATGAGAAGCCAGCATGTCATATGGTGAGACTGGAAGCAAGAGAGAGGAGGAGGAGGTCCCAGACTCTAAAATAATCAGATCTAGTGTGAACTAACTGAGCGAGAACTCACTTGTCACCAAGGAGATGGTGCCAAACCATTCATGAGGAATCTGCCCTGATAATCTAATTACCACCCACCTCCGACACTGGGATTCACATTTTGACATGAGGTTTGGAGGGACAAACATTCAAAGCATATCAGCTGTCCTTCATGATCATTCTTTAGTGGGGTGCAAAAATTAATCTGTGGGTCTAATTCTTCTTTCCTGGCTAACTGGTTTTAAGAAACATTGTGGGAGCCCAAAGGCACGTGTTAAGGGAGCGAAGAGAATGCAATAGAAGAAAACGCATTTTGAGTCCCAAGCAGTTGAGATGGAGGAGTCTGAGTCACCTGCTCATGCCACTTGCTTGTACTTTCCAGAACTATTTGAGTTTGGTTTCTTACATGCCATTTCCATTCGATAATAGAATGCTGCTTTGTACAGTAAGACTTTTGACTAGGTAGATCAGACAACATCAAATTCATGATGCAAAGCCCAGGTTACGTGGTTACCTGGCGTTCCATGGTTAAGCATTCCGTCTCTACAGAGGCCGAGTAGCAAGTCAGAAGCACTTTCTCAAAAATAGAATAATAGATTTACTCCAGAATCCTAGAGGTCTTCGCTGTCTGCAGTACTGTTCTGCTGGTACTTGCCAGAGGCTCCACAAAGCAATTCTGTTTAGCATTGATATTTCAACTATCGAAGGCTCTCCTGGGTCACAGAACCAAGTGGAAGAGCGGCTTGCCCTGCAGCCCGAACCGCAGCAGAGCCTTCTCTTGTTCTGGGCCCTGCTTGAAACTGAAAGCCTTTCATGTGATTGTGTAGACAGGTCAACATAGCATACTTAAATGTGATATTTATCACCTCCCCAAATCCCCAAAGACCTAACAAATGAAGTGCCTATATTAGTCAAGGTTCTCCAGGGAAATAGAACTAATAAGACAGATATGAAAGATATAGAGATAGACAGACAGATTTACCATACGGAATTGGCTCACACAATTATAGAAGCTGAGAGGTCACGTGATTTTCCCCCCTGCAAGCTGGAGACTCAGGAGAGCTGGTGGTAGAGTTCCAGCTGAAGTCTGAAGGCCTGAGAAGCAGAAGAGTTGATGGTGTATGTTCCAGTTCAAGTCTGTCTGAAGGCAGGAGACCGATGTTCCAACTCAAAGACAGGCAGAAAGATTTTTTTTCTTACCCAGGTTTCTGTTCTATTCAGGCCTTCAGTGGAACAGATGTGGCCCACCCACATTGGGAGGGCTGTCTGCTTTCCTGAGTCTAACAATTCAAAGGCGAATCTCATCCAGAAACACTGTCACACACACAGTCAGAATACTGTTTAACCAAATATCTGGGTACCCCAGTCAAGCTGACATAAAACTATGACGGTGCCTCATCTTTGTGTGTGTGTGCTAGCTGGTTCAAGGAACAGCAATTTGCCTCATACCAGAAAGAGGATATCCCAACATGCTTCAGACTATTGAATCCCCAGAAATTTATCTGAGGTGACAGGCCCCTCTCACCACCTGAATTTTTGTGGAGTGTCTACTACCCTCTGGTCTACATACATCTTATTAAGGCATCTAAAGTATGTGTACTTCTTACTCATCAGATCCATCAGCATAATGTCATCGGTAGAGTGAGCCAGTGTGATATTTCATGGAATCTCAAGACAATCAAGATCACTTAGACTCTATTATGGCAGAAAGCAGCAGAACTAATGTAGCCTGCAGAAACACCGTAAAGGCATACTGCTGGTCCTGTTGGGTAACATCAAACCACTTCTGCTGGTTCTCGCAAACTGGTATGGAGGAAGAGACACTAGCTGGATCAGTAGCTGCATACTGACTGTCAGAGGCTGCTGTGTTGACCCGCCCCAGTAAAGATGCTACATCTGAGACAGCAGCTGAAATTGGAATCCTCACCAACTGCATTTACGACAATCCGTGACCACTCTTCAAGATTCATCTGGCTTCTGCACAGGCTAAACTGGTAAGTTAAACTGGAGATATTATAGCTATCACCACCTCCGCTCATTTCAAGGTTTTGATGGTGGCATTTACCTCCGCATCTCTCCTAGGAATGCAGCACAGCGTCTGGTTTACTATCCTAGTAGAGAAGCTCCTGGTGTAACCACTTAGCCTGTCCTTCCACAGCATGCGTCAGAGAACCAGTGTGGGAATGTGCCAGTTGCCATGTGTGTCTGTTCCATGGTGTGTACCTATTCCCATAGATCATGCTGAGATCTGACCTGACTTACAGATCTCTCTACATTTAGGAACTGGGAAATACCTGCAGGGTGAGTCTGTGGACTAATCTGGCCCACTGTTAGTGAGACATAGGACTCCATCTATCATCTTACCACCACAAACCTCTACTTTGACTTGCTGACTGTAGTGACATTTTGAATCGCTAGGAATTAGCACCAATTCAGAGCCAGTTTCCAGCTTTCCCTAAAAGTTCTGGGCATTTCTTGCCTTCCAAGGCACAGTAACTTTAGTAAGTGGCCCACAGGTCTCTTTAGGGAAGGCTTGGAGGAAAATGTATGGTATGAACCTGGAGTAACAGTGTAGGGCTGTCTTTTCTCAAGGGAATCAAGTCTCCCCTTCAATCAAGGGCCTCAAGATCTGTGAACTGACTTACGAAACTACATTTGGAAACAAGTTTGGAAACTAGGTAAAAGGCCATGACTCTCCACCGTGGTCCCTCGAGTCAGGTTTTTGGCTAAAGATCTGGAGTTTTTCCTTTCCTGCAGCTCAGGCTACGCTCTAGTAGATGACCCAACTATTTTATTCCTAGGCAGAAGAAGATCAATGAGAAACCACCAGTGGGTTCTGCAGGCCGACGCATTCTGATCATCAGCACATTTCTTCTGCCTTTTAAAACAAATGTACTCATCTCCTTTTTGATGGCTAAGTGCTGTTACATGTTCTCCCTACTCCAGAATCTCGTCATTCCAATCGAAGTCAGGGAGCCTGTCTCAATAAGAACTTGCTGCAGTCATGCCTGGCCTGCCACGGTGCACTTTTCCCAACCCAGGTACTCCTCCCTGTCACATATTTCCCAGCGTCTTAGGGAGGGAAGTGTCTTCTGGGCCCTCTTGTGGAACACAGCCGGTCAGCAGGTTGGCAGGTCACACATGCTAAGACCAGTCCGACATTTTTATCTCCCTAAGCCTTTGGATTCCTCCTTCACATCGTGACAGGGAAGCACTGGCCTCTCAACCTCACCTAAAGTAAGCCAGGGTTAAGCCCACATTTCAGTCACTCACCTGGGTAAGCTATGAGGGCCACCTCGACCTAAGACAATCAAGTCAAACTCTCAAGTAAGTACACCCTTGTCAATGAATTCAGCTTATCTGGTGTTATATGCTGTCTTCCTTGACCTAACACCCTTAGAAACCATTTCCACACACATTCTCCAGGTTTCTACTGATATATATCAGTGAAATCTTGAAAGTCTTTTAGTGTTTGAGCTCTGTTCTCCTGGATCATAGTGTATACCTATTCTCATAGATCATGCTGAGATCTGACCTGATTTATAGATCTAGTGGCAACAGGGAATGGCTGTGGTGAGACTTGAGAAAAATGAGTATCCCTTTTTGAGGCAACTGTCCCAGGTGAAGTTGCCACCTTTAAGTAGAAGAAGTTATCTCCTTGGACAACAGAGGGCAAACCATTTAGAGGGAGGTTCAAAATGATCCATGGGTTCAATATCGTCAGATTCATCTGACCCAACCAGATTTCTCTAATCCGCCTTTCAAGATCCCATTCTTTCCTGATCAATACCCTAACTTTCACATGAGAAGCATGGCAAGATTGTGAGTTTAACTGTTACTGTTAATTCAGAAACGTGTATAGCTAAATTTTGTGTTTGGTTTTTAGCAGTGTTGTGACGATAAGAAATAAGAGACTTTTGGGGGCTGCCACGGAGCCCTCTGGTTGTCAGAGATTTCTTGAATTGAAGGTTAACAGGCCTGAGCTTCTCATTTTCTCTCTGCAAGAGCTCAGTGTCCCCAAAAGAATGAATTCCACACCACAGCCCTTACAGTTATCGTTACTGTCATAATGGTCAGACGCAGCAGCCATTTGGCTCACCACCAACCACAGGGATGCCGCTGGGCTACTAGCCTCCCATTTCCCACTAGCAAGGAGTTCAGCACTGCATATGAGCTGGAGGGCAGGATCCATCCCATTCTCAGACTCCATGTTCACAGGTCTGTATTTCCTGAGACCAATCACAGAACCAATTCTATGTCAGTTTGGAACAAGAAAACTAACAGGCAAACCAGCAGTTGGTCGTGACTCAGGAAAGCAGTCACTGTAGAGTAAGCAGGGGAGGTAGAGTATAAAGGATTATTAAACTGTGATTCGGCGAGTGCTGTAAAGATGTAAAGAAAGGCCGGGCGCGGTGGCTCAAGCCTGTAATCCCAGCACTTTGGGAGGCCGAGGCGGGTGGATCACGAGGTCAGGAGATCGAGACCATCCTGGTCAACATGGTGAAACCCCGTCTCTACTAAAAATACAAAAAATTAGCTGGGCGTGGTGGCGCGTGCCTGTAATCTCAGCTACTCGGGAGGCTGAGGCAGGAGAATTGCCTGAACCCAGGAGGCGGAGGTTGCGGTGAGCCGAGATCGCGCCATTGCACTCCAGCCTGGGTAACAAGAGCGAAACTCCGTCTCAAAAAAAAAAAAAAAAAAAAAAAAAAAAAAAAAAGATGTAAAGAAAGCTCTAACCAGTAGCTTAGGGTTGGATAGACACTGTGGTACAGGAAAAAAATGTGATATATGATCTTACATATGGTATGTACGAGAAAGAACACATTTGGAAAGGGCTCTCTTTCCCCAAGAATGGGATTTGGACACGGTTGTTGGAGGTGTGGTTGCAGCTTATCTACTTGATGAAACCGGATTTTGCTGGGTTGCACGGCCAGCGCTGGTTGACTGTCCCTGGGCAGCGCAAAATAGCCCTCTGAGCTTGCCAGCTCACTGGCAGGACAGCACACAGCCTCAGCTGCACGGTGTCCATGTCGGGAGGCCTGCGGCAAGGCGGCCTCTAGGCCTTACCCAGGGCAGTGCGGTTGCTGAGGGACAGCACACCCTGAGTGCATGGCCGGGGTGCGGTGCCACTGGGTATGACCAGAGGATGTGCAAAAGCAAGAGAAGGCAGAACAGAGCGCAGCAGTACCCGGAAGAGCCCCTTCCTCTTGCGGTGTTTCTCTAGCGCCCTCTGCTGACAATGCTCAACATTTTGCTCACTGTAAAACGGAAATGCAGGCCCTTAACATGGAAAAGGTACTCTTAGGGCAAATCCACAGCTAAGAGGCAATTAATTGATAACTGGCGCATGCCCCAAAGTAGAAACCACACAAATGTCCATCAGCAGGTGGCACACCTTTACAACGATATACTACTCAGCAATAAAAAGGAATGAACTACTCTATGCATAACAACACAGATCAGATGCATCTCAGAAACATTTTGCTGAGCACAAGAAGCCAGGCCCCAAATAGTACATCCTATGCGATTCTATTTATATAAAAACTTTAACAGGCAAACCAGCACTTGGCTGTTACTCAGATAAGGCATCACTGCAAAAGGGTATGAGAGACTTTCTGGAGTGATGGAAGTGATCCATATGTTAATGGAAAACTATAGCCTTTCAATAAATGCAGGACCATTGAGAATTCAAACCCTTCAAAGTTGCAGGTTTGGGTCACCACTGGGTTTAGTAGTATCTCAATCAGCTGAAGTATACTAGCCAATAGCAGAGAGAATACGGGAAGGGAGAGTGAAGGAAGAAAATCACAAATATTGACTATAGCCTCAAGACTAGTTGCATAAATGAAAACCTTAAAATATGGCATCATTTTATGGTGTGTGTAAAGCAAGCATTTTCCTTCCTTCTTTCTTATTATTTAAGTAGTCGTGGTAGTAATCTTCACTTTTTGGGTCACAGAATGTTCAGGTAAGATTTTAAGTGAATCAGAAAAGGAATTAATATCCAGACAACATTATGATGACTAATGTGATTCTGTGTTCCCCTTTGCAGGATGAGAATGACAGCAACTCCTCCATCAAGTATGGTTGCGTCATATTGGAAGAAGAATGACGTTTTGTTATTTTTGTCGTATACAATTTTGCATATAGGTAGTGAGGTGTGTAGCAATGCTGAGCTGTGAAAGGAGTGAACACATGAGCTATTTTGTTGTAACCTAGCTCCATATTCGCCTTTTTTTCTTTGCCCTCCACTATTAGAACTGGGAGTCAAAAATCTACATATCCTAGATTGACAGCTGGAGTCATCAGTTTCTAACAATAAAAGGCATCAGCAGGAGATCAGAACTGAGGAAGACATACACTTCCTGCTCCTGGCTCACATACCAAGTAGTTGCTTAATGGCTGTGGGCGGGGGCCTGCTGAACTCCCATGGCCAGTCCCAGCACCTGCAGCATAGGAGTGGGGAGTAGCTTCTGGATTCCTGGATATGACACCTTCCTTTTGGCTCTTCCAGCACTTTCAACTCATTTGTAACCAATTCCTCATATAAATGCCTCTCTGTTTAAATACCTAGCGTGGTTTCTGTAATAATAACATCCAGCATCAAAAATTGTGGTTTGGTAAAGATGGCAGGTGGAAAACATATGTTCAACTTCCTTATCTCCCAGAACCCAACTGAAATGAAGGTGTATATATTCACAAAACTTATCAACCCAAATAGCAAAAGGAACAAGAAGGGAAAATATCAACAGGTGAGAGTTCAAGCCATGTACTGCAAATTAAATGTGGATAGAAATCTGTCAATGTTTGAAATGACAGAGAGCCACAGTCCAGACACAGTGGTTATGAGTAGGCGGCTGTCTTAGTTAGCTCAGGCTGACATAATACAATACCATAGACTGGGTAGCTCCGACAACAGAAGTTAGTTCCTCACAGTTCAGGAGGCTGAAAGTCTAAGGTCAAGGTGCGAGCCCATTTGCCTTCTGCGGGGTAGGGAAGACTCTCTCTTCCTGGTTTATAGACAGCTGCCATCTTGCTGTGTCCTCACAAGGTAGAGAGAGAGTAATTTTTCTGGTGTTTCCTCTTATAAGGACACTAATCATATTGGATCAGGGTCCCATCCTTATGATCACACTTACTTCCTGACTCCAAATATAGTCACATTTGGTGTTGGGGCTTCAACATATGAATGTGAAGTTGGGGTAGACACTATTCAGTCCATAGCAGCAGATCAAATAAAATATACCCCATAATTTCTACTTCTTGAAGCTCTTAGATTCTTTCTAATGTAGATTATGGCAGGTAAGTCTTGGCATCTCAATTTTATTGAATGTAGTTGATTGATGGACTCAGGTTTGAGCTGGCCAGGCAAATAAATGTTAGAGCCATCCCCTCACCCCCATTGCTGGAGCTGAGCATTTAATCCAGAATCTCAGGTACTGGCATAATACTGGTAAAATTTTCCCAATTCAACATTATATTCCATCCTCATTGAACTACCATCTTTAGAATCTTTTCCCATATGTATCATTCTGTTGTTGCTGAATGTTAATTGGCCAAACTGTTTTGTTCTTTTTGTGGTTGAACTATATCTATTTGGGTGAGATTGAGCACTTATCTACAGTGGGATCTGACTCTAGTTATGAATCCAGAAGCAAAGAGGGTGGTAGGCTGGGTGTTGAGGATAAGAAGCATCACCCTCAGGTGGGGTTATTACTAGGTCTTCAGGAAAGGAAGGATAATCTCTGGTCAGATCAGGTCAAGTAAGTGTAAAGTACTTAGCAAAATGCAGACAAATAGTAAACATTACGTAAGTCTTTATACTCTGTTTACAGTTGCTACTATCAGCTGAGTCAGCCCTGGTGAGCAAGGACTTGGAAATTTCCCAGTCTGTCCCCCCACCCAGCCTTGGCATGGGCACAGAGGAAGGAGGAGCTGTGAGGCCAAGGAAGAAGCCCTGAGGAGTCAGATGCAGGAACAAAGTCCAAGCCTGCTACATCAGAATCACCTTGGGAGATTAAAGCAGATTCAGACTTCTACCTCAGCCCTCTAAACCAGAATCAACAGGTGAAGTCACAATATTGGTGTTTTTAGAAATTCCCCACACAAGTCTGATAGAGTAGGTACCTAGATGGAGGAAGAAGGCCCTTAGTCTGAGGTCTGGATGCAGGTCACCGGTCCTCACAGAGAGCATTTGGCATGGCTGTGGGACCAGAAGCCAGCATGACGGGGCAGTGTGCTGAGATGCAAGAGGTAGAAGGTGGAGGTGCTTGCTCTATTTGCTAAGTGATTCAGCAGCCAGGCAGAACAGGATGGCACTCGGGCTTACAGGGAAGAGTCAGAGAACAATGTTTTTGGGATGGTAGCATCCTCATCATTTTGTAGTGTAAGGGGAAGAATCAGAGGAAGAGATTAAAGATATAAGAGAGGGGTAAAAGGTTTGAAAGTGGGGTCCTATAAAGGGGGAATGAGATTTGGAGCAGGTAAACCCTTGTTTTTGGAGAGAAAGACCGGCACCTCTTTCTCTAGAAGTGAATTAAAAAGAAGTGCAAGTAAACGGAAAGGAAGCAGAGGAAAACCCAAGCGTGATGCCTCCCGTTGCTCGGTGAAATGCAAGGCATGGTGGCTTTCAGAGAGTGGAAAAGACGGAGGGAAGGTAGTTCACCTTTTGGCTTTATTACGCACTACAAAGGACACTAGATTTCACCCTCCTCTCTCAACCTTGAACTTAGTTTTTGCTTATGTTAAATGAGTATCATAATCCCTGCCTCACAGGGTTGCTATAAGAATTTAGCAATATCAAACCTATAAAGCAGCAGCTTCTAACCACCTCAGAAGTGCTACTGCAACTGTCTACTCCACTGAGACTTTTTAAGAATGACATAAATGTATTCTTTTAATATCTTATTCAAAAATTGACAAAAAAGGACTTCTGGTTCTGGACAAGATAGACTCATTTCTTCCTATTCCTCCACCAAGTAAAACTAAAATCCCTGGAGATACATGTAAATAACAAAAGAATAATCTTAAAGGTAGAGAAAAAGAGAGACTGTCCAGGGGCCTTGAAGTCTGAGGAACAACATAGGGATGGGGGTTCCCTGGGTTTTCTCTTTGCCTCCTATATCCCACACTTGGAGCTGAACAGGCTGGCAGCCCACAAATACTAGTGGGCACAAACAAAAAGAGGTCCCCGAAAAGTCTCTTCTCTCTAGCCAAAGGAACAGGAAGCGGGCAGCCTAGCAAGATAGAAAATATTTAGACTCTAACTTTTAAAGAAGAACTAAGTAGAAATTTTAGAACTAAGATACAAATGAAAAACATCAAATCCCACAGATATCACTGGAGCTCCACCCCCACTGGCCAAGAGCTAGTGTGGAGCCTAGACTTCCAACTTGACCTACGTGGCTATAACAAGGTGACTCCCCCCACCCACTGAGATGGTGTCAGAGAAGGTCAGAAGCAGGGAGCATGAACTTCCACACCTGTTCTGAAGTCATGAGGAACTGCCTCCCTGGGGTGTCACCAGAGGCTGGGGAAGAAGCTAGACTTCCATCCCCACCTGGCAGTACCAAGAGAGCACCCTCCTCCCACTAGTGCAGTGCCAGAGGAGGATTGCTGAAATAATGGATTTTGATAAGAACCTGGGTCTCATAATATAATACTCGACATGCTCAGAACGTACTAGAAAATCACTAGTCAAATCAAGAACGAGGAAAATCTCAACTTAAATAAGAAAAGACCATTAACAGAAGCCAACACAGAGAGGGCATGAATGTTGGAATTATCCGGTGAGGATTTTAAAGCAGCTATCATAAAAATGCTTCGGTGAGCAAACATGAATACACTTAAACAAAAATACAGAAAGTCTCGGCAAAATAATACAAGATGTAAAGAAGAATCAAGTGAAAATTTTAGAATTAAAAGATCCAATGAAAAACTCAATGGATAAGCTCAATGGAAAATGGGAAGAACAGAGTAATTAATCAGTGAAGTTGAAGTTAGAATAATACAAATTACACAATCTAAGAACTGACCCAATCTCTGAGAAATGGAGAAAAAATAGACCGAAAAAAAAAATGACTGCAGCTTCAGAGTCTTATGTAACTACAACCAAAAAAAACCCCTAATATTTTGCCATTGGAGTCCCAGAAAGGGAAGAGAGACAAGGTGGGGCTTTAAAAAGTATTCAACAAAATAATGGCTGAAAACTTTCCAAATTCAGCAAAAGAAATAAAAACAGATTCAAGAAGGTGACTAACTCTGAACGGTATAAACCTAGTGGAATCTATGCCAAGACATATCATAGTCAAACTCCTAAGACAAAGGAAAAAGTCTCAAAAACAGTGAGGGAGAAACACCACCTTATCCGTAGGGGAAAAAGTAAAAATGGTAGCAGATTGCCTCTTGAAAATCGTGATGGTCAGAAGGGAGGGCACAGTATTGTTTCAAGGAACTGCAGGAAACTGTAAACCCAGAATTCTACATCCAGTGAAAATACCCTTTAGAAATGAAGGGGAAACCAAGACATCCTCATATGAAGGAAAACTAAGAGAATCTGTCAACAGCAAATCTGCATAAAAGATCCTCTTGAGACAGAAAGGAAATGATAAAAGAAGAATTTTGGAACATCAGGGAGGAAGAGTAAAAAAATTGAAAAAGTAAAAGTATGGGTAATGAAATACACTTCCTTCTTCTCTTTTTTTTTTTTTTTTTTTTTTTTCTGAGACCTCTGCTGCTCAGGCTGGAGTGCAGTTGTGCCATCTCAGCTCACTGCAACCTTCGCCTCCTGGGTTCAACTGATTCTCCTGCCTCAGCCTCCCAGGTAACTGGGACTTCAGGCTTGTGCCACCATGCCTGGCTAATTTTTGTATTTTTAGTAGAGGTGGTTTTCACCATGTTGCCTAGGCTGGTCTCGAATTCCTGACCTCAAGTGATCCACTCATCTTGGCTTCCCCAAAAGCCGGTATTACAGGTGTGAGCCACTGCACCTGGCCTCCTTCTTGAGTTTTCTAAATTACATCTGGCAGTTGAAGCATATCAATGTTACCTCGAGTCTACTAGATAACAATAAGCATCCGTGTCAGGCATGCCCTGTAACTGAGGTTTCAAGCTGCATGAAATAGCTTATATGCGTAAAACGTTTAGAACAGGCCAGGCACGGGGGCTCACACCTGTAATCCTAGCACTTTGGGAGGCCAAGGCAGGTGGATTACTAGAGGTCAGGAGTTCGAGACTAGCCTGGCCAACATGGTGAAACCTTGTCTCTACTAAAAATACAAAAATTAGCTGGCCGTGGTGGCGGGCACCTGTAACCCCAGCTACTTGGGAGGCTGAGGCAGGAGAATCACTTGAGTCCTGGGGACGAAGGTTGCAGTGAGCCGAGATCATGTCACTGCATTCTAGCCTGGGTGATAGAGCAAGACTCAGTCTCAAAAAAATAAATACTTAAAACAGCACCTGACACATAAAACAATAAATAAGATATCTAAATGCAGTAAATGTAAAAAAGACAAAAAAAATCAAGAGAGGGCCACCCACTAGCAAATAAGGCACTGAATCCTTTCCTCCCCTAAATGTGGGCACAAAGCAAGTGCAGGCAGAAATCCATCTAGCTTTTCCACTGGAGTCCCATACTGAATTATCTGTTCTTAGCATACCAGGATTGAGGTGACCATAGAAACTATTTTAGTGTGCTTAGGCTGCCTTAACAAAATGCCATGCATTAGGTGGCTTAAACAACAGAAATTTATTGTTTTCACAGCTCTGGAGGCTGGAAGCTGAAGATTAAGACACAGCCGGTTGGGCTTCTGGTGAGGGCTCTCTTCTTGGCTTCTAGTGGACACCTTCTCACCATGTGGTGACATGGCCTTTCCTTGGTGCATGGGAGAGGGAGTGAGCAATCTCTCTCTTCCGCTTCCTCTTCTTATAAAGCCATCAATCCTGTCATATTGGATCTCCACCCTTACGATGTCATTTAATGACCTCCTAAAAGCTCCAACTCCAATACAGTCCCATAGTGGGTTAGGTCTTCAACGTATGGATTGGGTAGCGGGAGGGCACAATTTAGTCCACGGGGTACACGTTTGGGGGTAGATGTGAGTTCTTCTCAGTCTTTACCCCCACGGGCTTTCATGTTGCCAGCTCCATCCGAAAGCTAAAATCTGTTCTCAGAGAAAAGTCCTTCCCTTCATTTTCCATCCTGAATATACACTTTTCCCCAGGCCCTGAGCCACAGAGCCTGGAACATAAGGAAAATATTCTGCTCTTACTGCTCTTATCCAACTTCTTTCATCTGATATTTCAAAATGTCCTCACAGCTCTAATTAGGTAATGAATGAATCAACAAAGTCACTGGTTAATTGGCTTTCATTTTTGGAAGTACTTCCAGAAATGTCAGGAGCAATGACATTCTTCAGAGTTTAAAAATGCATTGCTCAGCCTGAAATGAAAAGGTTTCCTGTTAGACTAGATCAGAGCAAACAGCGGGGAGGTGTAGGGGGCAGGCTTTTCGTGGCAGTCTGCTGCAGGCTGGAGTGCGCACCCTATGCTCTCTCCTCTGATTCTGTTTCAGCGGGCTAGAAGAGAAACACCGCATTCGAAGTCCGAAGACCAAGGCCCCAATCTCTGACCATAACCCAGCTCTGTCACTAACCAGCCACCTTACCTTAGACATCAATTCCCCAAGCCGTGCCTACAAAGTGGATATTAATCTACCCCATCTAGCCTTTGGAAAAGAATTAAATGATTATGTACGTAATCCATAACATGGATATATATTGACACAATCTAGCCTTTTATAGGAGTTAAATGAGTATATATACAAAAGAACTTTGTAAACCACAAAATACCATTACACAGTCCTTTTCACAGTATGGGCACCCAACTCAGGCTGGGGTAGAGAAGTTGAGGCAAGGCTTCAAGGAAGAACTAATAACTGCGTTCAATCATGAAGTATGAGGAAAGGAAAGCAGGGACATTCTGGGCCAAGACAGCAGCATGGCAACAGTGAGACGGGGCCTGGCACATCTGGCAAAGCGCCTGATGTTTGCATAGCTAGGCCTAAAAATTAAGGGGAATGGGGTAGGAGGAAGGATGCTAGAGAAAGGGTGAAACACTTTGCACGCCATCCTAGGGAGTGTGGACTTTTCACAGGTGTAGGAAACAGTGAAAGCATTTAGAGAGGAAATGCCATCAGATTTGTAGTTGGAAAGCTCACTTGGTGGAAAGCAGTACAGCAGACAGATTGGAAGCGTCTAGACTAGACAGAGAGGTCACGCAGGAAGCAGGTGCAGTAACCTTGTTGAGGATCTAGGGCAACTGTAACAGAAGTGGAGAAGAAGAGTTAATCAGTTCATTCATCCGAGTGGTTCTCAGGAGGTGGAATCCAGAAGACGCATGGCTGGTAAGCATGGAAGCAAAGGAAAAGCTCAAAATTGACTCCCCAGTTTCTGGTTTGGGCTAACAGATAAATGGTGGTGGTTTCATTCATTTGGCTAGAAGGAGCAGTTAGGAGGAAAAAGACTAAATCAAGTTTTAGAATGTTAAGTCTGCGGGATAAGAAGTAGAGGTGTCTAATGACTGTTAAATATAGGGTTCTGGAGCACAGGAGAGAGATCTGAAATGGATAAATGGAAGACAATATGTTTTAGAATCACATTATTCACTTATAGCTAATATGAAAGATACTCTATATCTTTTTCAAACTCTGCACTCACTTTCACAGATTTTTTAAAAGAAATTAAACTGGAATTCCAATATCTAAAATATGTTTTAAAAGTTCCTTGGATGGTTTAAATCTTCATCTTGCATGCACCATGGTTTTAAAGCCCTCTGACTCATAATAATCTGAGAATACTGTTGCCTCAGTATGCTTTTCCAGGATAGAGAAGCCTCAGTAACATGGTCAGTGTCATATAACTTTTGGTCAAGAATTGTCCTCCATATCCAATGTAAATTTCTTTTGTCTACTTAAGCCCATTGTTTTAGGTTCTGGTCTTCATTGGAAACAGATTAATTGCTTGTTGTCAGCTCACACAATAATTGTTTACAATTTTAAACCTGTGATTTGACTATTACAAACATGGATGAAAAATTTTAAATGCAGTTGTCCAGATGTTTCCAAATTTCAACTGATAACATTGACATTATTTATGCTCATGCCCCTAGGATAGGGACCAAAAAAATAGTTAAAATTGCCCTGAAGGCCCTTCGTGGTGTGAGCCTGGCCTACCTGTTCAACCTCATTGCACAGCCTTCTCCCTCTTGCTTACTCTACTGCCACGGTGGGCTTCTTTTTATTTCTGGGTGGCACTGGCCCTTATTTTCACTGTTTGTTTTTTTTTTTTAATAATAACTGCAAATAAGCTGATACACAAATTAAGATCAAGAACAGAAATGAGATCACTTCCTCTTAGCTGTTAGTTTCTTCATCTATAAAATAAGAAAGTTGAACTAGATAAAACTCTAAGGTTGGGATCCCTGAATTCCTGGGGTGGGGAGCTCAGCAATATGAATGGGAGCTAGTACGCTTACTAAAACCAAACTTTTGCCCATGAGAAGGCTAGAAAAAGGGATAAACATTTACTAACTACCCTCTTAACAGCTCATTTTTCCTCACAGTTCCTTAAAAGTAGGTGTTGTTATATCTATTTTACGATTTCCATTTTCAGATGAGGAAATGGTCCTACAGAAAGACAAGATAGCTTTAAGGCAGAGCTAGAGTTTACAAGGCCAAACGAAATACAAAAACCAATTTCTTTGCTTTTATAGGAAATGATATCTATAAGATAATCCAGTTCGAGAAAAGAAAAAAGGAAAAGGAAGGGTATCAGGCATGGCCTGACGGCTCATGTCGGTAATCCCAGGACTTTGGCAGACAGAGGTGGGAGGATTGCTTGAGCTCAGGAATTCAAAACCAGCTGGGCAATACAGCAAGACCCCATCTCTACAAAAGATATTTTTAAAGTAGCCAGGCGTGGTGACATGCGCTGTAGTCCCAGCTATTCGGGAGGCTGAAGTGAGAGGATCACCTGAGCCTGGAAAGTTGAGGCTGCAGTGAGCCATGATCATGCCACGGCACTCCAGTCTGGTGACAGGGTGAGACCATATCACAACACAAAAACAACCAACCAACCAAACAAATCAGTGTATCTTTGTTTAACAGAAATCTTTCAAAATATGGGCTCATGTGGGAAGCAGATCATCAGTGGTATCCCTCTCAACAAAACCTGGAAGCCAGTGGAATAGCCTTTTCTAAAGCAAAGATCTACAGTTCAAAAAGTACTAGGAGTCTAAGAAAACCTGTTGACACAGTATGTGCATTGACAGCCAACTGCCACAAGATGGCAACATTCTCAGGAAAAGGAATGAGGTGGTTCCAAGTCTGAAATCTCACTTTTGCCTTCTCCACTTAGAATATCCTTTTTCTTTTAGATATTGTCTTGAGATTTCAATTTAGTAAGAGCTAACTTATAAGAATGTGGTATTTCTTTGGCCTAAAATCTCTTCCACCCTCTCCTCCCTCCCTCCCCCGTTAACTCACATTCATACTCAGTTATCACCTAAGATATTATTTCCTTCGAGAACCTTGCTTCCCTGGACGAGGTCTGTGACCCTATGTATACACTCACTCCCAGAGCATCTTGCCCTTAGCTATCAAAATACTTTACACTGTTGAACTTTCTGACTTCTAGATTGTAAGCTTCATATAAGGGCAAGGAACCATATTGATGTTTTTTGCAGTTCAAACCTAGAGGCCAGCTCAACGTTTGAGTCACAGTGGGTACTCAATAAGTATTTGGTCAATGAATAAATTAATGGTAGATTTTAGTGGGAAAAAAAAATCTTTCCACCAAAAATTAGCAGATAAACTTGCAGCTACCAACTCTGTATAATGGTGGGAGACTAGGAATGCATATGAACTAGTTAGCAATTCTTTAGTATCATATTATTTTCTATAATTGTTAATGTAATCTAACCATCAACTCTTGGAGCACTCAGCTAGAGTAATAACTGAGTCTCTGGTGGCTCATAGAACGGCTTGGACCTAATGGGAAGAGGGGATTTCCTCCTGGCTGCCAGAAGTGGCAGCATCAGGGGTATGAACTGTGGCATTCTCCTGAAGTGTGCTATAGCTGCTCCGTGCTTTCCAGCCTTTTGGGTTTGCTGTGTGCAAAAAGCCTGAGCACAATCCATCAGGAAGCTCTGAAAGGGATCCCTGCTCCTTTTTTATTTGTGTGCTAATTTCAATTTATCTCAAATTAAATTTAATTAGACATTGAGCACCTGCTGTATGCAGGAAACTGTGCTGAGTGCTTTAGGTGATATTGAGAAGTGAAAGGAAGTTTGCAAGCCAGTAATTCTTATTTCAGCCCTGTGATTCTGTCATTCACATTCAGGTTCTATTTTGGACAACAGAGTCTTCAGGAGAGCCTAATAGGATCCTGTGTTAGGTGGCAGGTGGGAGCAGGGGTAAGTTGTGAAGTCACTGCAAAGAATATATTCAGTATGTCCTTATTGATTTTATCATTCTAACTACAGAAAGTCAAGCTCAACAAAACTATCCTTCAGAGGTGATAAGCACTAGATTAAAGGATTAGTAAATATTGATTACATTAATTTAAAATTAGTGAGGAGCCAGGCACAGTGGCTCACGCCTGTAATCCCAGCACTTTGGGAGGCCGAGGTGGGCAAATCACTTGAGGTCAGGAATTAGAGAACAGCCTGTCCAACATGGTGAAACCCCTTCTCTACCAAAAATACAAAATTAGCTGGGTGTGGTGGCAGGCACCTGTAATCCCAGCTACTTGGGAGGCTTAGGCAGGAGAATTGCTTGAATCAGGAGGTAGAGGTTACAGTGAACTGACATGGTGCCACTGCACTCCAGCCTGGGTGACAGGGTGAGACTCAGTCTCAAAAAAAAAAAAAAATACATATATACATGAAGTAAAATAAAATAAAATAAAATTAGCGAAGTTCAACTGATGTTCAACATTTTCAGCATAAAGGTATTCTATTTACAAAATCCTGTCTCCAGCTTCACCACTCCAAATACTCCAGCAATAATCTATTTTCTAACCGTTCCCAGTTACTGAATACCTGCCCTAAGCTTAAGAATCAGCAGGTATCACCTGCACTGCCCATCTCACTCACGTCCCATGCCTTCCCTTATGCTGCTACCTCTATTTGGACTGCTCCAGCACCAACAGCCTGGTAAACCACATAGCTTTAAAATCCAGCCCAAGCTTTACATCCTCCAACTAAGACTCCCTCCCTCCTCTGGGACTTCACTTTGTAGTCACTGCTTATTCACATGGACACCAACGCTCGCCCCCACTACCCAGAGTGTGAGGGCAGGAACCTTGCCTTATTCCTGTGGTACTTCCGAGCTCTAGCACAGGGCTGAGGACGCTGAAGAACCTCATTCTCTCATGTGCTCCCTAAGTTCTCCACAGATGAGCTGATGGCCTTTGAATCAGGAGTCACAAACTCTATCTTCCCAACATATCCATAGCCACAGCCCTGAAATACAAATTACTTTTCATGAGAAACTGTTTTAAGAATCTTAGAGTCATCTGAGCTGGAAAGAACCTTAAAGATCACATCTGATCCTCTTTCAAGTAAAAATTAAGACCAGGAAAGTTCAAAGATTTGTCTCAAGTCCCAAGATCTTGCAAGAAAAGCAAGGTGTGTGTTAGTTTTCTATTGCTGCATAACACGTCACCACAAACTTAAAGGCATACAACTACATTCATTCATTAGCTCATAGTTCTGTAGCTTCCGAGTCCAGCATGGTCTGGCTGGGTTCTCTGTTCAGGCTCTCACAAAGCTGAAGCAAGATGGCAGCCAGGCTAAGTTCTGGTCTGGAGGCTCTGGGAAAGACTGCCTAAGCCCATTCTTGTGGGCAGGTTCAGTTCCTTTCAATTGAAGAACAAAGGTCCCATTTCCTTGCTGGCCATTGGCTGCGAATTGCTCTCAGCTCCTCATGGTCTCCTCCATCAAAGTAAAAACATTGCAGCAAGCCCTTCCCATTCTTTGAATCTCTCTGACTTCTGCTACTACTGCTGGCCAGAATGAAATCTCTGCTTTTAAAGGTCTCGTCTGCTTAGACCAGGCCC
Organism: Saimiri boliviensis; assembly: GCF_048565385.1. Classification (NCBI taxonomy): domain Eukaryota; kingdom Metazoa; phylum Chordata; class Mammalia; order Primates; family Cebidae; genus Saimiri; species Saimiri boliviensis. The sequence continues at coordinate 237,592,728 of NC_133450.1, read as the reverse complement.
ACCTGTGTACTCTTTTAACATCAGCTGTGCCTTTAATATTTACTGCCCTATAATCATGGCAGTAAAAGCAATCAAATTCACAGTCCTAAGGTTTATATAGAATGTGTACGTGGGATAGCAAAGAGGGAAATCTTAGAAGACAAAGAATCCTGCCTAGCATGCAAGGATTTGGGAATCATTCAGACATAGATTTGATAGCAACATTACCACTTAACATCTCCAACTGGACAAATCATTAAATTTCACTGAGCCTATGTTTCTTCCTCTGCAGTAAGAGAATAATAAATAACCCACATGCCGATACATGCCTTTTGTAAGGGTTACAGAGAAGACGGATATGGAAGTGCCTTTTAGTTTTTTGAGATGCAGTCTTGCTGTCACTCAAGCTGGAGTGCAGTGGCCACGATTCACCGCAACCTCTGCCTCCTGGGTTCGAGCAATTCTCCTGCCTCAGCCTCCTGAGTAGCTAGGATTACAGATGCATGCCACCACGCCCAGCTAATTTTTGTATTTTCAGTAGAGACAGGGTTTTACCATGTTGGACTGGCTAGTCTTGAACTCCTGACCTCAGGTAATAAACCTGCCTTAGCCTCCCAAAGTGCTGGGATTACAGGCATGACTCCACGCGCCGTCTGAAAGTGCTTTTAAGGTATAAGGTGCTACCTGGCACGGTCTAAAGTATTGTGTGCAGGTATATGGCATCCCTTAGAAAAATCTTTAAGGTTAGAGGCTTAAGGATGTGACAAAACCAGGGACTGCCTCCTCTGCATGAACCTTACTGTCTTTTATTGACAGTGAGATGGAAGTTTAGGGTACCAAGAAACAAGACGGTAGATAAGTTTCAAATGGCCATTTATTTCCTATCTAAGGCAATGCCAAGCCACATTCAGATATATCTACACTGCTCTGGTGCTCAGCTGAAGGTGGGATTTCTTCAAGTGGCTGGACAGTCCTGGACCTCCATACTGGTATGGCTCATCTAGTACAGTTGGGACCTAACTCAGATGATTGTCCTACAGATTAGAGCAAGGCACTGCAGAGGTGACCAGGCAAGTGTTTCAGCAAGGAACACAACCTGTCTACCCCTCCCTGCTTCTGAACATTCCTTAGGGCAGAAATTGTGAGTTTTGATAACAAATCTAAATTTAGAACCCTGAGGGGCAAGATTCTCTGTTGTCTGAAAGAACCACTGAAAGCAAGCCAACATAAGCATCTGCAGGAGCTCCATTTTTCTCTTCCTTCAGGGTGGCTTAGTTTCTGAGAAAGGAGCACACAGACTTTAGTGCAATCTGCTTAAGAATGATTATAGTACATGAACTGTTTCCTCCTTAAGCAGAAGAAATCATTATGTGATGGTCTCTTTCAACTCTTCCTTGCTAAATACACAGGGCCTGGCACATAACAATTATTTCAAAAAGCATCTACAGAATGAATAAATGAAACCAACCAGTCAGTGAGCTGGAACCCAGTTCTTTCCACTTCCCATCCAACACTTTTTCTAGCATACAATTCTGTTTCCCACTATACTGGCCTCATGGCTGCCTTCTGAACAGAATTAATAAGTAAGTATTGAGGCTCTAGCTAAACTTAAATGTGCTAGCTCCAAGAGTCCCTAGAAATTCTAAGCCAGGCTGTCAAGTTGAAACCATACTGGACAATAGCCGTGCAGCTGAGGAAGTGAGCAGCACGCTGACAATCTGCTCCCTTTCTTCTCTTGAGAGCTGAGCTGATGGAATTCACGGAGGTTAATGAGCCCTCTCTGGCTCATGTAGTCTTGCACAATCTGTGGGTCTGGGTCTCATCCATTTTAGAAGATAAACACACACATGAAATGCCTCTGGTGTGCACATGCCTATGCAATGATTAGAGCTCTCTTGCCAAAGTGATATGTGAACTTTTGAGAGGTTCTAAAGGAATACTTGAAAACTACTCAGCCTTTGTAGTCAGACAGGCCTTTGTAGTTCAGGGTTATGACCCTTGATTTCTCCACTTATTAACTGGGTAAACTTTGGTTCCTTTTACCTCTCTGAGCCTCTGTTTCTTCATATATAAAACGAGAATAATACAAAGAGTTATGCTTTGCAGGGCTATCCTGAAAATTAACTGAATTAAGTGTGCAAAGTGCTCAGTACAGAACAGGCATTCAACACACGGGCTACTGTGGTTATTGGTATGTAACTAAACTCCCTCTGGAATATATTTCTATACATTTACTTCTTCAAACCATCCATGGTATTGACACCAAAGGTTTGAAACTATCCCATCAAGATTCACTAAGTGACTAATACACGCAAGTACCTGCACTGAGTGATGAAAGCAGACATTACTGGACATCAATCTATTTTCAGTAGACATCAATCTATTTTGAGACAAATAAGAGAATGGCATAGGATAAAGGGGGAGGAAAATAACATTTATTGAGAACCCATATCGAACTAGGCACTGTGCTATGTGCTGGGAATCCCAGGCAAGTAAGTCACAGCATTGGAATTTAATGAATTTAATGCTTATTTTTTCATTTCACACATTCATTCCTTAATAGAAATCAAGTTCATGAAAGTTCCTATGGCTTTCTGGTTACCAGAATCTCTTCTCTGAACGTCACTAGAGCGGAAGAATGTACCTCAGAGACTTGCTTCACATTCCAGCCAGGCCTCTCCTGAAGTCTCAGCTTGCCACTCCTCTCTATCCTCAGTTGCCCATTTGCAGTGATGAATGACTCCAGTGTCTGAGCCCTGGGTGCCCTTGGCCTCAAAATTACTGATTTTGACAGTAACTGTGTTGCAGCGGTATCATCCTGCCCTCTTAATTAAGGGCATTTGTGCTTTGGTCCTTGTCCCATGTCCTCCTGGTCAATTAGACTTATTTATTCCCTATTGTCAATTCATCACTAGTAAGTCCTCTCATATAATGTTATTATAACACAAGCGATACGCTTCTATATAATTTCAGGAAAAAGTAGACATAACTGGAACGAAAAGTGCTTACAGAATCACATGATGAAGAAAATATTTCAGTGTTGGTTTGTTCTCTATTTCCCACAAATCTACAGTAACAAATTACAGCTTTTAAAAATAACCCTAGAGTAACCCCTCTCAATTGAATAGCTCAGTTTTTTAAAAAACTCATCACAGTCCCAACAGCTATCTATTTTGCAACACAATAATTCTAGAACAATTAAAATGTAAATGTTAAAAGAAACCATAAACATTCCAGAACAAAAAATAAGTGAAAAGCTTTATGCCCTCAGGTGGGGAAGGCATTTCTAAGCATGCCATGAAAAGTAAAAAGCATTAAGAAAATCAACAGAATTGATTTCAAAAAACATTTAAAACTTTCTATGGCCAAAAATCCTTCATAAACAGAATTATCCACTAGAAACAAAATAACAAAAATTTAACAAACATAAAATAGGAAACATATTTGCAATCCACAAAGAGCACTTAACATACAAAGTGCTTTCACAATTGCAAAATGGGCAAACAATTAAAAAACCACAATATCCAGTAAACATATGAAAATATGTTTGAGTTCACTGATTAAAACAATAAATTTTTTTTCACTCATTAGATTGGCAAATATGAAACTTATGGGTAATGCCAATGTTGCATACAAACCAGCATTCTCAAACATTCTTAGAAACATAAATGGGCTTAGTTTCACTGTTTTGCAATACACAAAGAAAAAGATTTAAAAAGTATACCATCTGACTTAGCAATTCCACTCTGGGCATTATCCTAAGGAAATAATCACAGAAGTCACAAAGGTATATGCATGAGGACATTTACTATAACAGTTTACAATGAAGAAAAACTTAAAACAACCTAGTATCTATAGAGGATAGTTAAATAAATCACATTATAGCCACATAGCGGAATACTGTTACTATTAAAAATTATAATGATTCTCTCTCCCTTGTTGGCTTTGAAAAAGTAAGCTGCCATTTCTGACGTCTAAGGAGAGGACCACAAGGAAAAGAATTGAGGGTGGCCTTTAGAAGCTGACAGTCAGCGAGAAAATGATGACCTATTTATAGCTGCAAGCAGATGAATTCTGTCAGTAACCTGACGGCACATGGAAGTGGATCTTATCCCAGTTGAGCTTCTGATAAGATTGTAGCCCTGGCCAATACCTGGATGGCAGTCTGTTGACAGAAACTGTGACAGGACTGATGATGCACAGAAACAGATAGTAAATGTGTGGTGTATTTTTGTTTTTGTTTTTGAGCCAGAGTTTTGCTCTTGTTGCCCAGGCTGGAGTGCAATGACACAATGTCAGCTCATCCAGCCTCCACCTCCTGGGTTCAAGTGATTCTCCTGCCTCAGCCTCTCGAATAGCTGGGATTACAGGCGCCTGCCATGGCGCCCGGCTAATTTTTGTATATTTAGTAGAGACGGGTCTCACCATCTTGGCCAGGCTGGTCTCAAACTCCTGATTTCATGATCCACGCACCTCAGTTTCTCAACGTGCTGGGATTACAGGCATGAGCCACCACTCCCGGCCTAAATGTGTGATGTTTTAAGCCATTAAGTCTGTGGTACTTTGCTATGCAAAGCTGTGTTACGTAAAAAATAAGTTATATGATATAATCTTATTTTAAAGTACTTTTATATTTGAATAACAGTACATATGATATAAAGCACATTAATATTTGAATAACAGTACATATGCTATAATAGTATTTTAAAGTCCATTTATATTTGAATAATTGTTCATAGAAAAATGTCTTGAACAATGTAAACCACTATGTGTATTCCTCACCGTTTTCTGCCTTTCTTGAAACTTACTTTTAATGAACATATATTTTATAAAGATAGATGTGTTCTCATTTTTAAGGAAAAAATGATATTCAAAACTTTGATAAGTTTGTGATGGTGTAATTTTTGTGTCGTCATGACGCTACAGTTTTAAGCCCTTAGAAATTTAGAAGACTAAAGAATTTATGTATAACATAAATAATACAGTGATTTATTTTTTTCCCCCACTGAGGAGTCTTGTTTTTATTGAGTTGGAACTCCAAGAAGGTTGTTAGGTAAACATGTAATGAAAGTAAAACTCAAGACGGCTTTTCCACATATGACTCAAATCTGTGGAATAACCATCCAAGTTATAGTCATGATGTCTACATAGTCCACATTTCCCATTCAGTGCTTACTTAAAATACTAAAGTCATTGAATTTTTGGTTACAAAATATAATCCGAATAACTATAGAATATACCTTTCGAAGGCCTGAAATACACGGATGGAAGGAGAGAAAAAGTGAGATTTTCGTTAGAGAAGACCTTCTAAAGAAATGATGATTGACCCGAGCCTTGAAAATCTGGCTTGAGAGGATCAAGCTACGTAAGCGGAAGGGCAGTCCTAGTAGAAGGCCTCCATCACTTAGGAATAAGCCCAACTACGGGCACTGCTCTCTGTGGGACCAATGCTGAGAAACACCAAGCCGACGTTTTCAAATCTCTTCTCATCGGCTGCTCACTAAAACACATTTTTTACATCCCCATACTGGTGTTCGGATGTCACACTATTTTTGCATTGAGGTATTATGCGGGGCCCGTTTCCGGAGCTACAGAGCAGAGTCCTACGCTCATCTCGTTTGTTGCTTCCTGTCGTCTTTAGGCAGAGTGGCCTTTGTGGACTTGGTACAGAAAATTACATTGTTAGGTCCATGTGCTTCCAACTCTGCAGCCAACTGGCATCAGACCATCTGGTCAAACAGCCTCTCTACACTCACAGTTCGCCACCGTTTCTATCCTCCGGTGTCATCTGCAACGCGGGGCTGGTAATCCCTACCTAGAGAAAGTAAATGTGAACATATATGTAAAGCATCTGGCGCAGGGTCCGCCAGAGAGCACTGGTTTGCCTAACGAGCTGCTGTGCGGACGCCGGGGAAGGGCTTGCTTCTTCTGAGCCGCGAGACGCAAAAACACCAGCTGCGGCTGAGATCGCTAGTCGCTGAATCACATTCACTCTTCATTTTGGAAAAAAGCTTTTTCAGGGAAATCCATGTGCCCAGTTGAGATGACCGCTCCCAGCTCTGCGAGGCACGTTGCTAACTCCGAGCCTACAAGCTGCAGTTGGAAGCGGCTGCGTGGGGCTTGCAGAAAGACCCTTTGTAAAGGAAGGACGTGATGGCTGGCGCTCCAGCTGCTGCTTTGGTCCACGAGGCGAGCGCGCGGGCAGAGCCAGGCTGCACAGGTGACCGAGCCGCACGAGCCTGGGCACCCGCCTCCCACGTGCTTTCGCAGGAGAGGGGACACAGCTTTAGGATGCCGGCGTCCGGGGCTTTCCGTCACACGCAGGCAAACGCCGTCGGCCTCCGCCACCTGCCGGGCCTTGCCCTCACCCAGACTCTGCTGCTCGGACTTCTCGGACCCACGTGGGGCCGCGACGCCGTGAGAGCTGGGCCGACGGGACCCGGAGCAGCAGGCGGAACAACGCCGGACCCGCGGCCCGACGCCCGGCTCCGTCCGCGCCGCTCCGGGGCCCTCCCGGCCGCGCCTCCTTCACTCACCCCGAGAACGCGGGCGGAGCGCGCTCCGCCGCCCTCCTTCGCCGGCGCCCCTTCCCGACCCGCGCCGCCCGCTCAGCCGGGGTCCCCTCTCCGCCCCCGCGCCTTCCCCTCAGCGGCCCTCACCGTTCTCTCACCTCCCGCGCCGGTTCGAAAATGCCCCGAGCCGCCGTGCGCGTCACTGTCCGCTCCGGGCCGCCGTTGGCCGGCGCAGGTCACGTGCGGCGGGCGGCGGCTCCCATTGGCTGGCGAGCGGGCGCGCGGAGGGCGGCGCCGGGGACGCGGCCTTCGCGGGGGCGCCCCGCGGCGGGGAGCAGCCTCGGCGCCGGGAGGAGGACGTCGCCTGGCGGGCGGGGCCGGGACCCCTGAGCCGCCGGGGCGCGTCGGGACCCGCAGGGATCCGTGCCGCGCCGCGAGGGTGCGAAGGGGCCGCGCCCGGGCCCGCTCCCCGCAGACCCTCCGCGGGGCGGCGTCTCCGGGCCGGCCGCAGCTTGGTCCGTCGGCCGCAGACGACGTGCGAGACAGGCGGCGCGTCCCGCCGACCCCAGCCGGCGCCCGGGGCTCGGAATCCCGAGCGGGAAAAGGTTCGGAATCCGCCTCTAGTTGAGCGGCGCGCTCAGCGTGGCGCTTTCAGATTTGGTGTTGAAACGTCTAGTTGTTAAGTGACGCGTGGTTGGAGGCAAAGCGGTGATGGCCGTGAGCTCGAAGCTAAAGTGGAAACGTCTGGGGTTGGAGGGTCTCGCGTTCACGTGGCTGCTGGGAGGTGCGGGGAGAGCCCCCACGTTCCGGGCTGGCGAGCGCCCCTAAACGGCCGCGCAGAGCGGTCTCAGATTCTTCGTGAGAAGTTGAATATCGGGATGTTTATGTGAAATCTCTTGATTTGTAGATGTTGGCAACCAATTAAAAAACGAAATACTGGAAGCCAAACAAAAGACGTGTATAAGCTGGTCCTCGTCTGCCAGTCTGTGGCTCGTCATTTAGATCTAATTCTGCCGCTAAATGAGTCACGTGACCCAGACCAAGTCGCGTAACTGTCGACCTCTCGGACTTGCGTTCCCGGCAGGGGTGGTGGTGCTCATGTTCTTACGGGGCAAAGAGATCGCAGATATTACCGTTCTCTGTGGCCTTCCAAGGAGCCTCAAAACAAGCAGATGCACGTTATACCTATGGCACTGAAATTTTATGGGGTTGGCAGATTTGGAAATGTCTAAAACGTCTCCTGGGAAGAGAGGGAGAAAATGAAGAAAAGGTTGAGAAACTGCTTTAGGGAGGTGGATAAGCAGATGATCCTGTGGCAGTTGTGTGTGTGGAAGGATTAAAACGTAGTAGCATTCATAGGCTGAGGGCTGGAAAACCCCAAGAGGTCCATCTTGTAAAAGTTCTGTGCCAGGCAGCGTTAGCACACATACGCACATGCATAATACGCACACATACATATGCCCACACAATTTTATTTGATCTCCACGACAAAGTGTCATTTCATTTACCCCGTGGGAAAACAAGCTCAGAGGGTTTGAGTGACTTGCCACAGTCAGAGCTGTTAATGTTAAATGGAAGAACTGGGATTTAAATCCATGTCTATATGGCTCTAAAACCACCCACGCATCCCGTTGGTTCCCAGCTTGTCCAGTTGTGTCCAAACCTCTTTGTGCACAAGAATTCCACCTTGTGGCTTTTTAAAAATGCAAAATCTCAGCTCCCACTCCAGATAGGAGGATTCAGTATCAGGGACTGGGCTGGAGGATCTGAATTTTCATATCATCCTAGGATGATTCTCACATTGGTGACTCAGGGACCATTTTAAGAAAAAGTGTTCTAGTCTAATTTCTCACCCAATCCCAAAGGTTTCATGGGGTTGTACCCAAGGGTCTCAAATTTCTCCTCCCAAGCAGAGATTCCATCTTCTTTTCCAGACGAGTGACCATTCAGGCTTTGGAAGGAAATCTTTCGTTGGAGGAAACCAGGGTTTAGGAGACAGCACCCTATGCCGTGGAACAGCTCTCATTTTGAGAAGGTCCTAACAGTTTTGCTTTGCTTTTTTAAATATGAGCTTCCTTCTATGCTATTCTCATCCTCCTTGAAAACTTTCAAGGAGGTTGAGAGCATTTACTTGAAAGTTACTATTAAACTTCTATTATTTATTTACTTATTTTGAGACAAGGTTTCACTCTGTCACCCAAGCTGGTCTCATACTCCTGGGCTTAAATTCAGCCTTGGCCTCCTGTAGTGCTGGGATTGCAGGCATGAACCACCACACCTGGCCTCACAGTTGTCTTAAAAACACATCCTTTTTCCCTCCCTCCCCTTCTCTCTCCCTTCCTTCCTTCCTTTTCTTTCTTTCTTTTCTTTTCTTTCTTTCTTTCTGTTTGAAGCGGAGTCTTGCCCTGGTGCCCAGGCTAGAGTGCAGTGGTGAAACCTCAGTTCCCTGCAACCTCAGTTCCTGGCATCCTCTACCTGCCAGGCTCAAGCAATCCTCCCACCTTGGCTTCCCAAGTACGTGGGATTACTGCTGTGTGCCACCGTACCCAGCTACTTTTTTATATTTTTTATAGAGGTGGGGTTTCGCCATGTTGCCTGGGCTTGTCTTGAACTCCTGGGCCCGAGTGATCTCCCTGCCTCGGCCTCCCAAAGTGCTGGGATTACAGCTATGAGCCACCGTGCCCAGCCTGCACATCCTTTTTCAAAACCAACTGCCTCAAAGTCTGAACATTTTCTTTGCTCTAAATTAAGCAGTATAGAGGATGTGAAAATGTATATATTGAAATGTTTCTTCAGAATTATGTTTTATGTAATTACATATTTCTTTTTCTAAAAATGATATAAGTTGAATAATCAAAACATTCCTTTGCAAGTATTATCTGGATTGTTTCATGTACTTAATGTGTTGTTACTGAAAACATTATATTTCATTTTTCTGGTTTCTGTGGAGGCAACATGCGGTAGAGGAAATAAAGTGGGTTGAAGGAAGAACTGGTGTTCTAATCCCAAATCTAGTACTTTCTAGTTATATGACCTTGGGCCGGTGACTTCCTTTCTGATTCTCAGTTCTTCCTCTCTGATTCTCACTTTCCTAATCTTTCAAATGGGGACAGTGCCTCCAGGGTTGTGACAGTTATATGAGACAGCTTGTGTGATGCCCTAGCAGAGTGCTGAACACAACTGTTTTCTATTAATATTAGTTCTTTTCCTCTCTCACTCTCTTTAGAGCAAATTTATGAGTTCCTGTCTTGCTGTAATATTTAAGATCATTTTCATTTCCAAAAAGATGCATTTTCTGAAGCACTTAACTGAATGTGAGATGTAAAAAATATATATATATATAAATAGTGGGCCATCTTTTTTAAGAACTTTGCTGAGAAAACTAAGGGTAAATTGACTGTCTAGTTCTTTATCAGGTTTTGCTCTCTATGACCAAAATCATCCATTTGTTAATTCAGCAGATATTTATGAACACTTGTTATGTGCCAGGCAGTATGGTAGATGTAGACAATATAACTGGGAAGAAGATAGACAAGGTCCCTAACCTAAAAAATTAGATAAGGAAAAGATAGTAAGTAAATAAAACAAAGTAATTACAGATTGTGATAAATGCTTAAACACTAAAACTGAATGATGTCCATGGATTTAACATGGTGAAAAGTGTGTGCCTCACTGAGTTTAAATTTGCGAAAAAATATTAAGAAATTGTCTTAAATTCTTAAATCTCAGTTAAGATTTTGAAATTAGATTATATGTCAGAAAATGGGAGATTTGTGGCCAGGCATAGTGGCTCATGCCTGTAATCCCAGCACTTTGGGAGACTGAGGTGGGTGGGTCACCTGAGGTCAGGAGTTGGAGACCAGCCTGCCCAACGTGATGAAACCCCGTCTTTACTAAGAATATAAGAATTAGTGGGGTGTGGTGGCATATACTTGTAATCCCAGCTGCTCAGGAGACTAAGGCAGGAGAATCTCTTAAACCTGGGAGACGGAGGTTGAAGTGAGCCGAGATTGCACCACTGCACTCCAGCTGGGTGATAGAGTGAGACTCACTCTGTCTCCAAATAAATAAATAAATAAATAAAAACAAAAGAGAAAATGGGAGATTTAAGGAAAATAAATGAGAACACAGTTAAAGATTTCCTAGGTCTGAAATGTTTTACAGTTGATCCAAGGGATGTAATTTACATTTTTTCCATTAATATGTCAATGTTTTGATAATTTTTCTGCTTCTAAGAAGTTATATCCTTTTTCTTAGAAATCATTCTTTTTAATAACAATATGGACACTTAATTGTGCCACCAATAGTCTTTCTCAGTGGTTTCTCTGACATTTTTAAATTTTATTTTAAATTGATAATTTATAATTTTATGTATTTATGGAGTACAAAATGATGCTATGATTTATTAATTCATTGTGGAATAACTAAGTCAAGCTAATTAACATATTCATCACCTCACATACTTATTTTTTGTGATGAGAACATTTGAAATTTACTGTTATCAATTTTGAAATGTATGTGATTCATTTAGAATCATCTTCTGCAGTCAATCATAATGTGTTTCTTTTATACCTTATAATGACTAATTCAACTCTAAGGTAGAAAAGATTCTAGGAATTTACATTTTCTCTACTTCTTTGAGTCTTCTGTTTTAGGAATTAAATTGCCTGTTTAATTGATGTTGGGACTGTGTTTTTATTTTATTCTGTTCCCAGTACTCTTTCCCAAGAAGTTTTCAATATAGTGTAATATACTGTTACTAACTATATTCACCATACTGTGAATATAGTTTTTAAAAACCCAATCCTCCTTGTCTAACTGATGCTTTGTACCCTTTTGCCTTCATCTTCCTAGTCCTCCGAAGTGCCAGTTTCTGGTAACCACCATTCTATTCTCTGCTTCTATGAATTCAAGTGTTTTAGATTCCTAAAATAAGTGGAACATGTGGTATTTGTACTTCTGTGCCTGGCTTATTTCACTTTGCATAATGTTCTCTTAGTTCTCTTACTCCATCCATGTTGTGGCAAATGTCAGAATTTATTTCTTTTTTAAGGCTGAATAGTAGTTCATTGTGTATATATATATCACGTTTTCTTTATCCATTCATCTGTTGATAGACCCTTAGTTTGAGTCCATAATTTGGCCATTGTAAATACTTCTGCAATAAACATGGGCATGCAGACGTCTCTTCAACTCATTTAGAATATTTTGGGTAAACACCCAGAAAAGGGAATGCTGAATAGAGTGGTAGTTCTATTTTTAATTCTTTGCAGAACCTTCATACCGTTTTCTATAGTAGCTATACCAATTTACATACCCACCAACAGGACACAAGGGTTCCCATTTTTCCACATCCTTGCCAACACTTATCTTTTGACTTATTCTTAATGCCATTCTAGCAGGCGTGAAGTGATATCTCCTCATGGTTTTGATTTGCACTCCCTCACGATTAGCGATGTGAAGCAGCTTTTCGTGTACCTGTTGGCCATTCGTGTGTCTTATTTGGAAAAACGTCTGTTAAGGTCCTTTGCTCATTTTTAATTGGATTATTTGCTTTATTGCTATTGAATTGTGTGAGTTCCTGATGTATTTTGGATAGTAATCCCTTATTATATATATGGTTTGCAAACATTTTCTCCCATTCTTTAGGTTGTCTTCTCATTTTGATTGCTCTCTTTGCTGTGCAGAAGGTTTTTGGTTTGTTGTAGATCTGCTTTTTTGTTTTTGCTTTTGTTGACTGTGCTATTGGTGTCACATCCAACAAATTATTGCCAAGATTAATGTCAAAGAACTTTACCCTGCTCTTTTCTTCTAGGAGTTAGTTTTAGGTGTTAGATTTAAGTCTTTAATCCATTTTGAGTTACATAATTCATGTAAGTGGTGTAAGATAGGGATTCAGTTTCTTTCTCTCTTTTTTTTTTTTGGCATGTAAACTTCTAGTTTTCCCAGCGCTATTTATTTAAAAGATTATCCTTTCCCCATTATGTACTCTTGGCACCTTTGTCAAATATTGACCATATATGCATTGGTTTATTTAGATTAATTTTTTGTCATGGTTTAAAACCTAACCATTGTGTTCTTGGATGGTAAACCTTGTGATACTAACCTGCAACTTTTTGAGTGAGAAGTTCTACCACAAGCCATCACCTGCTTTGATTCTGGTGGCTACAAAAGAATACTTCCTCTCTGTTCTTTCTGTGTGGAATGAGTAAGTATCAATCTCTAGATTAGACTTCCCTGGCTGGATGCTGCAGTGCACAGCACAGGGAGATGGCTACTGTAGGTGGAGAATGATTAGAAGACTCACGAATAATTAATCAAGGGAAACAGAATTGCATTTTTTCATCTGTAAGAGTCATTTCTATACGTTACAATTCAAGCAGCACCATTTGCTCTCTTGACAACTGTTTTATCCGGTAATTTGTGTCAATCTTCCCTTCAAAAGGAAAGTTGCCTTGTCCTATATGTTATGAACTCAGAACATTGTTTTATCAAATTTTGAGCACTTACTATGTGCCAGGCATTGTAAGGTTTAAATGGATCTACTACAATACTACGTGGCTAAATGCTGTATGCTTAAGAAGGTCCAGGTAATGTTAGCTTTCATGGAAACATTTTCTCATTTAGAATCATGCCTTTGCAGTCAATCTTAATGTATTTTATACCTTATAAAGACCAATTCAACTCTTAGGTGGAAAAGAGTCTAGGAATTTACATTTTCTCCATTTCCTTGAGTCTTCTGTTTTAGGAATTAAATTGCCTAATTAGTGCTTTGACTGTTTTTACTTTATTCTGTTCCCCAAGAACTTTGCAGTATGTATTTTAAAAATAACATTGTTTTCTTCTCAAAGTAGTATGTATTGCCAAATTTAGAAAATACCAGAAATCAGTAAATAAAAACCACCCATAATCCACTCTGTTAATATTTTGGTTTATATTTTTCCAGTCTTTTATATATGCGTATGTGTGTGATTCTTTTATAAAAATGAGATCATACTCTGTTCTCTTTTGTAGCTTGTATTTTTTTAAATCTAATATGTGGTAAATAAGTAGGCTTTTTACTCACATGATTCTTTTTAAACAATTTTTTTTTTCTAGAACAGGAACCAGAAGATTACTGTTAATAAATTACTGTACAGTATAAATTCATAAACCCAAATTGTGACCCAAGAACAAAATCCACTTCTCTGCTCCTTTCAGTCCTTAATTTTTCCTGCCCCATTCCCACCCCGTAAGTGCAGCGTAGGAGGGCTCTGTCGGAGGAGTCACCGAAGTAGGAGGGCTCTGTCGGAGGAGTCACGGAAGGGAGGTCACCCAGTCAGAAAAAGAGCGCTTGAAGTTCTCTTCTTTCCAGAGCTTTTCAGCTGACTCTTGAGGATGTTCTGCTGTTAATGTACAAATATATTTGATTATTAAATTATCTGTTTTGGAATACTCAGTGTTTTTTACTTCATTCTAAATGTCTTCATAAGAAATTATATACAAATAACCCAGGCCACAGGTTAAATAACTTTATACTAGCTATTAAAAACAATGCTATAAATGTATTTTAAAATGTAGCATGAAAGTATATTCCTAAAAATGTACGTAATAGTAGCCAGTGCAGCCATAGTCATTTGAAAATTGCGTTTTTATTCCCATAAAAGTAAAACATTGACTATGAAAATGTAGAAAATACCGATAAGGGTCAGGTGTTGTGGCTCACACCTGTAATCCCAGCACTTTATGAGGCCAAGGCAGGAGGATTGCTGAGCCCAGGAATTCAAGACCAACCTGGGCAATATTGTGAGACCTTGTCTCTACAAAAAAAATTTAAATGAGGCAGGAGGATTGCTTGAGCCCAGGAGGTTGAGGCTACAGGGAGCCATGATCATGCCACTGTACTCTTGCCTGTATTACAGAGCAAGACTGCCAAAAAAAAAAAAAAAAAAGTAAAAGAAAATACCAATAAGCAGAAAAGAAATCATTTACAATTCTACCATTGTGAATATTCCATTAGTTTACTAATCTGTCTCTTACTTAATCTATAGTAAATTCTATTAAAAATGGTTATATCAAAGGATAGCTTCTTTGACTGTTTTTTGACCTTTGTTAAAAATCAAATTTCAACAAATTTAACTTAAACATCTTTTATTAGGGATTTATGAATTGGGCAGCATCCCATCTAATTACTTCAAAAGCCACTCCAGTGAGCTGAGCAAAGGAGATGTAATTTATAAGTAGAAAAAGGCTAAAGAAAGCAGAAAGAAGGAGCAAAAAACAGATTGGTAGTTACAAAGTTACTTTCTTTACAGGATTCAAACAGAGGAGACTTCTTTACCATGCCAGCTCAGGTAAACTGGGCCTCTACTGATTGCTGTGAATCTCTACTTTTTTTGGAAAATTGGCTCATTTCAGAGTTCAGGTTAATTACATTCATGAGTGACTCCATTCTGTTTTGGTCTGGCCAGTTGAGCCTAGTCCAGGATCTCAGTCCAAAACAACGGCCTCTTGTAATTTTTATTTGACATCCTCTTTATTTAAATTGAACATGTATACATTAAGTATCTATTTTTAACCTAGTCCATGAACAAATGGTGTTATTTCTGTTTTAAGATCAGAATCTTTTATCCACTCTGTGAATAAACCACAGCAGGTTTAATTTAATTCCAGATTGATTTCCCCTGGATACCTGGAGATATGTGGGCCATCATGTGTCTTTAGTGAAAGGTGTTAATAACTAATTTTTAAAGTTTGTTTTAGTCATTTGAGGAATAATATAATAACAAGACTATATAGAAACATAAAAAGGAAAAAACCTATACTCCCATCATTAGCATTTTGGTCAATGTGTTTCGGTTTGTGTATATTTATTTTTACATACTTGTACACAGTTTTGTATTTGGCTTCCTTTAAGTTATAGAAATTTTTACCATTAAAACATTGATTTTTAATATATTGCCATGATAATGTTCTGCAACTAATGCCAAAACATATCTTTTCCAACTATTCATACCTGAAGACTCCTAGGTACTGACCATCCTGACTTGGATGATTTGTAATATTCACCATCATCATTGCTGTTACTTCTTGAACAATTCTTATGCTTCTGATACTTTGTATCAGTGGCCTACCTGAACAAGATCTCCTTCACCATGTTCACTGAACATTATTATTGGACAGCTATCTTCTTTTTTTTCTACCTTATAATTGAGTTGGTATTTTCAGCCCCTATGCTGACTGATCTTTACATCTTCCTTCATTCTATATGCCTATTTTGCAAAAGTTCTGTCATTGCCTCCCGTGTAATCAGCTTTAGCATGCCAGGCTGTACAAATCAACTGACTCTAGTTCAGTGTTTTCTTTCCTTTGAGCAAAGTCTCTTTGAAAACAGAGATAACAAGCAAGGACCACAGGGGAGGTTTTCCTCTCTCTGTGATTAATTGCATTTGTTGCCTGTTACACATGGGGAAAGGATTGCCATTTAGATAATTTTCTTCTGTCCCATCTGATGCCACTGTTTAGATAGTTCAAAACAGGGAAAACAGAGTCCTGCTAATTACTTGTGTATTTTTAAAGTGTGAATGCCCTTGCTTAAGAGATTGTGGAATAATTACCCTTTTAGCCTATACCTTCTAAATTCTGTTTTCTAAGTGATTAGTACTTAGATCCATGGTAGACCTCCTTAGTAGACAAATAACTTAAAAATCCCTCAAATTTGTAAAGCTGTAGATAAAATTGAACTGTTTTTATTAACTTTTAGGTTTTCTGTTGCTGGCCAGTTTTACTTGAATACTGCATTGTTTATTTTGTATTTCTACTTTTGCTGTTGGGAGCTCTTTCAGTTGCTTCTGAATCTTTTTGATATTCTCACAGTCTCTGTGTTTTGAGCACTTTCCCACTTTCTGGCACTACTTGATGCTCCAGGCTAATCTTTTATATTCTCTGCTCTAGCCCTAAAATTAATCACTTCAACAAGGACCCCTGGTTTCTTTTATTGGAAAATAGTATTAGAAACCAGATTTGCTCTGATATGCTCATCACTCTTGGAGTGTCATTGCTTTTAGGCCATGCCAGTGACCACAGGTAGGAACTGTATGTATGTATATTAACCTGTGTATGCATACATATTTTAATTTTTATTTTTACTCATCAATGTCTGTATTAAGCTAAAGAAGATTTCATCCTGATGTCTTAGAATCTAATTGAGAACTACACAGTATTCTTACCTTTCCTCCTTACTTATCATCTGTAACTACCCAGTCCATAGTGAGAAACCTGTCTCCTAGCATTCACCATCCTTTTACTTAGTTTTTCAATTCCAATGTACATGTACAGCAGTATCAGAACCATTACCCCATATTTCCATAAAAACCATTACCTACTGCAGAACAGTGCTTATATACAGGGTTTTGTTGTTGTTGTTGTCTTCTTTTACAGTTTCCATTCATTTTAGAGTTTCTTACACTCCATTCTCCCCTTCCCCTTCAGTGAGAGTATGTCATGTCATGCGTTTTTTATACAGCGCACCTCAGAGATATTGCAGGTTGTTTCCAGACCACCACAGTAAAGTTAATATCACAGTGAAGCAAGTCACACAAATTTTCTGGTTTCCCAGTGCCTATAATAGTTATGTTTTCACTATATTGCAGTTTATTAAGTGTGCAGTAGCATTAGGTCTAAAAAAAATAATGTATATATGTTAATCTTTAAATATTGCTAAAAAATACTAAGGATCAACTGAGCCTCCAGTGAGTCATAGTCTTTTTTTTGGTTTAAGATCTTACCTCAGTGATAATGGCTGCTGACTGATCAGGATAGACTTCTGCTGAAAGCTGTGGTGGCTGTGGCTGTTTCTTAAAATAACAATGAAGTTTGCTGCATCAGTTGACTCTTCTGTCATGAAAGATTTTTCTATAGCGTGTGATGCTGTTTGATAGCACTTTGCCCACAGTGGAACTTCTTTCAAAACTGGAGTCAGTCCTCTTAAACCCTGCCACTGCTTTATCAACCAAGTTTAAGGAATATTCTAAATCCTTTGTTGTCAGTTCAGCAGAGTTTGCAGCATCTTCACTAGAGTAGATTCCCTATCAAGAAACCACTTCCTTTGTTCATCCATAAGAAGCAGTCCCTCATTCATTCAAGTTTTATCATAAATTTGCAGCAATTTAGTCACATTTTCAGCTCTACTTCTAATTCTACTTCTCTTGTTTCCACTACATCTACAGATACCACTGAAGTCTTGAACCTCTCCAAATCATCCATGAGGGCTGTAATCAAGCTTCTTCCTAACTCTTGTTAATGTTGATATTTTGACCTGCTCCCATGAATCACAAATATTCTTCATTGTGATTCATAAACGAGAGTTCCTGTTATTCTCCATTCTTGTCAGTACTGATATTGCTAGTTTTTACAAAAAAATCCATTCTGGGCCGGGCACGGTGGCTCACACCTGTAATCCTAGTGCTTTGGGAGGCCAGGATGGTGGATCGCAAGGTCAGGAGTTCGAGACCAGCTTGCCAGTATGGTGGAACCCCGTCTCTACTAAAATACAAAAATTAGCCGGGTGTGGTTGTGGGCACCTATAATCCAGCTACTCGGGAGGATGAGGCAGGAGATTTGCATGAACCCAGGAGGCGGAGGTTACAGTGAGCCAAGATGGCACCACTGCACTCTAGCCTGGGTGATAGAGCGAGACTCTGTCTCAAAAAAAAAAAAAAAAAAAAAATCCATTCTAATAGATGTGTAATGGTATGCATTAAGGTTTTAGTTTGCACATCCCCTATACTGAGCATCTTTTCATATACTTATTTTCTGTCTATATGTTTTCTTCAGCAATGTGTGTGTTCAGATCTTGTGCCCATGTTTTTCAGTAATTTAAAAATATAGCCAGGTTTTATTTATAATTGAAAATAATTATAAAGTTCAAATAATACAGAAACGTATAAAGGGAATAAAATAGCACATACTCTCCGTCTTTGCTCCACACCTGAATCTCTGAAAATGACTTCCCTGTCTCTACAAAAAATATAATAAATTAGCGGGACATGGTGGCTTACGCCTGTAGTCCCAGCTACTCCGGAGGCTGAGGTGGGAAACACACGTGAGCCCAGGAGATCAGGGCTGCAGTGAGCCGTGATGGCACCACTGCACACCAGCCTGGGTGACAGAGTGAGATCCTGTCTCAAAAAAATTAAAACTCCAGGAAACCAAAGATCATGTAGCTTTTCTCCAGTATTTTCTTCTAGAAGTTTGATAGTTTCTGCATTTACATTTAGTTCTGAGATACATTGAGTTAATTTTTATGTAAGCTGTGATGAGGTTGAATTCACTGCATATAAACATCCAGATGTCTTGCATCATTTGTTGAAAAAATTTTTCTCCATTGGATTGTCTTTGCGCCTTTTTCAAAAATTAGTTGACTCTATTTTTCTGGGTCAATTTCCAGTCTCTCTTCTGTTCCATTAATTGATGTGTCTAATGTTTTACCCCTCTATATTGTTGTAGCTTTACAGTAAGTCTTGAAATCAGGTACTGTAAATCCTGCAACTTTGCTCTTCTTTTCCAGAATTGCCTTTCCCTTTTCATGTAAATTTTAGAATAAGCTCTTATATGTCTACAAAATACCTGGCTGGGATTTTAATATGAATTTCATTACACCTGTATATCAGCTTAGAGAGAATTAGTATCATTACTATGTTACCTTTCAATCACAAACACAAAATATTTCTTCATTTATTTAGATTTACTATAAATTCCAGGGTACATGTGCAGGATGTACAGGTTTGTTACATAGGTAAATGTGTGCCATGGTTGTTTGCTGCACAGATCAATCCATCACCCAGGTATTAAGCCCAGCATTAGCTGTTCTTCCTGATGCTCTTCCTCCCCCCACCCACCGACAGGCCCCAGTGTATATTGTTCCCCACCATGTGTCCATGTTTTCTCATCGTTCAGCTCCCACTCATAAGTGAGAACATGTGGCCTGTGTCAGTTTGCTGAGGATGAACTTTGTATCTTGCAACCTTGCAAAACTCACTTGTGCGGGATTCTCTGGGGTTTTCTGCATGCATGGACAACCATGTTAGACAATTATGTTATCTGTGAATAAAGAGGCTTTCTTTCTTTCCAACCTGTATGCCTTTCTCTTTTTTTTTTTTTTTTTTTTTTTTTGAGACGGAGTTTCGCTCTTGTTACCCAGGCTGGAATGCAGTGGTGCGATCTCGGCTCACCGCAACCTCCGCCTCCTGGGTTCAGGCAATTCTCCTGCCTCAGCCTCCTGAGTAGCTGGAATTACAGGCACGCGCCACCATGCCCAGCTAGTTTTTTTTTTTTTGTATTTTTAGTAGAGACAGGTTTCACCATGTTGACCGGGATGGTCTCGATCTCTCGACCTCGTGATCCACCCGCCTCGGCCTCCCAAAGTGCTGGGATTACAGGCTTGAGCCACCGCGCCCGGCACCTTTCTCTTTTTTTCTTGTCTTATTACACTTAGCTGGGGCTTTTACTATGATGTTGAATAGATGTGTTAGAGAGCACATCTTGCCTCGTTTCTGATTTAAAGGGGAAACATCAGGTAAACACTATTAAGTATGATATTAACCGTAACTTTTTAAAAATAGTCTTTATTAGGTTAAGGAAATTCTTTATTTAGTTTCGGTATTAGGTTAATGCTAGCCTAACAGAATGAATTGGGAAGTGATCCATACTCTTCTATTTTCTGGGAGAGATTACAGAATTGGTATTATTTCTTCCTTAAGTTTTTGGTGGATTCACCATTGAACATCTAAGTCTGGTGTTTTCCTTTTTGAGGAAGTTTCTTTTCTAATTTCACTACTAATTTTATTGCTTTTTTAGATGTAGGACCATTCATTATCCATATCTCCTTGAGGGAATTTTAGTAGTTTTTGCATTCCAGGAATCGGTCCATTTTATATAAATAATCACATTTACAGGCATAGATTTGCTCATAGTATTTTTTTATTGTCTTCTTGCTGTCCATGGGGTTACTAGTGATAACCTCTCTTTTATTCTTGGTACTGGCAGTTTGTGTCTTCACTCCTTTTTTGTTGGTTAGTGGTCTGTCATTTCCTTCCTTCCTTCCTTCTTGCTTTAGGTTTAAATTGGTGCTCCTTAGATTCCCAAGGAGGAAGCGTAGGTTATTGATTTTAGGTCTTTCTTCTTTTCTAAAATGTGCTTTTAATACTATAAGCTTATCTCTAAACATTACTCTAGCAGCATCCCATAAATTTTGATGTTGTATTTTAGAAATTATTTTTAATTGTAAAATACACATAATAAAATTTATCATCTTCACCATTTTAAGTGTGCAGTTCAGTGTGATTAAATACATTCACATTGTTGTGCAAGGTATATATATATTTAACTTTTATTTATTTCAAAATATTTTTAAATTTCTCTTGAGACTTTTTAATTTATGTGTTATTTAGAAGGGTGTTGGGTATTTTTCAGATGTTTCCAGTTATCCAACTATCTTTCAGTTATTGATTTTAGTTTAATTCCGGTGGGGTCTAAGAACATACTTTGTATCATTTCTCTTCTTTTACATTTGCTGCAGTGTGTTCTATATCCCAGATTGTGTTCTATCTTGGTTTTCTCTTCTACTGTTGGATGGAATGCTCCGTAAATATAAAGTAGATCAAGTTTGTTGATAGTGCCATTCAAGTTATCTGTATAATTACTGATTTTTCTGCCTGCTTAATCAATTACTGAGAGAAAGATGTTGAAGCCTCAACTATCAATGTAGATATATAGTGGGTTTGTCTATTTCTCCTTTAGTTTTTGCCTTGTATTAATAAAGTTATATTTTTAGGTTCTTGCGATTGGATGTATGATCAACTTTGAGTTAATTTTTATATGTGGTATGAGAGATTGTTTGAGGCTCATGTTTTTGGTATATGGATTTTCAGTTGTTCCAGCACGCTTTGTTGAAAAGACCATACTTTGCCCACCTCATTGCCTTTGCATTTTGTCAAAAATTATTTGTCCAGTAGATGTGGGTATATTTGTCCAGTAGATGTGGGTATATTTGTTGTTCTGTTGCTCTGTTGCTCTGACTTTAAGCTACTACCTCACTGGTTTTATTACTGTAGCTTGAAATCGGCTGGTGGTGTTCTGACAACTTTTTCTTCTTTTTCAACGTTCGTTTGCCTAATGTAGCTCCTTTGCACATCCATATGTTTTATTTTATTTATTTTTATTTTTCATAGAGACATGGTCTGACTCTGTTGCCCAGGCTGGAGTGTAATGGCAGAATCATAGCTCACTCCAGTTTCAAACTCCTGGACACAAGCCTCAGCCTCCTGGCTTAGCTTCCCAAGTACCTGGACCACAGGTGCGCACCACCACACCCTGCTAATTTTTATTTGTATTTTTTTCATAGAGGTGGAGTCTTGCTCTGTTGCTCAGGCAGAGTGCAGTTGTGCATTCATAGCTCACTTCAGTTTCAAACTCCTGGGCTCAAGCAATCTTCTTACCCCAGCCTCCCAAGAAGCTGAAACTGCAAGCACATACCACCACACCCTGCTAATTTTTATTTGTCTTTTTTGTAGAGATGGGGGGTCTCACTATGTTGGCCAGACTTGTCTTCGACTCCTGGCCTCGAGCAATCCTTCCACCTTGGCCTCTCAAAGTGCTGGGATTACAGATGTGAGCCACCACTCCTGGCCCTTATAAGTTTTAAAATTGGCTTACCCATTTCTACAAGAAACCTTGTGGGATTTTAATTGGATTGTGATCTGTAGGTTATGATGGAGACAGCTGATATCTTAACCTGTAGTCTTCTGAATTGTGAACACAGTAGATCTTGCTATTTATTTAGGTCCTTTTCAGTTTTTCTTAGTAGCGTTTTATAGTTTTCAGTGTACAAGCCTTTCATATCTTTTTTCAGATGTATGGTAAATATTTTATACTTTTTGATGTTATTGCAAATGTGTTTTTAATTTCAATTGCATTATTCATCTCTATTAATAAGATGACTAATTTTTATATATTGGTCATGTTTACCACAACCTTGCCAAATTAGCTTACTATTTTAGTAGATTTTTTGCAGATTTCACGGGATGATCTGTGTAGCTGAGCATACCACCTCTGGGTAAACATAATTTTACCTCTTTGTTTCCAATATGGAAGCCTTAGATTTCTTTTTATTGCATTATTGCTCGGGCTAGAACCTAATAATATGTTGAATAGAAGTAGTAAGAGTGGACATGTGTGTCTGCGAAGGGAAAAAACATTAAATAAAAACCCAGCCTATCAAAATTTGTGAGCCACAAGTAGAGCCTTGTTGAGAGGAAATGCAAAGCTGGTCCAGTATTTGAAATTTAACCAGTATAACCCACCATCATATTAATAATAGGCTAAAGAAAAAAGTTATAGGACTGTATCAGTTAGTGCCAAAGAAACATTTGGCACAACTTGACACCTGTTCATTATTTTTTTAAAACTCTCAGAAAATTAAAGAATAAAATGGAACTGCCTCAACTGGAAAAGAGATCTTTTTCTTACAGAACTTACAGAAATACAGTCAAAATTGAGTTTAAACTTATAAAAGTATTACTGTTTTTATATATCAATCTTGTATTCTGTCACCTTGCCGAACTTGTTTATTAGTCCTAATCATTATTTTTAGTGAATTCCTTAGAGTGTTCTATATGCATGTTCACATCATTTGTAAAAGGAAACAGTTTTATTTTTCCTTTTCAATATGGAAACCTTTCATTTCCTTTTCTTACATTATTACACTGGCTGGAACCTCCATTACAATGTTGAATACTGCTAGTTAGAGTATATATTCTTATTTCTGATCTTAGGGGGAAAGCCCTAAGATTTTCACTGTCAAGTATGATGTTGTGGGTTTTTCATAGATGCTGTGTATCAGGCTATAGAAATTTGTTTATAATCATAGTTTATTAAGAATTTTTATCTTGAAAGACAGATTTTCTCAGATTTTTTTTCTTTGTCTATTGAGATGGTCATGTGGTTTTTGTCATTTAATCTATTAATAATTGTTAATATTCTACATTAATTGATTTTTGAATGTTAAACCAACCTTGCATTCCTGAAATAAATACCAGTTGGTCATGGTGTATATTCTTTTTTTATGTTGTTGGATTCAGTTTGCTAAATTTTTTAGGATATTTGCGTCTATATTCATATAAGATTGGTCCTTGGTTTTCTTGTAATGTCTTTTTCTCATTTTGGTATCAGTGTAATATTGCTCACTGAATGCATTCTAACATGTTTCCTTTTCTTTTTTTTGAAAGAGTTTGAGAAGGATTGGTGTTCCTTTTTAAATATTTGATAGAACTCATCAGTGAAGCCTAGCTTTTCTTTGTGGAAAGGTTTTGAAATATTTTTTTACATGTTATGGGTTTATTCAGATTTTCTGTTTTCTTCTTGAGGCATTTTTGATATTTTGTACTTTTCTAGGAATTTATTTTACCTTCATTACCTATTTATCTGCATACTTTTCTTCATAGTATTTTCTTATAATCCTTTTTGTTACTGTATTTGGTTATAACATCACCTCTTTTGTTTCTGATTTAGTAATTTGAGTATTCTCTTTTCATTGGTTAGTCTAACTAAAATGTTGTCCATTTTGTTTCTCTTTTCAAGGAAACAACTTTTGGTTTCATTGATGTTCTCTATTGGTTTACCTCTTGCTATTTTATTTATTGCCACCTTAATCTTTTTTATTTCCCACTTTCTTAGTCTGTGTTGTGTTGCAATAACAGAATACCACACACACTGGGAAATTTCTAAAGAAATGACTTATTTTCTTACATTTCTGGAGGCTGGGAAGTCCAAGGTTAAGAGGCCCATATGTGATGAGGGCCTTCTTGCTGCATCATCCAATGGCAGAAGGCAGAAGGGCATAAAAGCATGTGTGTTAGAAAAGAAAGGGGTGGGACTCATCCTTTTATTAGGAACTCACTCTTGTGACAACAGTGCTAATCCATTCATGAAGGCAGAGCCCTTATGACCTAATCACCTCTTAAAGGTCCCATCTCTTAACAGTGTTAAATTAGAAATAAAGTTTCCAACACATGAACTTTGGGGTATACATTCAGACATAGCACCTACCTTTTGCTTGTTTGGGGGTTTATTTTGCTCTTCTTTTTCCAGTTACTTAAGGTGGAAGGTTAGGTTATTGATTGAGATCAAGATCTTTCTTCTTTTCTAATATGCACTTATAGCTATAATTTTCTCTGTACACTGCCATAGCTTCATTCCTTAAGTTTTGGTATAGCGTATGTTTGTTTTCAGGCAACTCAAAATATTTTATATTTTCCACTGTATTTTTTTTACCTTCACTCGTTACTTATTTAAACATATGTTTTTCTTTGACTTTCACCCATTAGTTATTTAAACATGTGTTGTTTAACTGGTATATATTTATGATTTTTCCACATTTTCTCTGTGTTGTTGACTTCTAATTTAATTTCATTATGATCAGAGCACATACATTGTAATTTTATTCCTTTTTAGTGTATTGAGGTTTGCTTTATAGCCTAGCATATGGGCATATGGTGTACACTGGAGAATGTTCCGTGTGCACTGAATGTATATTCTGCTGTTGTTGGGTCTAGAATTTTCTATAGATGTCCGTTCTGTAAAAGGACTAAGTATGCAAAATGACCCGCAAATGCTGAAAGAGCAGAGAAACCAGAGAAGGAGGCAGACAGATTTAATTTGTTGGTATTGATGGATTTATTGAGGAAACTTTGTGGTCATTGGCAGCCACAAGACAGCTGGAGATCTGTACTGTTACTCCTCAGACCCAGGGCTTATATACCATAGGGAAAGGGTATACATACTGTAGCAAAACAAAGGCAACCCTCCAGAATAGTCAAGGATGCTAAATGCATTATAGCCTATAATTGATGTGCTAACATCAAGGCTGCTTTGATCTAAAAGCAGGAGTAGATGTTCTTACACTAGAGACAGTAAATAAACTGGGAATCAGCAGGCATTCACAGGACTGGGGCTAGTCAGAAGTCATTGTGGTGGATTAGCATCACAAATGGAGTTACTTTTGTCTCCACAGCATCTCTTAAGATTAGCTAATTTATTGTGTTCTTCTGTTTTCTTGTTGATCTTCTGTTTTGTTTTTCTGTCCATTATTGAAAATAGGGTATTGAAGTCTCCACCTATTGTTGAATTGTGTATTTCTCCCATTAATTTTGTAAGTTTTTATTTGATGTATTTTGGGACTCTGTTCTTAATTGCACAAATGTTTATAATTATTATATCTTCCTTATTAATTGACTCTCTTACCATGATAACATATCCTGTTGTCTCAAAACAATTTTTGTCTTACAGTATTTTATGTAACATCAGTATTGCCATGTCAGCACTATTTTGATTACTGCTTGCATGGTATATCTATTTTCATCTTTTTATTTTCAGTCTATTCATGTCTTTAAATGTAAAATGTGTCTCTTGTCAATAACATAGTTTGTTCATTTTTTAAATCCATTCTGCCAGGCTCTGCTGTCTGATTGGGATGTGTAATCCATTTTAATTTAATGTAATTACTGATAAATTAGGATTTATTTGCCTACCTTTTTTATAGCTTATATCTTTTGTGTTCCTTTGTTTCTCAGTTCCTGACTTCTTTTGTGTTAGGTATTTTCTATTATACCTTTTCATTTCCCTTGTTTCTTTTCTGTATTTTTAAATTTATCTTTCTAGTGCTTCCTCTTAGGATTACAATTAGCATCCTAATTTAAAACAGTCTCTTTCAGATTAATACTTAATTTCAATAGTATGCAAAAAATTTCCTTTAGTGTACTTTCATTCACTTCTACCTCTTTTGTACCATTGTTATAAATACACATTACATCTTTATTATAAGCTCATTAACTCATTTTTATAATTATTGCTTTATGCAAGTGTACTTTAAAACAGGTCAAGAAAAAAGCTACATATATGTATTTTTATAATATCGATTTATTTATCTTTATTGGTGTTATTTCTTTGTATGGATTTGAGAATTAAAATTTACTGTTTTTTCATTTCAGCCTAAGGGATTCTCTTTACTTTTTCTTCTAGGGCAGGTCTGCTACCAGCAGATTCTCTCAGGTTTAGTTTTGTTTTGTTTTAATCTCGAGGTGTTTTAATTTCTCTTTAATTTTCTTGTTTTTTTTTTTGAGACAGATTTTTTTTTTTTGTCGGCTGGAGTACAATGTCATGATCTCAACTCACTGCAACCTCCACCTTCCGGGTTCAAACGATTCTCCTACCTCAGCCTCCCAAGTCGCTGGGACTATAGGCATGTGCCACCACACCTGGCTAATTTTTTTGTATTTTTAATAGAGATGGGGTTTCACCATGTTGGTCATGCTAGTCTCGATCTCCTGACCTCAGGTGATCCACCCACTTTGGCCTCTCAAAGTGTTGGGATTACAGGTGTGAGCCACTGCACCCAGCTCTCCTTCATTTTTGAAGGGGAGTTTAACTGGATATGAAATTATTCACTGACATCAATTTCGTTCAACACTGAACAAATGGTCATCTTACTGTCTGTGGCTTCCATCTTTTCTGATGAGACTCAGTCACCTATACTAGGACCATAACTTCCCCACTTTGTTTTAGTTGCCCCTTTACTTTTGTGTGCTTTCTGTCTTCTAAAAGCTGACGAGATAGCAGGTTCTTGGATAACCAACTCTTGTTCCGTGCTCTATGGGCTTATTCTTTATAAAATTTCTTTACCAGTCTTTTCACCAGAGTCTCAGGAGGAAGGGAAGGCTAGTATATGAGTTCAATCACTACCTAAACCAAATGTCCGGTGTATCTTGCTATGGATGATCTGATCTAAGCCTTTGAATTCCCAAGAGCTACACACCTGCCTGTGTTTTAAGACACCCAGGCTTGCCTCCCAGACACATGAAATAGGTTTCCCAGAATAACTATTAGAAAAATAGAGAAATAGTTCAGGAATTGAAGAAGTAGAAAATCTTGTTATACTTCCTAGTCTGCATATAAATAGGGATGAAGTGAATAACAAATTCTACTATACTCAGTATTTTGAGCTTTTCCCTGTCGAACTAGCTGAAATTATTATTATTCTTTTTTAAGACAGGATCTCACTCTGTCACCCAGGCCGAAGCGCAGTTGTGTGATCATGGCTGACTGCAGCCTCAACTTCCCAGACTCAAGCAATCCTCCTGACTCAGCCTTCTGAATAGCTGGGACTATTGGTGGTCACCGTCACACGTGGCTAATTTTTTCTATTTTTTGTAGAGATGAGGTCTCACTGTGTTGCTCAGGCTGGTCTCAAATTCCTGGGCTCAAGCGATCCTCCCATGTCAGCCTCCCAAAGTACTAGAATTACAGGCATGAGCCACTGCACCCACCCAGAAATTATTAATTGAAAAACATTTCAAGCAATGTCACAAAAGTTGTATTCAAAGGTAAATATGATTATGTATCTACAATATTTTTATGTTTATTAATACGGATATTCAGATAATGAGCATGTATTGATTATAAAGTCACTTTATGGTGTCCAAACTGTGGTATCTGGTACTTCACTAAAAAGTGTCTGATATTTGGGGAGTCTTTGATCCTGTTGATACCACCTATATAGCAATGCTCAGATTTCAAGTGATGTCTTTATCCTAAAACAGAATTTTGGTAGCCAGGTCTCATCTAGGAATATGAGCCTCCTTTTAGATCTGGTTGGTGATGTAGGTCTTCTTAACTGTATTTCATGATTTTGTGAAGGTTGGCTTAGGAATTGTAAAAAGAAGGTTTTTAGTGTTTGATAACTAAATAGAACCCAGGAAACAGACCTTCACAGTAACCTATGTGAATATGAATACTTGCTGTTAGGTAAAGGCAAACTGCGTGCCTAGTACAGTGATTCTAAAAACATCAGCATCACATGGAAATGAGTTAGAAATGCAGAATTATCAGTTCCACCCTATAACTACTAAGTCCAAAACTCTAGAGGGGGTGCCCAGCAGTTTGAGATGTTAAGAAAGCCATCCAGGTGATCTGATTGATGTTAATTAAGAATTGTTGGCTTTTTGATGAGCTTAGAAGTATCTTTGGTAGTCTTTGATTTGAGGTTGATAGAACCTATGGGAGTAAGTTTTAATCAAATAAGCCATGTGTGGCTGCTTGTGGGAAAAAGGATAGGAAATACAGAAACCTTAGTTGTAACAAACAGCTTCATCTATAGTTAACATCTTACCCATTCTTTATTATAATGTGGTTTCTGAAGAATCCAAATCAAATAGCCTATTTCTTTAAATGATGAAATAGCAAGGTTCCTGCTGAAGTGTTGTTTTTCCCCAGTCTGTGACTAGTCTCCTGAGAGCCCTGGAGACTTCTCTAGGGTGTATTCGAGGTGTGAAATCACAGAAGCCAGTGAAGGTAATAGTGTAGTAAACTGCCAGATATAACACATTTCTAGGTGGCTCTCACTCCTTTCCCCAGGACTAACCTAATCAGAAATATTGAAGGGTCTGAAAAAGGAAAAGAGTGTTTTTTAGTGTTGCCTGGCTTCCTCCAGGATGATTTGAAAAGAAAAGAAATTTTATATTGTCATGTCATTTTTTAGTTTATAAATTCAGAGGTGAGGACATTTCAGTTTAAAATAATCTATTTTTGTTTAATTTTACTACATAAGGAATCAAACAGTGCTTTGATTCTTTAAGAAGAAAATACTACAGTTTTATTAAGAGGCTGTTTTTGTAGCATCTGAGTCACATAAACCTAGGTGGTACAGTAGATCTTCGCTCAGCCATACCTGATGAAGGGATGTGAATAAAATATGTAATTGGTATTAGGTAAGGTATCCTAAAGGAAAGAAAATTTGGGCTGAGGGTTGAGGTTTTACTGCTGTCATGCATATTTGGCTGAGAGGAAAACAAATCTGTCATTTAGAAAATGGGCAGGAAGTTAGAGATATAAATGTGATCAGGAAGACTAAATAAGGATAATCCTGTTTCTTGTATTTGCGTAGTGCTGCCATATAATTATATGTGTTCTTAGTAATAACCCTGAGATGGATAAGTTCCTGCCTTACAGATGAAAAAGCTGACATTCAGAGAGATTAAGTGATAATAGTGTTGGTGGTGGTAGTGGCAGTTACCTTTTATTGAATGTTTATTCAGGCATACATCCAACAAATACAGAGCACCACTATGTGCAGGTCCTGTTCTAGGCTTTGGAGATAAAGAATTGACAAAGCAGACAAAAAAATCTCTTCCCTCATGGAGCTTACATTCCAGTAGGAGAAGGCAGGCAATAGACAGGACAAATAAACAAAGTATATGATGTGTTAGATGTGTTTTCACCGTAAGTCCTGTGGAGAAAAATGAAATGAGGAGGAGTTGATTTAAATTTTAATTAGGATTATGTGGAGGGGTGACATGACTGGCTAAAGTTCACAGGATTACTGTAGCTGCTGTATTGAGAAAGACTGACTTACATGTTGAAGACGGAATTAGGTCTGCATACAGGTTGTCATGTCATCTTTACAGTGACCCAGTATGGTAGGTAATAAGTCTCAGAGATACTAATAAATGTGCCTAAGATCACAAAGCTAATAAGTGCCAACTCCTCTATTGAAAATGTGTTTGGATTTTATAATCTTGAATTATAATCTTAAATCTTAAATTATTAACAAGACTAGCGTTCTTGTTTCTGTTAGGAGGTAGGAGGCTAAAATGTGTGAAGGGGCCACGTTCCTGATACTTGTCTTTGGGACAACAGTGAGTGAAAATTTGGATTAAAAAATCAGTAAATTATTAATATCTGTACAAAGGAAAACAGATTTGAAAATCTCATAAATAGGGACAGCTGTAAAGTGTCTTTTAAGTGAAGAAATTATAAATGGAAATTAATGGTACAAAAATGCATCTGATTTAAGTGAATCTGATTTAAAATACATAAATAACAATGAAATTTCTATTTAATGTGGGATTTGGTAAATAAAATTTATGCAAGCCCATTGATTTGGACTAAGTTCCTGCGTGAGACCCTAATAGACCAAACCAAAATGGAGTCATTCATGCTACATGTCACGTAATTAAACTGAAACTTAAAAAACAAACCAATAGGAAATCCTCAAATGGGCCAGTTTTCTAGAAAAAAAAACAAAACAAACAGGAGATTTGTAGCAACCAATGAGAAGGGGCCCAGTCAACTTGGCCAGCATAAGAAAATCTCTTCTGCTTTAACTCATACAAGGAAAGTAACCTGAGGATAACAAATCTGCTTTTTGTACTGGGCTGTTTTCCTGTTTCTGCTACAGCTGCCTTATAAAAAGCCAGTTGTCCTGCCACACCCATTGGAGCTCCTTTCTATTTTGTAGCGTGGATATTATGTTGCCCAGTTCGTGAATTGTGAATAAAAGCCAGTTAGATCTTTAAAACTCTTATTTTTTCACATTTTATTCTTTCATAGGTCTTTATCATTCAGAAACGATGTGTGTAGTCCTTAAGAAGACAAACTCTAGCGCTGAGCTTTGGGAATTCGAATTCCACTTCTCGTGCTTAATAGCTGTGTAACTTTAGACAAATTATTTGACTTCTCTTTGTCTTAGTTTCCTCATCTATAAACAGGAATAATATACAGAACTGAATACATGCTTACTGTACAATCAGCAGTTGTGCTACTTGGTATTTACTCAGATGAGCAGAAAACTTAGGTCTACACAGAAATCTGCACATGAATGTTATAGCAGTTTTATTCATCATTGCTTAAACCTGGAAGCAACCAAGATGTGCTTCAATAGGTGAATAGATAAATAAACTGTGATATATCCATACCAAGGAATATTATTCACTGCTAAAAATAAGTGAATAATATTAATTTAAGGTTTAGTAGCCATGAAAAGATATGGAGGAACCTTAAATGAACATTATCCAGTGAAAGAAGCCAGTCTCTAAAGGCTGCCTATTGTGTGATTCCACCCCGCGGCATTCTGGAAAAGATGGAGATGGTAAAAAGATCAGTGGTTCTCAGGGTTTCAAGGAGAGGGAGAGATTCACAGTTAGAGCACAGAGGATTTTTAGGGCATTGAAACCACTCTGCATAGTGCTATTATAGTGGATACATGTCATTATACCTTTACTAAACCCACAGAATGCACAACACAGAGTGAGCCCTAAGGTTAAATATGGACTTTGGGTGATAATTTTGTATCAGTGTAAGTTGATTGTTAACAAATGTACCACACTGTGTGGGGAGTCTGCTGGGGATGGGGAAACATGGGCATATGGGAAGCCTCTGTACCTTCTGCTCAATTTTTCTGTGAACCCAAAACTGCTCTAAAAAAACGAAGTCTAGGCCGGGCACAGTGGCTCACGCCTGTAATCTCAGCAGTTTGAGAGGCTGAGGTGAGCAGATCACAAGGTCAGACGTTCAAGACCAGCCTGACCAAAATGGTGAAACTCCATCTCTACTAAAAATACAAAAATTAGCTGGGCCTGGTGGCGCATGCCTGTAATCCTAGCTGCTTGGGAGGCTGAGGCAGGAGAATTGCTTGAACCTGGGAGGCGGAGGTTGCAGTGAGCTGAGATTGTGCCACTGCACTCCAGCCTGGCAATAGAGCGAGACTCCAAAAAAAAAAAAAACCCCTCTATTTTAAAAACAAATGGGAATGCTAGTAGTACTGAATGTGTGGTGAGGATTAGATGAGCTAAGATTATATAAAGCACTTGGAACAGTACCTGGCATGGAGTAAGCTTATGTGATTTAGTTATTGTAATATATTATTAAAGAGTATAAAATATTTTTATGGCTTTTATAGGTTCATTCAGGTAGTTGGGCTTCCAGTTCTATTTTTTCCCATGAAAGCTTAAGTTTTTCAGCCTAAAATTCTTCTGCTATGATTGCTGTCTAGAATCTAATCACATTGACAATATTTATTTAAGTGTAGGTAGAGGGCCTCCTACATCAGAATCAGCTGGAGTATAAATTGATAATATGGATTGTTACATTCCTTCAGATTTACATTTCCACAAGCATCCTGCACAATCCTGGTGCATTCCAGAGTTGGAGAGCTAGTGCTATGAGAGTCTGGGAAGAATTATACCATTTCTGACCTCCCAGGCACTGCTTAATGTAGTTCCCCGACAAATTTGCTCAAAAAATACACATGTAGATTTTGGCAGAACACCATGTGCCTGAGAAACAGAAAGGAAAGTAGTGACCTAAGAATTATTCAGTCCGTCTCAGAACGTAGTCTCTTTGTGAAACGACTTTTATAAAGTAGAACATTCTTTGTGTTCTATTCTTCTTAGAATGAGTGATAGTCCATTCCTGCACTTAAGTTTTAAGTATTCTGTACTAATTACTGAGTGTGTGGCTATTTCTAAACAGTTGAGTAATTTGGGTGCTTTTAGGGATAAAAGGAAACTGTAGGCCTCGGCGAACAAAATGTGTGTTATTGACAACAGGAAATAGACTTAAATAATATTTGATTGTGCAGTGAAATGACAGGATTATTATTCAAACCCTTCTCCTGATTCTACAACCAGGCATATGAAATAAGTTCAGTTGTGAATGGAAATAATGTTTTTATAAGTCAGAGGAGTTTCCCATTACTAACATTTGTTTCTTTTTTGTTTTTGAGGCTAGGGTGCAGTGACACGATTACGGCTCACTGAGGTTGCAGCCTCAACCCCCTGGGTTCAGATAATCCTCCCACTTCAGCCTCCCAAGTAGCTGGGACTACAGTAGACATGTGCTACCATGCCTGGCTAATTTTTAAAAAAATTTTTTTATAGAGACAAGGTTTTGCCATCTTGCTCAGGCAGGTTGGTTTTGAACTCCTGGGCTCAACTGATCTGCCCACCTCAGCCTCCCAAAGTGCTGGGGTTGCAGGCATGAACCACTGCTCCCAGCCTATTACTAACTATTAATAAGACTATTGGACAGGTATGAATAGAATCCTTTACAAATTCTCATAAAAATAGGAGGAAAATAAAGTGAGTACAGACTAAGAAGGTAAAAAGCAAAAAGATATTGCAGATACTGGTTTGCAAATTAAAATAACAAGTATTTATTTAAAAATACTTTAAAGCCGGGTGTTATGGTAGGAACACACACACACACAAACACATACACACACCCCTGTCTTTATCCTCACAACAACCAAGGAGAGTAAATATTGTAGTCTTCATTTTATAGAAGACATTGAAGCTCAGAATGGTTCATATAGCTGACAGTGAACAGTCAAGACTTAAACACAGAACTTTTGATTCTAAAATATAGTTTAACATACTTGAACTGTAATTTTTGATCACCAGTTATATATAGTTGGACTATAAATGAATGTTTTTATGCATAGGTAATGCATATTTGGCACTGTTTCACAGTACCCCTGGATTTGAGTTACTTGAAGAAGGCCGGAGGGGATTTTCACTTTCAACCAAGATGAAATAAGAGAGACTAGATTTATTAATATCTTTCTGCCTAAAACAACTAGAAAACTGGACAACATATATAAAAAAATGTCTTTTGGATTCTGGAAAGCAAGCAGCTGAGGACCTGGATCTCTAAGAGAAGAGAAACAAGCACTTTGCTACCCCAAGGTATTTGGTTGAGTACCGATCTGCACAAACTCCTCTTTGTAGTAGGAATCCAAAGATCTTGGAAGAAAAACATCTTCAAAAAGCAAGTAGGTAGTATGATTAATTAAGAAGCTGAAAGATTGTAGGGCTGTAGTGAAGATTTGTATTACTTTAGTCAGAAAAAAAGCTATTGGGCTGGGCGCAGTGGCTCATGCCTGTAATCCCAGCACTTTGGGAGGCTGAGGCGGGCAGATCATTTGAGGTGAGGAGTTCAAGACCAGACTGGCCAACATAGTGAATCTCTGTCTCTACTTAAAAAAAATAATACAAAAATTAGCCGGATGTAGTGGTGGGCTTCTATAATCCCAGCTACTCAGGAGGCTGCAGCAGGAAAATTGCTTAAACCTGGGAGGCAGCGGTTGCAGTGAGCTGAGATTCTGCCACTGCACTCCAGCCTAGGGGACAGAGCGAGACTCTGTCTCAAAAAACAAACAAACAAAAAATGTATTAAAACCTAGGGGTACTTTGGGAGGCCAAGGCGGGCAAATCACCTGTGGTCAGGAGTTCAAGACCAGCCTGGCCAACATGGCAGAACCCCATCTCTACAAAAATACAATAAAAATTAGCCAGGCATGGTAGCGCATGCCTGCAGTCCCAGCTACTTGGGAGACTGAGGTAGGAGAATCACTGGAACCCAGGAGGTAGAGGCTGCAGTGAGCCAAGATCATGCCACTGCACTCTAGCCTGGGCAACAGAGTGAGACTCTGTCTCACAAACAAAGAAAAAACATGCAGAAAGTCTACTTACTAAGAAACGTACTGTCCAAATTTACAACAAAACAAAATACGTCTTTATTTTAAGCAACTGATGGAGTGAAAGAAAAGATAATCCATTTGACACTCATGCTTGGAATATCTTTAAGCGTCACAGGTTTGGCGATACAAGATGGTAAAAAAAAAAGTGCGTATGCACAGATTACATGTATATATGTATTTTATATGATAGTAATAATTATATTGTATTTTGTCTCACGTTTTAGATTAAGCCTACAGAAAAAGCTTGAGAAAATTATAGATTAACTGAAATTTAAAAGTTAATCTTCATATAAAAATCGTATAGTTGGCAGAACTTGAAAGTGAAGGGGAAAGGAAAGTGAACAGTAGTGTAAGTTAACTAATTATATAGAGGGAATTAAGATACTGTTTAAAATTTATGATAGAGTAAGAGATGGTTAAAGGATGTTCACCTTTAAAATTTACAAAGAGAATCAGAATTTAAAATTACAGAGATAATCAGAAGACAAATATTTTGGTGTAATAAATAGGGGAAGGTTTGGCATGATGGAAGGTAGGGAAAATGAGCCAGTGTCCTCATCTTTATATCAGGAATTCAGCAGTATTGTTTAAAGATGATAGTGTAAGAACCAGAGGTCTAAGTATAGTGACTATTACCCTCAGCCCCAAAATAACTAAAGTCGGAGTTTAAATAGTTTACCTCTGTGGGATAAAACTTGGTTTTGGGGGTTATGAGGTGGAGACTTTTATTTTTCATTCTCTATCATTTATTCACTTTAAACTTTCATACATGTATAACTATCCTTAGTGATTATCTTTTTTAGCCTCAAAATATATGGACCAGCTTTATTCTTTTTTTTTTTTTTTTTTTTATGAGAGGGAGTTTCGCTCTTGTTACCCAGGCTGGAGTGCAATGGCGCAATCTCGGCTCACCGCAACCTCTGCCTCCTGGGTTCAGGCAATTCTCCTGCCTCAGCCTCCTGAGTAGCTGGGATTACAGGCACGCGCTACCATGCCCAGCTAATTTTTTGTATTTTTGGTAGAGACGGGGTTTCACCATGTTGAACAGGATGGTCTTGATCTCTTGACCTCGTGATCCACCCGCCTAGGCCTCCCAAAGTGCTGGGATTACAGGCTTGAGCCACTGCGCCCGGCCTATTCTTTGACTGTTGTTGTGTCTTGATGTCTTGAGATTGTTGAAAATACTAATGCGATAATAAACCACATAAACTTTTCCAATAAGGAGGATGACTGGTTTTTTTTTTTTTTTGAGATGGAGTTTCGCTCTTGTTACCCAGGCTGGAGTGCAATGGCGCGATCTCGGCTCACCACAACCTCCGCCTCCTGGGTTCAGACAGTTCTCCTGCCTCAGCCTCCTGAGTAGCTGGGATTACAGGCATGCGCCACCATGCCCAGCTAATTTTTTGTATTTTTAGTAGAGACGAGGTTTCACCATGTTGACCAGGATGGTCTCGATCTCTCGACCTCGTGATCCACCCGCCTTGGCCTCCCAAAGTGCTGGGATTATAGGCTTGAGCCACCGCACCTGGCCACTTTTTTCTTATTTTTAATAATCATTCCACATCTGGAGACTAGACTTCAGTTCTGGGCACTAGAATATTAATAACTACAGAGTGTATATATAGAAAATGGCATCCAAGCTGGTGAGGAGGTAGAACCATTACTTATGATGAAAGGTAAAGGGAACTGCTGATGTATCATCTGGGAAGCTATACATCAGAAGTGAGGGGAGCATGATCACTAGCTTTAGATACATGGAAGAAAGGATGTATTGTTCTGTGTGAGCAGAAGTAGGACCAGTGAGTAGAAATTACAGAGTTGGTAATATAAAAAGCTTTCTAGCTATCAGAGCTGTATAATGATGTCACTGTTACTGTTTAAACAAAGATTTTGTGGAGAGTATGCTCATGTTTGGTTAGGATTCTCTTAGAGGAATTCTGCAGTTAGAAATCTTTAAAGCAGTCTGTAATTATACCTGTACTCTTTGTGACCCGAAAGAGTACAATTAACTCAACGTACACTTTTTTAGTAGTCATTGTGTTAGTCCGTTCTCACGTTGCTGTAAAGAAATACCACAGACTGAATAATTTATAAAGAAAAGAGGTTTAATTGGCTCACGGTTCTGCAGGTGTACAGGAAGCACGGCAGCATCGGTTTCTGGGGAGGCCTCAGGGAGCTTTTACGCACGGCAGAAGGCAAAGCGAGAACAGGCGTCTTACATGACAGAAGCTGGAGGAAGGCAGGGCGAACATTTACATACTTCTAAACAACCAAATCCCATGAGAACTCACTCACTGACTGTACAGTACCACAGGGGTATCTTGCTGAATCATTCATGAGAAGCCTGCCTCCATCCGTGATCCAGTCACTTCCCACCAGGCCCCACCTTCAGCACTGGGGATTACAATTCCATATGAGAGTTGGGTAGGGACACAGATCTAAACCATGTAATTCCACCTCTGGCCCCTCCAAATCTCATGTCCTTCTCACATTGCAAAATATACGTATGCCTTTCCAAGAGTACCCCAAAGTCTTTATTCATTCCAGCACTAACTCAAAAGTCCAAAGTCTCATCTGAAACAAGGCTAGTACCTTCCACCTATGAGCCTATGAGATAAAAAACAGATGAGTTACTTCTAAGATACAATGAGGATACAGGCATTGGGTAAATACTCCCATTCCAACAAGGAGCCATCAGCCAAAAGAAAGGGGCTACAAGTCCCATGCAAGTCAGACCCAACAAGGCAGTCATTCAACCTTAAAGCTCCAGAATACTCCATGAGCACACTGAGAAAGGGTGGGCTCCTAAGGCCTTAGGCAGCTGGGCTCCTGTAGCTTTCCAGGGTTCATCTCCTAAGGCAGCTCTCAGGGGCTGGCACTGAGTGCCTATGGCTTTTCTGGGTGCAGGGTGCAAGCTGCTGGTAACTCTGTCATTCCAGGGTGGGGAGGACAATGGCCATCTTCTCACAGCTGCACTAGGCAGTGCCCCATTGGGAAGTCTGTGGGGGGGCTCCAACCCTACATTTCCTCTCTGTGCTGCCCTGGTAGATGTTCTTGAGGGCTCTGCCCCTGCAGCAGGCTTCTGCCTGGACATTCCAGTTTTTCCATTCGTCCTCTGAAATCTAGGTGGAGGTTTCCAAGCTTTGGCTCTTGCATTCTGTGTACCTGCCCACTTAACGCCACGTGGGCGACACCAAGGCTTATGGCCTGCACTCTCTGAAGCAGTGTCCTGAGCTGTACTTGGACCCATTTTAGCTATGACTGGAGCTGCTGGGGTGCAGTGAACAGTGTCCTGGGGCTGCACAGAGCAGCAGGACCCTGGGCATGGCCCACAAAACTATCTATCTCTCCTAGGCCTCTGAGCCTATGCCTAGAAGGTCTCTGAAATGCCTTCCAGGTGTTTTTCCCATTGTCTTGGCTATCAGTACTTGCCTTCCTTTTCAGTATGCAAATTGTGGTAGCTGCTTGAATTGCTCTCCTGCAAATGGACTTTTCTTTTCTACCATAAGGCCAGGCTGCAAATTTTTCAAACTTCTAAGCTCTGCTTCCCTTTTAAATGTGAGTTCTAGTTTCTGGTCATGTTTTTGCTTATGCATATGCATGGCCTTTTAGAAGTAGCCAGGTGACTGACTTCTTGAACACTTTGTTGCTTAGAAATTTCTTCCAATAGATACCCGAAATTCTCTCTCAAGTTCAAAGTTCCACAGATACCTAGAGCACGGACACAATCCAGCCAAGCTCTTTGCCAAGGTTTAACAAAAGTGACCTTTGCTCCAGTTCCCTGTAAGTTCCTCATTTGCATCTGAGACCTCCTCAGCCTGGCCTTTGCTCTGCAGATCACTATCAGCATTTTAGTGACAACCATTCAACAAGTCTCTAGGAAGTTCCAAATTTTCCCTCATCTTCCAGTCTTATGAGTCCTTCCCACTCTTCCAACCTCAGCCTGTTACCCAGTTCCAAAGCTGCCTTCACATTTTCAAGTATTTTGTATTGCTATAAAGAAATACATGAAACAGGATAATTTATCAAGAAAAGAGGTCTGATTGTCTCATGGTTCTGCAGCATCTGCTTTTGGGGAGGCTTTATGGTGTAAGGCAAAGTGGGAGCAGGAGCAGGAGGAAGGGCAGGGAGGTGCTACACACTTTTAAACAACTGGATCTCATTAGAACTCTACCACAAGACAACGTCAAGAGATGATGCTAAACCATTCATGAAGGATCCACCCCTATGACCTAATCACCTCCCACAGGCCCCACCTCCAACACTGGAGATTATAATTTGACATGAGATGTGGGTGGGGGCACAGATCCAAACCATATTAGACATGTTTTCAGTAGGCTTTAGGATACTGAAGAGATAAATAAGACATGAATAGACTCAGGGAACACAATGTGGTATGGTCCATTTCACTTTGACAGTTGTGTCATAGGGTACCTATACCGGCTTTTTCATTCTCTAGAGATGTAAAGGTGAACCAGTCGTAACTCCTCCTCATGAGCCCATGGTCTAGAGGGGAGACTGTCAGGTGTACATGTTTCATTACATTACATCTGAAGAACAAAGAGGGAGGGCAGGGAAAGCTTCACAAAGAAAGTGATGACTGATCCAAGTTTGTCACCAACATGCTCTGTCACTCTCCATGTTGCATCATGTGGGACAGGGTAGGACCTTCTCTGGGATATGGATCATAACTTCTCTTATACAAAATAGCCAGGGCTAGAGTCCCAACTGCTCCAAAATTCCATGATTCTAATATGGTAATAATTGTTTTTCTCATCTAAATGTTTTAAGAAAATAGTCGAAATTTTAAAATAATGTGGTAAAAATGAGTTTCATCTAAGTCTCGTCTTAATGGATATCCTTTCAAGTTAAGTTTTTGCTCATGAATTTCCTGGAACAACTTGTTCCATTAGTCCCTTTACTTACTCATTTGAAATATTAGGCACATTATAAAATTTTGCATGAATTAGTATGATATCCAGTTTGAGACATTATTAATATTTCAGGAAGCATTCTTTTTTATTTCACTTTAGATCACCCCTATGATTTTAATTCCGGTATTTCTTTTAAAGGGAAATAGCTTTATTAAATAGGATTTTAGATTTTAAATTTTGTACCTTTTGAGTGTATAAAGATTGCTTTTAGAAGTCAAATTTTAGTGAACTTGAAATTCTCAAAGAATCACTGAGATTTGAGAAGTGACTTTTTTCTCACAGGAATAATCCAGTACACCAAAGAAAAATATTAATTAGGGCTGGATTTAATTACCACTGTAGACTTACTGGTACAACAATTTCAACAAGTTTTTTGTGCCTTTAAATAAAATTCATAGCCTTTAATAAACTAATAAAAGTATAATATTTGACCCCCAGTAATAGATGTTCAAACCATAAACATAGTTTTGCAAAGAAAATTGTTAAAATTATTATTTAGAAAAAACTTTTGAATTGTGTTACTTTCTCTTGTATCATTGTCTACTCCATAAACTTTTCTGGGTTATGTGCTTGCATTTTATGGAAATAGTTTTATCATTTATAAAATTCTACAACTGAGTTTTGTTTTATGAATATTTAAATTGAGGTATGGTTAGGAACTACAAAGTTAAATTACACAGTTGTTTATTTGGAAGCTCAAAAATGTTGAGATCATCTTTCATCTGCAGCTGTGTACTAGTTGAAAAAACTGAACTGGAAGTTAAAAGATTGGATTTGTCTACCACCCTACTACTTAGTGTGTTAACCTTACTGACATGACTTCCATACCTTTAAAATAGGGGATGATAGCTACTTCGTAGAGTTCTTGTTAGAAAAAAGTGATTTAATATTGGTGTCTGGCATATAGAAAGAACTTAACAAAGGTGATAGTTTTTGGTTTTTTGACATCTAAGAAGATTTAATTAACTTTCCGTAATGGAAACTGTATCATTTGAGCAATATAGCAGTCTCAGCCGTGAAAAAGCATGAGCTGAATAAAGACTGTTAACTACAGATTAATGTCCTATAAATGCAGTAAAATAAAAAGAATCAGGGAGGGCTTAATTTTAATAATGTATTTTATATAATACATAATATGCCAAAAATATTTCCGTGTGTAATTAATGTAAAAATTATTAATGAGGTATTTTACATTGTATTTTTGTGTGTTGAATTTTCAGCATCTTGTGTGTATTTTACACTTATAGCACATCTCAACCTGACTAGCCATGTATTTCAAGTATCCACCACTTGGCCAATGACTGCAGCATTGGATAAGAAAGTTCTAGCCGTAGTTTGGATGATTAATAAATGACTATCGCAAGGCAAACTTACAAAAAAGATTTTTTTTCCAACAGACTACCATGGCTGCAGGAGTCTTACCTCAGAATGAACAACCATATTCTACCATGGTGAATAACAGTGAGTATGCTGCAAACATGAAAGGTAGTATCTCTTTAATATATTTCTGTGTCGCTCTGTGCAAGCTAGTGTTTAATGAAAGTAACTATATGAATGGACATGAAAGAAAAGGCTCTATTCTTCATACTGGAATCCCAAGTTGCAGGTATTGCTGCCTTACCATGCTGGCATGTTAGAATTCCTTTTCAAAATCCTGAATAATGACCTTGGTCTTTTAACTTCTTAAAATACTCCTTTGAGTGTTGCAAACTGTTTGTCTCCTGCATTATTATATCAGCTGAGATTATGTATTTGTTCTTATCATCACACGCCTACTTATGAGTCAAACTTTAATTTCATTCTCCTTTCATTAGTTGCTGTTGCCACTTAGCACATCCAGAAGCACTCCAACCCTACTTCTCCCACTGTTTTTTCTCCCATGTTGTTTTGATTTTTATATGGCACCCCAGGCAAGGACAAGTGCCATGACTTGAACCCTTTCTACCACACTTGCCCTTTACTCCTCCTGACCATCACAAGCTCTGAGGTGGGAGTCTCCCTGCTTCTGCTTTGATACTGCTGGTCTTGCTGCCGCCACCAGCAGTTAGCCAAGGGACATGTTAAGTAATTTCTCTTGGCAGTACCACTTGCAGTATGTTGTAAATGTCCCCTTGGGGCTTTGCCCACATTCACTTTAGTCCTACTGTATAGAGAATGAAGGATTTCTCCCCGAAGTGTGGACTAGATGATAGGAAGAAGAGTTAAAGGAGGAAGGGTCTAGCTAAAGATACTGAGTTCAACATTCTAGGAACAGTTCTGCTGTGTTTTTGTTGGAATCGGACCGCTCCACTAGGGGGAGCGCTCTCTCATCAAGAAAATCGTTTCCCACTGGTTATCTTGTCTAAACTCCGTATCCTTGTA
Organism: Saimiri boliviensis; assembly: GCF_048565385.1. Taxonomy (NCBI): domain Eukaryota; kingdom Metazoa; phylum Chordata; class Mammalia; order Primates; family Cebidae; genus Saimiri; species Saimiri boliviensis. The sequence continues at coordinate 237,550,594 of NC_133450.1, read as the reverse complement.
GATCCTCCTTCATCTGTCTTTGCCGTGTTTGGCCCTAGAGGCACTAATACTACTGGTGACTACCGTCTATGAACAGCTTCTAGGTGCCAGACTTAATATGTTGGTTTCCCTGGCCTTAGAAGTACTCTCTAAAACAACTGAAACAAACCCAGTAATGATGTCTGCTAGCTGCTTCTCTTTTAGAATGTTTCTTTTCTCCCAAGTAACTCTTCAGCCAACAAGTCTGAGTCAGACGAACCTTTTTCCCTTTTCTTCCCTCTGTTGTAATGTTTCCTCTTAGTTGGTATTTCTCAATGGCAATTCTGTTGGCCTTGGGGGTGGGACAACTCTTTGTTGTACTGGAGAGCTCTGAGTACCTAAGATATATAGCATCTCTGACTCTTCCTGCTAAATCCAGTAGCATCCCCAGGTTCCAGTGACAATGAAAAAACCCTGCATATTTCCAGACACCCCAAGAAGGTTGTACTGCCTCTATTGTGATCCACTAGGTATGCTGACTTTTACCTTTCCAAAAAACATTTTTTAATTAAAATTTTCTCTTAGTACAAATATAGCTAATTTTTAATTAGGAAAAAATCTGGACAAATAAAATATACTTTATGGCTAATTTTCTTAAAGCATATCTCATCTATAAAGGTAGTTATACTTCATTATGTTTATGGATGGAAAGTATTTTTTTTCCAATGTCTAATGAATCATGGGAAAATTTAATTGGGGGAGATACATAAATAAATATTTATTTTTAAAGGAAAATAGAAAACTTATCAAGAAGTAGCTGTGTAGTGAGACAGACCTAGACTTAAATCTTGATCCTACTTTTAAAAAAAATGTTTTTTTTTAAGACAGAGCCTCACTTTGTTGCCTAGGCTGGAATGCAGTGACACAGTCGTGGCTCACTGCAGCCTCCACCTCCCATGTTCAAGAGATTCTCCTGCCTCAGCCTCACCACACCTGACTAATTTTTGTATTTTTAGTAGAGATGGAGTTTCATCATGTTGGCCAGGCTGGTCTTGAATTCCTGACCTCAAATGATCCGCCCACCTCAGCCTCCCAGAGTGCTGGGATTACAGGCATGAGCCACTGCACCCAGCCATAAAATAAAACTAAACAAAACAAACCTTTTATTATGGAAAAATTCAAACACAAAAGTATGCAGAATGAAATAAAGATCCCCGTATTTGTATCAACACAAAAGTATACAGAATGAAATAAAGATCCCCGTATTTGTATCATCTCCCATATATGCATCATCCCTCAAATATGTACCATCACCCAGCTTTAACAATCTCAGCCACTCACTTCTCTCACTCAGTTCCCTGCATTGGTATTGCTTTGAAGCAAACTCAAGGCCTCACATCATTTTATTTGTTAAATAACCACATCATTACTACCATACCTCAAATAATCAACAGTATTTACTTGATATCATCAAATACCTGTTTAGTGTTCAACTTTCTAATTGTCTTATAGATGTATCATAGATATATTTATATAAATTGTGTGTGTGTGTGTGTGTGTGTGTGTGTGTGTGTAATTTGTTTGAATTGGGATCCAAAATAGGTCAGTACATTGTAATTGGTTGCTGTTTAGCATCAATCTCTTTTCTTTTTTATCTCCCAGGCTGGAGTGCAGTGGTGATATCTCAGCTCACTGCAACCTCTGCCTCCTGAGTTCAAGCGATTCTCATGTTTCAGCCTCCTGAGTAGCTGGGATTACAGGCATACGCCACCATGCCTGGCTAATTTTTGGGTTTTTTTAGTAGAGACAGAGTTTTGCCATGTTAGCCAGGCTGGTCTCCAACTCCTGGCCTCAAATGATCCACCTTCCTCAGTCTCTGAAAGTGTTAGTAGCTTGAGCTACCGTGCCCAGCCTTCAAGCTCTTTTAAACGTGGGTTTCCCTCTGTCTCTTTTTCCTTACAGTTTATTTGTTGAAGAAAACAGGGATTTTGTTGTTGTTGTTGTTGTTGTTGTTTTGCCTTGTAGAGTTTGCCACAATCTGTATTTTGCTGATTATATCGATGTGATATTTTCTGTAAATTGGTAGGTGGATGTAGAATCTAGTCAGATTTTTTTTTAGCTGGCAAGACTATCTCTTGGGCACTGCTCTGTTCTCCCTCAGGATGCCCAGGCTGTATGATTGTCTTGTTTTTTGTGATGTTAATTTTTTTATTTTGAAATAATTTCAAACTTCCTGTAAGGATACAAGAAAAGCAGACAAAAGAATTCCTACTTTCTGTTCACCCGGAGACCCCTATTCGAGTTTTGTCAGCAGTCCCAATAATATCCTTTAATAGGAAAATGATTCCGCTAATGTTTTTTAAATCTCTTTCAAAGGCCTTAGGCACTCCTTTCTTGACCTTTATGACCTTAACATTTTTTAAGATGACAGACTATTGTAACATGTTCCTCAATTTGGGTTTGTTTGCTGTCTCCTTATGATGAGACTGAGATAATGCATTTTTGGTAGAAGGGTCACAGATCACACAAGATGTCATTTTGCCCGTCACTGGTAATGTTTAGTTTGATCATGTCAGTAAAGTGGGATCTGCCAAAGTTTATCCATTATAAATTATTCTTTCTCCCTTCATAATTAATATTTTAAGGAGAGATGCCTTCAGACTACATAAATATCCTGTTCCACATCCAACTTTCGCCTAGTAGTTTTAGCATCTATTGCTATTTCTTGCCTGAATTATTACTATGATAGATAACTGGAGATTTTCTTCCCTTGCCCAACCTTCTGATAACTGGAGATTTTCTAATTTCCTTATTCCTTCTGCCTTTATTAGTTGGCATTCTGGTGTAAGGAAGACTTTATTATTCTTATTTATGTGTTCAATGTATTTATTCAGCATGCCTTCCTATTTTGTTCAGTGGATTGTAGTCCTTTACTATCATTTATTTTGATGCTTCAGTTTCCCCATATTTGGGCAGTAAAAGCGCCTTCAGGCTGTTCAGAATGTTCATTTTACATGTCCCCACCATTCCTGTATTCCTCACTCTCTGGCACAGCAAGATCTTCCAGCTCATCTTATTCTTTTCTTGCTCTGGCCCAGAAATCAGCCATTTTTTCAAGGAGCCTTGGTTCTTTTTAGTAAGGAAATGGTACTTAGAAAGCAAGATCTGATATGCTTACTACTACTGGAATATCATGATTCCCAAACCCTTTTAGGGACAAAGCTAGGAAACGTGTTGATGCATGTATATATGTATCTGTCCATTTTTACATAAACAGTCATCCCTCCAAATACACAGGGGATTTGTTCCAGGACCTTCCCACCCAAGTATACCAAATTCATGTCTACTCAAGTCTCACACTCTCCTCTGTGGTACCCAGCTATGCGAAAGGGTTTCGCATCTTGCGAATACTGTATTTTCAGTCCCTTTTGGTTGAAAAAATTCTGCGTATGAGTGGACCAGCTCAGTTAAACCTTGTATTCAAGAGTCAACTGTATATTCATTTCTGTTTCTGTCTATATATATTGAAAACAAGTTCACTCTGGTACTTTTAGTTCTTTTTTTTGAGATGAAGTCTCACTCTGTCACCCAGGCTGGAGTGCACGGCAATCTCTGCTCACTGCAACCTCCACCTTCTGGGTTTAAATGATTCTCCTGCCTCAGCCCCCCGAGTAGCTTGGATTACAGGTGCCCACCACCATGCCTGATTAATTTTTATATTTTTACAGTGTTTCACCACGTTGGCCAGGCTGGTCTTGAACTCCTGACCTCAAGTGATCTGCCTGCCTCGGCCTCCCAAAGTGCTGGGATTACAGGCATGAGCCACCATGCCTGGCCGGTACTTTTAATTCTAATCCAATATTACACCATTATTACCGCTTTTTCCATTTATAATTATGTAAGAATGAGAAACCTGGCTCTTATTATCCCCAGTATGTTTGCTTATTTACTCAGTCCTCCTTTTCCTAACGGATCTCTCAACCCTTCCAGGCCATCACCCAACTCAGCTGTATTTTCCACACAGGGCCCGCACCTGCCAGGCCCCACAACATATACCATGTACCCTACTAGTTACCTTCCTTGTGTTGGCCCTGACCTCTGCTAGATGACCCTTGCGTAGGCTTTATGTATGGTCCTTTCTGTTTGATTATATATGCATTTTTAATTCAAATATTGAGATAATTGGGGATTCACATGCAGATATAAGAAATAATACAGAGGGATCCCGTTTACCCTTTCTCCAGTTTCTACCAATAGTAGCATCTTGAAAACCTATTGTATAATAATAATATCACAGCTGGGATATTGACATTGTTATGGTCAAAATACAGAACAGTTTCATCAACATAGGATCCCGTCTATTTCCTTTATAGTCCAACCCACCTCCACTTATGACACTGGCCTGTGGCAACCACTGTCTGTTCCCCAGTCCTACAATTTTGTCATTGCAAGAACATTATGTATGCAAAATCATATAGTATGTAACCTTTTAGGACTGACTTTTTCAGTCAGCCTAATTCCTTTGAGATTCATCCAGGTTGTTGTGTGTACCAATAGTTGATTCCCTTTTATTGCTGAGTACGATTCTGTAGTATGGATGTACCACAGTGTGTTTATTAGTTCACTCACTGAAGGGTGTCTGGATTATTTCCAGTTTGGGTCTATTATGAGTAAAGGTGCTGTAAACTTTCACGTACAGATGTTTGTGTGTAGATGGGTTTTTATTATTCTGAAATAAATACCCAAGAATTTACTTTCTAGGTCATATGATAGTTGTATATTTGGCTTTATATGAAACTACTAAACTATTTTCCAGAGTAGTTGTACCATTTTACATTCCTACCAGCAATGTACAAGTGATCAAGTTTCTCTACATCCTCACCAGCCTTAGGTTTTATTAGTATTTATTTCAGCCGTTAGAGCAGTTCTGTAGTAGTGTCTCTTGTGGTTTGAATTTGCATTTCCTTAATGGCTAATAATGATAACCTCTTTTCATGTGCTTATCTGCCATCTGCATATTCTCTTTTTATAAGTCTGTGTATGTCTTTTATCCACTAATTGGATGTTTTTCACTGTTGAGTTTTAAGAGTTCTTTATATACTCTAGATATTAGATCTTTCTGTGATACATGGTTTGCAGATACATTCTCCCACCTGTAACTTACCTTTCCATCTCTTCATATGATCTTTCTCTGAGAAAAAGTTTTTAATTTTCTTGAAATCCAATTATTCTTTTTTGGATTACACTTTTGCTGTCAAGTCTTCAAAACTTTTAATCTATCCCAGTCCCCTGAAGCTATATGGATGTGTTTGTAGATTCACTGTTCTGTTTCACTGATCTATATACCTGTCCCTCCACCAATACCACCCTGTCATGAATACTGTAGTTAGGTAATAGGCCTTTGTATTGGATAGAGTGATTCTTCCCACTTAATCCTGTTTTTCAAGATCATCTTAGATAGGACTGGTGACTTTCTGTATACAATTTTAAATAAGCATATTTATGTCAACAAAAAAATATTACTGGGATTTTGATAAGAATTAAGTCTGTCGATCAATTTGAGGAGATTGCCATGTTTACTTTGTTGCATCTTATAATTTATAATTGTAATATGTTTCTCCATTTTTTTATATCTTTGATTTGTTTCATCAGAATTTTATAATTTTCAGCATATAGATTCATACATGTTTTAAGCTTTTACTTAAGTATTTCATTTTCTTTGGGGTGACTGTAACTGGTATTGTGGTTGTTTATTTGTTTGTTTGTTTTGAGATGGAGTCTCACTCTGAGTGCAGTGGCATGATCTCAGCTCACCGCAACCTCTGCCTCACAGGTTCAAGCGATTCTCCTGCCTCAGCCTCCCAAGTAGCTGGGATTAAAGGTGCCTGCCACCATGCCTGGCTAATTTTTATATTTTTAGCAGAGACTCGGTCTCACCATGTTGCCCAGTCTGGTCTTGAACTCCTGACCTCAGGTGATCCACCCACCTCGGCCTCCCAAAGTGCTGGGATTCCAGGCATGAGCCACCACACCTGGCTTAGGTATTGTGTTTGTAATTGCAGTTTCCAAATGGTTTTTGTTTGTGTATAGAAATGAAATTGATTTTTGTGTGTTGATTTTATGCCTTACTACTTTGCTGAACTCACTTTCCATTCGGGGAAGTTTTTGGCCATTCTTTGGGATTTTCTTACATAAACAGTCATATCTGCAAATAAGGATAGTTTTATTTTCTCCATTCTAATTCGTATGCTGTTTATTTTTGTTTCCTTGCCTTATGATAGTAGCCGAAAGCTTCTACCATCCAGAATTAAGAGTCACAAGAGCAGAAGCTTTGCCTTCTTCCTGATCTTGGGGAAAGGCATTCAGTCATTCACCTTTCAGTATGATGTTAAGAGGTGGTGGTGTTGTTGTTGAGACAGAGTCTTGCTCTGTTGCAGTCTTGCTCTGTTGCCCAGGCTGGAGTACAGTGTCACAGTCTAGCTCACTGCAACCTCTGCCTCCTGGGTTTAAGCAATTCTACTGCATCAGCCTCCTGAGTAGCTTGGATTACGGGTGCCCACCACCAGGCCTGGCTAATTTTTGTAATTTTGGTAGAGACGGTGTTTTACCATGTTGGCCAGGCTGGTCTTGAACTCCTGACTTCAAGTGATCTGTCTACATTGCTCTCCCAATATACTGGGATTACAGGCGTGAGCCACCAGTTGTTTTCCATAACAAGTTGCATTAGTTCCCCTCCATTCTTAACTTGCTGAGAGTTTTTATCATGATTTGGTGTTGAATTTTGTCTACTGCTTTTTCTATGTTGATTGATATGATCATATGATTTTTCTTCTTTAGCTTGTTGATATGGTGAATTATATTTATTGATTTTTTAATGTTAAATGTGGCTTATATACCTGTAATACATTTCATTTGGTAGTGGTATGCAATTCTTTTTATGCATTGCTGAATTTGATTTGCTCATATTTTGTTGAGGGTTTTTTTTTCTAAGTTCAGGAGAGATGTTGGACTATAGTTTTCTCTTTTTGTATCTCTTTATCTGCTTTTGGTATCAGGGTAATGTTCACCTGATAAAAGGAGTTGGGAAATGTTCCCTCCTCTTCTATTTTCTGGAAGGCATTGTGGAAAATTGGTGCCCATTCTTCTTTAAATGTTTGGTAGCATTCTCCAGTGAGGTCATTCAAGCCAGGAGATTTCTTTTGGGGAACTTTTTATTAATTCAATTTATTTCATTTTTATAGAACTATTCAGGTTGTCTTATTCATCTTGGTTGAGTCTTGGTAGTTGGCAGTGTTCAAGGAGTTGATTCATTTTTCTAAGTTGTCAAATTTACGTCAACAGCCGGGCGCTGTGGCTCACGCCTGTAATCCTAGCTCTTAGGGAGGCAGAGGCGGGAGGATAGCTTGAGCCCAGGAGTTCGAGACCTGCCTGGGCAATATAGCGAGACCCCGTTCTCCACAAAAAGGAAAAAAACAAAAAGACAAAAAAAAAAAAATAAGCGTAACTTCCCTCAAATTTATGTCAACAACTTCTAAATTGTTTGTATTAGTTCCTTGTTATCCTTTAAATGGATGCCAGATCTGTAGTGATAACTCTTATTTCATTCCTGATATGGCTGATTTTTGTCTTTTTTTGTTTTTGTCAGTCTTGCCAGATCTGTAGTGATAGCTGTGTTTCATTTCTGATATGGGTGATTTGTGTCTTTTTTAGATTTTTGTCAGTATTACTAGAGGTTTATCAGTTTTACTAATTTTTTTCATAGAGCCAGCTTCTTATATCACTTTCACTGTTGTTTTCCTGTTTTTAATCTTACAGATATGCTTTCTTATTTTTACCTGTCCAATGCTTGCTTTGTGTGTGTTTTGCTCTTATTTTTCTAGTTTGCCTAGGTTAGAATCTGGATTACTGATTTGAGGCCTTTCCTCTTCTCTCACATAAGCATTAAGTGATAGAAATTTCTTACAAATCTCTGCTTTACCAGCAGGTAGATATATATTTTGGTATATTTTCATTTTTATTCAGTTCTGTGTGTTTTGTGATTTCCTTTGAGACTTTTTATTTGACTCATTATTTATTTATAAGTTTGACATATAATTTCCAAGTCTTTGAAGTTTTTCTCATTGTCTTTTCTGTTATCGATTTCTAGTTTGATTTCATTGTGGGCAGAGAACATTCTCTGTATGATTCCAGTTATTCTAGGAATCAGTCCTAAGACACATTATAATTAAAGTTCTTATTGCTAATTTTCAGCTTATCACTTATCTCCATTTTGATGTTTGTTGATTGTGTCTTCTGATTCAAGTTGTGATTTTTCTAATTCTTGGTATGACAAGTGATTTTTAACTGTATTCTCGACATTTTGGGTCCTTTTTTTCCTTGTTTGGCAGGCAGTCTTCCTGTTGAAGCATTGCCCAGGAGCCAGGTGAGTGTATATGCCCAGCTCCCTGTTCAGCCTTACTGACACCACTCTGACCAAAGTGGAATGCTTAGAAACATGCCTCAGTCCAGATGACGAAGTGGAATTTAAGCTCTCTCACCAGCTCTATTTGACATTTTTGTGGTAAAAGTGAGGCATTGCGTTGCACTGTCATGTTGCCCTTGAGTCCGGGGGATAAGATCAATAACATGAGAAAAAACATCTGGGCCCCACTGCCACCTGGGAAGAAGCAGGGGCAACTCACGCTGCTTTGTTTCTGCGAGGTGTGGCTGAAGCTCATTTCCCAGCTGCGCCTTGTGGTCCTTGGGAGGTGGAGGTGGGAAGTATAATGCCAGCCCTTCCACCTCCCACCACCTCTTTCCTCCTCATACCAGGGGGAGTTGGGGGTTCAGCTCCCCACTGGACCCCGTTGATACCAGAGGATTGGGGAACGGGAATGTTGCCTATTCTGCTTCACACCCCCTCATTCTGCTTCATTGATGGTAAATGAGTGTGGACGCTCAGCTCCCGTTGAAGCTCCCCAATGCTTGGGGCAGTGGACACAGGAGTGCCAACTAGCACTTCCTCATACTGCACTGTTAGTCTTGTTGACACCAACTGGATGTGGGGGCTTGTCTCCCACTGGGCCTCTTAAGACTAAAGTATGGGGGAAAGTAGAGTGTATACAGGTCCCCACTTGCACAGCTGCTCAGTGTCCTGGATGCTGGGAAAAAAGGTTCAGGTCCCCACTGGGTCCCACTGATGTACAGGCAGATGGTGAGCCTGGTGTTGACTAATCTCGCGTTAAACCGCCCTGTTAAAACTTGTTGCTGCTGGATGAGGCACAGCTCGCAGCTGGACCCCGATGACACCACCCTGGCAGCGGAACTGCAGCACTGCCCATTTCTACCTGATGGGGGGAAATCATCTTTTTTGCTCAAGTCACCACTGCCACCCAGCAGGGGAATCAAAGTGCCACCTGCTTCTTCCAGTTGGGGTATGGAAAATTAGCTCTCTGATCAGCCCGGAAACCACCCGGCGAGGGAATCAAAGCATCACATGGTCTTTCTAGACACAATAGAAGATGAGCCCCATGTTTATCCCTCTGACACCATCTGATGGGAGAAGTAGATTGATTCCACTTCTGCAGAGCAGGAGTGTTGGATAGACGATTAGCTCCGTGTTCATCCTCCCTAAACTGGGGGTTGGAAGACAATATGGTGTTTTTAACTGGTATTTAACTGGAGTAGCATGGGTATTCCCAAAAATATATTCAGTTGTTAGGTCATATTTTCCACAGACCTTTGGCAAAGGGGGATAGATATTTCTTATAGCTTGTTCTGAATTGAAGGATTCTGCAGCCCCCTATTTGGGATCTATGGGAGGCAATAAAGAATCCCAGGTAGCTCACAGCCATATTGTTCTGCAAGTCCTGAGGTCCTTAGACAGTCTGTCCCTCTCAGAGTCTTCCTATGTGTATGTGTTCTATTGTGTCCAGAGTTTCTAAGTTGTAAGGTTGAGGAATGGGGCTACCCTGCCTGAACAGAACCAGAAGTCTGCCTACTAGCTTTTTGCTTTATTTATTAAGCAAAGGAGAACAGGAAGGAGAAAGAAAGAGAGAATTTCCTTTAACTTCTTTGATGCATAATTATCAATAATTCACCCATTTGTTTTTAGAACATTCAGAGAGCTATGTACCCAACACTGCAGTCAGTTTTGGAACATTATTATCACCCCAGAAAGAAACCCTTTGGATTTTTGTTTGTTTGTTTGTTTTGTTTTAAGACAGAGTTTTGCTCTTGTTGCCCAGGCTGGAGTGCAATGGCATGATCTCAGATCACTGTAACCTCTGCCTCCCAGGTTCAAGTGATTCTCCTGCCTCAGCCTCCCAGGTATCTGGGATGATAGGCATGTGCTACTGTGCCTGTCTAATTTTGTGTTTTTAGTAGAGATGGGGTTTTACCATGTTGGTCAGGCTGGCTGGTCTCAAACTCCTAACCTCAGGTGATCCACCCATCTCAGCCTCCCAAAGTGCTGGGATTACAGGCGTGAGCCACCACACCCGGCCACCTTGTTGTGCTCTTTAGCAAGCACCAGTTCCCGTTTGTTCTTCTCCTTCCCTCTAGCCCATGGAGCCACCAGACTATTTTTTCTGTCCTACACATTTCATTTTTTCTGGACATTTTGTATAAATGGAACCATATAAATACATGGTCTTTTGTGGTGGGCTTTTTTCACCTAGCATGTTTTCAAGGTTCATCCATGTTGTAGCATATGTCAGTACTGCTTCCTTTTTATGGCTGAATAATTTTCCATTGTGTAGGTATACCACATTCTATTTATCCATTCCCCTGATGGGCATTTGGATGCTTTTCACTGTTTTGCTATTATGAGTAATAATAAAACCTGAGTTTTTGTGTGAGCTATGTGTTTTTCTTGGGTATTTACCTAGGAGGAAAGATCTGGGTCAATTTGGTAACTCTGTTTATCATTTGAGGAACTGCCGGACCATTTTCCAAAGTATTTGCATCATTTTATATACCTACCAGCAGTAGATAAGGGCTCTCATTTTTTCTACATCCTCTCATTTTTTTTACATCCTCACTGATGCTTATTATTAATCTGACATTTGATTGTAGCCATTCTAGTAGGTTTGAAGTGGTATTCGTTATGGTTTTAATATGCATTTCCTTAGTGACTAGTGATGTCGAGCATTTTTTTATGTATTTATTGAAACTTTCTACATCTTGTTTGGAGAAATGCCCATTCAAATTATTTGCTCTTTTTAAATTATTGAGATATAAGTCACATACCATAAAATTTACCCTTTTGAGGTAGTCATTGGTTTTCAGATACACTTAAGGCTGCAAAATAATCAGCACTATTTAAATCCAGAATATTTTCATCAAACCAAAAAGAAATTTTCTACCAGTTAGCACTTGGGAATACATAGGAATAAGCAAACTCAGTTTCTCCTGCTACACTCTTATGACATGTTTCTGACACAAGATGTGTGGGTTTTTTCCCCACACACCAAGCCAGCAATACATTCTTCAGGGGACTCCAGATGGATGTCCTCCAATTTAATTCTGACATTATCTACCTAGAGATAGTGTCAGATCCCACAGGTTGAGGGCTCAGTCTTATAAGATTGCCTCCTACTTCTGATGCCAGTCACAAGCCCCAGCTTGTTTAACCTGTGCTTCTGACTGATTGGCTATAAATTGGGGTTCCCACACCCCTCTCTTTGTTTTTGATTAATTTGCTTATAGTCACTCACACTACTCTAGGAAACACATTTACCAATTTATTACAAATGCTGTTACAAAGGATACAGATGAAGAGATGCGTAGGGTGAGGTATGGGGGAAGAGGCACAGAGCATCCATGCTGACCCCACTTGTGCCACCCACTGCAACCTGCATGTTCTCAGCTTGCTGAACCTTGTCCTTCTGAGCTTTTATTGAGGCTTCATCACATGGACATGATTGACCAAACCACTGGTCATTGTTGATCAGCTTAAACTTCAGCCCTCTCCCCTCCCCAGAAGCTGGGAGTTGGTGCTGAAAGGCCCAACGCTGTAATCCTACCTTGGCCTTTCCAATGGCCAGCCCCCATCCTGAAGCTACTTAGGGGCCGACAGCCCCAGTCAACTTGTTAACATACAAAAAGATACCACCTTGGAGAGTCTGAGGACTGCAGGACCTATATGCCAAGAAACAGAGACCAAGACCAAATATATATTTCACAATATCCCCACAGTCAGTACCCATTCCACTTTCACCCTAGTCCCCCTGGCAAACACTAATCTACTTTCTGTCCCTGTCAATTTGCCTCTTTGGGTCATTTCATATAAATACTGTCTGTTGTAATTTACTGGTGTCCTTTCTTTCACGTGGATTCACATTAATCTTGGGCAGGCGTCCCCCAACTTTTTACACAGGGGGCCAGTTCACTGTCCCTCAGACCGTTGGAGGGCCATCACATACTGTGGTGCGCCTCTCACTGACCACTAATGGAAGAGGTGCCCTTCCTGAGGTGCGGCGGGGGCCGGAAAAATGGCCTCAGGGGGCCGCATGCGGCCCGCGGGCCGTAGTTTGGGGACGCCTGATCTTGGGTATTTGCTTTTAATCTGAAGAGCCTCCTTAAAATTCTTATAAGCTGAGTCTGGTAGCAACAAATTCTCTTCTTTTTGTTTACCTCGGAATGCCTTTATTTCCCCGTTATTTTTGACAGATAATCTTGCTGCATGTAAGATTCTTGATTGACAGCTTAATATTTAGCACTCTGAATTTGTCATTCCTCTGCTTTCTAGTCTCCATGGTTTCTGATGAGACATAAATTATTAATCTTTTTAAGGTTTCTTTGTATACAAGGAGTCATTTTTCTCTTTGAGCATTTTTGCTATGATGTGTTTTAATGTGAATCTATTTGTGTATATCCTACTTAGAGTTTATTGAACTTCTTGGATGTGTAGATTAATGTTTTTCATCAGATTTGGGAAGCTTTAAGCCATCATTTCTAAGTTTTTTCTGCTCCTCTCTCAACTCTCTTTCTGTTCACTTGTGAGGTATATGTTTGTTCACTTAGTGATATTCCACATTTCTCTGAGGCTCTGTTCATTTTTTCACTTTTCTCTGTGTTTTTCAAAGTGCATAATCTCTATCAGTCTATCTTCAGGTTCTCTGATTCTTCCTTCTGCCACTTCGGCTCTTCTGTTGACTCCTCTAGGGAATGTTTCATTGTTTTTATACTTTTTAACTTCTGAATTTCCATTTACTTCTTTTTTTATAATTTCCGTCTCTTTATTGGCGTTTTCTATCTGAAGTACTGTCATCATAGCTTCTTTCGCTTCTTTAAACATGGTTTCCTTTAGTTCTTTGAACATGTTTGTCATGGCTGCTTTGAAGGCCTCACAGGTAGTGTCTATTGACTACTCTTTTTTCTGTGTATGGGTCATATTTTTTTATTTCTTTCTATGTCTCATACTTTTTGTTGAAAACTGGACATTTTAGGTAATATTTTTTAGCACCTGTAGATACTCTTCCCTCCCTGGGCTTGTTTTTGTTGTTACATGCTTGTCTATTTGGTCAGAGACTTGATTAGACTATTGTAGTGATGGACTAGTCTTTTTTCTTCGTAGTTTAAAGCCTCTGACGTGACTCCTAAGAGAGCATGGCCTTGGCCAAGCAAACAATCACCCCGAGAAGACAGTGGTTTTTGTTTTGTTTTGTTTTTTTAAACAGTGTACCCTTTCTCTCTTCCACGCATCTCTCTGTTATGCTGTCTCAGTTGGTAGCACACCAGGTTTTGGGTTCCACTAATCACCTACTGATCCCTCTGCTGTTTTTGACAAAGCCCCGGATCTTCTGTTGCCCCACAGTCTGATCTAATTAAGTTTGGGCAGTGGTCGTTTTTGAGGTCAGTCTTGGAGGTTTGCTTAGTTGTCTCCCTGGTTCTCTCTGGCAAGCTAGCCTGACTACAGTTCAGTTTATTGCTCTCATGAAGCTATGAGGCTACTCTTACTAATAACTGCTTAACCAAAGCCTCCATTTTTTTTGAAAGCATCCTAGGCTTGAACTTCCCCATGCTGTGTTTCAGATAAAGATAGTTTTGCAGGGGAAGAGCTTCAGAATTCTGTTTTTAAGGCCCACTCCTCTTTCTGGATGAAGTCTACTAGCCATGTCTCTGGAGCTTGAGGCTGGGACAACAGCCCACTTCTCTGAGTGATACCCCTGCATTGCAAGCTAAGCAGGAGTGTTAGTTTCTGATCTTCTTGGCTTCTCTAAGTATAGAGTCTTTGACCTACAGATGAGGTGGAGCAGGGGCAACTCGGAGAAGCCAGCCAGGGTAAGGAGGAAATCCATATCGTAGGGCAGCCCAGCAGTGATGAAGCCTGGGCAAGATAACACCTGTGTGGGAGAGTGACCTGGCCTGGGTGTTAGAACATTCCCAGGCATCCGAGCTTGGGTCAGCTTGGGAGGGTTCCTGTGTGGTAGGGTGACCCTGCATGGAATATTGGAACATAGGCAAGGCGAGGAGAGCATTTACCCAGGTAGGTGGCAGCAGTAGCCTGGCATAGGTATTAAGAGTCCAGATGGGATGAGAGAGGCATCCACATGGAAGAGGGAGCAGAGGCAGTGATGGCAGACTGGTTACGTGTGGGGGGCTTGGTTAATTAGGTAAATATATTTAAAATTATGGTAGCCACACTTCTCCCGGAGTTATAGGTACAATTGTGGAAAGGGTGGAAATGAGGGGAAGCTCTATGGTGTTGGCTTGGAATTGGTGGTATCAGGGTAAATGCCTTTTTCCATATGTATATATTCACACACAGAGACATAAATGTAGATGTAAAGTGCGGTATTGTGTGTGCCTATGTATAATATGCATATTCTTTAGCTCTGTCCACCCAGAGGGCCTGGCAGCAGTAATACCCTAATGGCAGTGAGCATACTTAACACGCAGACATTAGTTTCTAGATGCCATTCCTTTTTTTTTTCTTTCTTTCTTTTTTTAGGCAGTCTCACTCTGTTGCTTGGGCTGGAGTGCAGTGGCATGGTGTCTTGGATCATCACAACCTCTACCTCCTGGGTTCAAGTGATTCTCCTCCCTCAGCCTCCAGATTAGCTGGGCCTACAGGCATGTGCCACCATGCCCAGCTAATTTTTGTATTTTTTAGTAGAAATGGGGTTTCACGATATTGGACAGGCTGGTCTCAGACCCCTGACCTCATGATCCACCAACCTCAGCCTCCCAAAGTGCTGGGATTACAAGCATGAGCTACCACACCTGGCGATACCATTCTTTACTAATAAATGCAAGGCTTCTGAGTCTAATCATGAGGAAACAGCATGCCCAAATTCTACAAAATAAGTGGCGTATACTCTCCAAAAGTGTCAATGTCATCAAAGTCGAGGAAAGACTGAGGAATTTGTTCTAGTGTGAAATAGGTGAAAGAAACAGGACAACTAAATGCAATGTATCCTTTTGCTGTAAGGAACATTTTTGGAGCAATCAGTGAGGCTTGAATGAGGTCTGAGGAACAGAAGGCAAGTAGTAATATCTCAGCCATAATTTTCTGATTTGGCGTAATTTTCAAGAATGTCTTTGTGGGAAATATACACTAAATTATTTGGATTAATGGGGCAGCATTTCTGTTACTCTCAAAAATTCAAGGAAAATACACATACATACATACATACATACATACATACATTTTTGAGATAGTCTCACTCTGTGACCCAGACTGGAGTACAGTGGTGTAATCTCAGCTCACTGCAACCTCTGCCTCCCAGGTACAAGTGATTCTCCTGCCGCAGCCTTCTGAGTAGCTGCGACTACAGGCGCGCACCACCATGCCCACCTCGTTTTCCTATTTTTATTAGAGACAGGGTTTCACCATTTTGGCCAGGCGGGTCTCTAACTCCTGACCTCAGGTGATCTGCCTGCCTCGGCCTCCCAAGGTGCTGGGATTATAGGCATGAGCCACTGTGCCCAGCCAAGGAAAAATATTCTTTGTACTCTTTTGTAACTTTTCTTTAAGTTTGACATTGATTCAAAGTAAAGAGGTAAAATATTGTTAAAAATATATAGGCCAGGCATGGTGGCAGACACCTGTTTTATTGGCTGCCAAGGAGGCTGAGGGAGGAACATTGTTTGAGGCCAGAAATGTATGACTCCACTGAGCTATGATCACATCACTGTTCTCTAGCATGTGTGACAGAGCAAGGTATTGACTTTTTTAAAATTACAAATTAAAACTAAAGCGTTCAGTTGTGTTGGATGCTGCTGCACAGTCAAATAGGAACTCTAAAAGAGTCCACCTTGAAACATCATCAGAAACCTTGGCAAGAGCAGATGGAGTTGAGAGTGGAAGCAGAGACCAGAGCTGAGTAGGCTAGGGATGGGACCTGCGGCATGTGGAGGTGGCAGGTCAGTCACCTTGGTTTGGAGGTTTAGCTACGAAGGGGAGAGAATAAAGGTCCTCAGAAGAAGGGAAATCATAGTGAAAGATCTAGAAACAATGACATATACCCAGGAATATTTGAAAAACAGAAATAGCGAAAGTCTTGGAAAAGTTCTGTCTTCAGATATTTGGAAATATTTCAAGACAAAGAGATGCTTTATTCTTTATTTTTAGTAGGAAGAACCAGAACCAATGCTTACCGAATGGATTTTAACTCTGCACTAGAGAACATTTGAAGCCCAGCGTGGTGCAGGCATCTGTAGTCCCAGCTATACAAGAGGCTGAGGCAGGGGGATCCCTTGAGCCCAAAAATTTGAGCCCAGCCTGGGCCACATAGTGAGATCCCCACCACTAAAGAAGGAAAGAAGGAAAACATTTGAGCCGTCTAACAGTGGAATAGTTCCCATTTGTAAAGTGAGCCTCTTGTCACAAAAAGTAGGGAACACGAGGCTGGAAATTCAGCTGTTCAGCAAATTCCTGGAAGTGACTTCTCCATGGTCTTAAGAATGCGGATAGATGGGCCTCCCACACCCACCAGGCACCCACTGCATTCTCAGCCTATTGTTCTATGACTGTAGGAAGTAATGGGCCCTTTCTGAAATCTTGAGTATAGAAGGAAATTACCAGTTCTTGGTGTTCTAGACCTCACTTTTCAGTGTTTTACCTGCCCACTTGTAGAAATTAAGGAAGAAAAAACTCAGTACTCACTGGTACATTTTAGTGAGTTTCTTTGTTGTATTTATTGTGCCATATATATATATACATATATATATATATATATATATATATATATTTAATGGCACATTAGGTTCTGGGGTACATGTGAGGAACATGCAGGATTGTTGCACAGGTACATACATGGCAATGTGGTTTGCTGCCTCCATCCCCATCACTTATATCTGGCATTTCTCCCCATGTTATCCTTCCCCAACTCCCTACCCCCCGAAGTCCCTCCCCCTAGTCCCCCACAACAGACCCCAGTATGTGCTGCTCCCCTCCCTGTGTCCACGTATTCTCATTGCTCAACACCTGACTATGAGTGAGAACATGCAGTGTTTGATTTTCTGTTCTTGTGTCAGTTTACTGAGAATGATAGCTTCCAGGTTCATCCGTGTCCCTACAAAGGACACAAACTCATCGTTTTTTATGGCTGCATAATATTCCATACTGTATATGTGCTACATTTTCCCTGTCCAGTCTATCATTGATAGGCATTTGGGTTGGTTCCAGGTATTTGCTGTTGTAGACAGTCCTGCAATGAACATACATGTGCACATGTCCTTATAGTAGAACGATTTATAATCCTTTGGATATATACATAGTAATGGGATTGCTGGGTCAAATGGAATTTCTGTTTCTAGGTCTTTGAGGAATCGCCACACTGTCTTGCACAATGGTTGAACTAATTTACACTCCCACCAACAGTGTAAAAGTGTTCCTATTTCTCCACATCCTCTCCAGCATCTTTTTCTCCAGATTTTTTTTTTTTTTTTTTTGAGACGGAGTGTCGCTCTTGTTACCCAGGCTGGAGTGCAATGGCACGATCTCGGCTCACCGCAACCTCCGCCTCCTGGGTTCAGGCAATTCTCCTGCCTCAGCCTCCTGAGTAGCTGGGATTACAGGCACGCGCCACCATGCCCAGCTAATCCAGATTTTTTAATGATCACCATTCTAACTGGCGTGAGATGGTATCTCAGTGTGGTTTTGATTTGCATTTCTCTAATGACCAGTGATGATGAGCTTTTTTCATATATTTGTGGGCCCCGTATATGTCTTCTTTTGAAAAGTGTCTATTCATATCCTTTGCCCACTTTTGAATGGGTTTGTTCGTTTGTTTCTTGTAAATCTGTTTTAGTTCTTTGTAGATTCTGCTTATTAGCCCTTTGTCAGATGGGTAGATTGCAAAAATTTTTTCCCATTCTGTTGGTTGCCGGTTCACTCTAATAATTGTTTCTTTTGCTGTGCAGAAGCTCCTTAGTTTAATTAGATCCCATTTGTCTATTTTGGCTTTTGTTGCCAATGCTTTTGGTGTTTTAGTCATGAAGTCCTTGCCTATGCCTGTGTCCTAAATGGTTTTGCCTAGGTTTTCTTTTAGGGTTTTTATGGTGTTAGGTCTTATGTTTAAGTCTTTAATCCATCTGTAGTTAATTTTATTGTACGTTGTCAGGAAGAGGTCCAATTTCTGCTTTCTACACATGGCTAGGCAGTTTTCCCAACACCATTTATTACAGGGAATCCTTTCCCCATTGCTTGTTTTTGTCAGGTTTGTCAAAGATCAGATGGTTGTAGATGTGTGGCGTTGCCTTCAGAGCCTCTGTTCTGTTCCATTGGTTTATATCTCTGTTTTGGTACCAGTACCATGCTGTTTTGATTACTGTAGTGTTGTAGTATAGTTTGAAATCAGGTAGTATGATGCTTCCAGTTTTGTTCTTTTTGCTTGGAATCGACTTGGCTATGTAGATTCTCTTTTGGTTCCATATGAAGTTTAAGGTGGTTTTTTCCAGATCTGTGAAGAGGGTCATAGGTAGCTTGATGGGGATAGCATTGAATCTATAAATTACTTTGGGCAGTATGGCCATTTTCACAATATTCATTCTTCCTAACCATGAGCATGGAATGTTTCTCTATCTGTTTGTGTCCTCTCTTATTTCCTTGAGCAGTGGTTTGTCGTTCTCCTTGAAGAGGTCCTTTACATCCTTTGTTAGTTGTATTCCTAGGTATTTTATTCTCTTTGTAGCAATTGTGAATGGGAGTTCATTCTTGATTTGGCTCTCTTTAAGTCTGTTATTGGTGTATATGAATACTTGTGATTTCTGCACATTGATTTTGTATCCTGAGACTTTGCCGAAGTTGCTTATCAGTTTCAGGAGATTTTGTGCTGAGATGATGGGGTCTTCTAAATATACAGTCATGTCACCTGCAAATAGAGACAATTTGACTTCCTCCTTTCCTAATTGAATACCCTTTATTTCTTTTTCTTGCCTGATTGCTCTGGCTAGAACTTCCAATTCTATATTGAATAGGAGTGGTGACAGAGGGCATCCTTGTCTAGTGCCAGATTTCAAAGGGAATGCTTCCAGTTTTGCCCATTCAGTATGATATTGGCTGTAGGTTTGTTATAAATAGCTTCTATTATTTTGAGATATTTTCCGTCAATACCTAGTTTATTGACAGTTTTTGGCATAAAGGGCTCTTGAATTTTGTTGAAGGCCTTTTCTGCATCTGTTGAGATAATCATGTGGTTTTTGTTTTCGGTTCTGTTTATGTGGTAGATTACATTTATAGACTTGCATATGTTGAACCAGCCTCGCATCCCCAGGATGAAGCCTACTTGATCATGATGGATAAGCGTTTTGATGTGCTATTGCAGTCGGTTTGCCAGTATTTTATTCAAGATTTTTGCATCTGTGTTCATCATGGATATTGGCCTGAAGTTTCCTTTTCTTGTTGAGTCTCTGCCGGGTTTTGGTATCAGGATGATATTGGTCTCATAAAATGATCTGTAAAGAATTCCCTCTTTTTGGGTTGTTTGGAATAGTTTCAGGAGTGGTAACAGCTCCTCTTTGTATGTCTGGTAGAATTCAGCTGTGAACCCATCTGGACCTGGGCTTTTTTTGGTTGGTAGGCTATTAATTGCTGCCTCAACTTCAGCCCTTGTTATTGGTCTATTCAGGGTTTCAACTTCTTCCTGATTTAGGCATGGGAGGGTGCAAGTGTCCAAGAATTTATCCATTTCCTCCAGGTTTACTGGTTTATGTGCATAGAGTTGTTTGTAGTAGTCTCTGATGGTAGTTTGTATTTCCGTGGAATCGGTGACGATATTCCCTTTATCATTTTTTATTGCATCTATTTGATTCTTCTGTCTTTTTTATTAATCTGGCTAGTAGTCTGTCTATTTTGTTGATCTTTTCAAAAAACCAGCTCCTGGATTTATTAATTTTTTGAAAGGTTTTTTGTGTCTCTCCTTCAGATCTGCTCTGATCTTAGTTATTTCTTGTCTTCTGCTAGCTTTTGAGTTTTTTTGATCTTGCTCCTCTAGCTCTTTCAATTTTGATGATAGGGTATCCATTTTAGATCTTTCCTCATTTCTCATGTGGGCATTTATTGCTATAAATTTTCCTCTAGACACTGCTTTAAATGTGTCCCAGAGATTCTGGTATGTTGTGTCTTCATTCTCTGGTTTCGAAGAGCATGGTTATTTCTGCCTTCATTTCATTGTTTATCCAGTCAACATTCAAGAGCCAGTTGTTCAGTTTCCATGAAGTTGTGAGGTTCTGAGTTAGTTTCTTAATCCCGAGTTCTAATTTGATTGCACCGTGGCCTTAAATATTATTCTAAATTTTGTTCTCATGTCCACAAGTGCGTTCATTTGTCTTCATCTGCCACATCTATGCAGGATATAGTCACAGCACCTCATTGTTGGGAACACTGAGCAAGCTTGCAGAAAGGGCTGTTTGTACCTTGCAGAATCCTGTTTACGTTAGGCTTGACTTCCTTAGACATTGGCACAGGATTACTGACTGTGTAGTAACTGGGGTCAGCTCAGTTGTTTTATGTTTATTTGAGGTCAACCCTGGTCTCAGGATTTCACCACAGAGATTATTCTTGAGGGGATCTATAAACCATCCCTTCCTTAGCTTGGTCCAAAT
This sequence comes from Saimiri boliviensis, assembly GCF_048565385.1. NCBI lineage: Eukaryota > Metazoa > Chordata > Mammalia > Primates > Cebidae > Saimiri > Saimiri boliviensis. The sequence continues at coordinate 237,529,603 of NC_133450.1, read as the reverse complement.
ACATCCTACCCCTTATCTAATGAAATTAGTTTACATTTTTAGTATGGTTGAAAGCAGTACTTTTGACTTTTCTCTGTAGATGTCCCCAGATGTTGGTTCTCTAGTCCATGGATTTGTCTATGCAGAGCTCACCACTCTTTCTCTTTCTCTAAGTTAACATTCTCAGAAGCACAGACTTGCCTAGAAATCTTTGTAGACTCCCTCTTACTCAGATAGCAAACATACAACTCCTTAGTTTGAGCATTTAGGGCCTCCTGCCAGTAAGTTCATGTTCTTACCATGCAGACCTCTCTGCAGCTGCTGTTTCTGTGTTGCGTTAGGGTCCTGCAGGCCTTGCCTACAATAATCCTCATGTAATTCCTCCGACAGGAAAGCTGTGCTTTCTTCCATGGCTGTTTTCTAAATAACAAAGGCGTGATACTACACATAGAGTAGCAATTTGGACACTAAATTGAGATTCTGTGTCCCTGTCTTATTTGACAAAAGTGCACATTGTTGGGGAGATGGAGGCGGCATTTTAAAAGGAACTTGGTATATAGCATTAGTAATCATTAAAAGAAAAAAAAAAAAACAGAAAATAACCTTATCTCTGGCAGTACAGTAGTTGTTTCTGTGCACACACATCTGCAATACCATTTGTACAGAGAGAGAGTGAGCAAGCGAGGGCGAGGGCGCAGCCTGACATTAACAAGGGAGGAGGCGGACAATGAGTACATTAGCGGTTGTTGCACTTTCTGTTTTCTTTATATCCTTTATCTTCACGTTGCAACCTCCCCCTCATCTGGTTCCTTAAAAAAATGTGATACTTAGTGAGTTTTCTTTATATGCCTCTGCCAAGACATTATTGAAGCTTCCTTTTTCCCCTCACTGCAACAAAAGGCACAGAATGGTGTTTGAGTTTTTCAGAGGCATGGCTTCTGTAACTGTCCAACAGAGGCATAACTAAGAATCAGGTTTTCATAGTCTGAAAATGTCAAGTTAAATGTCTTCCGATAATATATCACCTCTAAAAATGTCTTTATTTGTTCTATCCAAGTATTTCTTTGATAGTTTTACCAAGAAAAAAGTAAGAGTGGTTTTGGTTGTGAAAAATAGAATATTTTAATAATGTTGTAAGGTGTCCAGCATATCCCACTTTATTACAATTAACTTTTCTCTACACTATTTAAAAGAGGAGTAGAAAGAGAATTTTTTTCAAAATATCCAGAGACAGGCTATGAAAGGAATAACAGAATTTAAGCCTTTTAATGTGTGTGTAAAAGGCAGTGTTTGCATCATGAAGACAGTTTTCTAAATTCATTACAATATTTTGGGGGTAGTTCTTTGAGTAGTTAGATCTTCTAAGTGCATTTGAGAAACAAAATTTAGTAATAAATGTATTTAAAATTTATATTATTCTTCCCTCTATTTGAACAGTTGTTCCAAAATGCAATCTGTTCAATAGGATTTTGCCCGTTCATATCTAAGTGGGAATCAGTACTTTCTTTGTTTGTCACCATGGAAACCAGTCAGCCAATCTGAATGGCTCTTAGATCACACAGAACCATGCAATGCTCCGCGCTCTCAGTGCAAGTTCCTCACTGAGTAAGTGGGGCTGACTCTTCCCTGCCTCTGGCTCTTGCCTCCCAGTGCCATGCAGGTGCACGAAGCAGCCAGGCGGCCCTCAGCTGTGCACTTCCTCAGCTCCTTTCTCCAGGGCCGCCGGCACTCCACCTCGGACCCAGTGCTGCGGCTGCAGCAGGCCCGGCGGGGCTCCGGCTCAGGCTTGGGCTGGGGCTCTGGCTCCCGCTCTGCCACGAAGCTGCTGTCCTCGTCCTCTCTCCAGGTGATGGTGGCCGTTTCCTCCGTCAGCCATGCAGAGGGAAACCCAACTTTCCCCGAAAGAAAAAGTAAAGATCTCTTTCTTCTTATAGGTTGTAATACCTTTGTATGTAAGTTTGAGGAATGGAAATCGGCTGTGTTGTGTTTATACCTTTTTAAATACTGGCAGTTTAGTCTATATTATACTTTTTGCTCTCTGTTATGCTAAGTATTTTAGTGAATAGATAAGAAGATATAAAATGATCAAATGTTTTGTGTTTTTTTAATTAAAAATATAGGTTTTAACAAAACTCATTCTCTCGTAAAACTTTTACAGTTTCTTCTTAATTGCCAGTATATGTGGAGATTATTATATGTGAAAACATTTTTATGTTAAGCGATATATGTCACTTTGATGACAAGGAAACAGTTTTCTTTTCTTGACAAAATGAAGGGGATTTGGCACTGGCTTGTCATCTACCATCCTGAGATAAAATGGAAGCTGTTTCCCATGTTACAGTTTCATCTGGAGAGTGGAATTTTGAATTTTCCTTTCCTTATATGTTCTAGGAAATTTAGGACATCCAACACCAAAGTACACAAAAGTAGGAGAGCGTTTACGGCATGTCATTCCTGGACACATGGCTTGTTCCATGGCGTGCGGTGGGAGAGCTTGCAAGTATGAGAACCCAGCCCGCTGGAGTGAGCAGGAGCAAGCCGTTAAGGGGGTTTACTCTTCCTGGTGAGTGAGCCTGTTGGTTTTTCGTAGTTCTGTCCGTTCTGTGTGAGCCAGGAGCCCGCAGTGTGGGAGGAGCAGTGTGGGGCTTTGAAGTCAGGACCTCACTTTGGCGGTCAGGTCTGGCTTTGCCCAGGCTGTGTGATCTTGGCCTACTGACTCTCAGTTTCTTTATCTGTAAGGTGGAAATAATAAAACCAAAACCATAGATTTGTTTTTTAATTAAGTGAAATGATATACATATAAAGTGTATTGAAGAAATGGGTAATTAGCTCTTAAATTTCAGAAATGTTTAGAAATAATAAAACTTCATCTATAAATTTGAGAAAATTATTAGGTACATGTGTAATTTTTCAGTTTCCTAGTGGTAGCCTTCAGCTTTTATGTTGTTACTGTATTCTCTATGAAAGGTCACATTTTCATACAAATACTCTTCAGTCTACCCTAATAGAGGTTGTATAGTTGTCAGCTCAGTAGACAACATACTTGCTTTTTTTATGGTGTATAAGTACAATTAATATTGTTCTTTAATCATACTGCTTTTTATTACACAGTAAACTAATCAAGTATACCTTTTTGATGTAGTAACATCTGAAAAGTGCTGATAAATCATATTTGAAGCATACTTAGAGGAATTCACTATTTAATACTAGTAGTGAATTATATTATGCATCAAGAACCCATTTTTAAATTAGATATTTGTTAACTGATATATCCAGCTTACAACCTGTACTTTTTGCTCAGTACATCTGTAGTGATACAGTCTGGGGTCCACTGTCATTATCGTTTGCCACAGATCATATAATGGTCCATCACTATCATACTAATAGTATGAAGAATGAAATATTCATAGACAAGAAAATTTCTAATAATGTAGCTTAGGTTTTTGCATATTTTTGCTAGTCACATGAGTCTTTTTCACCTCTGCTGCTTTCACATTACGTCCTCCCTCGTCTTACACTAATTATCATTGAAACGCAGGCGTCCCAAACCTTCTGTTTAAACCACATGCCTTTTTTCTGAGGGAAAGGTGTCATTTTGGCTCCCGCTCTGCCAGTCTCTGTTATTCCTCTGAGATTCATGTGACCCACATCTTCCAACAGACTATCTTGTATATCTCATTAGGCCACTGATGAAAAATTTGAACAGAACAGAGTGAAGCCAGAGCCCAGAGGCCTGACAAGAGTAATAGTCATTTATTGGGCATCTGTCTACCCATTCATTTGGCTCAGTAAATATCCATTTGGCTGGAGGCCAGTCAGTGTGCTACATGCTTTCGTATTATTACCTTTTATCTTCATAAAACTCTTGTGAGCTGTGAATGCGATTTTATTGATGACAGAATTGAGTTCCAGAGAGACCAAGCAATTTGTTACCAAGCTAGAAAGTAGAAAAGCCAGCATTTGAAACCAAGCCCAACTGACTCTGGAGCCCATATTTGTCACCAAATTACAGTAACTCAGCTTTTATTCGTAACTGCATGCCAGGATTTGTGCCAAAGACTTTATATCCACATCATAATGAATTCTCACATCAAACCCTGTGAGGCAGGCATTATTATCCCCATTTAACAGCTTAGGTAACTGAGGTTCAGATGGTTGAATAACTAAAAATATCTCCCAGTTGGCCCTCCTCTTAAGTCACTACCCAGTGGATAACAATCTAGACTGTTACTTTACCACCAGCTGAGTTTTCTCCGTCACGTCTACTAGAAACTCTTGAGAGTCCTTGAAAATACTTTGCTGGAATCCACAAATAATTTATGTCCTGGAGTTTTTTCCAGGGATTTAAGAAACTAGAGTCTCTTAGAGCTCTAATCATGCAAAATTGAAGCCATATTTGTATAAGAATATTCTTACACAGGTACCCAAAATCTCAGAATTCATCACTAAAGAACTCATGTTTGTAACCTAATATCATCTGTACCCCAAAAACTATCAGCATTTTTTATATTAACTTAAAAAAAGCATAATATCTAACAATACCTTTACTACACAACCTTTTGTACAAGAAAAAGCAGATAAATAAGAATTAATTTTCATATTTGCAAAAAGAAACACTAAGATGATAAACACAAAATTAATACACATGATTACATATGGGGAACAGACTGGATGGAGTGGATGAAAACGGGTGAGAGCAAACATTTTCGTGCATACATTTTTGTATTGTTTTGATTTTATTGAACCATGAAACTGTATTACCTGTTCAAATAAAATTTACACACAGAAAAGAATATTCTAACAGAATTGTTGAAATCATAGAAAAAAATCATCTCTCAGGGCTGGAACATCGCTTTGGGCTGGAGCTTCCTAGGTTTCGGCACATCTCACCAGTCCCTCCACCCGTTTGCAGGGTCACTGATAATATACTGGCCATGGCCCGCCCATCCTCTGAACTCCTGGAGAAGTACCACATCATTGAGCAGTTCCTCAGGTAAACGCCGTGGTGTTCACACAACGAGTGAGCAGACTCGTGTTTTTCTTTCATTGCCTTTGTTTTCAAATAAAAAAGTGCTTTCATTTTAACAATAGGCAGTGAAGTGTATTTCAAATAAGAAATTAAGATTTTGAAAGTAATTAATAATGTTGATTAATACCAAAAATGGTTAATTTTTTTTTTTAATGCTAGCTCCCAATATGACTGACTGCTCTTTTTCCTTTAAGCCATGGCATAAAAACAATAATCAACCTCCAACGCCCTGGTGAGCATGCTAGCTGTGGGAACCCTCTGGAACAAGAAAGTGGCTTCACATACCTTCCTGAGGCTTTCATGGAGGCTGGCAGTAAGTTCCTCCCACCCTCCTCTCATGAATTATCAAGGACAGCACTCAGAGACTTTTCTCTGCTGGGTTCTTAGATTAAAAAGGTGATGGAAATAAATACCGCCTGCACAGTAGTAGGGTTCCAAAAAAAAAAAAAAAAAGCTACCATTCGTGTTGCTGTTGAAAGTACAGAATTTCTTTGTTCCTGTAAGAGAGATGTTGGGAGGAGACCCTGTAGTAACAATGATTAACATTAGTTAATGCTTGCAGCATGCCGGCCATTATTATCTCATTTAATCCTTAAAACAGTTATGTAACATAGTCGTTGTTTCTGTTTTACACATGAAGCCACAGGGGCTTAGAGAATTACCTACCCACCGAAGATCACACGGCTTAGAAATGGTAGTCAGGTTTGGAACCTGGACATGATTGTGGTTTTACATGCTCGTTGTCCAGCCCCACTCCCAAAATGATGCCCGAGAATTCTACTTCTAACAATTTCAAAGCCTTCTCAATCACAGGAGCTTTAGGATGAAATACACTCAACATGTGTCCTTCAAACCAAGCTGGAAAGGATAAACAATCTGGAGCTTATTTTTAAGAAGCTGATTTACACTGGATAGAAAATCAGTATGTGCCGTCTTTAGCTATTTATCAGTCATTTAGACACATTTCCTTGCTTAAACAAGAGTGAATGCATTCCCCCCATAGCTGAGTAACTATGGCATGAATCATTGACTTTATTGATTTACAATTCTACTTTGCCGTAATTCTTTCTGGCTGAGTTTCTGCAGGAAATGTCTTAAGTAATATAAAATGTGCTTTGCAAGTAAATGTTAACAGTAAAGTTACTGGGAATGTGAAATCCCTCTTATTTTATGCAGTGTATGCACTGAGATCTACATGCCTCAGTGTAGATCTGTGTACTTTTCATTAATGTGTGTACTTTCATCAATTTCCTGTATGTTGATTTTCTTTTCCTTTTCTTTTTTCTTAGTTTATTTCTACAATTTCGGATGGAAGGATTATGGTGTAGCATCTCTTACGACCATCCTAGATATGGTAAAGGTGATGACATTTGCCTTACAGGAAGGAAAAGTAGCTATCCACTGTCATGCAGGGCTTGGTCGAACAGGTAAGTCCTAAGAGGTGGTTTTATTGTCTCACAGGCATATTTAAATGTAAAAGGAATAAGGTTTCCTAATTTGAGATAAACATTTCTCAGAATCCTGTCAAAGCTTTGGAGTCAGGTGGAAGAAGGGAATAAGTTCTAGTCTTCTGTACCACTGTAGGCTGTCTATAATTAACAATTACATATAGTTTCAAATAGCTAGGAGAATATTGAATGTTCCCAACACAAAGAAATGATAAATGTTTGAAGATTATGCATATACTAAATACACTGATCTGATCACTATACATTATAGGTATTAAAACATCACTATATACCCCATAGATATGTATAATTATTATATGTTAACTTCAAAAATTAAATCAAAAATACTTTTAAGATACTTGAATATTTGAATATTTTTTAAGATACTCTAAACAGTTAGTTACAATGACCATATGTATGTCATTTTGAAGTCTTCGGCAACAATGTGAGTTGAAGAAATTGCAGTTTGAGAGAAGTAAAGTAATTTCCTACATTTAGTAAGTAGCAGGGTCAAGCTTTAAAGCCATGGTTATCTGACTCCAGAGTTCATGTGCTTTCTATTTTTGAAGGTATAAGGATTTTGTTTGTAAAGGAGAGTCTATCTGTGCCTAGAAGTCTATTAAAAAGTCAGTGATTTTACTTAAAAATTCAGCAGAATTTCATTACAACGCTGGTATTAGGGCAAAAACAAAGACCCGAGGGCTGAGATTTTCCTTGTCATCTGCTCCAGGCACATGCACACAACTCTGTCTGCATCATACCTGTGCTCCCACCAGGGAACCTGCCACATGCTTGGGAGCATGCTCAGGGAGGGACTCAGCTCTGCTCGAGACTGGTAGCTCATAGGATCAAGCCAAAACCTCACTGTTTCTAGACATTGACATGATAGCTCTGCAGACATTTTATATTTTTACTAAGATCTTCTGTGTTCTAGTGAGAAAGGTATGATGTTCCTGACTGTGAACTGGAGAGCATGCAGTTTTCAGAGGTTCTGATTTTCATATGTAACAAGATGTTCACAAACTTGGGGATCAAATAGGTATATTTGATTTGCCTTTTACTTTAATATTAATGGACTGTTATATTTGAATTAATTTATTAATTATTACCTTTTCATTAGTTACTCCCTTTAATTAGATGTTAATACGAATACATAATGTTTATACCATTAAGGCTGGCTTCCTTAAGATTGCTTAATTTTCCTAATTGCTTATGGAAAAATAGAGGTATATCGTGGTCTGAAGAAAAACACATATTAGTATAGGCACAAATCTGGAAAAGGAATTGCCAGGAAGAAAAGTAGGCTGTGAATGTGAATAATCCCCAAAGAAGAAACTGCCCTGGTAGGGAGAATGCCAAGCTGTGAAGTGCCAGCAGTTGATGGCAAAGATGGCAGGGTGGGAGGTTCCAAACACAAAGCGTATGGATTGATTGGATGGAAATTCTCAAGAGCTGCTCAGAGTGGAAAATAGAAACAGATTTTCTTTCTCCTGTTGGAATTGAGTAGAACAAGGAGGATAGATGGGCCAGATGATCAGTTTCCCTTCCCTCCTACACACTTCCTCACCTACATTGTGCCTCTGCTGGCACAGCTCTGGGCTACTGAGATGACTCAGTCATGGGGAGGGGGTGCCATATAGACGTTTAATAAAGTTCTATGCAGTAAGGAACATGTAGTAATAATACCTCTACAAAAAGTCATCCAGTTCTCATCGTAATTGTCCTTAGAATGTGTCTCTATTTATACGGTTTTGTAACACACTCAAAGTTTAAATCATCAAGGAGTGATAAACTAAATAAAAATGTAAGCTTTTCTCATACCAGTCTTCTCTTCTTCACTGTTTAGGTGTTCTGATAGCCTGTTACTTAGTTTTTGCAACAAGAATGACTGCTGACCAAGCAATTATGTTTGTGCGGGCAAAACGACCCAATTCCATACAAACCAGAGGACAGCTCCTCTGTGTAAGGGAATTTACTCAGTTTCTAACTCCTCTCCGCAATATATTCTCTTGCTGTGATCCCAAAGCACATGCTGTCACCTTAGCCCAATATCTAATTCGCCAGCGTCATCTGCTTCATGGTTATGAGGCACGACTTCTGAAACACGTGCCAAAAATTATCCACCTAGTTTGCAAATTGCTGCTAGACTTAGCTGAGAACAGGCCAGTGATGATGAAGGACGTGTCCAAAGGACCTGGTCTCTCTGCTGAAATAGAAAAGACCGTGTCTGAGATGGTCACCATGCAGCTGGATACAGAGTTACTGAGGCCTAACAGTGATGTGTCCAACCCGTCTAACCCCACTGCAGTGGCAGCAGATTTTGACAATCGAGACCTGATTTTCTCCAATGAGCAAGAGTTTGACCCCCTTTGGAAGAGGCGGAATGTTGAGTGCCTTCAACCCCTGACTCATCTAAAAAGGCGGCTCAGCTACAGTGACTCAGATTTAAAGCGGGCCGAGAACGTCTTGGAGCAAGGGGAGACTCCACGGACAGTGCCTGCCCAGGTCTTGGTTGGTCACCACCCCAGGCAACAGAAGCTCATAAGCCATTGTTATGTACCACAGTCTCCAGAACCAGACTTACATAAGGAAGCCCTGGTTCGCAGCACACTTTCTTTCTGGAGTCAGTCTAAGTTTGGAGGCCTGACAGGACTTAAAGACAATGGGTCACCAGTTCTCCGTGGAGGGCTCATTCCAAAGGAAGCACAACAGAGTGGAGCTTTCTCTGCAGATGTCTCAGGCTCAAACAGCCCTGGGGAGCCCGTTTCACCCAACTTCACAAATGTCCGTAAGGATCCAAACCCTACTCACCAGCAAGTGTCTCACTGTCAGTGTAAAACTCATGGTGTTGGGAGCCCTGATGCTGTCAGGCAGAAAAGCACGATTCCCCGAAGCCCTCTGGACTGTGGCTCCAGGCCCAAAGCACAGTTCTTGGTTGAACATGAAACCCAGGACAGTAAAGATCTGTCTGAAGCAGCTTCACACTCTATATTGCAGTCTGAATTGAGTGTTGAAGCAAGAAGAATACTGGCGGCCAAAGCCCTAGCAAATTTAAATGAATCTGTAGAAAAAGAGGAACTAAAAAGGAAGGTAGAAATGTGGCAGGTATTATTAGTACTTTATTTAATTATAGATATGTGGGAAATATTTATGTCAGAGCAAAAGTGTAATACATTTTCTCAGACTTCCCAAGTGAAATATGAAGATGCATAATACTTAACTTTCTAACTTCAGGTTTCTCATCTATGATGCGAACCTGATGTTACAGAAAAAGCACAGGGTGTTTGTGTGGTTTCATTTAAATCCGCATATGCAAGAAAGCACTTAGCACAACGCTTGACCCACACAAGGCATTGATATAGGTAGCTTCCTTCTTTCTTTCTGGGTCTGTGGGGGCAACTGGCCCACAACAGACAGCATTAGAAACTCACTTGAAGCATCTTTAATCCGAGGCCTGGCAGAGGGAACCATACTTTGAGGACCACTGAACTAGAGACATAAATAAAATAGTTACTTTCCAAAGCTCATCAGCGCTGGTGCTGAGCAAGGTCAGAAGAGTGAGGCTGTCTCCTTGGCGTCCTCTCCTTCAGACTTGCCAATCCTGCTCTGACAGGGCAACTCTGGGGAATCAGGAGAGCAAGCGGGAGAAACCACGGATTACCGCGTGCCGTTCACTGTAGCTGAGATGAGGTCTTTGGGGTCCATTTCTTAGCTTTGACTTCAATTAGAATATAAATTTTTAACCCTTTTTTGTGTTGTACTTTTACTAGGATACAGTTTTAAGTCAGCCACACTTTCTTTGCCCTGAATCAGCAGTTGGTCTAGAGAAAAGATAGGCCTTAGAAACCTAGCTATCAGAAGCAGCCAGACTACCCCAAAAGGAGGCTGACTTGGACAGTTGTGAATCACTGAAATCGGGACTTTTGAGCCCAGGTTGGTCACCACCTCAGGCAAGTTATCTCCTTGGAATTATTTTAATAGCTTGCTTTCATAGTCTGCCATTGATTAAACAAGGCATGTAAAATTTCTAAGTGCCAGTGTCTCTTCAGATGCAGAGGCATGAAAATTCAGAGCTTCACGCTAACTGATAACTATATGACGAGAGGAGAGAGCTTTTGATATAAATTTTGTTCATCAGAATTGTTTCGCCTATCCAATAGTTAAATGTATTGCTTTCTCCCAAAATGAATTGTTTTCTTTATTTCCTACTCCAAACTGAAAAAGTCATTCAGTCAGCAAATGTTTCCTGGGCATTACAGTGTGTTAAGAGTTAGCAAGCAAGAGTCTTCTGTTTTAGATGAAAATCTGGCACCCCCACTCCAGGGTCAGCCACAGTGCCCATGTGAGCTCTGCCTGTGGTGTTGAAGAGTTCAGGACTTGGTTTGGGCCAGACTGTATGTAGCATTTTCTGGAGGTGAACACAGGCCTTTAATCAGGAGAGTTTTTCATTTTTTTCATTTCTGTATTTTAGGACTTTTAGTAATCAAAAAAATCAGTTGAATTCTGGAAAAGAATAAAGTGAACATTATTTGAATAGCATAATGCTACCTATGCCTGTATTTAACCATTTCACATGGATTATTTCATGTGATTTTTCACAGTTATAGAACATATCTGTGAGGCAGATGATACTATTTCTAGATTCTTTGTTAATCTTAAGAATTCAGTATCACAGATGGGGATACTAAAGGTCACAGAGGTTAGAGGGTAAGTGACTTGCTCAGGGTCACATGGCATACATGTGGCAGAGTCAGGGTACAGCTTGTGTTTAACACTTTCCATTATCCCAGGATTCTTGGCTAACCTCACTGGAAAGCCTCAGGAAACATCATGATAGATAGTCATTTTGCTAAGAAGGTTTTTGAGTAATGTCAGTTCTGCCCAGCTTGTCTTCTTCATAAGATTGAATAAAGAGCTACTTTGTTACATACATGATCTATGGGATAGGAAGGACTCTGAATAACAAAGTACTGGTGTATTCATAAGATAACAAAGAGAAACCGGGGTCCTTGTGGTGTAGCAGAAGCAGCACAGACTCTGGAGTAAGGCAGAAGTGGATATGATGAACACCCCCTTTGCCATTTTCTGGCTCTTGTCTCCTAGGTGAGTTATTTCATCTTTCTTGAGCCCCAATACATTTATCAGTAGGGAACCTCCCTGCTGGGTGACATTTGAGAGTTAGAGATAAGACATATATTACAATTTCTGTCCCACTGTGTGCATGCAGTAAATATTGGATAGGTGAATAAATGAATGAATGGTAGCAATTATTATACTTCTATTGTCAAAATTTATTTGATTCACTAAAACATAAATCTGAACCCTGTCAGAAATTCATTAAAATCCTTAGCCCACTTTTCCCTTGCTCTCTGTGAGGTAAAATTTCTAAGTCTCATGCTTAAATTTTCTCTAGGCATTTGAGTATTCGAAAAACTTTCTAGTAATTTTCCCCATGTCAGATTTCACGACTTGGGGATTATTGTTAAATCCTACATAGGATTCTAAAAAGATATGTCAAAGATATACATATGTCCCATTTACCAACTTGCAAGCGCTTTTATTTTATTTTTGCAGACTTCAAAGCTGTCAGAGCTTTTCCTTAGACCCCAGGTTAATTTATAAATGTTCCCTTACTTGTACTTTTTCATCTACCGTCGACTTTATTGCAAAAAATAGTTCTGTTTTGTTCACCAGAAGCCTGAAAAGGAAGGTTCTTCTGAACTGTTTCTCTGGTTTCTGAATAAAGTAGAGAACTTGGGTTAACTAAGCCCTTTCTCTGTGCTGTAAGCCTTAACAGACCTTATCTTAGTCAGTCAGCCCAACAGCTTGTGAGGCAGGGGATGAGTTTCGTAGAGGGAAACTGAGGCTTACAGAATTCAGTGTCTTATTCCAGTGTCTAGCCTGGAAGTGGAGAGGCTGGGAGGGGGTTCCAGTTCTGTAGCCTAGAGCCTGAGCCTTTCACTCTCGTGGGCAGCACAAAAATCATCCAGTGTCAAATGGTGCACCTCTCTCTCCTCTCCCTGTCTCTGTCTCTGTCTGTCTTTTTCTCTTCCTTTTTAGAAAGAGCTAAATTCCCGAGATGGAGCTTGGGAAAGAATATGTGGCGAGAGGGACCCTTTCATCCTATGCAGCTTGATGTGGTCTTGGGTGGAGCAACTAAAGGAGCCTGTAATCACCAAAGAGGATGTGGACATGTTGGTTGACCGGCGAGCAGATGCTGCAGAAGCACTGTTTTTATTGGAGAAGGTAAAGTGGCTATGTATGGGACCAGTTAATGACTGTCACTGAGGCTTTTAGTTTTTCACACAGCAAGAAAAATCCATTATAAAAAATGGAATTTATACAGAATCCCAAATCTAGGTCTAATTTAATAATTTTTCCAAGAGAAGAGAAGAAACTAGTACCCAGTGTAAACACTTAGAAAATACAAAAATAAAAAGGGGAACTATCCATAGTCCTGGGAGAGGCACTGCAAACATTTTCAAATCTTTTAAACTTAGCAATATGTATATTAACTTGGTAAAAGTCATTTTAACATACAAGTTTATGTTTCCTTTTTGCTTAAAGTTACAGCTGTTTTCCCATGAAAATGTAAGCTTTTTGTAAATTTTGACTATAATGGATATGACGCTGTAACACAAGAATGTTAATTAACCATAATTAACCACTTTTTCACTGTTGGGTGTTTGTTTCTACTTATTTGCTATGAGCATGCATATGGGCAAAATTATGAAGTAGGTTGGAATATGCACTCATTGATATTTTTAAAAAGGGGTAGGCGTCCCACATACATACATGTATATATAATTTGTATGTGTAAAGTATAGATTTTTCTATGTATAAAAGCTATATGTTTAAAATAGAGAAGATACTTACATATGTATAAAATACAGAAGGAGAAATAAGAAACTGGTAATAGTAGTTACCTGTAGGAAACGATATTAGAAGACAATGGATGTAGGAAATGGGAGAAATTGTATGAATCCTTTTATATAATTTGGCATTTTTAGCCGTACAGAGATACTGAATTTTCAGTGTAACCTAGGCTTTGTTTTGGATTTTTTTGTTTTTTGAGATGAAGTTTAGCTCTTGTTGCCCACGCTGGAGTGCAGTGTGTGATCTTGGCTCACCGCAACCTCCGCCTCCCAAGTTCAAGCGATTCTCCTGCCTCAGCCTCCCAAGTAGCTGGGATTACAGGAATGCGCCACCACACCCCACTAATTTTGTATTTTTAGTAGAGATGGTTTCTCCATGATGGTCAGGCTGGTCTCGAACTCCCGAACTCATGTGATCCGCCCTCCTTGGCCTCCCACAGTGCTGGCATTACAGGTGTGAGACACCACGCCTAGCCTGTTTTTGTTTTAAGAAACAATGTTATCTAATAATCAGCCTTGAGTTACCTACTATGCTGCAGCATAAACATCTCCTCAGTTTCTAAATTTCACCAAAACTCTTCTGCTGTTACTATACACACACACACACACACACGCACGCACACACATGCACACACACGGACACATGGACACATGCATATGCAGACATGCAGATACATGCACTCACACACGTGTACACAGAATACACGACCATGTGCGTGCCTGCACACACACACACACACACACACACACAGACACTCACACAATACACGTCTTTTAAGAAACAATTTTTCCTGTATCCGACGTCCTTTTCTTAGGACATTTTCTCAGCAATTAAATCACAGAGATAAAAGATGAGAGGGTGATAAGGGAGATTAATGTTTGGTGGGTTACTGGGCCAAGCCTTTCAGGACATAATTTCCATTTTCTCTTCCGTTGATCTCAATACCCCTCAGAGGTAGAGGCCCATTTCATAGACAAGGAAAGCTGAGGTTGCATGCCCAAGGTTGGCAGCACATGTCAGAGAAGAATTCAAACTCGCTCTGGCACAAAGCCCATGTGCTTTCTATTACATAAGGCTGTCTTTTATCCTAATTCACCCTCGCTTCATGTATAGGGCATTTATATTGCTTCAGGTTTTTTACCTTAATAGGAGTCATTGTAATGATAATTTGTGCTTGCAGGTGTTTCTTTGTTATAGATTATGCTCTTAGAGTAGATTTTCAAAATTGAAATTAGTGGGTCTCTGTACATTACGTCTTAGATATGGATTGCTAAAGGCGATGGAATTTCTCCTTTGCTAAGGTGAACAGCCCCCAGGAGTCAAGTCACTAGACACATTTTTAAGTATCTTAGCCCCTTAGGTTGGAGGCCAAGCACTTAAGCACTGCGTTGTTCCTGGGGGACTGGGGTTGTCCTTGTCCTTTTCTTTGTCTGCTCGCCTCCCTCCCTAATCATCTGCAGCGGCTGGGTACTCAGATCCTGACCACTCAGTGCCCAGTAAGTCCATGTATCTCTATGACCTGTCATCATCTACTGGACAACTGAAATAATTATATCCAGAAACAACAAGAATGGGAAAACCTATTCAGTTCACTGCAAGAGAAAAACTTTGTTTAAAGTTGCAGTGATCTTTAAATTTACTTTTACTTTGTGCAATAGCTAGCCAGCTTTGATATTATTTCCTGAAAGCTTTTTAAATTATATTAACACATAATAATAAACATTTGTTGATGTTTAGATATTTTGTTAGATGTTTTGGCATTTGACATTGTGAGTACTTGGTCACAAACCAATTCTTCATTCTACAAAAGTTTTTGAACAATTTTTAAAATTTTGATTTCTGCAAAAACAGGGACAGCACCAGACAATTCTCTGCGTGTTGCACTGCATAGTGAACCTGCAGACAATTCCCATGGATGTGGAGGAAGCTTTCCTTGCCCATGCCATTAAGGCATTCACTAAGGTGGGTCACACTCTTAACTTTCCCCTCTCTGAACCATGGATCAGCATCAACTTTGTAAATCAGAATCCAGAGGTCACCATTGTCCTCCAAAATAAAACATGTATGTGTACGTTTCCCCTTCATGGAAATGTGTTTGACATGTCTTCTGAGTAGTTGCAGAGTTTTGACCAAAAACAAAGTTTCCAAACAATAATCTTAGGAAAAGCTGAACTGTGGGTTTTTTTGAAGGAGAATGTTGTAACAAAGAGCTTTTATGTAGAGAAACAACTGGGCATTGAATTCATATTTTTAGGTCATATGCCTAATTAGAATCAGAGAATCTTTGCTTGTCGGGCCAGTTCTACCTTGGGTTTAAGTTAAGAAACCATTTATTGAAAATTAAACATCCAACGTCGCTGATTCAGTACTGAGTCCTGGTCGGCAAATCCTAAGGAAAGAGTTAAAAAAAGCTTTTCTTTCGAAAAGCCCATCCTTTTGGTCGCAGCAGTTTTTCCTGGCTGAAGAAAGAAGCATTAGCCAGGTTCATACCAAGAGAAAACTTTTCCCTTATGCCATCAGCTATAATTTGTTCATATTTCTTATTGATGGGAAAGTATCTATACTTTGCTTGTTACTTCTCATTGATATAAAAGCGTCATTAAACGAAGAACCCGGCTTTTGAATGCCAACATCTTTGCTATCATTAATGATAACAGCAGTTATTATCTGTACTCATTCACAAGTTGTAAAGGTTCTTCATTTTTAATATTTGTCCAGTTTCCTTCCCCGCCACTCTTTCCAAAGTGATGTTCTTACTTCAGCCTTCTTTGTTCCTCATCTGGATTTTATGGCACTAACTGCTGACATCTTTTCGGTCTGTTCTCTATTGTTTCCAGAGTCAGTAGTCTCAAATCCAAACCACGTGGTCCTTTACATCTGTATTTACATTTTCGTAGACTGAGAGGTTACCTACCATGTGAAGAAGGTTGTGGTTTGGTGTTTAAGAAAGTAAATAATTCACACCATTATTAATGTTAATAAGGAGTTTTTTGCAAATGGGATAAACAATATAGTAGTTAGATAAATTCCTGAGCTTGACTGAAAAAAAAAAATTCCTTAAGATTAGTCTCTTTGAAAGCAGTAGGAATTCTCTACAACTTCTATTGGCCTTTTGAGGGGATACTAATGAAAAGTTACAGAATCAAAAGCGAGAGTTAGCAGTCATTCAGAATCTGTCTATAGAAAACGTTAGGAGACAGTTCTTGGGTCTCTCGTGTCTCTTCATAATCTGATGAGCAGATGCACTGACCAGTCTCTTTGGGGATTCACTCTTCACTGATGTCTGGAAGGCTCTGCCGGGAGGGCAGAAGGCACACATTCTGCCTTCCAGGATAAAAATCTTTCCCTTCAGGGCAAAGATTGGCAGACTTGCTTGCAGCCCCCTTGTAAAACATTGGAGTTTCCTAAGCTTGGGGCTCCTCAGCTATGAGGCGAACCCCACGCTTGTGCAGCCTCCACCTGGGCCCCTCTGCATTGCCCCCACGGGACTTGGGAGACAAGGAGAACCCGTGTGAATTTGAAGCACACGCAGCTGTGAGAAATAAAAGTTCTCTGTCTCTGACCCAGGAGTCATATCTTGTACCAGTGTCCATGACACTGGCAAGCTAACAGGTCAAAATCTAAGATCCTTTACAGTTGTTGACAGAGGAAACAACCTTCCCTTTGTCAGAATTTATCAGAGAAGGAGAAATTCCAGGAGAGAGGCAGCGATTGTGTGACCCTGATTCTTTCCCAGGGAGTCACACGTTACTCTGAGTTTGGGTGGTGGACGGGTACACACTCTGGTTCTCTGTCTTGCCATCACTCCTAACCCAGAGTATGGTAAACTGGGGTGAAAATGCAAATATGTGTAAATAGTGCTCTCCCATCAAGGGGAAAGGATATTTACTTTGATCAAGGTGGGGTTGGTTGGTTGGTTTTTTTGAGACAAGGTCTCACTCTGTCACCCAGGCTGGAGTTCAGTGATGCAATCTCAGCTCATTGCATCCTCTGCCTCCTGGGCTCAGGCAGTTCTCCCATCTCAGCCTCCCAAGTAGCTGGGACTACAGGCATGTGCCACCATGCCCGGCTAATTTTTTAATTTTTTGTAGAGGCGAGGTTTTGCCATGTTGTCCAGGCAGGTCTCAAACTCCTGGGCTCAAGCAGCCCTCCCACCTAGGCCTCCCAAAGTGCTGGGATTACAGACATGAGCCACTGTGCCCAGCCAAGTGAGGTTTGTATATGTACAAAACATTAGACTCAGATACACTATCTTAGGAAGTGGGAATCCTTATCTCTGATTTACACAGGAGGAAATCGAGGTCCAGAGAGGTTGGGTATGAGATGAGCACAGCTCGCAGGTGGGGAACCAGGCTCCTATTCAGGTCATTCTGCCTCTGTCCGGAGTGGCCACAGGGCCTCTCAGCAGGACACATACAGCTGATGTGCTGTTTTAATATCGGAAACTTTTCCCTTATACCATCAATGATTGGTCTCAAAAAATTCATTTCACACTCATTTTTTTTTTTTTTTTTTTTGAGACGGAGTTTCGCCCTTGTTACCCAGGCTGGAGTGCAATGGCGCGATCTTGGCTCACCGCAACCTCCGCCTCCTGGGGTCAGGCAATTCTCCTGCCTCAGCCTCCTGAGTAGCTGGGATTACAGGCACGTGCCACCATGCCCAGCTAATTTTTTTGCACTTTTAGTAGAGACGGGGTTTCACCATGTTGACCAGGATGGTCTCGATCTCTCAACCTTGTGATCCACCCGCCTCGGCCTCCCAAAGTGCTGGGATTACAGGCTTGAGCCACCGCGCCTGGCCCCTTTTTTTTTTTTTTTTTTTTTCCAAGGGAAAACAATATGTTTATTAAGAGCCATGAAAATGCATAAACTCATTTGTAAATAAATGTAGTATAATTTACTCAGTGAAAAAATAGCTAAAATCCATGAGTAAACTGGATTTTATATTTGAAATGATTTTACATATTTGATCTCCAGTGATTTCCCCTCCATCATGATCTATTGGTAGCAGCCATTTTGCAATGACTATAGAAAAAGCTGTTACCAACAATCATCATACCAGGGAAAGTTTTTCCAGAATGCTCTTTAAAACCGAACCAGTGCAAACACATTCAGATTACAAGGGATATGATAAGACCTGGAGCTTACCTTCAGAAATGTAAAAAATAAAAATCTCAAACATGAATTCCTTAAGAAATGAAAAAACAAACTACATTTTGATCAGTGAAAAATATTATAAGGATATATAAAACATTCTCAACCAGTGATCGCAATAATTACATTGATAAATGTTCGTTCAAGTACTATTGTTCAATAAACATTCAAATTCTCATTAAAAGTAACACTAGATATAGACACACCTGGACAATGTCTCTTTTGATTTAGCAACAATCATGTCAACAGGAGGCAAGTGACCCTTCAAATACTGTCATTGGCTCTGTTTTGTTCTATTTGTCTGTGAATGATTTCTTCACAGTCTGTATTTTTTTCTGCAAGGACCCAAGAAATATATCTCACAACAGCTAATTAAGAAATCATTTTTATAAAACAACTCTCAATATTACAGAAACAGACATTCTAAAACACAAGTTTAGCTCAAAAAATAACAGGGCAGAATCAGTTTTCTGTTGACTTACTTCATGACTGGGTGTATATAATTAAACTAAATATCCAGGCACTAGATTTAATTTTGGGGTTTTCATTCTTAAGTTTGGTATTGACATGGTTGGCAGTTCTAACATAGTCTTTCAATTAAAATGTGTGAACTTTATTATTTGTATTTCATACAGAGTTTTGTTTGTAAATCTTTTTTTTTTTTCTCCACCCCCTCCTTCTCAAAATAGAAACTAGTTAAAATTCTTGTTACAGTGTCCTGAATATAAATTTCTTTGTCACCAGGTTAATTTTGATTCTGAAAATGGACCATTAGTTTACAACACCCTGAAGAAAATATTTAAGCACACGCTGGAAGAAAAAAGAAAAATGACAAAAGATGGCCCTAAGCCTGGCCTCTAGCTTTCCCTCGTGGTGAATATTTCAGACCTAAAGATCCAGATAATTTCTCTATTCATATGGGAATAGGTTGAAGTTTGTGGGACTACTTTTTCTCATAGCACTTTATTTTAAATGTTGTTGGTTTGTGCTGAGAATGGTCGTCCCAATTTGAACCAATTATTTATTTTTAAATATCCTTGAACTACATTTTTGTTTTGAAAAATTGCCATGAAGTTGGTGCCACTTTCTTTTATTTATTTGACTGAGTTAACATTTTAATATATGGTGTTTACATTTTTCTTTCTTTTGACGTTTTAGAGAAAATCGTAACTTGTTTTTCCAAAATAACTATTTTCTTGATGGAACTCTTCCTAGAGTTTTTACCAAATACCTAACTTTAGTAGTAAGACTTCATTGTGTATCCATTCCCCAGCAAATGAACTAAGAAAGTCACCAAGTGTCTTAAACTGTTTTATATTTGTTACTAAGAAGGCTATTGCTACAATATTTTTAAAGGGTTTTTTTTTTTTTTTAACTTTGAAAGTTTTGTTTTTCCTTTTCTTTTTATGAATGTAACAAAGAGTTTCAAAGCATATTATTTTTCAGAGAGATTTAGTTTTACTTTAATGGGGTGACTGTGAAGTGGTTGGCATTTTTTACTTGTAGAAAGTAGACTTGCTGTTTGTCAGATTTCCAAACAACCTTGCCAGCCTTGACTGTCAAGAGGAGGCAGGAGCAGTTCTCAACACATGAAGCCTTATTCCCACTCCCTTGGGTTGCTGCTGAGCCAAATAGCATCTTTACAGAGGAAGTGGGATCAGAGGCAGGAAGTGTGGAAACTTGCTAAGAAGCAGGGCTTGCCTCTGTCCTCCCAGGGACTCCGCAGGGACATTCGTGCAGGGCAGGGATTCTGTGCCAGCCCTGCTCTCTCAGGTGCCACAGTCACTGCAGAGGCAACTCTTGGAGCTGGAGGAAGCCAGGGCCGGGCCACTGTTTGTGCTGATGGTGTATTAGTGTGAGCAGCCTGGCTCTGGCCTCAAATCTGCTACCCCATCGATCAACTTGCCTCAAGGCTCTATATTTGGCTGCTTTTTTATGACAATTAAGATTTTTAAACTGAAGTTGACCATACAGGTTACATTAACCCTAACTAGCTTCATAAGAAGGGTGACTGCCTAAACTAGTTCCTTGTAAGCTAAACCATCAATTAGCAATTGAAACCATACTTTTATTTAAATTAATATGTGGAGATACCAGAGGCCAAGCCACATAGAGGATAATAGTTTTTCCCAGTAAAGGTGATATTAATCAGACTAATTTCAAACTAAAGAAGTTATTACTTAAAGATGGAATTTCAGGGGAAGCAAGACTAATTTAGAACAAATGAAATTTCTCCAGTTCCTTCATTTCTGAATTAACCTCTAGCACATCAAAAATATCTCAGTCACTATCAGTCTCACTAACTCTAATGCCAAATGCTAAATCCAGTGTTCTTTCACACAGTTTTAATTTTCTTGGGAAATCAAATCCAATGAATATTAATGAACTGGGTTGCCCATCCCTGAAATGTCTTATTTTCAAGTGCCTGGCCTGGGAAAGAAGGGGAAGAAACAATTGCATTTTATCCAAAGGTACATTATAAAAATAGAGTTTTTACCAAAAAAGGATATTTGTTCTCATCCCAATCAGCCTCATTTGGGCAAGTGACCCACAGGTCTTTTGGCGAGTCCGCTATTTGCCTGTGCATCTAAAATACTTGTTTCAACTTAGAGAGTAGTCATAATGTGACCATAGCACTGAACGTCTAAAAATCTAAGCCTGAAACCTGAAAGAAGAGATATGACAAGGGAAATTAATCAGGCTATATACAAGTATTGTATTTATTTGAATAAAAGTAAAAAGAACAACCCATAACCCTAGTCTTGTACTTCTTTACCTTGATGCTCTAGACATCTGATGATAAAGATGAAATTTTGCTCTTAGATTATCCTGACAGGTAGATTAAGTTGTCAGCTGAGTCAGTGAGCCAAGCTCTAGTTAGTACAGACGACGTCCATCAGTTCAGCAGCATGACCAAACACTGAGGGACTGGGAGAGGTGAGTTCTAAGAAGAATAGCCAACGAAAATCTCCATGCTGGCAAGATTCTTGCCTTCTCATATTTGGGTGAGGAGTTCTTTGTAGCCTGGAGGATACAGATCTCACATAGTGGGAGAAGTGATAAGGTTGAAAAATTCAGTTCAACAGAAATGGGAAGGTTGAGGGCATATACATATTAAGAACTTACCATGGGCCAGTCATATCCATTACCTCACTGAATTCTCTTGACAGACAGAGACGTCTTTTTTTTTTTTTAATTTACCTTTATTTATTTTTTTGAGATAGGTTCTTGCTCTGTAGCCCAAGCTGCAATGCAGTGGCATGATCTTGGCGCACTGCAACCTCCGCTCCCAGCCTCAAGTGATCCTCCCACTTCATCCTCCTGAGTAGATGGGACTACAAGCACATGCCACCACATCCACCTAATTTTTTGTATTTTTTTGTAAAGATAGAGTTTTGCCATATTGCCCAGGCTTGTCTTGAACTCCTGAGCTCAAGTGATCCTTCCACGCCTGGCCTGAGAAGTCTTAATCATAACTGTGATGTGAGATAAGGAGTCTGATGGACTCCATGCTGTGCCTTCCTCCCTGCTCATGTTACCTGCCTCTAGGACTCAACCTGGCAAGGCTGCCCAGTCAAAGTGCCTTCGCAGGGACTTTGAGGTCCCTTTAGCACTAAATTTTATGATGGCATTAGAGAGCACTGTGCTGTCCATATTTAGTGAAAACATCACACATCTGTACTCTGGAAAAGGCTGAGCCAGCTCTATTTCTATCATATGATGCTTTCTAGTATATCACACTTCTCTTGCCACTGTTGTGTTTTCTTTTCTTTTTTTTAAATTGCATTTTAGGTTTTGCGGTATATGTGAAGAACATGCAGGATTGTTGCATAGGTACACACATGGCAGTGTGATTTGCTGCCTCCCTCCCCATCACCTATATCTGGCATTTCTCCCCATGCTATCCCTCCCCAACTCCCCACCTGCCGCTGTCCCTCCCCGATTTCCCCCCAACAGACCCCAGTGTGTAGTGCTCCCCTCCTTGGCCTTTTCTTACTTCAGAGAGCTTACTAATGCCCTTTAAGACAAATTGCTGCTGGTAGTAGAGCTTGCTCCATTTATTTATGTAACTCAGAAAATCTGTGCTGAGTTACTCAGTCATATCTTCAGCCAGCTTCCCAGTCTTATCTGAGAAAAAGTATTTGCTTCACTATGGATTCCATGAAAAACACCATATATCATAATTCAATAAAGATCAAGTTTCTCTATTTTCTCTTAAATGGAGAACACTTGCTGATATGATTGGGTGCTATTTCAGACTTGTCTCCGGATGTCTGAAAAAATATCCGGGGACAGTATAATGTAGGCAGAGTGTAACCCCAAGTTCGTGACATCTGACAGCCCCCATGTAATTTGGGTGATCAATTTAAAAATGACAGCTTACTCATAGGATCTTCATTGTTGTTTCAAGTTAACAAGCATTAATATATTTTCATTGAAATATATTAATATATTTCAAGAACAACATTATGAATGGCACAAGATTAGTGTGTTACCTAAGAGCTTTTCTCGATGCTAGGTGGGTGCGAATTGTTTGCAGATAACGTGGCAGGAGAAAAATTCAACAAAACCCTGTTCCTCAGTGGTGCATCATTTTTTTTAGTTATGCTTTTAGGCATGAGCTAATCTCTTATTAGCCCAACACTGACAATAAAACTGATTTATAAGTAATCACAATAGAGCCATTCAGTATTGGAGTTTGACAAGCCTTTGTTCTAAGCCCTCCAGTCACTAAAAATAATGTCCCAATAAGACTTAAATGTCGTAAAACCTTTTGCAACAAAAAAGTTTCATACATGCACTGAAATTTATATAGTAAGAGAAGCCTGCTAAGCCCTTGCCTCTTGGCTTTCTTGATTAAAATGAGAAAATATTTTACTCTTGAGATTGCCTATTTTAGAGAGAAATTACATTTTGGGGATGGGCTCCTACTTATCTGACCCTTATAGTGTGGTCTGACAGTAGCCTCTGGTTTTGATTTAATGAGTTGCTTTATCATTTTTGTCTCCTCTTAAAAATGAAAACAGGCCGGGCGCGGTGGCTCACGCCTGTAATCCCAACACTTTGGGAGGCCGAGGGGGGCGGATCACGAGGTCAGGACCTTGAGACCAACCCAGCCGATACGGTGAAACCCCGTCTCTACTAAACATACAAACTAGCCTGGCGCGGTGGGGACCACCTGTAGTCCCAGCTACTCGGAAGGCTGAGGTAGGAGAATCACTTGAACCTGGGAGGCGAAGGTTGCGGTGAGCCATTCACAGCACTGCACTGCAGCCTGGGTGACAGCGTGAGACTCGTCTCAAAAAAAAAAAAAAAAAAAAAACCAAAGAAAAGAAACTGCTCGGGCTTTTCACTTAGGTTTAACCATAGGGATTGGCCTTTTTTTTTTTTTTTTTTTGGTAAAAAATGATCGAGCATTGGCCATTCCATGTGGTTCAACCTAATATCAAATTCAATATTTCCAGGACTAGTAGGTGACATTTCCTGAATTAATTTTGGTAGGCTTAGATTAGGTGATCAATTATTTTCTAAGACTATCCTGTATGCTCACAGTAGAGTTCCAATACAATTGTAAGTGACAAATATGAAACATATTCTTTTAGCAACATGTCTTTGCCTATTCTGCTTGGCCCTCTGCTAATTCTGGGGACACACGGGAATTATTATTCAGTCATTTGTCCCTCTAGGAGTCGCACTGCATATCCCTCAGAATTCCATGTGTTGGAAACTTAATTCCCAATGCAACAGACTAGGAAGGTGCAGGCTTTTAGGAGGTCCTGAGAGTACCACCCTCATGAATGAATTAATGTCATAATTAAAAGACTTGATGGAGGGGATTCTTTTTTTGCCCTTTCACTTAGTCTTGTGAGGACACAGCATTCTCCCCTCCAGATGACACAGCATACAAGGCACCACCTTGGAAGCAGAGAGCAACCCTCACCAGATGGCAGTGCCTTGAACTTGGCCTATCCAGCCTCCAGAACTGTGAGAATAAATGTCTGTTGTTTAAGTTGCCCAGCCTATGCTATTCTGTTATAGCAGCACAAAATGCACCAAGACAGAGATTAGTACCAGAGTCGGGTGTTGCTAAAACAAATACCTAAAAATGTGGAAGCGGCTTTGGAACTGGGTAATGGGTTGAGGCTAGAAGAGTTTTGAAATGAAAGCAGGAAAAAGCTTGTATTGCCATGAGTGGAGCATTAAGGGTGATTCTGGTGAGAGCTCAGAAGAAGAGAGCTGTAGGGAAAGTCTCATTCTTCCAAGAAACTGCATAAGTAAAAATATGGACGGTAAAGACCATTCTGATAAGGTCACAGAAATGAGGACTATCAACTGGGGGAAGACCATCTTTTGTTACAAAGTGGCAAAGAACATGGCTGAACTATGTCCATGTCCATGTTCTAGGACTTTGTAAGGGGCAGAACTTAGAAGCAATGAACTAGAATATTTGGCAGAAGAAAAGTCCAAGCAAGAAAGTGTTCAGAATGCTGTATGGTTTCTCCTAACTGCTTATGCTAAAATGGGAGAAGAGACATGATTTAAAGGCATAATTGATAATTCAAAGGGAAGCAGAACATAAAGATTTGGACAATTCTTGGTCCAGCCATGTAAAGAATAAAAACATGTTTAGGCCAAGTGTGGTGGCTCACGCCTGTACTTCCAGGACTTTGGGAGGCTAAGGCGGGCAGATCGCTTGAGATCAGGAGTTCGAGATCAGCCTGGCCAACATGGCGAAACCCTGTCTCTACTAAAAATACAAAAATGAGCTGAGTGTGGTGGCAGGCACCTGTAATCCCAGCTACTTTGGAGGCTGAGGTAGGAGAGTCACTTGAATGTGGGAGGCAGGGCTTGCAGTGAGCTGGGTTGGGTGGCAGAGTGAGACTGTTTCAAAAAAAAAAAAAAAAATGTTTAGGGCCGGGCATGGCGGCTCATGCCTGTAATCCCAGCACTTTGGGAGGCCGAGGCGGGTGGATCACTTGAGGTCAGGAGTTCAAAACCAGCCTGACCAACATGGTGAAATACCATCTCTACTAAAGGCCTATAACGTCAGCTATTTGGGCGGCTGAGGCGAGAGAATCACTTGAACCCAGAAGGCAAAGGTTGCAGTGAGCCGAGACGTGTCACTGCACTCCAGCCTAGACAACAAAACGAGACCCCATCAAAAAAAAAAAAAAAAAGTGTTTAAAAGATAGCACACAGGCTGTGGCCCGGCCACGATTTGATAAGATTAGTATGGAGAGAAGAAAGCCACGTGCTATTTATCAAGACAATGGGAGACTGACCCCAAAGGTATTCTGGACATCTTGGTACAAGAGGAAGGGGCAACCATGCCCATCAAAAGCCCGGAGTGCTAGGGTCTTGGGGATAGAAGAATTTTGAGAAGGGGCCCAGGGTGCCCATGGGACCTGAGTGCTCAGTGCTGAGAGCCACCTTGGGTCTCTGCACCCTGTACTCTGGCACAGTCCTCCTTGGCCACCCCAGCTCTGATTCAAGCAGGCCCAAGTGCAGCTAGGGCACTGCTCTGGAAGGTACAAGCAGTGAGCCTCGGCACATCCATGTGGTGCTTAATTCTGCGGGTGTGCAGAGTGCAACAGCTGTGGAGGCTTGGCTTCCTTCACCCAGATTTCAAGGAATGCCTCAGTGGGCCCAGGCAGAGAACTACTGCAAGGGCAAATTCTCTGCAGAAAGCCCCCACTAGGGCAATGCCTAGTGAAGTCATAGGAGTGGGGCTACCCCAGAGACCGCAGAAGTATAGAAGCACCAGTATACAGTGCCAGCCTGGGAAAGCTGAGAGCATGCTATTTCAGCATGGAAGCTAAGCCATGTGGGTGGGCCTGCCTGAGGCCATGGGGACCTAACCTGTAACCCAATGTACTTTTAAGATAGGACACAGAGTCAAAGATTATTCTCATGCTTCAAGATTTAATGTGGGGCTGGGCACAGTAGCTTGCACGTGTAATTCCAACCCATTGGGAAGCCCAGGAGGAAGGATTCCTTGAGGCGGGAGTTTGAAACAAGCCTGGGCAACATAGTGAGACCCCCATCTCTAGGAAAATAAAAAATTTAGCTTGGCAGAATGGCACAGACATGTAGTCCTAGCTATGCGAGAGGCTGAGGCAGGAGGATTGCTTGAGCCCAAAAGTTCAAGGTTGCAACGAGCTATGATTATATATACACTGCACTCCAGCCTGGGTGACAGAGCAAGACACTGTCTCAAAAAAAAAAAAAAAAATTGAAATTAAAAAAAAAAAAGATTTAACGTTTGTCCTGTTAAGTTTTGGACTTACGTGGGACCTCTGACTCCTTCCTTCTTTTCCGTTGCTCCCTTTTGGAGCGGGAATGTCTATCCTATGCCTGTTCCACCATTGTATTTTGGAAGCGTATAACTGCTTTGATTTCACAGGCACACAGCTAGAGAACGGTCTGCCTCGGGATGACTCTTACTTTGAGTCTCACCCGTCTCTGATTTAGATGGGACTGTGTACTTTAGCTTTGAGTTGTTACTGGACAAGTTAAGACTTTAGGGGCAAAGGGATGGAATGAATGTATTTTACAAGTAAGACATAAATTTGGGGGTCAGACATGGAATGTTACAATCGGAATATGTACCCCAAAATTCATGTGTTGGGAACTTCATCCTCGATGCAATAGTGTTAGGGAGGTGTGGCCTTTCGGGAGGTGTTTAGGTCTTGGGGTCTGTACTCTCATACATTGATTAATGCTATTATAAAAAAAAACTTGACAGAAAAAAATGTCCTTTTTTGCCCTTCCGTCTCTGTCATGTAAGGACACAGCATTCCTCCCCTCTGGAGGATGCAGCATTGCAGGCATCATTTTGGAAACAGCTAGCAAACTTCACTAAAAGCTGGCATCTTGGATCTTGGCCTTCCCAACCTCCAGAACTGTGAAAAATAAATTTCTGTTGTTTATAAGCTACCCAGTCTGAGATACTCTGTTACAGCAGGACAGGTGGACTAAGACACAAGTCTAGTGCGTATCCACACCTACAGCAGTGCTTGTCCACCACGTCTTCGGTACCCCTGTTGTCGCCCTAATGAGTTTGGCACGGTCTACCACCTCGATACCTCCTTCAGTCCACACTTTCATTCCTTATATACAATCCTGGAAGATTAATATTCAACGTGTCCTTCAAAACTCAGTTCTGTTTCCTTGGAACAGAACGCTAATTAACTTTTTGGTAAATATAATTAAATTCATCTATCTGACTACCACACAGTCCAGAGAGATGGGGAATTACTATGGACTGAATGTGTCCCCCATAAAGTTCATATGTTGAAGTCCTAACCCCAATACCTCAGAATGTGATTGTCTTTGGAGGTAGGGTCTTTAAAGGGGTAATTAAAGTGAAATGACGTCATTTAGGTGGTTCCAATTCCAATCTGACTGGTGTTCTTATAAGAGGTGACTGACACCAGACATGGTGGCTCATGCCTTTAATCCCAGCATTTTGGGAAACCAAAGCATGCAGATAACTGGAGGCCAGGAGTTTGAGACCAGCCTGGGCAACAAGGTGAAACTCGGTCTCTACAAAGAAAAAAAAAAAAAAATTCCTTGGCCTGGTGGCTCTTTCCTGTGGTCCTGGCTACTTGGGAGGCTGAGGTGGGATCACTTGAGCCTGGGATGTGGAGGTTGCAGTAAGTAGAGATCGCACCACTGCACTCCAGCCTGGGTGACAGAGGGAGACCCTGTCTCAAGTTTTTAAAAAAAGAGAAGACTGAAACACAAACATGGACAAAGGGAAGACTGTGGAGACACAGAGAGAAAATTATCATCTACAAGCCAAGAAGTGAGGCCTCAGAAAGAACCAACCTGGAGACATATTGATCTCAGACTTCTGGCCTCCAGAGCCATGAGACAGTAAATTTCTGTTGTTTAAGCCACCCAGTCTGTGGTACTTCACTATAGAGCCCCTAGGAGACTAATAAGACAAACTTCCCTGCTCTCTCTCAGTTCTTCTGCTATAACTTATATGTATTTCTTCGTAATTCTATCTTAAACAACATAGTTCTTGATTTTGCCCATTTATAAACTTTACATAAATTGAACAAGGCAATGTGTATTCTCTTGTGACTTGCCTTTTCTGTTCAACATGCTATTCACGTTTCTCCATACAGCTTGTGTTCACTGCTGTATGGCATTCCATTGTGTGAATATTCCACAGATTGCCTCTCTTACTTGTGATGGGCATTTGGGTTGTTCATATTTTCACGTCTCTGAGTGTACATGTGCAAGGGTTTCTGTAGGCTTCGTAGCTAAGAGTAGAATTTGTGAACTTTAGGGTATGAGCAATTTCAGTTTCCTATGTAATGACAAATTATTTGTCAAAATGATTGTACCAGTTCATACTCCCAACAGCAGTAAATCAGAGTTCCCCCTGCTCTGTGTCCTTGTCAACACTTAGTATTGACTTTTTGATTTTTGCCAGATCCTTTTTGTATATTACCTCAACTGTGTTACCTTATTACATGTTTTGAGCCATTTGTGTTTCTTTTCTCTAGTGCTCGTTTGTGTATTTTCCTTTTTTTTTTTTTTACTGTAGTAAAACCTAACAAAATAACAAATAACAAAAATAACAAATAATAAAAATAACAAAACTTATCATTTTATTCATGTTTAAGTATATAGGCGAGTGTTATTAAGTACATTCATACATGTTGTACAGCCATTACCATATCCATCTGTTTAACTCATCATTTTGTAAAACTGAAATGTTATACCTATTAAACAAGAACTCCCCATTCCTCGAACACACCAGCCCCTGGCAACACCATTCCATTTTGTGTCTCTCATTTTAACTACTCTAAATACTTTATATACGTGGAATAATACAGTATTTGTCTTTTGTTCCTGGTTTATTTCTCTTAGCAAAATGTCTTCAAAGTTCATCTATGTTGTAGTATAATGCAAAGTTTCCTTCCCCTTTAAAGTGGAATAGCATTCCATTGTATGTATATACTACATTTTGCTTATCTGTTCATCTGTCAATAGACACGTGGGTTGCTTATATGTTTTAGCTATTACGAATTATGCTGCTATGAACATGGGTATACAAATATCTCTTCAGGACTACTTCAGTTCCTTTGGGTATACAGCCAATAAGTGGAATTGCTGGA
Source organism: Saimiri boliviensis (assembly GCF_048565385.1). NCBI lineage: Eukaryota > Metazoa > Chordata > Mammalia > Primates > Cebidae > Saimiri > Saimiri boliviensis. The sequence goes on along the minus strand of NC_133450.1, from coordinate 237,499,983 downwards.
TCATAGGGTAATCCTGTGTTTAAATTTTTGAGGAACCACCACACTGTTTTCCACAGTGGCTGTACCATTGTATGTTCCCACCAACAGTGCACTAGGGTTTAAGTTTCTCCACATCCTTGTCAACACTTGTTATTTTCTGCATATTTTTGATAACAGCCCTCCTAATGGATGTGAAGTGGTATCTCACCGTAGTTTTGATTTGCGCTCTCCTAGTGACTAGTGAGACTGAGCATCTTTTCGTGTGCCTGTTGCCCTTTCATGTGCCTTCTTTGGATAAATGTCTATTCAAGTCCTAGTTGGGTTGTATTTTGTTGTTGAGTTTTGTGAGTTCTCTATATATTCTGGATGTAAAATCCTTATTAAAGATGTGATTTGCAAATATTTTCTCCCATTCTATGGGTTGCTTTTTTTATTCTGTTGACTGTGTCTTTTGATGCACAATTTTTTAAAATTTTCACGAAGTCCAATTTTCTATTTCTTTTTTGTTACCATTTCCAAAAAATCACTGCCACATCCAATATTGTGACGTTTTTGCCCTGTCTTGTTTTGTTTCCCCCTAATAGTTTTATTGCTTTAGGTTTTACATTTAGGTCTTTCAACCATTTTAAATTCATTTTTTTACGTGACATTAGGTAAGGGTCCAACCTTATTATTTTGCATGTGGACGTCCGATTTTCCGAACACTACTTGTTGAAAAGGACTGTTTGGTTCGGTCTTGACACCCTTATCAAAAGTTATTTGAAACTGGGTGTGGTGGTATGGGCCTGTAATCCCAGCTACTAGGGAAGCTGAGGCAGGAAGATTGCCGGAGCCCAGGAGTTCAAGACCAGCCTGGCAACATAAGGAGACCCTCTCTTAAAAAAAAAAAAAAAAAAAAAAAAAAAAAAAGTGGCTGGGCATGGTGGCTCATGGGTAGCTCATACCTTCAATCCCAGCACTTTGGGAGGCCGAGGCAGGCAGATCACTTGAGGACACGAGTTCAACACTAGCCTGGCCAACATGGCAAAACTCCATCTCTACTAAAAGTACAAAAATTAGCTGGGCATGCACCTGTATTCCCAGCTATTCAGGAGGCTGAGGCACGAGAATTGCTTGAACCTGGGAGGCAGAGGTTGCAGTTAGCCAAAATCGCACCACTACACTCCAGCCTGGGCAACAGAGCAAGACTCCAACTCAAAAAAAAAAAAAAAAGGTAATTTGACCATATATGCAAGAGCTTATTTCTGGGCTATTTTGTCTCTTTGGTTCATATGTCTGTCTTTTTGCCAGTGCCATGCTGTTTGGATTAATATAGCTCTGTAGTAAGTTTTGAAATCAGTAAGTGTGAGTTATACAGCTTTGTTATTTTTCAGTATTGTTTTGGCTATTAAAGATCCCTTGAGAATCCATATGAATATTAGAGTGAGTCTGTTTTATTTCTACAAAAAAAAATCATTGGGTTTTTGATAGATATTTCACTAAATCTGTAGATTACATTGGGTAGTTTTGACATTTTAACAATATTCTTCCAATCCATGAACACAGGATGTGTTTATAATCTTTAATTTATTTCAGCAATTTTTTTTAGTTTTTATTGTGGGAGTCTTTCACTTCTTTGGTTTACTCTTTTTGATGTTGTTTTAAATGGAACTGTTTTTGTAATTTTCTTTTAGATTGTTCATTGTTAGTGTATACAAATGCAACTGATTTTGATGTGTTTATTTTGTATCCTGCTATTTTGCTGAACTTACTAGTTTTAATAGGTATTTTGTGGACTCTAGGGTTTTCTTTATACGATTATGTCATTTGCAGATAATTTTACTTCTCCATTTCCAATTTGGATGCCATTTATTTATTTTGCATAATTGCTGTGGCTATAATTTCTAGTACTATGTTGAATAGGAGTGGCAAAAGCACACATTCTGGCCTTGTTCCTGATCTTAGAGGAAAAGCTTTCAGTCTTTCACCATCATGTTCGAGTGTGATGTTTGCTGTGGGTTTTTGATATATGACTTTTATTTTGAGATAGTTTCCTTCTATTCCTAGTTTGTTTCATGTTTTTAATCATAAAAGAGTGTTAAATTTTGTCAAATGCTTTTTCTGCTTCAATTGAGGTGATTGTGTGGGTTGTTTTCTTTTTTCTGTAATGTGGTATATTACCTTGATTGATTTTCATATGTAGTACTATCTGTGCATTCCTGAAATAAATTCTATTTGGTCATGGTATACAGTTCTTTTAAAATGCTGCTGAATTTGTAGTACTTTGTGAATAATTTTTGCATAAATGTTCATAAGGGACTATAAGAGAATGGGTAAAGGGAGCTCTGTAAACAAAAGCAAATAATAACAGAAGATGGCTTGGAACTGCTGAAAGGGGAAAAGAACATTGGAACGAGTAAATGTAATAGACTAGCCACATGAGATTATTAAATTACATGTAACGGTTGAAGTAAAAATTTTACCATTTGATCTGATGTTTAATGTATATAGAATAAATACCTAAGGCAATTGTATTTAAGAACTAGGAAGGGTATGAGGACATTGTGGAAGCAAAGTTTCTCTACTTCAATTAAAGTAACAAAACATCAATACATGTTAGAATGTACTAAGTTACATTTGGATATATGTACTACCTAGCGTAATCACTAAGGAAACTGTACATAATGTTCTCACTCATAGGTGAGTGTCGAACAATGAGAACACATGGACACAGGGAGGGGAGCACTACACACTGGGGTCTGTTGGGGGGAAATGGGGGAGGGGCAGCAGGGGTTGGGGAGGTGGGGAGGGATAGCATGGGGAGAAATGCCAGATACAGGTGCAGGGGAGGAAGGCAGCCAATCACACTGCCACGTGTGTACCTATGCAGCAATCTTGCATGTTCTTCACATGGACCCCCAAACCTAAAATGCAATTTTAAAAAAGTGATTTTTTAGAAAATGTTCAAGTAGGCCAGGCACGGTGGCTCATGCCTGTAATCCCAGCACTTTTGGAGGCCAAGGCGAATTCAGGTGAATTGCCTGAAATCAGGAGTTCAAGACCAGCCTGACCAACATGGTGAAACCTGTCTCTACTAAAAACACAAAAATTAGCTGGGCATGGTGGCGCGTGCCTGTAATCCCAGCTACTCAGGAGGCTGAGGCAGGAGAATTGCCTGAACCCAGGAGGCGGAAGTTGCGGTGAGCCGAGATCGCGCCATTGCTCTCCCAGCCTGGGTAACAAGAGCGAAACTCCGTCTTAAAAAAAAAAAAAACAAAAAAAAACCTATCTACTTCATAGACGGCAACTTGACACAGCATATTAGAAACTTGCAACTCTGCAACTCAAAATATGGTCTAAGGGTACAGCTGGCATCACCTGGAAGCTTGCGAGAAACAATTTCCACCCTTATATCCATTAAATCCCACCTGCATTTTAGCATTTTAACAACATCTCCAAGTGTTTCATATGCACATTAAAATCTGAGGAGTTCTGTCAACCTAAAAATGGGAAAACGCTTTCACTAAGCAATTCTTGTTTTAGGTATTTATCCTGAGAAAATGATTAGGCTAAGTACACAGCATTTTTATAACGACAAAACTTTACAATGAACGGAAAGGTCCACTAATAGAAAACTGACTAAAGCGCTTTATGGTTCATCAATGGATACCCCACTTGCCAGCCAGAGCCAACTCTACAAAGCAAGCTGGTTCTTAGCGGGCGCTGGTGCCTAGGATGCCTGCTCCTCAGCTAATGCATCTACCGTGAACACAGATGTGTTTAGTTGACACGAAAGGGCATTAATATCCCACATCAGTCATCCCTGGAGGAGAACGAGGACATCTGCCGCTGTCATCTTTCAAGGGTTCGGCCAGTTTAAAAGTTGGCTTCTGGCCCTGCCTGCCGCACCTCTCCTTTCTTCTGCATCTCCAGGCTTGGAGCGCCACCTGGGCTCCTCCTCCTCCTACCGCACGGTGTTCGGGGACGGCTCCCCCTGTCCGCGCGCCTCTCGGGGCCGGTGGCTTCCGCTCGCAGTCGCTGTCCCGCTGCAATGCGGCCTCCTCGGCCGCCTGCTCCTCGGCCTCGTTGCTCGGCCTCAGTCTGGCCTATCGCCGGCCGCCGGCGTCCGACGGGCTGGACCTGAGCCAGGCGGCGGCGCGCACCCACGAGGAGCAGCAGCTGCAGGGACTCCAGGACCGCTTCGCGGTGTTCCTCGAGAAGGTGCAGCAGCTGGAGACGCAGAGCCGCGCGCTGGAGGCCGAGCTGGCCGCGCTCAGGCCCTGCTGGAGCGCGAAGGGCTGGCCGAGGAGGTGCAGCGGCTGAGAGCGCGCGGCGAGGAGGAGGAGATCCGCGGACGCAAAGGTGCCGAGCGCGCCCCGAAGGCGCAGCAGCGCGACGTGGACCGCGCCACGCTGGCCCGCCTGGACCCGGAGAAGAAGGTGGAGTCGCTGCTGGAGGAGCTGGCCTTGGTGCGCAGGTGCACGAGGCGGGGTATCCGAGCTGCTGGCCACGCTGCAGGCGTCGTCACAGGCCGTGGCCGAGGCGGATGTGGCTGTGGCTAAACCAGACCTGAGCTCGGGCGCTGAGGGACATCCGCGCCCAGTATGAGTCCCTGGCTGCTAAGAACCCGCAGTCCGCGGAGGAATGGTACAAGTCCAGTGCACCACTCTGTCTATGCGGTAGCCGTTCTTTTATTCATTTACTTTCTTTTTTTTTTTTTTTTTTTTTTTTTTTCTGAGACGGAGTTTCGCTCTGGTTACCCAGGCTGGAGTGCAATGGCGCGATCTCGGCTCACCGCAACCTCCGCCTCCTGGGTTCAGGCAATTCTCCTGCCTCAGCCTCCCGAGTAGCTGGGATTACAGGCACACGCCACCATGCCCAGCTAATTTTTTGTATTTTTAGTAGAGACGGGGTTTCACCATGTTGACCAGCATGGTCTCGATCTCTTGACCTCGTGATCTGCCCGCCTCGGCCTCCCAAAGTGCTGGGATTACAGGCTTGAGCCACCGCGCCCGGCCTATTCATTTACTTTCTTAATAAACTTGCTTTCACTTTACCCTATGGACTCACCTTGAATTCTTTCTTGCTCAGTATCTCAGAATCCTCTCTTGGGGTCTGGATCAGGACCCCCTTCTGCTAACAGTTCCACTCCTAGGCATTTACCCAAAAGAAAAAAAATGCATATGTCCCTACAAAGACTTGTACATGAGTGTTCACAGCAGCTTTATGTGGAATAGCCAAAAACTGGAAATAACACAAACATCCATGACCAGGTGAACAGATAAACTCATTGTGGTTATAAAAATAGGCGAAATACTATTCAGCAATTTTAAAAGAACAAATTATTGATACATACAACAGGAATGAATTTTCGACCTAATTATGGCTGAGTGAAAGACTCTTGACAAAAAAGAATTGTATACTGTGTGATTTCGTTTGTATACAACTCTAGAAAATGCACAGTAATCTGTCATGACAGATAGCTGATCTGTGGTTGCCTGAAAGTGGGCAAAGGAGAGAAAGGAGGCATGACCATAACCAAAAAGCAAGTTAGTTGCTTGCCACATACAGTGTCCAGCTAACAAGAGTCAGATCTAGTACAAAAAACGTGAATTTATTCTGAAGTTACCTTATGGGAAGAGGCACAAGGTGCCGTGACTTTAAATGTGCTGTTTCACTTTTGGAGCAGAAAACTTTTCTAAGGTAGTGGGTAAAGTGTGCATGGGCAGGGGGTCCCACTGCTAGCTTGGTGCCTTATCTATCCAACAGTTGAGTTGGCGCTTTCCTGGCCAGAAATAAGTTGTAAAAGTGGCCACCCCAGCATGCTTTGGACATGATCTCTGCGTGGGTCCAGGTTCTGAGGCAACCCACTGTAGGTGAGAGTTCCATGGGGCATACTTTGGTCTGCAAATCAACTGTCAGCTCTCAAGGAGAGATCTGTCTTGGAGCACATAGTTAGATGAACGTGCCCTGTAGGGAGTGTCTGGTGATGGAAGGTGAAGGTTATATTTGCATTTCTGAAAGGGAAAGTAGGAAGCAGGAAGCAGAGGGGGGAAGAAAAAGAAGGAAGGAAGAGAAAATGTGTATTTTTTAAAATTTAAACTATCTTGGCTAGGGGAAGTGGCTTATGCCTGTAATCCCAGCACTTTGGGAGCTCTCTTGAGACCTGGAGTTCAAGACCAGCCTGGCTAACATGGTGAAACCCCGTCTCAACTAAAAATAAAATAGCCAGGCGAAGTGGCACGCGCCTGTCATCCCAGCTACCCAGGGGGCTGAGGCAGGAGAATCGCTTGAACCCAGGAGGTGGAGGTCAGTGAGCTGAGATTGTGCCACTGCACTCCAGCTGGGCAACACAGTGAGACTCTGTCCCCCCAAAAATAATAATAACCACCTGATCATCCCCTGATGGTTGCCTGACATTCCCCTTACCCCTGCGGGCCCTCTCCTGCCTCGCTCTTCTCTGCCTGACTACCTACCATAAATCATGATGGTGGTTTTCTCTGGGGAGGGCCGTGAAAAAGGGTTGTTATATACAAGGGGAACTTGAGCTTTAACTATCATTTGAATTTTTACGGCACAAATGTGCCGACATATGAACTATGTTATTTTTTAAACTTAGGAAAAAGTTCTCTAGCTCACAACGGAGCTCTGACGTTTGTTGATTCTGAATCTTCAGCAAACCTCTAAGTTGTAATATTTTTACAGTAGGAGCTTTGTTTTTATGATCCAAAATATCTTTAAACGAACTAAAATTCATTTTTATTTAAAACATTTTTCCTAAGAATTTCTAAAGGATTGTGTTCGGAAAAATCTGCTTCTTAACAGATGTCTTACATTTCCTCCTCAGCGCTGTCTCTAAATATTACTTGGTAAAAGTAACACTGTTTTTCTAGACTCTGACTAATGCTTTTTTGGGTTTTTTTTTTTTTTTTTTTTGGCCACCACCCATTCAGAACACAACCTCTGTTACCAGATGTTTTTCTTCCTGCTTTCTATATTTAATAAAGTCACAGACGAGATTTAGCTATTATAGCTACATTATTATTTTTGGTCAACAATTTAAAGTTTTGACAATTGGCATTGGCAAACTCATTTGAAGACCAAAACAAACCCCCCAAAAATCTTGATTTAATTAAAGAGCTTAGGAAAGATTTCAGCCTGTCTGACTTCCGCAGGGCAGAGCAGGAGGTCAGAATGGCGCTCAGAAGTCCTCCTCCACAGGAATTCTGACTGGGAGCGCCTGCTGGCCGCCGCCCAGACACTGAGTCATGAAGAAACCCCGCGTATAAAATAATCCTCTAGGCCGACGGGAAACGGTACCTTAGAATGGACTGTATCAGAGCCACAGACTCAAGATTTGAATGAAATATGGAGCCAGCTAAGTTCTTCCCTGCTGGTGCCATTCATTCAGCACTTCACTAAGGAGCATCTTCTGAGTCCTTCCTGGGCTTAGGGACACAGGACCACAGGCGGTGTCTGCTCCTCAGCTGTTCAGTTGAGAAGGGAGATGGGCTCTGGCAACAGACGGCAGCCCCAGGCCGGATGGCTTCTTGCCGGGAACACACCAGGTCATGTGAGGCCAAAAAGCCCTTTGAGAAGGCGGAGAAGGCTTCACAGAGAAGGGGACATGCCTTGTGAATCTGTATGCAGAAAACAGAGGGACTGGAATTCTGGACGAAAAAACAATAGGTACTAGCACTTCTGGCCTTTTGCTCTGAAAAGCCAAATCATTCTTTGTCTGTGGACTGTAGGGAGAGGGTTGGGGTAGAAATAAAGTTGGTGGGCCATTCTGGTGGCAAATTTCAAAGAGCCCCAACGCTTTTTAAAACAATCCACAAACAGGTGAGCAAGAAGTAACACATTTCTTCACTTTCTTTAAACCAACTCAGTGTAGACGTCAAGTCCCTGTCTCTCCCCAGATGGTCAAAATACCTGATCTCAGTCATGCCAGGCCTCCAAGAATGTGCCATGGTCCTGAAACCATCTGAAGCTCTACAGGTTGGGCCGCATCCTCTGCTTCCCATCCCAGGGCCTGGGCTGCTGAGACGTGGAGCCTCTGGGTAGGGACCACCAGCAACTTTGGAACTCCTGTGTATTCTCTCTTTAAAGGATAGAAATGTGCCTAGAGGCCAGCCTTTCCAAAGCATGCAGAGGGCCCCTCTCCAGCTGGGCTGGGGGTGGGTAACGATAAAACCTTGGCATTAAGCCTGTTGCCACTCCACAATCTGTAGTGGATGGCTCTGTCCGAGGTTTTCAACCACAGACATCCTGGTAATCAGGTTCTGGGAGTTCAGAGAGCTATCTTCTAATGTGGCATCCTCTCTTGACCCCAAGGAAATCACTTTTATCTTTCTCTTTGTATGAAGTCAGCTGGCCCACACCCCTAGCCATTCAATTTGTCCACAGATTCTTGGGCAAATGTCTTTCAGCGTTCCCTGTCTTCACCCCCAGGTCAGTCTCTGGGTCTCTTACTACTTCCCTCCACAACCCTCACAGCCTGTCTGTAGATGCATCCTCCACATTCTTTCCCTGCTTCCAAGTCCCACGGTTTCCCTGGCTCTGTCTGACAGGTACCAAAATGAGCCCCAACCAGAGTCCAGCTTGGTGCCCACAACGGGGGCCAGCGTCCCATCATCCCGCACAGTACACCCCGCTCACCTCTGCGACCCGACTCCTGCTGTTCCCACCCTTCCTCCTGGCCCACCTCGGGGGACCTTCTCCATGCAGTTCACCAGGCCCCAGCCAGTGATCTCTTAGTCTTTCGGGAACTGGCAAATTCTTCTCCTCAGAGAGCACCCACTTCCTGCAGGGAGTATGCTGCCCCAGCTGACTGTAGGCTCCTGGGAGGCAGGGGTGGCTCGTGACAAAGATTTCCCCAGACCAGCAGAGCCCGCCGGTGTCCACGGGGAGCAGAGGAGGAAGAATCTGCTACAGGGAGCGAGAGTGTGGAGAACATTGCAACAAGGTAAAACCACATCAGCATCCCAAACCAGGCGGGAATGGGGCAGGCTCCACAGAGGCAGGAAAGGGTCCCCCCACCCTGTTTAAGTCGGGTGACCTCTGGAGAGGGGTCTGGGGGTATGGGGCAGACCTCTCCCTCTCTGCCCCGCCTAAGTACCCCCCCAGCCTACGTGTCCCCCTCCCTGGCTTGTGCTCCCACCGCCTTTGCCCTCGTCCCTGGCATCTGGCCTCTCTGGAATCAGTCACCCATGATGTCTGAAATTCCGAGTCCTCTCCCTACTCCGACCTCAGAAGCAGCATAGACTTACCCGCTTTCCTCCCTTGGACCCTCTGGCTGTCCGAGCCCTTTTCTGGGTCATATTTTTCCTCCTGGCCCGAGTGTCAGTGCTGCCCACACCCCTCACTGCCTCCTGGGGAGGGGGCCACTCCACTGTGCCCATCCCACCCGGCCTGGGAGCTGGCATTCACCACCCAGAGCCAAGCGCAGGGCCCTGGAGGTTGCCCTGTCCCAGGGCCACCAGGCTGAGGGCTGGCTGTCTTGCCACCTGCTGTTCCCTCTTCATTTCTTTTCCATCTGTAAAAGGCAGTGCCAAGAATGGTGGCTGTCAGGGGCTATGAGGAGGGGGAATGGGGAGCTGTTTAATGGGGACAGAGTTTCAATTTGGACTGAACCAATAAAAACGTGCTGGAGATGAATGGTGGTGTTTGTACAATCATGTGAATGCATTTAATGCCACTGATCTGGATGCTTAAAAATGGTGAGGATGGTACATTTTATGCTATACATATTTTATCGCAAATTTTTGTTTGTTTGTTTGTTTCGAGATGGAGTCTTACTCCGTCGCCCAGGCTGGAGTGCAGTGGCTGGATCTTGGCTCACTGCAACCTCCACCTCTCTGGTTCAAGTGATTCTCTTGCCTCAGCCTCCCAGGTAGCTTGGACTACAGGCGTGCACCCCTACGCCTAGCTAATTTTTGTATTTTTAGTAGAGACGGGGTTTTACCATGTTGGCCAGTCTGGTCTTGAACTCCTGACCTCAGGTGATCTGCCCGCCTCAGCCTCCCAAAGTGCTGCGATGACAGGCGTGAGCCACTGAACCCAGCCCAGTTATGACCTTCTTTAATCTGCAGTCTCCACAGACACCACCAACCCACACATGTGAATATGTATTAGATTCTCACCAGTTAAATACATATCAAATTGCAAACTAAGAAGTCATATAAACACACTTTTCACATACACACACCACCCCACGTATCTCATACCCCGTCAAAGTCCAAAACAAACCTTTCTTACATTCTCAAGTACACACACTGACCCAACTGCCCAAGAAGACACACACACGTGTGCAGTAAATTTTAGATGTAATACATGTGTAGCCTACAACGTACAAATAATATACCCTACTTTCTATTATAAATTCCACATAAGCAAGTGATTCTCATAGAAGCTTTTCTCGACTTTGGCCACACTCTTGCATCCACAACCAACTTGTGCTACCAAGTGAACAGACGACGACTACAGGCCTGGTCTTGGACTTTGCAGCCGCTCACATCATTGACAAATGAGGTACTGGAACCTGCATGCTGGGTGATCACTCTGATTAAGTCAACAAGCTTCACAACTCACTCAGTGAGGACGTCCGTGAGAACGTCACTGATTTTACCAGGACAGGAGCTACTTCTTTGCTGAACCGCATCACGGTTTCAACGGCTGGGGTTTTCCTCAAGCTCTTGTGTTGTTCAAAATGTGAGAGGCACGGAGGAGACACACTTCGGGGTTCCCACTGCACCGTTAAAGCTCCTCCCTCATTTCGGGGCCAGGCCGGCCAGGGAAAGAAGCGCGGTCTGGGGGTCCCGCGGGGTCCCCGCTGGGCACGCTCCCTCCTTACGCGCAGCCATAGGCCCGCTGCGGACACCGACGACCAGCGGGAGCACGACCAGGAGGTGACTGCCTTCTAATCACACGTAGTTTTATTTTTAGGTAACACCAGGAGGACGCCATGAGAGCCAAGGCCGTTGGCGAATGGCCATTTCCACGCGCGCTGCGCGTCTCTCCGCCCCAACCACCTGCAACGGACACCGGGAGCCACTGAGGGCGCGGGAGCCCCGCCCGCCTCGAGGCCGCTGCGCCTGCACGCGGGGACCCGGAGGCCGCCCTGGGAGGGCCCCGCAGGAGCTGCGCAAATGGAGAGACGGAACCGGGGCGCTTCCTGGGGCGGGCCAGGCGACGCCTCCTCATGGGAACCTCCATGACCGTCCCTCTGAGAAACCAGCGCGTCCCAAACCGCCGCTCCTGATTTTCGGTAATACAAACCGGCAGTCCACGCACGTGGCTAACAGCCTCGCTGAAAGGTTTGCCTTTGGAGGGTTTACCCTCAATCAGTTTCCTCAGACTGCGAAAGTCTTGCATTCCCCCTTTGGGCTGCATTTGTTTCATTCCCGCTCATGCCTTTTAAAAAAATACTATGCCCTGTTTTCCTACCCAGTCTGGAGGATCCATTAAAGAACATTTCTGGCAAAGAGTTTTAGACCTGAAAAAGCGCTCCGAAAGATACTTTCTTCGGACTCCATGCCCACAGTTTTTCCTACTCAAATGATTTCCAGAAATGTTTTCGTTATAGCTTTGATCAATTTCAGTAGACAAAGCAGCAGATAGTAAGGGAATAATTCCACGCTCCCCCGAACCCCACTCTGCAACCTAGTGCAGAATTAGAGTTGGCAATAAAAAACTAGTAGAAAAGTAACTCACTGACTTGAATTTCTAACAGCTTCGGAAGAAACTTCAATTATCAGATCCTTTCTGCTCATTTGCAGGTTCCTATCGTTCGTGGCTCCTCCTGATAACAGTAAAGCGTCTTCACATCTATGTTGGCCCAGAGCCTCAAGGGCAGAAACTGAGAGCTCTGTAGGACACGGCATGGACCCGCCATTCCTCTACCTACCTTCCGTGATTGTGTGGAAGAGCATCTGTCTTCTGAAATGAGATCCATGCTCTGAGGCGTTCTTTCTCAGCAGTCAGTGCGGCCCAGGACTTCCTGACGTCATGCTCAGAGAGCAGGGGCCAGAGGACTTTTAGCCACCACCTCCCGTGGCCAGTCTTCACAAATTACCTTTGGCTAATTTGACTGTCTCTCCTCCTGGGATCTAGGACTTCAAACACACACAGAGAGGATTGCAGAATTCAGACAAGAGGCTGTTCCACAGTATACTTTTTCTGTCAGTGGCTCAGAAAAAAGACTCATTCATATCCGATATCAAAGCTGTGCATGAGAATCTTGAGAAAGCGTCGGCTGACTGGCTTGACAAGGGGAGGAAGCAACCAAAAATTCTGCCCTTCTTCAGCGCCTGAGGAGATTTTCCATCAACATCCCTCTGAGATGAAGCAACTGATTGAAAATCATTCAAGTTTACCCCATGATAAAAGAGCAAGTCCTCAGAAAGGTCTCCGAAGTGTTTATGTTGTTTTTGTTTTATTTTGGTTTTGCTTGAATTGCTCTCCATCAGTCTTCTCAGCTAAGATCGAGGTGGGCTGCATGGCAGAAGAGGGCTGCATGGAAGAAGGCGGCTCTGTCTCAAGAGGACAAAAGGCCTGGGGCACCCAGACAGGCAGGCACTGCGTGGAGGTCACTCCCCTCCCAGTGGCCACTGCGGAGGCATTTCATAGAAATGCTCAAGGACCATTCAGGTTTAGCGTTGGGACCAAACCGGGAACCCATGAGGAATAGTGGACAGGAGTTAGGAAATGAGTTTCTCACACACCTGAGCAAGGAGCGGGGAACCCTGGGCTCGAGACCTGCGATCCGCCGCCCTCCCTGCCGTGTGGCCCCGGTTATGTTTTCCTGCAACTCTGCCCGCCTGAGTCCAGTTGTCTTCCGAAGGGGCAGATGCTTCGTAAGTGCCAACAGGGAGCGTTTCAGGAAATGATCCCAGTGTGCACTCATCCGTCCGAAAGCGTCTTCCTTTCCCCAACCTCCTCCCATGTTTTTTTGCGAATAGGCAGCCTTCATTTCTCAGTGACAGAAGCATGTTTGAGATGCTGTGGGAAACCAAATATATAATAATAAAAATATGAAAAGGTGATGTTCAACAGAAGTGAAGACAAAACCCTATGCATCGGGAGAACGAGAGTAAACTGGGCTCCCACCGTCAGTGGGCTGGCGCTGTCCATCCGCAGGAGAAAGGGAAGGAGGTAGAGGGAAGAAACAGAAGCAGTGTTCCATTTTCTTCCTCAGCAATGACATGCTTTTTTCTCTCCGTTTGTACTCCTCCCTGAGAGTCCCCTCCTTTCTCCCACACTCGTTTTCCTCTGCTCATGACTCCTGTAGGGAAGTTTCTTCAAACAAAACCCAGCTCCTGAGTCCCCAGATGTTGTTCTGTCAGTTGCCAAAGGCCGCCGCTGACCACTGCGTGGGGATCCAGCCCATTCAATCAATGTCTTCATCTGGAAGAAGGGCTGTACCTTCAATTGAAAACCTTGTGTTTGTTTGTTTGCATTTTCTTCTAAAATCACTGGCCAAGATTCTCATCTCTCAGAGCAGCATTCGCATCTTTCCCAACGCCCGTTTGCTCCAGGAAAGAAAATGCTGTGGACAGGGAAAGAGGTGGGAGGAAGACCGGTCACCGCCTAGTCCACTGTGCACAATTTGAATTTGGAACCATGCAAAAGTATTGCCTGGTTGGCCGGGCGCGGTGGCTCAAGCCTGTAATCCCAGCACTTTGGGAGGCCGAGGCGGGTGGATCACGAGGTCAAGAGATCGAGACCATCCTGGTCAACATGGTGAAACCCCGTCTCTACTAAAAATACAAAAATTAGCTGGGCATGGTGGCACGTGCCTGTAATCCCAGCTACTCAGGAGGCTGAGGCAGGAGAATTGCCTGAACCCAGGAGGCAGAGGTTGCGGTGAGCCGAGATCGCGCCATTGCACTCCAGCCTGGGTAACAAGAGCGAAACTCCGTCTCAAAAAAAAAAAAAAAAAAAAAAAAAAGTATTGCCTGGTTAAATTAAAACCATTTAAAAGATAAAAAAATAAACATTTAATACCAGCACAATATGCTGGGAAACAAAATGAAAGGCTCTCTGGCCACATAGCCACTCTTTCCCGGACTGAGGCTTTCCAGCAAAGGAGATGGGAAGTAAGGCTGGCCTGCTGGTGTGGACAGATTCCAGCACCATGCAGGACCCGGGGGCTCAAGGACGGCTTCCACAACGGTGATGAGCACACAGCCACCTCATAGCCTGGATCCTCTGAACCAGGCACAGGATCCAGACGTGGATCGTCTGACAAACACAGGGGTTCTTAGGAAGTGTCCTAAATTGTGTTTAGGAAGTGCAGCCCCTGTTGAAATTCATCAAGAGCGGGAAAGAGCCCAAGTGGGAAGGAGCATGGGTTGAGGGGCACAAAAGTAGGTCTGTTGACAAAGAATGGAAGTAAAGGGGACATCAGGTTGAAGCTTTGTGCTGTGAGTCAGAAGGACAATTGAAAAGTTGCCTAAAGAGGCGCACACAGTCGGCGCTGCTGCCGTCCAGCTGGAAGGGAACCTCAGTTCTTGCCTATTGGCCGGAGCTCTTCACAGAATGTCCCCCACCCCTACCAGTACCTGCTGCACTGCCCCTCCCCCTCTGCAGAATGTCTGGGGTCCTATGTTCTAAACCTATTTACTTTCAAATTTTCCCTGATCTACCTGAACTCAGGAGAATCTGTTGAGGCAGTTCACTCTCTGGGTCCTGCCCTTGACTTTTCTCATTGTGGAAACTGTCAGACAGCGGTGATCAGCACCCAGCCTAAGGGGATGGCTTCAAATGGAGGTGAGTCTGTAGGGACAGGGGCATTATCCAAGTCTCTGCCATGTTTCAAGTCCTTGGGAATTCAAATTTGACACTGCCCTGGGGACAGTCGATAGGGCTGATGTTGAGGGAGGGAGGGAGCATTGGATGTCCCCAAAGACATCATACCTGGGGAGGGCCATGGCACCCTGAGTCTGTGGTTAGAGAGGATGGCTCCTTAGAGGCAGACCAAGATGCCTGGGGGAATACACCGTGTAGGGGAAAGGACGGAGTGGATGTATTGATTCTTTCTAGAGGGGGACAGGTCACGTCACCGTGTGTTTGCAGGGCGTGGTGGGATGGTGTTGTGCTGGTGGCCCAGGGAAGATGACAGGCAAGCCTGAGCCCTGTGTTGTGTCTTCAGACTCCTGGAAGGTGTCCTTCCATAGTGTTCAGAGGGATTTGGACTGGATTTTTCTAGATCTTAGGGAGGAGTGGGGAAAAGTGGTCTCAGCCAGAAAACTGTTGGGTGGGTTGTCTGTGACAGAGCATGCAGTGACAGCCTCTGGGTGGGCGAGGCTGGGGCTACTGTAACTGCTGCAGCCTCTCAGCTCCTTCCCCAGAGGTGGCTTCTTGGTCAGTTCAGGTGGCTGTTGGCTCTGATTTAACAGGGGTGGGGGCAGTTGGGGAAGTTCAGGCAACACGGCCTGGGCTTCCCAGGTTGTTCTGAATTGTTCATCCTTTGGTGGAAGCTCAGGTCTTCAGACCCACTTCCTCCTGTCTGCTAGCTCATGGCCTGTCCTCTGCACTTTGTGTTACTGTGGAGAGGAAGGATTTGCTTCTGTTCCATGTCTACTACCTCGTGAACAGGGGACAGGCATGGACTCTTGCTGGTTCTCAGTGGAAGGGTCTGGAAAGCCTGGTTTCCGATTCAGTAGAGGAAGGAGAATAACACATAAATAGGAAGACGGTCCTCTTATCATTATTATTATTATTATTATTATATTCAAGTTAGGCTGTGTGTCCTGACTGATGAGCTGCACGTGCTGTATCCCTATTCCCCTTGACTGGAGACTGCATGAGGTCCTAGGGAACAGGGACGAGCTCCAGACAACTTTGCCTACCTGACCGATGGCCCAAGAACCAGAGGTTCTTGGTTGGTCATTATATTCAGTTACTGGGAGCTCAAAGGAAAAGGACCAGAGGTGGGCTCCTTGTCCCAGGAACTACTGTAACACGCCCGGCAGCTGTGAAAATCCCCGGACACCTCCCCTGACAGCCCCACTGCTCACCGCTTGCTGGCTGTGCTCTAATCGTGTGCCGCTGTTGCTGGCTGCGCAATGACAGTACCTCAGGGAACGCCACCACCGCTTCTCAGACCTGCTCCCTGGGAACAGAGCTTCCTGAGTGGCAGCCAGGACCACCAAGCACCGAGGAAAGGGTGGCCCAAATCTGATCCCTGTGTAGCACTTGCTGTGCCTGGTGCCGGGACAGTCACTTGCAGGCTGGGCATGACGTGTGTGGGTTCTCTTCAGGGCTCACAGGGTGCTGGCTTGGGAGAGATTCCCATCCAGTGGTTTTCTTTCATTGTTTCTTTTTTGAGACAGATTCTTCCTCTGTCACCCAGGCTACAATGCAGTGCTGCAATCTTGGCTCACTGCTGTCTTTGCCTTCCAGTTCAAGCAATACTCCTGCCTCAGCCTCCTGAGGAGCTGGGATTACCCGCGTGCACCATCACAATCAGCTGAGTTTTGTATTTTAGTAGAGACATGGTTTCACCACATTGACCAAGCTGATCTTGAACTCCTGATGCCAGGTCATCTGACCGCCTCAGCCTCCCAAAGTGCTGGGACTACAGGCGTGAACCACCACACCTGGTCTATTCAGTGGTTTTCTTTTGTTGTGCTGAGTTAGGAAAGAAAGGGCTTTACAAGAGCTTCAGGAAAAGGAAGACTGAAGAGGAGATGGGGGCACAATATTAGGAACCTTCTGGCTTCCCGTAGGCCTTCTGAGTGCAGAGCACTGTCCTGGTGGAGGCCCCTCACCTGCTGCTGAGCGTGCCGAGGGCCACCAAGCCGGCGAGAGATTCATCCCTGACCCATGGCTTGGGAAATGCCTGTAAGGCTGGCAGGGTCTGCCAGGGATGCCCGAGGGAGACCCTCAGACGCAGTGAAGGCTTGGCTGTTGCTTCTGGCAGACAGGGGTCAGGGAGTCTAGTGGAGCCGGGGCCAGGCTCTCTAGTGAGGCGACCCTCCCGTGGAGGAACAGAGCATCCGATGCACACACAGGGACACTTGCAAGCTGCAGAGTTTCCCTGTCACACGCCCTCAGTTCTTGGGACACCCCTCTGATTCCCAGTGACTACTGCAGACCTGGAGACCCCAGCTCATTCACCTCTTTCCTTTGTCTTCACAGCATACCCAGTGCTGGGACCGGGCATGACAGAGAACCCTGGCGCCTCCATGCCAGTTTTCATGGCTCTGCCCTTCGCCACACCTGCTCTCGGCCCAGCACACGGGCCGCCCCTCGTGACTGCAGCGGTTCCTCCAGGCGGCCCTCCGGTGCTGTCTGCCTTCCCCAGGACCCCTCTGGTGGCAGGACAGGATGGCCAAGGCCTGAATTGGCCCGGGGCTTCCAACGTCCTTGTCCAGATGAGGACAGAAGTGGGGCCTGTGAAGGCCCCTGAGGCACAGACCTTGGTCCTAACTCAGGCCCCCCTTGTCTGGCAGGCTCCAGGCACCGTCTGTGAGGGGGTCGCATGTCCACCTCCCCGACTCCTGGCAGCAGCCCCTGTGGTGCCCGCTATGGCTGCCCAGGTCTTTTTGGGCACCCAGGCCTGCGAGGGAGGCTGGTCCCAGGGCCTTCCTCCTCCAGCACCACCACCGGCTCCCCAGCCGGCCCCGATGACGGCTCCAGGGAACGCTGGTCCATGGCCACAAGGGGCTCATGGAGAGGGCAGCCTGGCTCCCTCCCAGGCCAAGGCCCCGCCGGACGACTCCTGCAACCCCAAGAGCGTGTATGAGAACTTCCGACTCTGGCAGCGCTACAAGCCCCTGGCCCGGAGGCACCTTCCCCAGAGTCCGGACACGGAAGCGCTTTCCTGCTTCTTCATGTGAGTGTCCTCGGGGCACCGGAGCTCGTCCTGCAGCTCACCCGTAAAGGGGCTGCGGGATGGACGGGAGGTCACGCTGTTCAGGGGAGCTTGCCGGGCAGTCTTGAAGGCGATGGGCTGAGCTATGGAAGGGCACATTTTCAGCAACATTAATCTGGCTGCGGCTCAGGACAGACTCTCAGGGGCCACATCTCACCTGCCCCTCACTGTGCTGTGAGTCCAGCCCATCCTCACTTTCAGTCATTTTCATGACAATGTTTACAGTAGACCCAGGTCAGAGAGGGTTCCCGGTCCGACATGAGCCACGGGTTGCGTTTAGGACTTTGAGTTCACCCCAGTGCCTCCCCTTGACCTGGGTGGCGAAGGCCAGGGGCACAGCACATGGGGCTGGGGTGGGAGCTGCAGGAACCTGGCACACGCCCACTGTTCTGCCGAGGTCCCGCTGGCACAGCGGTGGTGGAGCCTGCACAGGGGATGGTCTTGGGCCCCGCACTAGGGTCCACGCTGGGCAGGTATTTGCAGCTTCGCCCTCGATCCCTCCTAGAAAAAGGGACGATGATGCTTCATTCAGAGGATGGTGAAGAGGTGACTTGAGCTCACATATGAGGCATGTAGCACAGTGCCCGGCACATGCTGTGACACATTACATGACAGCAGTTATGATTACTGTCCCTATTGCTGTCATTATCAGGACTAGGCCATCTAGGACAGCGCTCCCCAGAGCCACGGGCTCCAGTGATGGCTCTGAGTGCACCACGAGCCCAGCAGCCCAGGGCCGTGGACTGTGGTGCCTGAGGCAGCAATGCCAGCATCTGGGGGAGTTTTTCGTTTCAGTCCCAGTCCCGCCTCTCTCCATCCTGCGGTGCCTCTGTGACCCTGTGTCTCCCGCTGATGAGCAAACCCATATTCCATGGGAGCTTGGGCACATCCACGAGGGAACACACTGGCCACTCCCTAGGCAAGTCCCCTGCCCAGGGTGTAGGTGTAAGGAGGCCCCATCTTTGCTCCCAAAAATCTTGCCACCCCTGCATCCTGGGACTGGTTGCCTTGTCCCTTGCAGCTGAGTCCCGGTGCACTGGGGACCCTGATTCTCGGAGTGGAGCCGCCCCAGGCTACAGGCTCCGCGTGCAGTGGGCTTGGATCCCGCTCTGCTTTGGTTCTGGTTTCTGCTCCTCTCCAGGACCCAGAGGCTGCGTCCCCAGGGGCTGCCTTGCTCCAGAGTCCCCAGGAAGCTGGTTAAATGCTCAGTCCTGGGGCCCTGGAACCTGCACGTTAACCCTCGCTCCCCGGTCATTCTGTGTGTGCGCTGTCTCGGTCACCTCGGGCTCCGCCATGACAAATGCTATAGACTGGGTGCTTTATCAGGACAGTCACATCTCCCAGTTTCAAGGCCGGAAGTCCCAGGCTGAGAGGGAGAGCCCTGGTGTCTCCTCCTGCCCTTATCAGGGCTCAGATGCCAGGACAGGAACCCACCCACATGACCTGCTCTAACGCCGATTGACTCCAAGGACGGGCACACCGGGGCTGAGGGCTTCAGCACAGGAATGCTGGGGACACACACGTTCAACCCACAGCACTGAGTTCACTTGTCAACACTGAGGACTCGAGGGGCAGTCGGAGAGGCCACCCGGTGGCTTGTGTTGATGTTTGATCTCGGGGGCGTGTCCTGGAGGTTGAGGAGCCCACGCTGGGGAGAACAGGACCGGGACAGATGGCAGGACAGGTGTGGGGAGGACAGGGGTCCAGTGTTGGGACCAGGTGGGCTTGGGAGGGACGGTGGGCTTGTGGACGGGGACTGACTGCACCGCCTTACAGCCCAGTTCTCAGATCCCTGGCCCGGCGGAAGCCCAGCATGACCCTGGAGGAGGGACTGTGGCGGGCCGTGCGGGAATGGCAGCTCAAGAGCAACTTTGACCGGATGATCTACTACGAGATGGCGGGAAAGTGAGTCTGGGGTGCAGGGACAGAGCCCGCATGGCAGGGTGAGACAGGGTGACAGAGGCCAGGTGGCCATGGTGGCTTCTCAGCATGGAGCATGAGGAGGGTGTGGCCAAACAGGCTCTCCGGGGCCCCCGGCTCCCTCAGGAAGCTGCTCCTCCCTCCTAGAGTGCTCGGGGGTCTCTATCTTGCCCTGGTGGGTAGCCACGCCCTGCCTGGCCTGGGGATGAGCCCTGCCTGACACTGGGGGTCATGGAGGGAGCAGCCAGCATCACAGCCCAAAGGTGGTCACCACCAGCTGTGGGGATGGGGGGAAGGGGCGCTGGCGACTATAGACAGAGTGGGGTGCACTCTCCTCACAGCAGTGGCCACAAGTCGGTTTTCACCCATCCCGGCCTGGACAGGATTGGAGAAACCTGTGTTGGGTCAGGGGAGACCTGTGTCCAGGACACCATGAGACCCATCTCTGGCCTGCCTGCCTTTGCTCCTGGGCAGTCCCCTCCATTAAGACAGACAGACAGCAGCCTCAGGGGAAAGGGGCCCTGTCTCCTGGGCCCAGCTTTGGCTTCCTCCCAACCAGGCCTGGTGCTCCTGGGTCATCCCCACAGTCCCAACCTCAGGACTCCTGCATCTGGGCAACATTCCTGACACCTTCTGCCATAAACCCCACCCCTGGCCAGCTGAAGCCTGGAGGAGGGGTCACCCTGGTGCCTCCAGGGCCTCCTGGCCCTGACTTGAGTCAGGAAGCCCTGTTGATGCCATGGACTCTGCAGGGGCCCGGCGAGGGAGGGTAAGCCCAGAACTCTGGGAGCAGCTCCCTCCTGGGACTGGGTAATGGGTCCCAGGGAGGGTCTCGACAGCCCACCCCAGGCACTCCTTCCCATCCCTGCCATCGGCAGCTGCCTGGTCCTGGGGACAGGGCGCCTGGACCCTCTCAGCACAGCCTGCACCTTCTGCACCCCAGGTTCCTGGAGTTTGAGGCTGAGGAGATGCAGATTCAGAAGTCGCAGTGGATGAAGGGGCCCCAGTGCCTGCCTCCTCCAGCCCCGCCGAGGCTTGAACCTCAAGGACCATCGGCCCCTCAGGTGGTCAAGCAGCCAGGTACGGCTTCCCACGTTCCCACAGGAGCCACGGCAAAGGCCAGAGGGGCCAAGGGAGGCCACTGTCCCCACACCCCATGCCTCCCTTCAAGAGAGGGATTTGTTCCTTCCAACAAGACAGCTCAGGGGAGCCGGGGGCTGGGCGTTCCGTGGTCATGAAGTCCGTATTCACCTGGTCACGTTTCCTAGCTACTCTCTCCCCTCCCCATTCCAAACCTCAACATACAATCTGCCCAGAAGCAGGGATGAGCGGGTACAGTACCCGGCATATCAGTGGCTCCAAACTTCCTCCCAAACGACTCTGTCTCCCATGTGCCCCTCCTGCGGCGTCTCCTCGGGGGCGCTGTGGTTCAGGTGGTCCTGACCCCGCTGGGACCCACTTCACGTCCCCGAGCCCTGCCCTCCCCTGTGTGGTGCAGGCAGGAGGAGCAGCCCTCACCACGCCCGTCCTCCTCTCTC
This sequence comes from Saimiri boliviensis, assembly GCF_048565385.1. NCBI lineage: Eukaryota > Metazoa > Chordata > Mammalia > Primates > Cebidae > Saimiri > Saimiri boliviensis. Next base: position 237,478,689 of record NC_133450.1, on the reverse strand, counting down.
CCTGCCTCAGTGTACCTTCCCAGCCAGGACGGCCCCAAGGCCCCGCCTGCCTGCCTGCCGCCACCCAGTCCCCAGCGGCCAGCAGAGACCAAGGCCCCGGAGGAGATGCCCCCTGAAGTGGTGCAGGAGTATGTAGACATCATGGAGGAGCTGCTGGGGCCTCCCGCTGGGGCCATGGGGCAGCTCAAGGCACAATGGGAAGCGGGCAAAGCAGAGCAGGAAGAGGACGGGATGCTTCTAGACCCAGGCCTCCTGAGCTACATTGACAATCTGTGTTCCCAGAAAGACTTCGTCACCAAGGTGGGCTGGCCTGAAGTGCTGAGGTCTGCAGAATTCCAGGGGGGGAGGAGGGTCACTTGCAGTTCCTTGGAATTAAGCTCTGCTGTGTGTTTGTGCCCGTGATTTTTTACTGTGTGTTTTTGTGTGTGTGTGTGGGTGTGAGTGTAGCGTGTGTATGTTACTTGTGTCTGTGTATTTTCCTGTGTCGTATGTGGGTCTGTCTGTGTGTGGTTTGTGTGTCTCTGTCTGCATGTGTGGATGCTACCAGGTCTGTGGTCTGTGTGTGGAGCTGCTGGTCGCCATGGTATGAGACAGCTCCAGAAGGGCGGGGACGGGGCGCTCGCTGCTTTCTGCGACTCCTCCAGGTGTCCTTGGCTCCAGGTTCCTCCTGCCCGGGAAGCTCACGCCGTCTTCCTTCTGTTTCCAGGTGGAGGCCGTCATCCACCCCCGATTCCTGGAAGAATTGCTTTCCCCAGATCCACAGCTGGATTTCCTGGCCCTAAGCCAGGAGCTGGAGCAGGAGGAAGGGCTCACCCTTGCCCAGGTAGAGCAGGGAGGGAGGGGAACCCAGGTACCCCGGGGGCGGGAGGGACCTGGCACACAAGCCCCACCTGATTGTCTACCCGACCCTGCGGGGATGCTCGGCTTCTTGGGGAGCCGCTCCGAGGTGGGGAGGTGCAGGTTCAGATGGAGCAGGATGGAGAGGAGCCAGGAGGGGAGTCAGGACGAAAACTGCAGTGAGCCCAGCGGGATGCCCGCAGAGCCACACCCTCTTTGACAGGAAGCCCAGCTGCCTCAGGCTTCCCTGCCTGCCACCCAAGTGCCCTGGTCTCCACCACCCTGGGCCCTGCTCACACTTGGGGCAGCGCCAGTAAGTGCCCCCTTTCCTCCCGCAGGTAGCAGAGAAGCGCCGCCTGTCCTTGAAGGAGGAACGGTGTGCCAGGGCAGCCCCTGGTCATGGCACTGCCCGGTTGGGCTCAATCTCTTCTGAGTCTGCAGTGGGCCAAGGAGCAGAGAGAGATGTCCCTGGGCCCCAGCAAGGGGTCAGCGTGGAAACCTGCCCACCCCAGATGGCTGCCCGGGACCCTCAGGGACGAGGCAGAGCACGCACTGGCATGGCCAGGTCCAAAAACCTTGTTAGGCTTTTGGAGAGTCTGGATTCCCATAAGCTGAGGGCTGCCCGGCCAAACTCTCCTCCCCAGGACCAGAAACCCACCCCCCAGATGGCCTCCCAGGACCCTCAGGGACGAGGCAGAGAGTGCACTGGGATGGCCAGGTCCAAAAACCCTGTGGTGCTTTTGGAGAGGCTGGATTCCCGCAGGCTGAGGGCTGCCCGGCCATACTCTCCTCCCCAGGACCATAGACCCGCCTGCCCAGGTGTGGGGACCAAGGACACCTGGAGTCTCCCTGGAGCCTCTCCTGTCAATGGGTCACCCAGGCCGTCGAAGGGGTCAAGTGAGGAGGAGAGGGAAATCCCTGGTGTGGTTTCTGTCGTGGGTACCAACTACAGGCTGCGGCCCTGGAAGCTGTCCCAGAGCCCTGTCCCTGCCTCGGGCCTTCTCAGCCCAGAAGGGCGGGGACCCCAGGGAGCTCTTCAGTCCCAATCTGCAAAGAGAAGAGGCCTCAGCCCAGCAGCCACTCATGCCACCAAGTCCAAGAAGCGAGCTCTCTTCGGAGGCCCATCCCCTGCTGAACGTTCACCCCACCTAGGGCCTGGGCTCAGAGTCTCTGGGGCACAATCCCCAGCTCGGGGGCTGGGTGGCCCCTCACAGTCCCTAAAGAGAAAGGGTGACCCCTGGCTCTCTAAGAGGAAGAAAAAGCAGCACCGCAGCCAGTAGGGGGACAGGGCAGGCCCTCTGGTGCCAATCCTCAAGGGTGGGGCTCTCAACTCTCGGACCCTCACGGCACCGGCTGACCCAAAGCAAAGACTTCTCCCCCAGTGCTGATCTTGATGGGCATTAGCTTTGGAGGGTGGGAGTGTGGGAGGAAGAGGGTGGCTGAACGGAAAGGGAGGGCCTTGGGGGAGGGGGTAGGAGGTGGGGAGCAACACCTTGGGGGTCTCCTGTGTAAATATAATAAATATAGTTGTATTGGAAATGCTCTCGGGGCTGCTGCCTCTGTCCTCAGGGCTGTGCTGCTCAGTGGAGGGGGTCTGTGAGGGAGAGCAGAGGGACCGGGGGATGCCAGGCACTGGGGACCCACGGGAGCCGGCCCCACTCGTTCCTGCAGGTGTAGGCTGCCCCTTCAGACGCTCCAGGGACTGACGGATGCTGAGGAAGCCCTGATCCCTCCCGCCACCCACGCACAAGGCCCCGCCTGCTTTAGTTATCAGCATCCCTGGAAAATCCCGGCATGGAGAGAGCTGGCTGGCTCTTGTTCTGCCCGTGGGAGCTGAGGAGAAGGCAGCTGCCTGCAGCAGGGACACAGGGAGAGGCGGCCGCTCCTGCTTAACCTTCGTCAGGAGGAGCTCGGGCCCCAGGCTGAGGGGAGATGTCGCGGGGTCCATCCACACGGGTGTGCTTGGGATACGACGGTGTGTGGGGAGCAGGGGAAGTCCCTCTGCCAGTTTCTGGGCAGGAAAGAGTCTTGTCCGACTGGCGGAAGCAGATGCTCCTTGCTGTGGCCACAGGGACTGGCCTCAGGGGCCCGGGGGGTCCGCATGGAGCCCCCCACAGCTATGATTCCCTTCCCGTATGATGACTGAACTCCTGTGTGGAATTGATGCAGACACAGATTTACATCGGTATCTGAAACAGTTCCCTCCCAACCCACCGTCACCGACGGGCACAAGCATGGCCAGCATGCCAGGCGCTGGGTGAGTGTGTCTGCTGGTCCCAGGGCCAGGGAGAGCTGGGACCCGGGCCGAGAGGGGCCGAGGGTCAGCCGCCCTTCTGCCAGGCACAGACCTCAAGGGCAGAGCAGGGGCTGCCTGGGATGTGGCACTGGCTGTCTGGGAAGTGCCCTGGTGGTCGGGAGCCAGGCGTTCGCTGAAGGGACCACATAGATGACAGTTGTCCCAGAAGATTATCATCCCCCCTCTTTTTTTTTTGAGACAGAGTTTCACTCTGTCACCCAGGCTGGAGTGTAGTGGGGTATGATCTTGGCTCACTGCAACCTCTGCTGCCTGGGTTCAAGCGATTTTCCTGCCTCAGCCTCCCGAGTAGCTGGGATAACCGGTGCCTGCCACCATGCCCAGCTAATTTTTGTAGTTTTTAGTACAGACAGGGTTTCACCATCTTGGCCCGGTTGGTCTTGAACTCCTGACCTTGTGATCCACCCACCTGAGCATCCCAAAGTGCTGGAATTACAGGTGTGAGCCACAGAGCTCAGCCTTTTTTTCTTTTTTAACTATATGCTATCTAGGTTTACATAAGTACACTCTGTGATGTTCCCACAATGACAAAATCACATTATGACGCATATCCCAGAATGTATCCCCACCGTCAAGCACTGCCTAACTGTATTCTACTTATTGTACATCACGTCTCTTAAACTTTTTCCTCTTACCTAACTGCAATTGTGTATCCTTTTATCAATATCTCTCTATAACCACACCCCCAGTCCCCGGTAACCACAGTTCTACTCTGAATTTATAGGAGTTCAACTTTTTAAGATTCCACGTGTGAGATCAAGCAGTATTTGTCTGTCTGGCTTATTTCATTTCACATAATGTGCTCCAAGTTCATCCATGTTATCAAAAGGAGAGGATTCCTCCTTTTTTAAGGCAGTATAATATTCCATTGGGTACATATGGTCTAATTTTTTTAAGATATGCACTGGTATTACCACAGTCTTTAGAAATGAGACAACAGCTTAGCTAAAAAAGATAATGTTTCTATAAAGGCATATAAATAAACATCTTGCTAATGACATTTGACTTAAAGAAACAGCTAATAAAAATAAGTGATTGAAAAGGGAAAAAGGTTTTGTTTTTTTGGTTTTTTGTTTTTGCTGGGCATTTCTGTTGTAACCATAGACGTATTTCACTATAGCAATTCCAACACAGCTGGAAAATAAACTGAAAATTTCCCCAAGTTTACTCTGGTTGTACCCCTCCTGGATTCAAGTCTCGCATCAAGGTGACATTATCATATGTGACCTCAGGTGATCCGCCTGCCTTGGCCTCCAAAGTCCTTAGATTACAGGCGTGAGCCACAGTGCCCGGCCACCTCGGTGATATTCTTACAAACACTTGGTAGTGGCGATCTAATAAGAAAACATCAGACAAGTCCAAATCGAGACACTATGTAAAGGCCCCGGCCAGTTCCCTTCCAGTGCCAAGGTCGTGAAAGACACAGACTGACAGACTGACAGGTTGGAGGAGACTAAAGAGATGTGACCACTAAACGCCACATGGGATCCTTGACTGAATCTAGATCAGAAGAAGGGGAAGAGTGAAGACCTAGTGGAAAACGCAAATCAAGTCTGTAGTTCAGTTAATAGTATCGTCCCAATGTTACTTTATTAGCTCTGGCAAATGTGCCAAGGTTGTGTAAGATGTTAACGTTCGGAGGGAAACGTGAACTGACCCAGTGGCCCATGGCATCCTACTGTAAGAATAGACTTCACTTATTCATGTATTTACTGTTGATTTAGACCCATAAGGTTTTATTTTCTACCCCCCCCCCCCATGCTTTCTAAGTCATTAGTGTACTCAATTAGATTGATACTCCAATTGTCCCAGATTTGGCCAATGGGTGGGAGTTCCTTCAGACTGACTCTTCTGTCCTAGTGGGATATTCTATCTTTCTTTTTCTTTTTTTTTTTTTTGCATTTCCCTTTTGGCCTGACAAGGTATTCTGGGATCATCGAATCCTAGTCCTGGAAGCAGCGCCTTCTTCAGGTCATCCTGACTCTCATCACTGGGAAGTGGTGTTAAAAGATCTGGATACTGCCTGTGCTCACTGCTACTGGTGTGTCCGCGCTTCTTAGTCTTTTCAGTGGACAGACCTAGAAAATACATATGTGCGTATACACGTGCATATACATGCACACAAAGATGCATGTGCACATAAACACGCATGACCACACACACACGCATCTTAGGAATCCAAAGTTCATACCAATACTTCCAATTCTAGTCCATCTTCACAGGATTCTTTTTCTTTGCCCCATTCCTCATTTGTAGGACTTTTCTTCCACAGTGAGAACCCTGGCTCCCAACAACACAGACACATGTACTCATTTGCTCAACCTGATAATGTATATAAAATAGTTTCGGGATGACTCTGCCCATACCACTGCGATATACAAACTTACCAGAGTTTAGATTTGTTTGTAATTCTAATTCACATGTAACAAACCCTACCCAAGCAAGACTGAGGCGGTATAGTCAAACACTATCTACATTAATTTTCCTTCTTTCTTATACAAGAGGTAACACACTGTATAGACTTTTTCCACATTGCTCTTTCATTTAACATTTCCTTTAAAACTCACTCCATAACAGTTTGCTGATACCCTCTTCATTCTCTTCACACTTACATCTGACTCCATCATGTGTTATTCAATCCATTTCCTATGCCCAAATGTCCAAGCAACTTCCAGTATTTTGCAATTATAAATAATGCTGATAAGTAATCATGTGCACATGTACATCCATATCACTGGAGGTGACTTTTTTTTTTTGAAACGAAGTTTTTCACTCTTTTTGACCAGGCTGGAGTGCACTGGCGTGATCTCAGCTTACCTCAATCACCGCCTCCTGGGTTCAAGCAATTCTCCTGCCTCAGCCTCCCAAGTAGCTGGGATTACAGGCATGCGTCACCACGCCCAGCTAATTTTGTTGTTGTTGTTGTTTTGTAGTTTTAGTAGACACAGGGTTTCTCTATGTTGGGCAGCCTAGTCTCAAACTCCCGACCTTAAATGATCGACCCACCTCGGCCTCCCAAAGTGCTGGGATTACAGGCATGGGCCACCCACCGTGCCTGCCCTGACTCTTTTTTTTTAATTTTGAGACAGAGTTTTGCTTTGTTGTCCAGGCTGGAGTGCAGTGGCATGATCTCGACTCACTGCAAACTCTGCCTCCCAGGTTCAAGCAATTCTTGTGCCTCAGCCTCCTGAGTAGCTGCGATTACAGGCGACCGCCACCACACCTGGCTGAATTTTTTGTATTGCAGTAGAGATGGGGTTTCACCATGTTGCCCAGCTGGTCTCGAACTCCTGAGCTCAGGCAATCCGCCCATCTTGGCCTCCAAAAGTGCTAGGATTACAGGCATGGGGTAATGCACGAGGCCTGGAGGTGACTCTTAAGGGATACATTCTTAGAAGTGCGCTCGCTTGCTGTGTCAATAGGTATGTGCATATATAATTTAATTAAATACTGCCAGCTTGCCTCTATAGGACTTAAAACGTTTTGCATTCCTACCAACAACGTATGAAAATGCCTGCTTCTCTACTGTCTCACCAATAGAGAGTACTGTTAAGCTTTTAAATTTCTGACAATCTGATGAGTGAGAAATGGCATCTCAGTGTGGTTTTAATTCACGTTTCTCTTTTTCGTTGAGACCATGTTTCACTCTTGTTTCCCAGGCTGGAGTGCAATGGCGCAATCTCGGCTCACCATAGTCTCCCCGTCCTGGGTTCAAGTGATTCTCCTGCCTCAGCCTCCCGAGTAGCTGGGATTACAGGCGTGTGCCACCAGGCCCAGCTAATTTTGCACTTTTAGTAGAGACGGAGTTTGTCCATGTTGGTCAGGCTGGTCTCAAACTCCCGACCTCAGGTCATGCGCCTGCCTCGGCCTCCCAAAGTGCTGGGATTACAAGTGTGAGCCACGACGCCCAGCCTGTTTCTCTTACCATCAGTGAAGTTAGCATCTTTTCATATATGTATACATCTTTTGACAAAGAATCTGTGCATGTCTTTTGCCCACTTTTCTATAGGATTTCTAGTCTTTTCCCCTCAATTATTTATTTTTTTTTTTTGTAGATGGAGTTTCACTCGTTGCCCAGGCTGGAGTACAATGGGATGATCTCAGCTCACTGCAACCTCCGACTCACGGGTTCAAGCAATTCCCCTGCCTCAGACTCCTGAGTAGCTGGGATTATAGGCATGCACCAGCATGCCCAGCTAATTTTCTCTTTTTAGTAGAGATGGGGTTTCAGCATGCTGGTCAGGCAAGTCTCAAACTCCTGACCTCAGGTGATCTGCCCTCTTTGGCCTCCCAAAGTGCTGGGATTACAGGTGTGAGCTACCATGTCCGGCCTCAGGATTAACCCTTTATCAGAGAAATATGGTGATTTGGAATATGTTGATAAGGATTTTTGGCAGTCATTTGTCTTTGATGTAATGGTACACTTTGTCCATGCAAACGATTTTTGGTATCTGTAGTTTTTATTTATTAATCCTGTATTGGCTCTGGATTTAGAAGTAGTAAGCCTCTCCCTATATTAGGTTAAAGATTATTTCATCCATGTCTCCTTCTAACATTTAAAAATGTTTTTCACATTGAAATCTCTGACCCATTAGAAATTCTCATGTGTGATGAGAGGAACGGAATTTTATTATTTTCCAAATGGCTAGTCAATGTCCCATTTACTAAAAGAGTATTTGCCACAGTCATTTGAGATTCCACCTTTTTTTTTTTTTTTTTTTTTTTTTTTTTTTTTTTTTTTTGAGACGGAGTTTCGCTCTGGTTACCCAGGTTGGAGTGCGATGGCGCGATCTCGGCTCACCGCAACCTCCGCCTCCTGGGTTCAGGCAATTCTCCTGCCTCAACCTCCTGAGTAGCTGGGATTACAGGCACGCGCCACCATGCCCAGCTAATTATTTTTGTATTTTTAGTAGAGACGGGGTTTCACCATGTTGACCAGGATGGTCTCGATCTCTTGACCTCGTGATCCACCCGCCTCGGCCTCCCAAAGTGCTGGGATTACAGGCGTGAGCCACCGCTCCCGGCCTGAGATTCCACCTTTCTGACAGGCATTTTTAAATGCATTCTGCTCTTTTATTTATGTTACTTTGACCTATTCACGTGCCAGTACCACGCTGTTTAAATTATAGAGGCTTTGTAAAGTTTCCAAGTCTGGACGGCCTCGTCCCTCTGAAGCACTTCCTGTGCCGCATTTTTGTAGCAATTCTTAGTTAAAGTTTCCATATGAATTTTAGGATTAACTTATAGTCCATGACAATGAAAAAACTCATTAGAAGTTTTAATGAGATTGCATAACTTTGTAAATTATAAAGTTAATGAGAGAGACTGACATCTTCATTACATTGAGATGTTTTCCAAGAAGAGAGGATGCCTTTCTATTTATTGAAGTCTATTTTTGTTCCAGTGGTGCTTTATAGTTTTCTACTTATTAGTTTGGAATATTCTTTATTAAACTTATTCCTATTTTATCTTTATCCAGTGTTACCAAGACTGGAGTCACTAATTTATTTATTTGTTTTTTGTTGAGATGAAATTTTGCTTTTGTTGCCCAGGCTGGAGTGAAATGGTGCCATCTTGGCTCACCGCAACCTCTGCCTCCCTGGTTCAAGCGATTCTCCTGACTCATCTTCCTGAGCAGCTGGGATTACAGGCATGTGCCACCAGCCCAGCTAATTTTGTGTTTTTAGTAGAGACAAGCTTTCTCCATGTTGGTCAGGCTGGTCTTGAACTCCTGAGCTCAGGTGATCTGCCGGTCTTGGCCTCCCAAAGTGCTGGGATTACAAGTGTGAGCCACTGTGCCCAGCTTCTTCTAACATTTTCTGCATCATTCTTCCTGCAATCGCCACCACAGCTCTCAGTATATGCTCACCTCGCCATTCTTTGCCCACTGGTGTTAGACACTATTGGCATTTGCTGCCTCTCCAACAGCTGAGCTTCTCATGAAGAGCTCCTTCCTCATCTTCCCTCCCTGAGCAGGTCCTTGGCAACCTTAATTTCTCCATTGTGATTTTAAGTTATGCACCGAGCAACTAGAGATGACGTCACCCTCTGAAGCTACACTTTGTAAGGGAGACGCCTGCCCTCCTCTCTGGCTTTTCTCCTCTCAGGTGACAGACGATGGACGCAGAGGCTCCTCAGACTCCAGGAGCCCATAAGGAAGCTGCAAAGGGCACAGGAAGTACACTGGCGGTCTCCAGAGCAGTTCTGTTGAGCCTCGATTTGTGGGGGGGTGCAGGTCATGCAGGTGCAGTCTGGAGAGGGTTGAGCAGGTGTAGCCGTGTATTCTCACCCTGACAGGACACAGAGCATTGGGTGAAGGGACAGTCCTGGCTGCGATACCAGCTGCAGCCTAGGGAAGTGGGAAGGAGCTTTGGATTGATTGAGTAGAGGCAGAAATTTAAGAGAGGAGGGCGGGAGAGGACTGGTGTGCCCAGCTCTGGACGCAGGCCCTCTGGGACATTTTCAATACTCTTCAGTTTTCTTTGAAAAGAAAAAAGGCCCAGATCCCAGGCACTGGCCTATTCATCTTCTGTGGAGTATTCATTCGGCTGAATTCTGGAGGAGAGATTTCTACACCAGTGGCATTCTGTAGTGAGTGCTAGGTGGGAATTCAAACCCAGGTCTACCTCTTCCCAAAACAAATTGTTTTCTCATTTCCAAGGGACCAGGCAAATTCTGAGTGCAGTAGAAAAGAAATCACTTCCCAGGGCCGGGTGTGGTGGCTCACGCCTGTAATCCCAGAACTTTGGGAGGCTGAGGCGGGTGGATCACCTGAGGTCAGGAGTTCAAGACCAGCCTGACCAACATGGAGAAACCCTGTCTCTACTTAAAAAAATACAAAATTAGTCAGGCACGGTGGCACATGCTTGTAATCCCAGCTAGTCGGGAGGCTGAGGCAGGAGAATCACTTGAACTTGAGAGACGGAGCTTGTGGTGAGCCAAGATAGCACCATTGCACTCCAGCCTGGGCAACAAGAGTGAAACTCCATTTCAAAAAAAAAAAAAAAAAAAAAAAAAAAAGACACAGCGAGACCTGCTCCTTCATTCTCTGCACTCTGGTGGCATATCCAACCGTACAGCCATCAACTGCGAGCATTTGCCTTCCCTCTGGACTGAGTTACTGTGGAAGACAGAGTAGGTCCTAACCGAAACTCAGTGAACTAACTGAAAGGACACAGGCGCCGGTTTCACCTGGTGGAGTGTGTAAGGACTTTCACGACAGATGTTGGCAACAGGCCGCAGCTGTACCAGCCTGGAAGCGTTCTCTTGCAGGGTTTTTAGTCACTTCCTTCTCCAAGTCTTGTCAGCCTTCCCCAGGGTGCAATGTGCGTCCTTTCCTCCTCCTGGATGGTGTTTTGGTGACCAGGAAGGGACAGATCTCAACCTTCCCCAAAGATGAGGTGGCATTTGGTCTCAGGAATTTTCCACAAACTCATGTCATCTCTGTGATTTTAGGACATTTATTTGAAGGGCAGGGGAACAAATGGATTGTAGAGAAACATCCTGGCTGAAAATATCCTGGAAAAGTTTGCGGAGGTACTTGAGACGCTTCACACTGGGGAGCAAAACCAGTTCAAATGTGTGAAAAGCATGAAGAAATCATGAATCTGGTATTAAATTATACTTTTTAAAGTTTTATTTTTGCCTAGCTGCCCAATCTGTCAAATGACTCAGCAACCCTACATAGTTGAAACCAGATGTTTACTCAAGAGTACAGTAGAGGATTTCTTTCCAAATCCACAACCCAATGCTGACTTTATTCTTGATTCCTAATGTGGAGCCCAGGGACAAATATGTGTGCATGTGTGTGTGCGTGCGTGTACACGTGCAGTATTCAGCCCTGCAGCCCACAGTGGGGTTGAAGGGGTCAAACGTAGTCAGGGCTCAAACAGCAATAGTGATCTATGAGATTTATGAGACTCCAGCCACCCTCAGTCATCCTGGAGAGAGGGTGGGGTAGGATGAGATGGGTGAACTGGCTATTCCTTCTGTTGCTCTCTGAATGGCTGCTGAGGAGTGACTCCTTTGGAGAGCTGAGTGTAATTCTGGTGTTTGGATGCTCAGCACACGTTTTCCACACAGCGTGCCATATGAACCCTGCGTTGTTTCTGTGCAATGCTCTGTACATTGCATGTTTCTACACACAGATCTACATTGTGCCTTGTACAAACCTGAATGTGTTCTATAAGACACTCCACATTCTCTTGCTAAGGGATCTTCAAAGGGAATTTTGAGGTAAGTTTCCCCTTTGGCACTGACTTTAGGGTGGATCCTTCTGTCAGATGGGACACTCCATAAAAAGGCTTTAATTCTTTGCTACTGACAAAACAGATTTATAACCTTTAGCCTGCTTAACTCCCTGAGCAACCCCAGAAGGGCAGGAGAAGGCACAGTTTCCATGTTTTTTTGTTTTTGTTTTGTTAAGATGGAGTCTTGCTCTGTTGCCCAGGCTGGAGTTCAATGGACTGATCTCGGCTCACTGCAACCTCTTCCTCCTGGATTCAAATGATTCTCCTGCTTCAGCCCCCTGAGTAACTGGGATTACAGGTGCCCACCACCACGCCCAGCTAATTTTTGTATTTTTAGTAGAAATGGGATTTCACCATGTTGGCCAGGCTGGTCTACGAACTCCTGACCTCGTGATCTGCCTCCCGAAGTGCTGGGATTACAGGCGTGAGCCACCATGCCAGTAGCATCAGCCACCAGGCTTAGGGGCCTCGTCTAGGTTGCTTTGTCTCTGCTAATTATCAGGTGTAAACTAAATTGACAATTTACTTGGAAGAAGTCAAAAGTATTCATGGGTCTTCATAATTTTGCTGCAATGAAGCTAACTCCCAAAGCCGAGATGTGGCTCTGGAAGAGGGTCTCCTAGCTCTGAATCAGGTCCATCCTGGCGTGGCAGGGTCTCTGAGATCCTCTGCCTTCAGGCCACCCCCTGGGCCACTCCTCTCTTCCTTGCAGCTCACACTTCTGCCAAGATCAATAACATTGCTTGGGACAGGCTAGGTCAAGTCCCTGAGGTACAATTATGTATTTCTCTTTAGATTACGCCTTTAAGAATTTGTTTAGTTTTTCACAAATTCGCTATGTTTTTTCTGCCTGGTCTTCAGCAGTCACCGCCATAGTGTTCATTCAGAACTTGCCCCTGAGCTGAATAAGGAAGGGAAGGAAGCAGAGGAAGCAGGCGGGGGAACGGCTCCTCTTTGATCCCTTCCATTTAGAAATGTGCTCAGCTTTATTTTGAGTCCCGTAAAGGGGATCCACTTTGTTTGTGGAGGTCCTTGTAATATGATCAATAGTTACCACATGTTTAACGTCACCCAGGTGTCAGGCAGTACTCCAGGCATCTTATGTGCACTGCCCTACTTAATTCTCCCAGCAATCCTAAGATGCAGGTGGTATGCCAACATGAGAAGAGCTCTGGCCTTAGACTCAGAGGGACCTTGTCTTCTCATCTCAGCGCTGTCCCTTCCTGGCACATTATTTAGAGCCTTCTGAGCTTCCTCTCCCATAAAACCGTACCATCTAGGCTGGGTATAGTAGCTCACACCTACAATCCCAGAACCGTGGGAGGCTGAGGTGGGCAAATCACTTTAGGCCAGGAGTTGGAGACCACCCTGGCCAACATGGCAAAACCCTGTCTCTACTACAAATAGAAAAAATGAGTCCCAGCTGCTTGGGAGGCTGAGGCAGGAGAATTGCTTGAATCCAGGAAGCGCAGGCTACAGTGAGCTGAGATTGCACTCCTGCCTGGTGACAAAGGAAAACCCTGTCTCAAAACAAACAGCAAAATGAAACAAAACCCTACTATCTAAAGCAAGGGATGGTTTTTTTGAGGACTCTGTGAAACAACAACACGCGTTTACTAAATCACCACCAGACCATCCTAGTACTATCATCACCTCTGTCCTGCACATACCAGGGTGTCCTGTGCAACTGACTTTTATTTTTATTTATTTTATTTTATTTTATTTTTTCGAGATGGAGTCTCACTCTGTTGCCCAGGCTGGAGTACAATGGCATGATCTTGGCTCACTGCAACCTCCACCTCCTGGGTTCAAGTGATCCTCTTGCCTCAGCCTCCCGAGTAGTTGGGACTACAGTCATATGCCGCTACACCCAGCTAATTTTTGTATTTTTAGTAGAGACAGGGTTTCACCATATTGGCCAGGCTGGTCTCAAGCTCTTGACCTTGTGAGCTGCCCACCTCTGCCTCCCAAAGTGTTGGGATTCCAGGTGTGAGCCACCAGCCCAGCCTTTGCAACTGACTTTTAATACCTGCTTCACATTCACAATATCATTAGCCTGGGTAGGGCAGGTCTCTAGTACATAGGGTTGGAAAGCAAAGGAGAGAAAGTTTCACTGGCTTTTTTCAACCAGATGTGCCTAAGTGATGAAGAGCCAATATACAGGATATTCAAGCTCTTTGGGGACCACAGTTCTCACCAGATGGCCAAGACTGCTGATGTGTCCACAGAGCGGAAAACTAACTTTGCTGAGGACATTCAGCAGGTGCTTCGGAATCTGAGAGCACAGCCCAGGAAATGGAGGTACAGCTTGAATGGTTCCTCTCCTGTCCCCACATTAACAGGAAGACAGTGTTTGGTTCTGGTTTCGACAGTTTTCTCTTCAGCGTATTAGACCAACAAAGGTCGTGTTCAAATGCAACGGAGAAATCATACGTCGCATTCTCTAGAGACAGGTGCCCCTTGAGTCTGTCCTGAGGTATGCCATTTTTGAAATGCACACCTTAAGAACTGGGTTTCAAGACTTCAAAAAATAAAAAGTTAATAGCCAATTAATTTACCGTCCCTGAGTTCAGGAGATGGAGCTCAGATTCTAGGGGGACCAAAGCAGTTAGAGTACATAGGACAGAGTTCAGAGAGGAGATGGTTACACAAAGAGAGAGCCTAAAGACCTGTCCAGGGTCTTCCTTGAGTATTCAGCAGTGAACTGATCAGCACATATCTGTGAAGACACTACCAAAGGTCTGAAAAGAAAACATAAAAATATTGACGGAAGAGCACCTGTTGCTTGCACAGGACAATGCCTGTTCCCACTGACGAGACTGGAAAAACTCATACATCATGGAACATTGGGAAGAGTACTTGGAAGGTCTTGCCTCTGAGTAGTGGCGAATAATTAGCCCTAGATTGGCCACTGCCTTGGACCCACCTAAAAAATAATAAATGTGAGATCTGATAAGATCGAACTCTTTCCAAGTACCTCAACTGCATCCCATAATAAAACTGAAGGTTTATAGGAATACAAAAATACGCAGCACCCAAAAAAGTAAAATTCGCAATGTCTGGCATCCAATCAAAGATTATCAGGCAAGGCAAAGAAGCAGGAAAACATGGTCTATGATGAAGACAACAATCGCACAATCAAAATCAAATCAGAACTGAGACAGATATTAGAATTACTAGACAAGGACACTAAAAGTTATTATCATGGTATTCCATATTTCAGAAAGAAAGTATAAAAATATTCAAACTAGGGCTACATCTACTGTGTACTCAAACAAAAATTAAAAATTTTTTAAATTTAAAAAGAATTTCCTTGTGGGCAAATTGTGAGGGAGGTCTGTAACTGTATTATCTTTGTACTTATATAGGAATAAAATGGGAGGCAGGTTGCCTGACACAGTTCCCAACTTGACTTTTTCCTTTGATTTAGTAGTCTGGCACCTCAAGATTTATCTTCCTTTCACAAGAGGTATGCATTGTTCATGTGTAGGAAGACTCACCATTGTTGAGCTGTCAGTGCTCTCCAAATTGTTCTATAGATTGAATCCAATAATTAATCCAATTGTTATTAATCTCAGCAAACTTTTTTTTTTAAATTAACAAGGTGATTCCAAAGCTTAGATAAAGAGGCAAGGATTCTAGAGTACCAAAAACAACTTTGAAAAAGAACAAAGTTGAAGGGCTAACACTACCTGATTTGAAGAATTATGATAGCCAGGCATGGTGCCTCTCACCTGTAATCCCAGCACTTTGGGAGACTGAGACCAGAGGATTGCTTAAAGCCAGAATTTCAAGACCAGCATAGGCAACACAGCAAGACCCTGTCTCTACAAAAAATTAAAATACAATTAGCCAGGCGAGGTGGCGTATACCTGTAGTCCCAGCCACCCACTTAGCAGAAGGATCGTTTGAGCCTAGGAGTTTGAGGCTGCAGCAAGCTGTGACTGCACCACTGCATTCCAGCCCGGGCCACAGAGTGAGACCCCTCTGAAAAAAAGATTTTTAGTAAAAAATAAAAATAAAAAGTGTTATTCTAAAGCTATAACCATCAAAACAAAGTAATGTTGGCATAAGGATACACAAATGGAACAGTGGAACCTAGTAAAGAGTTGGGAAATAAACCCATAAATCTGAGTTTTTACAGAGCTACGAAAGCAATGCAGTGGAGAAAGGATGATCTTTTCCGTGACTATCCAAATACCAAAACTTCTTTTTAAAAAAAAGGAAAGAAAGGAAGGAAGGAAGGGAAGAACCCGCTTTCGTCCTAAACACTGTATGTAATAGATCTCTCGATAGATCATAGATTTACATACAACACCTAAAAACTATCACCCATGTAGAAGGAAACATAGGAGAAAAGGATTAGCAAAGCACATACCTGACAAAAGGTAAAGAATATAAAGAACCCTCAAAACTCAACAATAAGAAAACAACACAGACAAATGGGCCAAGTATTTGCATACTCTTCACCAAAGAAGCTACATGGATGAAAAATAAACATATGCAAAGGTTGTCTTAAGGAAACGCAAATAAAACCACAACGAAATAGCGCTATACACCTACTACAAAGGATAAAGCATACCAAGTGATGAGGAGGATGTGGAGGAACAGGAACTCATACACTGACGTCAGAAATGGTACAGACGCTTTGAGACAGGCTGACACATTTTTTACAAGTTGAATATATGATCCGGTTATTCCATTCCTAGGTTTCAAAGTACGTGAGACTAGGAAGTAGATATGCATACAAAGACTTGTGCACAAACGTTCAAAGGAACTTTTTGAACTAATAGGCATCAACTGAAGACAACCCAGATGCACAGATGAATGGATAAACAAATTGATACACACAAGAACCCGTGAATGGAACTGAAAACTGCTGAGTGAAAGAAGCCAGACAGAAAAAGAGCAAGATTCTGTTTATGTAAAATTTTAAAAAATACAAACTATATTCAATGAGAGAAAGAAGGTCAGGGATTGCTTGGAGAGGGAAGGTAAGAAGTGGGTGGAAGGAAGGCATGAGGAAACTTTTGGGAGTGATGGATGTTTTCGTGATCTTGCTGGCGATGATGGTTTCCAAATATCAAATAACTTTCAAAACTTATCAAATTATACACTTCTTGGTTCATAAATTATACTCAATAAAACTATTTTTAAAATTTAGAGGATATTAAAAAACTGAGCTTACTGAACACTAGCAAGCATAGGGCATTATCAGAAAACAAATGTATACTTTCCTCATTCATTTATTTATTTGTCTGCATCTCTTGGATGCCTGTCAGGTGCTAGGCCCTGTGACGGTGACTGCGTGCAAAAGAGAGCGCAAGACAAATGTCCAGCTCAATGAATTTTATTGCCCTTGCTGTTCACAAATGCTTTCATTTGACCTGTAGATATTTGTCAACCATTAGTATCTTGGTTCTGATGAAGGAGTAAGAACATTTTAAGCTGAATTTTTTTCTTTCTTTTTTTTTTTAATTGAGATGGAGTCTCACTCTGTCGTCCAGGTTTGAGTGCTGTAGCATGATCTTGGCTCACTGCAACCTCTGCCTCCCGGGTTCAACCTATCCTCTCACCTCAGCCTCCCTAGTAGCTGGAATTACAGGCGCATACCACTACATCCGGCTAATTTTTATATTTTTAGTAGAGACGGGCTTTCACCATGTTGGTCAGGCTGGTCTTGAATTCCTGACCTCAAGTGATCTGCCAGCCTCAGCTTCCCAAAGTGCTGGGAGTACAGGCATGAGCCACCCCGCCTGGCCCCATTTTAAGCTGAAATTCAGTGGTGGTGAAGAACAAAATTAATACTTTTGAGAAATGCCCTCTGCAATGGTGCACTCTGAATTGGAGGGCTCTCTTCCAGACTCTAGTGATCTCAGCCTAATGGCTCACTGAGAGGCACTGAAAAAAACCATAACTCTATGTGCTGGGAATCCAAGTGTATTTTAAACAAGAAGCAGGGCCGGGGGAAATAAACAAGCTTGTTCTTGTGTGAACTTCTCCATGGGAGTTGTCCTGTTCAAAAATAAATGTACTGTACATCTATTCCTTATCATAAAAACAGAAATTTGAATGACTCATTCAAGCTAATAAATAAGGTATAATCTCTTTTAAATCTTTTTCATATTTGTGGCTCTGTACTCTATAGAAAGCCCTACAATATTTATCAGAAAATAAATCATTTACCTTATCAGAAAACAGACCCTTTTACAAGTGTAAAATAACTTGTAGCATTTTAATATTTCCTATATAGAAAAGAACTGTACATTTTCTTGGAAGCCGAAGTACAACCAAACTAGCAATAAAAATTCAAAAGAAATATTTTAAATTTTAAAGGACCCAACTGGGTGAAGGATACAAATAAATCACGAAGATCTTTACTTTCCTGACCCCATATGCCAACATCTCAGGAAACACTCAGCTCCAGATTATTCTGCATAGAGTAGTCTGTGTTTAGTAACCATTTTCTGAACTCAAAGGAAGTAAAATGGCTACAACCTCCAGGAGCTCAATCCTTCCTCTCTTTCCCAACTTCTGCAGCTAACTTGGCCACTTCTTTCTTAATGTTCATTCTCCTCTAACACATCTACAAATCTTGGTGTGTCCCACTGCTCAGCCCTCAGGCCTCTGTCTGTATTCTCTCCAAAAATAATCTCAGCGAATCCCTTATCTTGAAAAATCCCCTTGTGCTGATGACTCCCACAGCTAAATATCCAGCTCAGATCCCTGTCTTGAATCCCAGTCCCACACATACAACTGCCTCCCTGAAATCCCTGTAGGGGCCAGGCATGGTGGCTCATGCCTGTAATCTCAGCATTTTGGCAGGTGGATGCAGGCAGACCGCTTGAACCCAAGAATTCAAGACTAGCCTGAGCAACATGGCAAAACCCCATTACTACAAAAAACACAAAAGTTAGCCAGGTGTAGTGGTGTGAGCCTGTAGTCCCAGCTACTCAGGATGCTGAGGCGGAAGGATCGCTTGAGCTAGGAAGGTTGAGGCTGCAGTAAGCTATGATCGTGCCCCTGCACTCTAGCTTGGGTGACAAAGCGAGACACTTTGAGGAAGGGAGGAGAGGGAAGGGGAGGGCAGGAGAGAGGAGAAAAGAAAGAAGAAAGAGAGAGAGAAATCTTGACAGGATGCCCTCAAACATCTCAACCATAACATGCACAAAGTGAATTCTCAATTCCTCACTACCCACCCCAAAATTGCTCCTCCTAATCTGCTGGGCTCCAGGCACCACGGCCCCCTAGGGTTCAGGACGACTGGGGCTATCACCACAGCACCCCCTCCTTACCAGTGGCATCTGTTACTGGCAGCCAATCTGGGCACGTCTGCAGCAACCTCAATTCTTGCCTCTGCAGCAGACAGAATTTGATGGAGGGGCATAACGCAGAGGGAGAGACTGAGGCAAGTTTTAGAGCAGAAGTGACAGTTTATTAAAAAGCCTTAGAGCAGGGATGAAAGAAATAAAGTACATTTGGAAGAGGGCCAGGTAGGCAACTTCAGAGCGCATTATTTCACCTTTGACTTGGGGTTTCTACATTGGCATGCTTCTGAGGGGGTTGCCCCTTTTCTCCCAATTCTTGCCATGCGGCGTGCTGCCCGCATGTGCAGTGGCCCGCCAGTACTTGGGAGGGGCTGCATGCGCAGAGTATTTACTGGAGTTGTCAGCATGCTCACTTGAGGCATTCTTCCCACACCAGAGTGTTCCTAGAAGGTCACACGCCAGTTACACCCCGTCATTTTACCCCATAGAGCACATGCTTGAGCCCACTCCCCCAACTCCTGAGATCTCATCGGGAGGCTGCTGATCACCAGTTTTAGGTGTTTCTATCTATTGGGAGGCTGCCTTTTGCTGGCACCAGTCGTGACCAATTATTATTTTAGAGAGACAGCTTAATAACCACCTGACCATGACCTGATGGTCGCCTGACATTCCTGGTAGTGGTGGGGGTGCCTCTCCTGCCCTGCTCATGTCTGACTAGCTGCCCACTGTAACACATCACACGGCTGCATGTCCTGTCAATGCCAACTCTTCCCACGTCTTCCCTTCTCCCATGACTCCTGCTCCCACCCTTGTCACCTCTGAAGACTTTTGTGGCTCCCAATTGGCCTCCCGGTGCCCACCCCGTTCATTTTCACAGCCAAGTGGTTGGGGAACATTGCAGATCATGCTATTCACTTGTTTAACACCTCAATTGGGAGGTGAGGGGAGTCCATACTACACTATTGTATGTATTCATATATCTGGTTGCTAGCCCCCAGAACCTCTGTCATCTGGCCCCATCGCCCTTTCCGCTCCCCAACGCACTCTGAGCCTGCTCAGTCTCTCAGCCTCCCCGGCCTCGTGCCTCACACGTGACGAGTGGTTCCCATCACAGGGTCTGTGTCCTCGTGGTCCTACTGCCTAGATCTTTCCCTCTGATCTTACTGCTGCCACCTGCTGCAGCCTCTCTAACTCGGAGGCCTGCTCGAGGGTTCAGGCTTCTCCTCATGGGTCAATCGCCTGAGAAGCTTCCCAGATCTCCCCAAATAAACAGCCTCCTCCCCCAGCCCTCTGCCGCTATCCCCAGATCCTGCTGTAGCTTCCTTCCTCTTTCTTCAGAGCCTTTATTAGTATAATAATATTCTGTAGTATATTTAGACTACTTATGTAGTTTTGTTGCCCTCAAGAAGATTAAACAAGAAGATTAGTCTAGCTGGTCAAACAAGGCCGCCAAACGCACTGAGCGCTCAATGCCTGTGGATAGCGGTGAGCAGGCATAGTATTTAACTGGCTGAACTGGCAATTGCAAAAACCTGGTTTTGGAAACTGATTCTGCAGCTTCACATTATTTCACAGTTTGCATGTAATATTATAATATTTTTGTACTGTACTTTTTCTTTTCTTTTTTCCTTTTTTTTTTTGAGACGGAGTCTCGCTGTGTCACCCAGGCTGGGGTGCAGTGGCACGATCTCAGTTCGCTGCAACCTCTGCCTCCTGGGTTCAAGTGATTCTCCCACCTCAGCCTCCTGAGTAGTTAGGCACCCACCACCACATCCAGCTAATTTTTGTATTTATGGTAGAGACAGGATTTCACCGTGTTGGCTAGACTGGTCTCAAACTCCTGACCTCAAGTGATTCTCCCTCCCCGGCCTCCTAAAGTGCTATTCTGAACTATGATCCAACTCTCACCAAATAAAATCCCAGTATACTTACAAGACAGCGTGATGCATCTAGAAGGGAAGAGTCAATTACCGGAGAGGGAGGAGGTGTTAAGGAAGGGAAAAGAGACAGATTTGTTAAAATACCTGTTCTGCGCCAGGCCCAGTGCCTGGGACTACATATTCATCAACGCATTTAGTTCTCTTCAGAACATAGGATCATTTTCTTTTTTTCTTTTTTTCTTTCTTTCTTTCTTTCTTTCTTTCTTTCTTTTTTTTTTTTTTTTTTGAGACAAGAGTCTTGCTCTCTTGCCTCGGCTAGAGTGCAATGGCACTATGTCGGCTCACTGCAACCTCTGCCTCCCAAGTTCAAGCGATTTTTTTGCCTCAGCCTCCTGAGTAGCTGGGATTACAGGCACCTACAATCACGTCTGGCTAATTTTTGTACTTGTAGAGAGGGAGTTTCACCATGTTGGCCAGGCTGGTCTCACAAACTCCTGACTTCAGGTGATCCACATGCCTCAGCCTCCCAACGTGCTGGGATTACAGGCATGAGCCCCTGCGCCTGGTCAAGATCCCTTTCTTAGAAGGCAGGAAACTGAGATCCAAGGCTACCTGGCTAGCAAGAGCCAAGATTCTCCTGGGTCTGTGTGGCTTCACTGGTGTACTTTCCGCTACTTTTTGCTGCCCCAACTGGAAACACCTGATCACAGGGTGATGCTGGTGCTGCGTTTTATTTATTTTTGAGGGAGGGTCCTGCTGTGTCGCCCAGGCTGAAGTGTAGTAGCATGATCATGGCTCACTGCAGCCTTGACCTCCTGGGCTCAAGGGATCCTCCCATCTCAGCCTCCCAAATAGCTGGGACTACAGGCATACACCACCATGGTCAGCTAATTTTTGCCTTTTTTGCAGAGATGAGGTTTTGCCATGTTGCCCAGGCATCTCAGACTCCTGAGCTCGGGTGATCCCCCTGCCTTGGCTCCCAAAGTGTTGGGATTACAGGTGTGAGCCCCTGTGCACAGCCTGGTGCTGGGCTTTAGGGATGAGCCGGAGACCACCAGTTACAGAGCGTGAGATCCTGACTTTTTCTAGAAACGTGAGAATGGTTGCATCTGAGATTTCATTTATTCCCCTCTAAAATATGCAGGTGATTTCTTCCTTGTAGCTATTCTTTCAACAATGATCTACATTTGGCTGTATCAGAAGTCTGTGAGCAGTGGCTTTAAAAAATTAGGGGTTCATATAGGCATCCCGTCCACGATCCCAGCAAGGGGAAACGGAACGGTCAAGACTTCTCCTAGGGGCACCTGCCCACTTTTAAGCAGCTTCCCAGAAGCCCCATGACTGGATTCTACTTCTGCTTCCATGACACCCCTGGTCATCCCACTGTCAAGGAAAGCAGCAAATGAATGTAGTATTTTTATCTGCCCACATTGGTTCCCCCAAAGAATCAGAGTTCTTTGGGTAGGAAAGAGGTGAAAAATGGGTAGTGGGTTGGCAACCAGCAGTGTCTGCCAGGCCTAGGACCTTCCTACCTCAGGGTGGAAGCCCAGGCAGAGCAGAACCTGTGGGCCTGAGGACCTCCCTGTAGGGCTTGCCTTAGTGTGTGTTCGTGTTCCCTTGGCAGGACATGGACAGGCTCATGAGACCTGTCCACCAGCGCCACCAGCACAAGGACCATGACTGAAACCATCAGAAACTGCCTGATCACCGGTATCCACAGCCCCAGCCACACAGCTACCCTGAAGCAGGAGCCGGAGCTGGAGCATGCTTCTGAGTTGGAAAGGCTGCAGTGGGTGGCCCGGGACCTCCAGCCCCCTGCAAGCTCTGCCACCAGATGCGGAGGCTCCTGCAGCAGCACAGGAATGCGGTACAATTTCTGCATGAGGACAAAAAGCTCAGGACGGAGATGGAGAAGCTCAAACACGACAGCATGGTCCCCAGGTCCCTGAAAAGGACAATCTGTCTATCAGGCATTATTTTCAAGAGCTCATTAAAGAAACAGGCATTGCTGGGTTGGTTCTGCCTGAGTCAGCCCAGGCGCTGGCCACCACATCCCGAGGCCTGCAGGACAAGCAGGGCCATGCAGAGCAAGCTGCTGGAACAAACTCCAGATTTTCTGCAAGTCAGAGTTGGGCTTGCTGCCAAAACCGAACAAAGAGGCAGAGCTTCCTGGGGACCCATGTTATTCCTCCTCCACTTCCTCCACTGGTGTGTTCTCCACACAAGGAAGTGGGCTTAGGTCTAGGGCAGGAATCCCCAAACTACGGCCCGCGGGCCGCATGCGGCCCCCTGAGGCCATTTATCCGGCCCCCCGCCGCACTTCAGGAAGGGGCACCTCTTTCACTGGTGGTCAGTGAGAGGAGCACAGTATGTGGCGGCCCTCCAACAGTCTGAGGGACGGTGAACTGGCCCCCCCTGTGTAAAAAGTCTGGGGACGCCTGGCTAGGGAATCAACAGTGTAAAGTCTGATTTTGGCCTCAAAATGTCAAAAACTTTGATCACTTTGTCTGTAATTTGAAAGTTGCTAGACTTCACTTCTTAAAAAGAAAAAAAAAAATCCACATTATGTTCTCTCTCTTGATTTGGGTTATTCTGCTGCTGATTAATCATCCAAAGCTTTTGTCCCCCTCATTTTTAATGGAAACGTGCTTTAAAAGCTTGTTGTTGAAAGCTAACATAGGAAAGCTTTCACTACTGGGAGATGCTAGGTTTGGCTGGGCTGAAGGTGGTGCAGGAGGTGAGTTCTTGGCACAATGGAATAGAGCAGCATTGTGCCCTGATGACTTATTATGCAATTTCAGCTCAACTGAGCTTCAAATACTAGACATTCCAATGGCAATGGCTCCACAGAAATGAAGCCTTTGGTTAGCTCTGGTCCATGGATTTTATTCTTTTTCCATCACATTAGTACTAATTACAGTTTGTTCAATGCTTACCATAGACTACTATGCACACTTCATGTTAATGAGTTAATTTAATTCTCAAAATAACTGAAAGAGCTGAGAATTATTATCCTCACCTTATAGGTGGACACTCAGGGCCAAAAAATGTAAAGAACTGGTTTAGGATCACACATTTACTTAAACGGTGAGCCGTGAAACAAATCCAAGTCCATCTGGCTGAGGCCTGGCTTCTTGCAGGCTATTCCCAAATCTCTGAAAGCAGTACTGATTTGGAAATATCACCTTAAAGAACACTACTGGCCTAGGGTGGTGGCTTATGCCTGTAATCTTAGCACTTTGGGAGGCCAACACGGGAGGATCAATTGAGGCCAGGAGTTTGAGACCAGTCTGGGCAACATAGGGAGACCTTGTCTCTACCAAAAAAATTCTTTTTTAAAATGGTCGAGCATGGTGTCCCCCATCTGTAGTTCCAGCTACTTGGGAGGCTGAGGTAAGAGGATTGCTTTAGCCTGGGAGTTCGAAGCTGCAGTGAGCTGTGATCATACCACTACACTCCAGCCTGAGTGACAGAGTGACGTCCTGTCTCAAAAACAAAACACAAACAGAAAAAACCCCATTATTACAATTCTTCAGGATTTCACTCTTCTTTCCAGTCCACTAATTTTTATTGAACATTTATCTTAAAATTCAATGTTTATGAAATGCTTTGTGAATGCCTATTATGTGCAAGTACTGAGTTTAATGCTTCACATTCATTCCATTATGAGAACTCCATTCCACCCGAGGAGGTAAGCATTAGAATGCCCGGTGCTGACTGAACAGACAGATGAACTGAAGTGGAAGGAGATCAGCAGTTTGTCCAAAATCGCAAATAGCATGGTAGAAATGTGGATTCCATGGGAGGTTGAGGCAGGAGAATCACTTGAACCTGGGAGGCGGAGGTTGTGGTGAGCTGAGATTGCGCCATTGCACTCCAACCTGGGCAACAAGAGCGAAACTCCGTCTCAAAAAAAAAGAAAAGAAAAATAAAAAGAAATTTGGGTTCTAGATGTTACTCTGAAGACAGCTCTCCTTCTAAGTACCTCCTTGGTAGCATCTCCAGTTGCAAGTGACAGAAATTCCATCCAGCTCCGGGTAAGAGAAGAGGGAAATGTACATCTTCTGATGCTCAACGGGGAAGGGGTAGGGTGGCCTGGAGGATGCCTGGATGCGGATGTGGGGACTCACCTGCTGTTACGTCCCCTCTCTCTGTTTTTTGTCTCTGTTTCTTGATGCTTGCTTTGCTATTTTTGCTGTGGACTGACTTCTTCTCACATTTCATTACAGCTTGGGATCTGAGGCTAGAGGACTTCCTTCTCCCAGATCATGTTTACTACATTTCCAGGAAGGGACACTGGCCCACTGCGGTACTGTCCCCTTACAGGACTAACCAACCAGTGTTACCTACTCACCTCTGTGGTTAAGCTAGTGTGATTAACAGCCAAGACCAAAACCCACAACTAAAGTGGGGCAGGAGGAGTATTTCAATAGAAAAAACCATACTTCCAGGCCAGAGGACACAAACTTAGATGACTTCAGGGGCCAGGCTTGTAGTGAAAATGAAGCAGGCTCAATGGGGACTGTGACAAATAGCAGAGCCCACGCTGCGCATAAAGAAAATATTGTCATGTTGGAATGTAGGCTGAGTGTAGCCAGAGATGCCAATTTTTTTGAGAAAAGCAAGAAATCTAGATTTTTTTTCATGTTAAATGTCTTGATTCTTTTGCATGCTGTCAGCTAGCTAAAAATAGTTTTAAAACATTGCGTGGTTGTAACAAAGTACTTCTATGAACCAGATGTGACCCCAAGGCCATCACCAGTTTGCAAAACGCTGGCTGTAGGTAGAAAATATAATAAATGTCCACTCCACCCCAGGAATGCTCCCTGGGGTGATTCACAATGCTTGGGGCCTCAAGCTGTGAGTTTTCTTTCTTTCTGCTGTAATTCCTCAAGAGGCAGCTCTTCTGAACACACAGAAAACGGGAGGCCCCTAGGTGAGGTTTTGGAAGGCACTATCCAGACATTACCCTCGTGGTCAACATGCTCACCATTTCTGTGCTAAGACAGACCTGGGCTGATTGTTGCAGAGGACCCAGTGTATTACATAGCATCCAGAGAAATAGAGCCAACAGGAGATATATCCAGATATAAAGATATTTATTAAGAGGAATTTGCTTATGTGACTTACGGAGGTTGAGAAATACCACAATCTGCCATCTGCAAGCTGGTGACCCAGGAAAGCTAGCTGGTAGTGTAGTTCAAAGGTCTGAGAGCCTGAGAGCTGATGGTATAGATTCCAGTGTGAGTCTGAAGGCCTGAGAGCAGGAGATTGATGCCCCAGCTCAAACAGGCAGAGCAAATTAAACCCTCCTCCACCATTTTGTTCCATTTGGCCTTTCAATGGATTGGATGCTGCCACCCACACTGGGGAGGGCCACCTGCTTTCCTCAGTCTACCAGTTCAAATGCAGGTCTCTTCCAGACACCCTCACAGATGCACCTGGAAATAATGCTAGGCCACATAGTTGGGCATCCCGTGGCCCAGTCAAGTGGACACATAAAACTATCACACTCGGCAGGTGGCTCACGCCTGTAATCCCAGAACTTTGGGAGGCTGAGGCGGGTGGATCACAAGGTCAGGAGTTCCAGACCAGCATGACTAACACGGTGAAACCCTGTCTGTACTAAAAATACAAAAAATTAGCTGGGCGTGGTGGTATGCACCTGTAATCCCAGGAGGCTGAGGCAGGAGAATCATTTGAACCTCGGAGACGAAGGTTGCAGTGAGCCAAGATCACGACACTGGTGTCGGCAACAGAGCGAGACTCCATCTCCAAACAAAAACAAAAAAACCAACAAAAACTATCACACTCAGGAATAAGAGCAGGAAGTCTAACCTGTGAATAGTTGGGAGACGAAGAGGCAAACTGATCGTCACAGCACCATGTGATGAGTGTAGGGCCGTAGGAGACCAGCTACACCAAGACAGAGCACTAATTATCTCCTAGGGAAAGGAGCGTAGGGAGGGTGAAGGTCACAATTTCCAGGAGTGTGTGTTTAGTTGTTTGGTTGCAAGGAAAACAGACTCCTTTGCCCAGTTTAAGAAAGGTAGAGGGAGGGTTCCATCCTAAGGCTGCACAGAGACAGGTGGACAAGTAGAGTTGTAATCATGAGGCAGCAAGGCCTCTGGGACACACGCCTTAGGGGCAAAAGGCCTCTGGCTGTGGTTTGGAGTTAGGCTACTCTAGGAACCTCAGATGTAGAACTTTGCTGGTCTACTCACCACTCAGCATCTCTGCCCAGCTCTCTTCCTGGGCCCAGCCAGCTGCTTCTCCTTCAACTTATTCACACTTTCTGTGGGTCCTGACTCTGATTATTTGTATCCTTCAAGCTCAGCCTCCACTTTTCTTTATCTTTCTTTTTTCTTTTCTTTTTTTTTTTTTTTTTTTTTTTGAGGCAGCATCTCCCTCTGTTACCCAGGCTGGAGTGCTGTGGTCAGAATTTGGCTCACTGCAACCCTCTGCTTCCCTGCACTCAAATGATTCTCGTGCCTCAGCCTTCTGAGTAGCTGGGACTACAGGCATGTGCCACCATGGTTGGCTATTTCTTTCTTTTTTTGTAAAGACAGAGTTTCACCATGTTGCACCATGTTGCCCGGGCTAGTCTCAAACTCCTGACCTCAGGCAATCCACCCGCCTCAGCCTCCCAAAGTGCTAGGATTATAAGCATGAGCCACCACGCCTGGCCATGTCTTCACTTTTAATTCTACACTTCAAGAGAGATTTATTGGGTACTTACTGTGTTTGCCAGGCCCTATTCTAGAATGTGGGAAACAGTAGTGAAAGCATGCCAGACAAGTTCCTTGCTCTCATGGGGGTAGAACATCAATAAAACAAGCAAGATGAAGCTAGAGAGTGCCAAAATGTTGTAATGTTACAAAAACAGAGTGGTGAAATCTGATTTAGGGTGGAGATTTAGACTGGGTGGCCAGCAAAGTCCTCTCTGAGCAGGGGAGATTCAAGTGCCATCTGGGTGACAAGGACCAGCCAGCCAAAGATGAGTCAAACATGCCAGCTGACCTGAGCAGTGACAGGAGTGGTAAATGGAGAGGGAGGCCAGGGCTGGACATGGGGGCATGCTCAGACTTGAACCCAAGGAATACCATGGGCTGGTTTGCACTGCAGGCAGCTTGTTCTGTTTGATCCCAGATGAACAGTCAAATGCATGCTCTTCCTATACCTTGCTACACAATAACAATGACAACCAGGCTCTGTTTATCACTCAGCAGTCCCAAATCACTTTCCTAGGTATGATCTAGCTGAAATAGAGAGTCTCTGTCCAAAGGTGCTCCTAGGAAACAAAGTTGCTGGACATTCAGTAATTTTTGTTCTATTCCAAAGGCTGCATGTTCTCTCCACAAAATGCCCACATGCATGTCTGCCACATCGGGCCAGGTTCCGGCCAAAGTATACCCAAATTTCAGGGGCTTATATGAGATGAAAGTCATATCTTTCTCACTTAAAGTCCAAGCTTGTGTAGAGAGTACCCCGCGATGCCACCAGGGAACTCAGGTTAGCTCTACATTGCTACTTGGAACTGGTGGGCACAGTAGGTCTCCACCACAACCCAATAACACCCAGGTAGCTAGAAATCAGAAAGGGGGAGAGAGAGGGAATCCAGAACCCACTTCCATCCTTCTGCTCACAGGTTACCAGCCAGAACTTAGGCAAGTACATTCAGGGGGTAATTTAATTCTACAATCACCAAAAAACCAGCTTTCTGTTTATAATAGAAAAAGGAGACATTGGATATTGGGGAACAACTATCAGTCACCGGCATGGCTTTTATTTTTTATATTTTTTCCTAATTATGAAAGCAATACATACTGCCAGGAATCCAGAGATACAAAAAGACAATAAAGGTCAGAAGTAATTCCAGAGGCAACTATTGTTTAAAACAAACTTTTTTGTAACCTTAGTTCTCACTTAACAGTAGATCCTGATAGTATTCCCATATCAATAAATACAGATCTACATTACCATCAGAGCTTTCCTTTTTAAAACATTTTTCTTCTTGAGATGGAGTCTTGCTCTGTTGCCCACCCTAAAGTGCCGTGGCGCGATCTCAGCTCACTGCAACCTGCGCCTCTCAGGTGCACGCAGTTCTCCTGCCTCCGTTTTATCTGCCTGCATCTCTTAGACGCCTGGCAGGTGCTAGGCCCTGTGATGGTGGCTGGGTGCACAAGAGAAAGCAAGACAAAGCTCCAGCTCGATGAATTTTATTTCCCTTGTTGTTTACAAATGCTTTCATTTGACCTGTAGATAGGTCAACCATTAGTATCTTGGTTCTATTGAAGGAGGAAGAACATTTTAAGCTGAAATTCTTTTTTCTTTAATTGAGATGGAGTCTAACTCTGTTGCCCAGGGTGGTGTGCTGTGGCATGATCTTGGCTCACTGCAACCTCTGCTTCCCAGGTTCAAGCGATCCTTTCACCTCAGCCTCCCGAGTAGCTGGGATTTCAGGCACACACCATCTTGCCTGGCTAATTTTTGTATTTTTAGTAGAGATGGGATTTTACCATGTTGGCCAGGCTGGTCATGAACTCCTGACCTCAAGTCATCCACCTGCCTCGGCCTCCCAAAGTGCTGGGATTACAGGCGTGAGCCACTGCACCTGGCCACGATCATAGCTTTTTGTGGCATGTTTGGACCATAATTTATTTATGCAATCACCTCTGGTGTACTGGTAGATGGTTGTGATTTGAGGCTACTATAAACAAGATGATGAACAGCCTGTGGAGGATCTTTGTGTGTTTGTCCTTTATTTTCTAGGCATAAATTCCTAGCAGTGGCTAAATGCTGGACTAAAGAACACTTTTAAGCATTCCGATTCTTGCTGCCAAATTGGCCCCTAGACTTGCAGAAATTTATACTTATGCCTCCAATGTTTCTTTATTTTTAAAAACTTTTGTCTTTATTTGATTATTAGTGAGGATGAGCATCTTTTCACATTTATTTACCTTTTTTTTTGTTAACTGTCAGTTCACACCCTTTTAAACAGTCTATATTTTAAGAGGAGTGTTCACTTTATCCTACTGATTTGAAAAAAAATCCGCTTTATTAAGGATAACATATTAGCAAACGCTTATGTAGTACTTATATGTACCAAGCACTGTTCTTAGTTCTTAAGATGTTTTTATTAATCCTCTCAACAGCCTATAAGGTAAGTATTGTTATCTCTATCTTACAGATGAAGAAACTGAGGGACAGAAGAGATATACAATTGCCGATTGTATAGTGGTACAGCTAGGAAGAAGCAGAACTGAGATTCACACTCAGCAGTCTGGTTCCAGATCCTTGCTTTTAGCCACTGAACGTTCAATTATAAATTAATCATAAAATGAATGTTTTGTCTCTTAGAGATTTTTTTTTAGACTTTTACAATGTTTCCAATTTTTGTCTTTTAACTTCAAAGTTTTTTAAAATTCAGTTTTCATTTACATTGTCAAATCTAGTAATATTTTCCATGTGGATTCCACTTTAGGATTTAGTTGGCCTTCAAGGGTAAAAAATGAAGCATAGATAGGAAGGTAAAGGGTAATTAATGTATGTCATATGCACTTCTGCAAACTCACCAAGAAGTTTCCAATGAACAGATGAAGAAAATGTCAGAAAGGCTCATCATGCTATATGGTTTCTTGTTAAAAATTTCTTCTAAAGGCTGGGCACACTGGCTCACACCTGTAATCCCAGCACTTTGTGAGGCTGAGGAGGGCAGATTATGAGGTCAGGAGATTGAGACCATCTGGCTAACAGAGTAAAACCCTGTGTCTCCTCAAAAAATACAAAAAAAAAAAAAAAAAAAAAAAATTAGCTGGGCATGGTGGCACTCGCCTGTAGTCCCAGCTACTCAGGAGGCTGAGGCAGGAGAATCGATTGAACCCGGGAGACATAGGTTGCAGTGAGTCAAGATTGTGCCACTGCACTCCAGCCTAGGTGACAGAACGAGACTCTATATCAAAAATAAAAAAACAAATAAATTTCTTCTAAAACACATTGGCCCACCAGCCTCTACTACCAAGCTCTAATTGACGCTCACAGTACCTCTTAACTCTGATATCCAACATTGTAAATCCTTGGCTAATACTTTCTTCCCACCCCAGCCTACTTCATCATTATTAGATTTCATTTAATACCACCCTTCATTTAGGTACTTGTCATGGACAGGAACAATACAATTTCTGCCCTTGAAGAGTTCCACATCCCCAGAGGCATAACCCCACTCTTTCCCTGAACTACGGTCTATCTAGCTCTGGGGCGTACTCTCTCCTTTCTCAATACATCTTTCAACCTCAAGAAATCCTCCCTAAATCCTACCCATAGCTCAAGCTCAAGTTTTCCTTCCTCTAGTTTCTTGTTCACTTTAGCTCACAAAATAAAGTCCCCATTAAAACAACAACAACAACAACGACTCCTTGGGCACTTACTTCAGGCATTAATATGAGGGCTAAAAGCGGAGTTGATACCAGGGAGCACCACCTGAGATCATAACTGTAAGCGTATGGCATGTAAAGTACTATTTCCCACAGTTCTATTACAGATAAGGACCCATTCTTTTTTAAAGTGCTGCACCCAAAGTTGCAATGAATTAGTAAAAGCAGAGCTAGAGCCTAGGTCTTGGGGTTCCCAGCTGTAAAATCTTAGAACTGGCAGAAATCTCAAAGGGCACCTGAAGTAGTGATTTCAGAGTCCTTGCATGTGAAAGTCGTATCGTAATGGGGATGGAGGAACTCTGCTTTGGATTAATTTTAAAACAAGAAAATCAAGGACTGCTTTGAAAAACGTTTGAACGCAAAAATCTTCAAAACATGGGATGGAAATAGATAACAAAAGAAAACTCAAGCAGGCTGAGGCGGGAGGATCTCTAGATCCGGGCTGTTGAAGCTACAGTGAGCCGTGACCCGCGCCACTGCACTCCAGCCCTAGCTAAAAAGTTAGACTCTTGTCCGGGAAAAAACCAAAACCACACAAGTAACATACACAAAAAAACCCAAACCACAAAACGTAAAGGCGTAACATTGAGAGGCTGGGTGGACACAACTCCTCCATTGGACAGACGAGCAATGTGAGGCAGAGACAGTCGTCCTGGCTGAGACCTCCTGGAGGGCTCAGGGTCTGGCGGAAGGTAGGAGCCGGAGGCTGCACCCCGGACAGAGTTCGGACCTTCCGGGTTGCGCACGTGCAAACTCCCCACACCAGCCGAGTGAGCGAAGCAGCCGCCCCGCCCTGCGAGCAGCGCGCCCAGAGGCCACATGACGAGGCCAGCCCATCACGCGCAAAGGGCGGGACCTGGGGGGACACCACCCCCGCCACTCACCCAGCCCTCCAATAGAAAAGAAGGAGATAATATCGGTGGGCGGACCGGCCCCGCCTCTCCCGCGGCGGCCGCCCGGCGCGAGGCGGGACCAGCCGCCGCCCTCCAGTGGGGGACTGACGAGCTCTCCTAGGCCGAGGCGAAAGAGCGACGCGCACTTCAATCAGACGGCCTGGCCAATGGGCTTGCGCGCTGTCCGCAGCGCCCGCCCCTGCCTCGGCCTCCCGGCGCCCGCGCTGCTTTCCCTCAGGCCGCCGCGGCGGCGCCCGCCCGCGCCTCCATCCGGGTCCTGGCGCGCTGCTCTCCCGGCGGCGGCGGGCGCGAGGGCCGGGTCATTCCCGCGGCGGCGACGGCACTCTCAACGAGCTCGAGGTGGGTACGGCGGACGCGGCGACGAGCGCGGGCCCGGGCCCGTCGCCATTTTATCTCCCCGAGACCCACGGCGGCGGGTAGGCAGGAGGGGAGAGCCGTGGGCCGGCCCGCGCCCGTCCGGCTAGCGCGGGCTGGGATTCGTGGGCGGCCTGCTCTCTCCAGCGGGCGGGGTGCCCGGGGCGGCCGGTGGGCTGCGGGCGGAGATGGCGGGCGCTTGGGCACGGGGGAGGGGTGCCGCGTGGCCGCCGCGGGGCCGGCCCCAACCCCCTCCGCTTCCCGCCTAGCTCCTCACCGACGGGGCGGGGGAGGGGGGTCATTCTTCACATTCCTTACCCCGCCCTTCCCCCCGCTTCAATCAAACTTGGGGCGGGCGGAAGGCCCGCCCTCCGGCCGGCGCCAGTTGGTCGGCGCCGCCTCCTGGTGTGGCGTGACTGGTTGTAGGGGCTGCCAGGTGCTTCTGACGTCACTTCCGCTATCATGTTTGTGGGCCGGGGAGACCTTGGCCTTGGGGGTTGGGATGAAGGAGGGAAGGTAGGAAGTGCGAGGGGCGGGGGACGGGGCGGGAAGGCGCGGGCGGGGAGGGCGGGAGAGCCGTGGCTGGCTCCTTGCCCCTGCTCGCCGCGGCCAAGTGCAGCCTCCCTTCCTGAAGCAGCTGCTGCGGCTGGAGGTCCGCTGCGGCGGCCGTCCTTGGCGAGGGGGAGGGGAACGCGGGAGCGGGAGGAAATCGTGTCCCGGGGGATGGGGCTTGGAGCGGTGCGACTTGGTGTCACCGGAAGCTGCACCGGCCTTTTGACTGGGCGCTGCCGGCTCGGAACCGAGCGCCTCTCGGAAGGCTCGCGAAGAAACTTCCTCGGCGGGCTCCGGGGAGAGTCACGGGGTAACCTGTGTGTCCTTGGCCCGTCATGCCCTGCGGTTTTTAAACTTTTACGGTGGGTTCTGTGTCACAGGTGATGGTGTGTATTTCTCAACTTTTCAGTTTAAAGAAAAATAGACTTAGCAGAAGGTGCGCAGCCAGGAAGAAGGCAGGGATGACGGTGAATGTTAAAATCTCGGGGTAAATCTGGAGACTTGGGTTTTGCTGTTGGACTTCACTGATAAATAACTGCTTTCTTGGCATCCAGTTCCTAAAGTTAAAACATCATGTGGCATTCTTTTGCATTTATTTCTGTTGGCCTGAAGTGTGAATGTCAAATTCCAAGTTTTTATGTAGTTTAGAAAATAATTGTTTATATCCAGAATTCTTTTGGTGTTTGGCAGATTCTGGTTTTATTTACTGTGTATTCAGGAAGTTTGTGTAGTTAGGGAAGTAAAAACTTGGAAGTTACTTTGGGTTTTGTGAGAATGTTTGATTTATTATACGTGTTTGTTAAAAGTATTATTTTTAAACTTCCAACTTTCAGAGAATAGATAAATTTCTTGACGTCTTGTAAATTCAGTGATACTAAGTAATATTTTAAAATATCACTTAGGTACAATGACAGTGTGAGGGGGAAAAGGTAACTTTTTTGCATACTTACATTGCAGTGACAGCTAGAGAGTATTTTTATGTGTAGACAGGCTGTGGGTTTCCCTCACTTTGATTGAAGCTCTGTTGAACTTGAGACTCTAAAGAATCTTGCAAGTGTGAAAAGTGGAGGGAAACAAAACACCCATTTCTTTAAAAAAAAAAAAAAAAGTAAATCACTGTGTTCAGTTTACAGAGTGAAGAGATCAGTATTAAACAAGTTAGTCTCAAATGTTTATACCTTAAAGACATTTTATTCCTGTTATTAACTAGACGTTCTTGGTTTAGAGAGCAGTACACTAGACATTGTGAACCTTTTATTCTAATAGCTGAGATAGTGTAATAATTACTCCTCTGGGAATTACTGAGTGTTAAGAGCGCCAAACCAGTGTTTCAAACTGTAGGTCCTGAGTCATTGGGTCTTAAAATCACTTTAGCGGGTGGTGACCCGAATTTTTTTGAAAAGTAGGAAATATTCAGTTGAATACAAAATAGCGTGTTGATTCAGCTCGACGTTTGTGTATTCCTACAAAATAATCTTGTGAAGCTGAGTGTCAAAAGTGAAAAGCTTCCTCTGTAGGGTGTCTTTCTCGTTTATAGCATTGTATAAAGTATTATAATTTAATACTTTTCTAAGGAGTATTAAATCAGCTGTTTATATTTGGTGGAGCATGAGCCCCTCATTTTAGTTTTCACAAGTTGGGAAATAAATTTGCCGTTTATGACCAGTATGCGTTTTAATCATAATATTTTTAATAGCCTGAGAAGGTTTTCTTTAGGCCATAAGAGATCTTTTCTGTCCCAGAATATTAATTACCAGTGATTTTTTCATGTCTAGATGAGACTAGAAGAATCCGAATCCCCAGTAATGAGTTGTCAGCGTTGCCTAATGTGGCCTCCGGACTGACCATTATATGCTTTTTGCCTGTGTGGATGTTCTACGCATTGTATAATCACTTAAGAATGGACTTCATTAAGTAAACAGAATATGAGAGCCATTACTCTATTTTTGGTGCCAAGTCTTTGAAATCCAGACTATTTTATACTTATGGCACATAACACTTTGGGGCTAGACACACTTCAGGTGCTCAGTAGTAACATGTGACTAACAGCTACCAAATGAACAGTGCAGTTCTAGTGAGTTGTCTAGCTGCTTTTAAAAAAATGTTTTTTTTCTCTAGTTGAATAGTTTTAGTTTCAGATAACAGCCAAAAATATTCTGCCTCTCCACAACTCTTCATCTCAATTGTGAGGAAATTGCATTAGTTGATTCCTCCCCCCCCCCCCCCCCAAAAAAAATAATTGACGAAGTCTCACTATGTTGCTCAGGCTAGTCTCCAGCTTCTGAGCTCAAGCGATCCTTCCTCCTCAGCCTCCCAAAGTGCTAAGATTACAGGTGTAAGCCACCATACCTGGCTGAATCAGGTGATTTTTTTTTTTTTTTAAAGGCCCTTTCTAGATACAAGACTTAAGTATTTTGAGGAAACCAGCAGCTATACATTTAAGTTACTTTTGCTTCTCTAAGAATAAGACATTTTGGATGATTTGTTCTAAGATAAGATAATACAAGTTGGGAGCATTTTGCTCCTCTGTTAAGCACAGTTAGCCTTTCTGTCCAAGGATTTTGCATCTTTGAATTCAGCCAACCTCAGATGGAAAATATGACTATATAACTTTTACATTGTATTGGGTATTTTACGTAATCTAAAGTATATAGGAGGATGTGTGTAGGTTACATGCAAATGTGACACCATATTTTATAAGGGACTTAAGTATCTGAGGATTTTCCTCAGGGAGGAGGAGGTATCCTGGAAGCAATACCTTGACGATACTTTTCTACTTTGTGTGAATGTTTCATTAACAGGAAGTTAAAAATACATAGTTTTTATTGGCAGGTTATATAATTGTCAAATGCTTAGAAGGGAACATTTTTCTTAGTGAATTCACTCTTGTGCGGTATAGACTATGAATTGTCTACTAAGGATACAGTTATTTATAGTAAACTGTGGAATCTGTATGAAATAATTAGACTCTACCTTTTTCCTTCGCTTGGGGGATGTGTAGACTACATAGTGGTTTTTTTTTTTTCAACCCAGGAACCTAACAGTGTAATGGAAGATAGGAAGGCAGAAGATATTTAAAGGGTTGAGAAATAATGGTATATGTATAATGATCGGTAAGCAGAACAAGCCAGCCAAGTTCGATAGTCTTCTCATCCTAAATAGTTGGTGCATTGTAGTGTTTGCAGCAGAATTTACTTAGGTATACAGGGGATAGCATAGAATGTGCTTGAGGTAGCAGGAAAGTTGGCCCAAAATTAACAAATTGCATTGGTAAATTTACAAAGGGAACACTGGCAATTGAAATGGCATTAGTTACCTTTTAGAAATCTTCGGAATTTGGATATATTGACTAATCAGTGAGAGTATCTTAAGTGTCTGCTATGTGTCTGAGATTGAAAGGAAATAAGGAATAGTCCTTTTGGAAAACCTAAACTACTTAGCCGTTTCAAACTTAAATCATAGTCTCAGGTTAGTGCAATGATTGATAGAATAAGAAATAAGATCTTAAATTAGAATTAAGTTAACTATCTTTAGAGAAACTTATTTATACATGTAAAAAATTCATTATCTTGTCTGTTGCACATGCTCTGTGGAAGGAAACAAAATACAATGGGGGAGTTTGCTTGTTACTGTAATACTCAGCCTGTGTCATTGTCAGGTAATTTGTTGATAATTCAACTATTTGAGATTGAAAGAAATCTGTTAAAGTAGCCAGTGTTGTAATTTTGAAACAGTGGAGGAAATAGTTTATTTTACTTGTGAACTTTATGAGCTACTTTATTATAGGAGAACTTAAATTACTGTAAAAGTGCAGGGAAGTGTTTTAGCTCCAAAATAAAGTAGCTCATAAAGAAAATTTAAACTCTGGCCAGGCGCAGTGGCTCATGCCTGTTATCCCAGCACTTTGGGAGGCTGAGGCGGGCAGATCACGAGGTCAGGAGTTCGAGACCAGCCTAACATGGTGAAACCTGTCTCTACTAAAAATACAAAAATCAGCCAGGTGTGATGGCGCATACCTGTAATCCCAGCTACTCAGGAGGTGGAGGTTGCAGTGAGCTAACATCATGCCACTGCACTCCAGCCTGGGTGACAGAGCCACTCTGTCTCAAAAAAAACAAAACAAAACCCTCTTACTAGATATTAAGAGCTTAAAAAGTAGAGAATGCTTGCATTTGGACTAAATTTAGTGTATTTTAACAATTTAGAAGCTATTTTGAAAAGTATTTTAAATTGTAAAGTTAGGAGTGTGTTCCTAAGTGTTTTCACTATAAGGAAATAAGTCTGTTGGAGTTGTACATATGTTAATTAACTTGATTTAGCCATAATATAATCCTATTTTATGTAGACCATAAAAATACAATTTTATGTCAGTTTAAAACTACACAAATGAAATGAGGAATGTGAATGTTAATAACCTAGTTATGAAATTTTATTGGTGCAGATATAGACAAGATTATAATTAATAGTAGGTTTGCCTGCTTGTAGCATGCTTTAAAGTGATAGTATTTTTAACCATTACAAGTATATCTGGAAAGGTAAAATTAATGTTAGGATAGTTTGTCAAATTTAAGTAAGGTTGCCCTTTGTTGAGTTAACTTCTCAAACATTCCGTTTGTGTTGGTGTATCCCAATCCTCAGAGCAACCCCATGAGATGGGAATGTTACAGTTCCCCCAAACGGATATCAGAGAACACAGCCGCTAAGTAGCTGTTTGACCCTGAAACCATTGCCTTTAACGGTTTTCCTGTACTGGTACGCTGAACTGAATGAAATGAGTTTAAGATACAGTTCGTCTAAGTTACTGACTTTTAGTTGCCATAGGTTTTTTTTGTTTGTTTGTTTGTTTTTAGGAGTTTCACTCTTGTCGACCGGGTTGGATTGTGATGGCGAAGTCTTGGTTCACTGCAACCTCTGCCTCCTGGGTTCAAGCCATTCTCCTGCCTCAGCCTCCCGAGTAGCCGGGTTTACAGGTGCCCCCACCACACCTGGCTAATTTTTGTATTTTTAGCAGAGACGGGGTTTCACCATGTTGGCCAGGCTGGTCTCGAACTCCTGACCTCAGATGATCCACCTGCCTCGGCCTCCCAAAGTGTGTGAGCCACTGCGCCTGGCCACCATAACTTTTAGTGGGAGGGTAGTTCCAGCTACATACTACAGATTGAGGTAGTATGTGAATAAGGACAGAACGTGAATATTAAAGTGTTTGTTGCTTTTTAAGAAAGAATTACCAGGAAGATTGAATTCTGATAATTTTAGCTAAGAGTACCCTGCCTACGAATGCAAACAAAGGTCCCAGAAATTACATGCTTTGGCCAAGGACATAGTAAATGGGGAGCCAGCATTAACTGTAGACAGAAAAATTTCAGGAACTAAATGTATACTGGCTATCCACCCACTCTTACCCAGTACGCAAGCATTATATAGTTGTGATTAGTGAGTTAGGGTTTTTGCCTAATTTACAAATGAGTATTTCCATGGGTTCTTGTAATCCATAAATTCTAGTATATGGATTATGTTCAGTGTTTATGAGAGCTTGCCTGACTGAACATTGCTTTACGTCAGCTGTTTGGTTTTAGTTTCCACCATTTGCTCTAATCAGTGTGTAAACTGCAGGCTGGAAACCATTAGATCATTAAAATCAGTTTATGTGTAAAAGAAAATAACAGAAATATGATAGTGAGAGTATTGGGGTTTGTGAACAATGTTATTTATTGGATTATTCATATATATATATAATTTTCAAAAAATTGAGGGTCATGTTAATAGCACTTGGTATGTAAATTACCAGAATGCTTTCTAGTAATATGGTATTTATTTACTTAGCTGGATTGACAATAATACAGAGTAAGCGTTTGACACTCACCGAGGTTGGATAATAATACATTTTTGAATGTTTGATTGAGGATTCAAACATGTTTTAACTGAGAAAATTGGTAGGGGGTGGAGGGTTGGAGTAGAGGTACCAGATGGTTTTTCTTTTGGCTGTTATTTATTTATTTTGGCTGTTAGTTTTTTAAAAGTAAGGAGTAGGCCAGGCGCAGTGGCTCACGCCTGTAATCCCAACGCTTTGGGAGGCCAAGAAGGGCAGATCACCAGAGATCAGGAGTTCAAGACCAGCCTGGCCAACATGGTGAACACCCATCTCTACTCAAAATACAAAAATTAGCTGGGTGTGATGGCACACCTTTAATCTCAGCTACTTGAGAGGATGAGGCAGGAGAATCGCTTGAACCCAGGAGGTGGAGGTTGCAGGAGCTGAGATTCCGCCTTTGCACTCCAGCCTGGGTGACAGCGTGAGACTCCATCTCAAAATATATATATATATGAGTAAGGACATTGCTGATTCATGGGAAAGATTTTGGCTTATAAAGGGCCTGACTTTAGGGACAAGTGTGTCTGCAAGTTGATACTTGGCATCGTCTGGCCATGTAGAATTGAAATGGGCTCAGATGTGTATCGTTCGGTGATGCAGTGCTATCTCCCCTAATTTGGGGCAAGTTGTTAAGTTTTTTAGCACCAGTTTTCATCTAGAGATGATGAAGTGGTGGGGCCTTACATATTTTGGATATATGGTGTTAACAAATCTTTCCCTTTTTCTTACAGACATACTGATGCTGCAGATAGGAAAACTGAGGGACTTAGCTAAATTGCTTGTGCAAGTTTTCAATGGCAGTGAGTTAGTAGGGTCAGGATTTGAACCCTAGTTTTTATTGACTCCAAATGAGTAATGTTGTGAACATTCAATTACACATTTTTTTCAATTCTGTTGCCCCTCCCCCCCCCCCCTTTTTCTTTTTTCGAGGCAGTCTTGCTCTCTTGCTCTGACTGGAGTGCAGTGGTGTGGTCATGGCTCACTGCAACCTTTAACTCCTAGGCTCGAGTGATTCTCCTGCCTCAGCCTCCTGAATATCTGGGACTATACGCCTGCACCACCACACCCAACCATGTTCAGTTCTCTAGGTTATATACCTAGAAATTGAATTGCTGGGTCATACAGTGAACTGTGTTTACTCATCACAGCCAGTTTTGTCTGATACCAGCAATCAGTTCTTCAACTCAATAC
Organism: Saimiri boliviensis; assembly: GCF_048565385.1. Classification (NCBI taxonomy): domain Eukaryota; kingdom Metazoa; phylum Chordata; class Mammalia; order Primates; family Cebidae; genus Saimiri; species Saimiri boliviensis. Next base: position 237,438,825 of record NC_133450.1, on the reverse strand, counting down.
CAACTGTCCTACAAATCAATTTAATTCTGAAACTACCTGGAGTTAATACAAACCTCACAGGTTGAGGGCTCAAGCATGCAAGGCTGCCTTCACTTCAGATGCCAGTTTCAATTCCTAGGTTGCCACCTGAATTTTTAACCAACCAGTTATAAATTAGGGGGTTTCACAACTTCTTCCTCTGGGTCTGTAATTTGCTAGGGTGGTTCACAGAACACGGGAAGACGCTCATTACCACTGGGTTATTATAAAGGATATAAATGAATAGTCAGATGAAGAGGTCCTTAAGATGAAGTCTGTTGGGGTTCCTAGCACAGGAGCTTCTGTGTCTGTGGAGAGTTACACCACCCTCCTGGCATGAAGATGTGTTTTTCAACTCAGAGCTCTCTGAACCCTAACACTTAAGGGGTTTTAATGGAGGTTTCATACTTAGGCATGATTGATTACATTATTGGCCTTTGATGATGGCTTACTCTCTGTTCTCTCTGCCTTACCTGCAGGTTGAGGGGGTGAGGCTGAAAGTTCCACCCCTCTAATCACCCTTTGGTCTTTCTGGTGACAAGCCCCCCTCCTGAAACCGTAGGAGCCACCAGTCATCTCTCAGTAGCATTAAACAGACATTCATCACTTGGGAGATTTGGGGGGTTTTAGGAGCTGTATGCCAGCCAGGATTTCCAAATGGAGACAAAAAACTAAATACGTATTTCTGATTCCACTTACAGTGACTGTTTGACTTTTCTAAACTGTTCTCCAGAGCAGCTGCACCATTTCATGTTCCCACCAGCAAGCTAAGGGTTCTTATTTTCTCCATATCCTTGCCAACGCTTTTATTAATCTTCATAGCTATCCTGATGAATAATACAGTATCTTTTCATGTGCCCGTTGGCCATTTGTGCTTAGGAGTCATATCTTTGGTGAAATATCTATTAAAATATTTTGCTTACCATTAGATTGTTTTATTTTTTATGTGGTATGTTTTGCACACCAATTTAGAAAGCAGAATGCAAATGCATGTGGATATACAGCTGTCTCAGCATCTGCTGAAAAAATGATTCCCAGTTGAATGAATTGCCTTGGCATAGTTGAAAATCGGTTGACCCATGTCTGGGTTTATTTCTAAACTTTAAATTCTATTACGTTAAGCTATATGTTTTTCATTACATTCTGTAACTTTAAAAATTAGTGCTTTAGGTCACTAAGTCACACCATGGAATACTATGTAGCCATAAAAAAGGATGAGTGTTTTTTTTCCTCTCTCTTTTTTTTTTTTTTTTTTTTTTTGCAGGGACATGGATGAAGCCGAAACCTTCATTCTCAGCAAACTAACACAAGAACAGAAAACAAACACTGCATGTTCTCACTTACAAGTGGGAGTGGAACCATGAGAACACATGGACACAGGGAGGGGAACAGAACTTCACACACCCGGGCCTGTCAGGGAGTAGGAGACTAGGGGAGGGGGATAGCATTAGGAGAAATAACGAATGTAGATGATGGGTTGATGGATGCAGCAGACCATGGCACATGTATGACTGTGTAACAAACCATGTTCTGCACGTGTACCCCAGAACTTAAAGTATAATAAAAAATAATCTTTACAGTAGCTACCTCCTAAATTTTGAAGTCTGTAAATTAAAGAGTACTATGGTTTAGATTACTTGGGGTTATTAAATATTTTGGACTGTGCCTTCAATCCCCTACTACCTTTCCTCTGAAGGAAAGGATCTTGACCCCGAATCAGATGCAGGTGATTGTCTTTGATTTAATCCTAGTAAGACCACTTAAGTGTTTGCTGGCATGGGATAAATGAGTAGGTGCCTTTAAAAATTAGTTTCTCTTTATGTGTGTGTGTGTGTGTGTGTAGAGAGAGAGAGAGAGTGTATATTTATTTATTTATATTATCTCTTTGTATATTAATGCACTTAGATTATGCATGATGTACAGGACTTTTGGGTTTTGAAGTCATTGAATTTAGAGGCCATTGTGTTTTCCTTTAATGATTTGTTGTTGTTTGTCAAGGAAGGATAAGTTATTTCATGAATTTTCATTTGTAGGAACTGTAGAAAAACCAACAGCTGATAACAGTAAACAGTGGTGGTAAGAAGGCGATTTCTGAATCTTGTAAATACATGGTTTTAGGAGGACTCAGATAACCAAGCATTTAAAATACTATTAATGAAATACAAGAAATGAAAAGAAAGCACAGCATAGACGATGCATATAGCCAAAATGTTCAGTTAAGCTTCATTTTCAACATAAATGAATGAAAATGGCCTAATACTTTTTTTTCTTGTTACTCACACAGGAGACCAGGATTACTGAGGAGGAAAGAAATGGAGCCTTGCTGTGGTGCTCAACTGTGATTCCTTTTCATCATTCACCCTGGGTGTTCTCTTCACTGTGGGATGAGGTAGTAGGTTGTATAGTTTTAGGGTCACACCCACCACTGGGAGATAACTATACAATCTACTGTCTTTCCTAACGTGATAGAAAAGTCTGCATCTAGGTGGTCTCATAGGAAGTCAGTTAACTAATTGTGTAATATTTAAGATTAACTTGTCTTTAAAAGATGTAGTGTGCAGCATTTGTTTATGTGTGCAAGTTTATTACTTTAGAGATAATATCTGTAGCACGGACACCGGATGGGGGTGGGGATACCTTTTACTGCTTGTCTTATTTCTTTGTGTTGGAATAAGTGTTTTTTGTTTGTTTGTTTTTTAAATTTTGATTGATGCTGATAATTTTATGTTGAAATTTTCTTTTGAAAGAGGTTGTAGTTTCCATTCCAGAAGAAAAGATTGCTCTATCAGAGTGAGGTAGTAGATTGTATAGTTGTGGGGTAGTGATTTTACCCTGTTCAGGAGATAACTATACAATCTATTGCCTTCCCTGAGGAGTAGACTTGCTGCATTATTTTGTTTTTATTAAGATGATGTTAAAACTCAGAAGAGTTAATTTTGACATTTTGTATATCAGTTAATTTTTTCTGTTCAAGTATAGTACAGTTAACACAGATTAACATTAAAATTTTTCACGTACGGTATATTTCAGAAATTTGAAGTTAAGCAAAAATCTCAATTAGTAGAGTAAGTAGCCTTGAGGAAATCTTAGTAGAAGACCAGGCCCTTTTGGAATTGTGAATAGGTTTATTGCCTGACATCCTGGTACACATGTCCAAGGTGAGGTCGTGGGTGGTAAAGGTAAATACAGATTGGAAGGGCCCTGTGTGAGCCAAAACTGAGTCAAATTAATCATGATTGATTTCCAGTTTGGGTTTTGGCAGGTCTTGGAGAATGTTGTAAGCGCTGTTTGATTGGTATGTTGATTTAGACAAACTTTACTCACTAACTTGGAAAAGGAGAGATGGGCTCTGGGTTCTGCCTTTGCTCACTGGTAAGTTGCTAAGATCTCAGTTTTGCCCTCAAACCCTGAAGTGTAGTATCTTATTTACACAGTGGGATCACCTGAAAATGTCAGATGGGGAAATCTGTAGGTTGTTGCTTTAAGAAAGTAGAAAAAAAACACTGGAAAAGGTTTCTTGAATTTTAACACCCGTGGAGGCCCATGTTTTACCTTTCTTCCTTATAGGCAAACCATATGCTAACTTGGGCCTTGTGATTAACGAGCAAGGCTAAAAGCTCTTTGTTTTAAGTGCTTGCTGATTAAACTGTTTTGTGTTGGAAGAAGAGTTGGAAAAGAGGCGGTGCGGAGGTGAGGGAGAGGTTACTTCTCTCTCCAATCATTTCCAAAAAATGGAATTTTAAGGAGAAATGTCCATTTATCCTTAATATCTAAGATAACTACTGTGCAGTACCATTGGTACTTTTCATGAGAGTAGAAACATGAAACTCTTCCTTGGATGGGCCCAACCCAGGTGACTTATTCTTGACCAAATTTATGCTTTTTGTTTTATTGTTTTATATGCAGATAAAACAAAAACGGATAAAACTACTTTTTGTTTTATCTGTTGCCTTTTGATGTGCCAAAGAAAAGTGGGAATGTTCTAAGAATTCTCTTTGGCTTAATCTTTGTTGAATTGAAAATATGTATAACTCTTGCTGAAAGTAGCAAGTACAGTCATGAAATTTTATGGTTTTCTAACACATGTTCTTCCAGCATTAACATTGCCAGCTTCAATTGGAAATGTATCCTTACCTTACTAATAATTAAGGCCTGGAGAAAAATTAATTTATGTATTTCATTAATTACGTAAGGACATTCTTACTAGCCAAGCAGAGTAAGTGAATTGAAATAAAACTTTAAAAATGTCTTTATGGAGAGTGTGACTATCTGTAAAAGCTTGTTTTTAATGATGACAAAATTCGTGATCAGAATTTGCTTCCGTTTAATTCAGGGGTCAAAAAGTGAAATACTTTTCTGCCGGGCGTGGTGGCTCACGCCTGTAATCCCAGCACTTTGGGAGGCCGAGGCGGGTGGATCACGAGGTCAAGAGATCGAGACCGTCCTGGTCAACATAGTGAAGCCCCGTCTCTACTAAAAATACAAAAAATTAGCTGGGCATGGTGGCGCGTGCCTGTAATCCCAGCTACTCAGGAGGCTGGGGCAGGAGAATTGCCTGAATCCAGGAGGCGGAGGTTGCGGTGAGCCCAGATGGCGCCATTGCACTCCAGCCTGGGTAACAAGAGCGAAACTCTGTCTCAAAAAAAAAAAGTGAAATACTTTCAGAGGTCTAGGAGGGGCTTACTGTAACTGGGAAATACAGTAAATTAATTTGCTCTGGTTGATAGGTGGCAAGCAGGGTTTATATACAGTGTCACCTACTTTTCCAGTTACCAAGAGAGATGAGATTTTATGAAACTTGATATTTAAACATTGGTAATTGGGCCAGGCACAGTGGCTCATGCCTCTGATTCCAGCACTTTGGGAGGCGAAGACAGGCAGAGCACCTGAGGTCAGGGGTTCCAGACCAGCCTGACCAACATGGTGAAACAGTCTGCTAAAAATGCAAAAATCAGGCCAGGTGCAGTGGCTCAGGACTGTAATCCCAGTACTTTGGGAGGCTGAGGCAGGGCCATTGCTTGAACCCGGGAGGCATGCAGTGAGCCAAGATTGCATCATTACACTCCAGCTTGGGCAACAAGAGCGAAACTCCATCTCAAAATAAAATAAAATAAAAATTAGCCGGGCATGGTAGTGCATGCTTGTAATCCCAGCTACTCAGGAGGCTGAGTCAGGAGAATCACTTGAACCCGGGAGTTGAAGGTTGCAGTGAGCCAAGATCGCCTCTGTCTATTCTAGCCTGGGTGAGAATAGAGCGAGACTCCATCTCAAAATAAAATAAAAAATAAATTGGTAATTAAATGTTAAGTCATTGACTCCAGTAATACATGGTGGGCTGAGTATGAGATGTAATTAAGTTACTTTCTTGTTCCTTTGTGACTTGAGGTTGGATTTTAAGCAAATGTATTTGTGGCTTTTTACCAAGGTCATATGGCCAGATAACTTTTCAAAAGCATTAGTGAAAGAATTCTGATTGGTTTGAATTGGAAACAAAACTCTAAAGAACGTGACCTAATTTAACAGGTTAATTTGAAGTACATCTGCCAAGTAGAAGACCAGCAAGAAGTAAAAATGGGTTCCTAGGAAGAGGTAGTAGGTTGCATAGTTTTAGGGCAGGGATTTTGCCCACAAGGAGCTAACTATACGACCTGCTGCCTTTCTTAGGGCCTTATTATTCAGCGGTAACCTGTTTCCTTGCTACCTTGCTTTGGTGTAAGCAGAATTCTTTCTGCAGGTTTTCTCAAATGAAAACATTGGAAGAATACCAAAGACAGCAATGTTTGCATTAGTTATTTATAAACTGCAGCATGGTGCCAACATTGATAACTGAAAGTCAGCTGATGAGAATTTGAGACTTCTGACGTATGCTTAATTGCTAGTGTGTCTCCCTTTTGGGGTCACTGGAAAGTTTAGAAAGCATGGTTTTGTTTTTGCTCAGATTTCTCTTTCTGTGATACAGAGACTGTCAGATGTTCTTCCTCTGTGTCCTCTACATTATGTCTGAAGGAAATAATTTAACGAAACTGTTGAAATACTGCTGTTTTTCCTCACTGTATTTGTAAATACTTGTCTTGCCACATTTCTAGGTTTGTCTTCTGGATTTAAAATTTGGGGCAGTTGGGGTGGAATTGCATGGTGTGGGAATGGTTAATTGAGCTGTTGCTCATTATGGTATGTAATAGTGATTTGTTTAATATGTACAAGGATTGGAAGGTCAATAAAATGGAAATGGTTATCTTGACAGGGTAATGGTGTTACATATTTTGTTAAAGTTATACATCTTTTCAATAAAAACATTACATCAAAACTGTGCTTTTAAAGTCATCCTTAACCCTTATCCCCATCCTTGCAGAATTAGATGTGTTTTTCATTTGTAATTATTTAAGATTTGTTAGTTCATAGTTTCATTTTTCATCAGCAGTAATTTGGTGATTGTTTGATCATTTACAGTTGTATTAAAGCTAACAAGCCATTTCCATCTCTTCCATTTTTGTAAACACTGGTGTGACTTTGTACAGACAATTAACTGCTCAGGATCACCCTCCTTTTTGTTGTTTTTTGTTTTGTTTTTGAGATGGTCTTATTCTGTCACCCATGCTGGAGTGTGGTGAAACGATCACAGTTCACTGCAGCCTTGACCTCCTGGACTTAAGCTTCCTAGTAGCTGGGACTACAGGTACACACCACCATGCTTGGCTAATTTTATTTTTGTAGGGACGGTTTCACCTTGTTGCCCAGGCTGGTCTCCTGGTGATCCTCTGGCCTTGACACCTCCCAAAGTGCTGGCCAGGACAGCCTCTTTTCTTAAGTAATTGTTTGAGTCTGCTTAGGCAGACACTACCTTGGGTTTTTTTTGTTTGGTTTTTTTTTTTGAGAGAGAGAGTTTTGCTCTTGTCCAGTCTGGAGTGCAGTGGTGCAACCTTGGCTTACCACAACCCCTGCTTCCCAGTACAAGTGATTTTCCTGCCTCAGCCTCCCGAGCAGCTGGGATTACAGCCATATATATGCCACTGTGCCTGGCCAACACTACCTCGTAAATCATCTCATTTTGTGAGTCTAGTTTGAGCATTTATCATTCTAGGAATGAGTGGAATTTGTGCATTAGCATCCCAAGGTAGTCTTAATCTTTTTTCCCACTATTTTGAACAGTTACTTATTCATTCATTCTAAGACAGTCTCATTCTGTTGCCCAGGCTGGAATGCAGTGGTGTGATGTTGGCACACTGCAACCTCCACCTCCTGGGTGGAGTAGGTAGGATTAGAGGTATGCACCAGCACACTGGCTGGAGTGCAAAGGCATGATCTTGGCTCACTGCATCCTCTGCCTCCCGGGTTCAAGCGATTCTCCTGCCTCAGCCTCCCAAGTAGCTGGGATTACAGGTGCCCACCACTATGCCCAGCTAATTTTTTGTATTTTAAGTAGAGATGGGTTTCACCATGTTGGCCAGGCTGATCTCGAACTCCTGACCTCAGGTGATCCGCCCGCCTTGGCCTCCCAAAGTGCTGGGATTACAAGCATGAGCCACTGCACCCAGCCAGAAGGGATATTTTTATGGTTAAACTCATTTAAAGAGTTTTCTCAAGAAACACTTTACGCTCTCTATGTGTAATCCCTTGGAACTATCGCAGACTGCTTTAGACCAAGGAAGCCTGGAAAGTGTGGGTCTGGCAGGCTGATTGCCAGACTGAATAGAATTAGGTTTCTACTAGTAAGGAAGCAGGGGAGAAAGGAAATAACACAGATAATTATCTCTGCAGTAATCGACCTTAGGGGGAAAAAAAAAGCTTGGCAAAAGACTAACAAGCTCTGTTCCACTCCTGCCGTTAAACAATAGGCAGCCTCAGATAGGCAGAACTACTTCTGACCGTGAGCTTGAGAAATTTTCATTGGGAGTCTGATAAGGCTCAGCCAGAGTTGTATGGGACTTTTCAATTTCAAGCCGAGGAGCAGAGAAAGCTGGTTAGGTGAGGGAGGCTTACCACTTTACTTAGACCCTACAATGTATGACTTAACGTCACAGGATCTAGTATGGAACTGGAACAATAAAGCATTTTTTAAGGTAATAAACTTTAATTTCTGGAGCAGCTTTACATTTCAGCAAAATTGAGCAGAAAGTATAGAGTTCACATATACGTCCCTGTTCTATGCACACACTGCCTTCCTCACTATTGAAGTCCTGACCACTGGTACACACAATAAAGCAGTTTTTCCGTTTTCTTTGAAGTTGTTCCATCATGAGAATTAGGCTAAAAGTCTTAGCTTTCTGCCTCCTGGAAGGAAGGACAAGTAACTCAGCAATGACCAAGCAATATATTCTTAGCTTTGAGGCCAAAATTGGCTGAAAATGACAGAAGCAGGTACTTCAGAGAAAATGATTTTTATAAGGAGCAGTGGTAGGGAGAGGGTTTCTTTCTTTCCTCCGCCTTTCCCCTCCACTGAGTCTCACTTTGTCACCCAGACTGGAGTGCAGTGGCATTGTCATGGCTCACTGCTGCTTTGACCTCTCAACTCGTGATTCTCACACCTCAGCTTCCCACATAGCTTGGACTTGTGCACACTGCCATACCTGGCTGCAAGAGACAGCGTCTTGCTGTGTTGCCCAGGCTGGTCTTGAACTACTGGATTCAAGCAGTCCTCCCACCTTGGGCTCCCATGGTGCTGGGATTACTAGTGAGCCATTGCACCTGCCCTGCATGAAGCTTAAGTTTGAATGTGGTTATGATGATCAGAGCTACTACAGCGATCTTGTAACCATGAAGGGTAGGTAGGTGAATAATACCAACCTAGAGTTCTGACATTATTGAGCTGTTGGCCATTGCCAGCATCTGCTCTCCTCTACACTTGGTATTAAGTGAGAAAAATGAACTTAGAGTGAATGGGTGCTATGAAACTTGCAGAGGAAACCTCCCCTCAGGATCCCACATAGGAAGTCCAGGGAAAGCCCCTAAGTGACGGAAGAGCAAAGGCGCTAAGCCATCAGCTAGGAAGAAGCCTTGTGGCTTAGGTAAGGGTAGTAGGCGATGGATATCTGACATCTGTAGCAGGACCCTGGACATGAGCATGAAAATGAAGTGGTGAGAGGCTGATGGCAAAAGAGTTCACAAGCCTCACCCAGCTCTCATGCGCTTGGCAAGGCAGGTCTCAGTGTTTGCCAGCAGCAGTTAGCTAAATTCCAGGCCATGTAAGCTCAGAACTCAAAACTGCCCTAGGCTGTAAGCCTTCCCTATGGAGACAGGAACCAGTTTTCAGGCCATGCCCCCTCTTCATCTGCCTGCAAAGCAAGAGAGCTCAGTGCCTGTGCCTGTGGCTGTAGCACACTTCTTACTTCCCCACTGGTTCTGGTCAAGGGAGTTCATCTCCACTCAAGATTATACAGATTTCAGTTGGGAGCTTCTTTTAACCTGGAACCACTGCCTGAGATAGATAGCCAACTTCTGTGAGACCCTCTGTGACATAGAATCAGGAATGGCTTCCCTTGGTCTGTGCTGGAGACTAGGAATGCATGCAGGGCTCTTCTTGCTGCTGCTTCTGCTTTTATATTCCCCCACCACTCCCTATATTAGTTCCAGTGCTGGGTAAGGTTAAGGCCTTTCCCTGTGGACTGGATTACCAGGTTACCTGGTGGGGATGTATATCCTGGAGGCAGTCTCTCCCCCATCACACTCTGGGAACTTGAGTTTTTCACCTGGCTCACAGGGGATGTAGGCTGTAGCCTGCTGCTGCTTTCAAAGGGTCTATGGTTTCTGTTTTTCTGTTCAGTTCCTATGCTGCTTCTTAGAAAAAAGTTCACAGTATAAATTTCTACTCACTATTTTGTCTTTCCAAGTGGGAGAGTCATGCTGATACTGTCTCCAGTCCACTGTCTTGGGAAGCAAAACAAATGTGATTTTTCTTAGCCTATCCACATGGTAGATTAGACTGATTGATTTTCAAATATTGAAATAGCCATGTATACCTATAATAAACCCTCATTGTAATCATGTATTACTTTATTTAAATGTGATCTCTTTAAAATATATTTAAAATAGTTTTTAAATATATTTAAAGTCTTTGCTAAATCTACTGTTTGGCATTATTCAAAGATGAGTTCTGTTGACTTGTTTCCTAAGTATAAAACACACTGCTGGCCAGGCGTGGTGGCTCACGTCTGTAATCCAAGCACTTTGAGAGGCCGAGGTGTGTGTATCACGAGGTCGAGAGATTGACACCATCCTGGCCAACATGGTGAAACCCCGTCTCCACTAAAAATACAAAAACTGGCATGGTGGCGCGTGCCTGTAGTCCCAGCTTCTTGGTAGGCTGAGGCAGGAGAATCACTTGAACCCAGGAGGCAGAAGTTGCAGTGAGCCAAAATCACGCTACTGCAAAAAAAAACAGTATTTCTTTACATTTCTTTTTTGTTGCTAAAAGTTGGCATTTTACACATTATGTTACAGGAACTCCAGATTGTGATGTGCCCTAAAGGAGGTTATTGCTGTTTGTATAATACACTTATCTGGACTAATTCTGTGGAATTTGTCTCTGTTGCAAGTCTAATGTCTTGCACTCACATTTTTTAAAGAGACAGGCTTTCTAGAATTACTCTTGTTTCAGCATATTTTGTCAGCCAAAGATTAGTCAGAGGTTTTGTTCAAACATCTCAAGCCAGTTAGGTCCCCGCTCTTTGCTGATAGATCTGTGTATAGTTTGGAGAATGTATTTGCTGTGGTTTGAATATTTGTCTCCTTCAAAACTTGTGTTGAAATATAATCCTCAATGTGGCGATATTAAGAGATGGGGCCTTTAAGAGGTGATTTGATCATGAGGGCTTTGTCCTCATGAGTAGATTAATCTGTTCCTAGATTAATGGATTAGTGGGTAAATGGATTAATGGGTTATTGTGGGAGGGGAACTGGTGGCTGTATAAGAAGGGGAAAGAGACCTGTGCAAGCATGTTAGCACGCTCATTCCCCTTCCCATGTGGTACCCCATGCTGCCTTGGAGCTCTGCAGAGAGTACCTGTGTTAGTCCATTTTGGGGTTGCTATAAAGGAACACTTGAGGGTGGGTAATTTATAAAGCAAAAGTATTTATTTGGTTCATTGTTCTGCAGAATGTACATGAAGCATGGTGTCAACAGCTGCTCCTGCGAGGTCTCAGGAAGCTTACAATCGTGGCAGAAGGCGAAGGGGGAGCTAGTGTGTGGCATGGCAAAGGAGGGAGCAAGAGAGGGAGGGAGGAGATGCCAGGCCCTTTTGAACAACCAGATCTCACATGAACTCATAGATTGTAATTCACTCATTACAGTGAGGACATACCACACCATTAATGAGGGATGCATCCCTATTACCCAAACACCTTCTCCTAGGCCCACCTCCAATACTGGAGGTCACATGAAACATGAGATTTATAGTGAACTAAACAGTAAAACCGTATCAGTCCCCACCAGCAAGAAGGCTCTCACTAGATGCGGCCCCTTGATCTTGGACTTCTTAGCCTCTGTAACTGTAAAAAATTTTGTTTCTTATAAATTACCCAGTTTGGGGTATTTTGTTATAAGTAAAAGAAAATGGACTAAGAAAGTATTCAAAGTGTAGGCTTTCAAATCTTCCCTAGGTTTTTTTTATTGATTGATTGATTGAAGGATTGATTGAGCCCTTTCAGGCCTTTTCCACACGTGTGCACAGTCTTGCAGCCATCCAGGAATGTGTGAATAGCTGTAGTCGTCTCTGGTCTCTTCTACATATGTGTGCGATTTTCCAGTAAGTTTGGGATGTATGGAGAGCCTATCAAGGTTTTCTATGTCTGTCTCATTTTTAACATCTCTTTGTTAAATTTCTGGCTACTCTACTGGGGCCTTGCTTTTCCCCAACCAGGACTACAGCCCCAGGGTAGCTGAGTCACTGGCCTTTCCCATTTGTTTGCTACCTAGATTGCTACTGTTTTTGACAGTGTTGCTAGGTATAGGGCTTTTTGCACTCTGCTCCAAGTAAAGTGAGTTCAGTTCCCCCTGGCAGGACACTGTAGAAATAATTGCCCCAGAGAAAGACATTCAAATACTGATGTTTAAGAGAACCCTAACTAAAAAGCTGGCACATTGATCACTGGACTGGCAACAGTTTTGGAAGTGTGGTTCATGGACCTTCTGGGGATCCTTAAGATCTTTTCGGGGATCTAAAGTAACAAAATTATTGCTGAAAAAGAATAACTAAATAAATAAAATATTAAAATTGTTTTTAGAATATTTTATATCCTATTGCTTTTTTCAGTGTGTTAATTTTTACACTGATGGTCCACAAGCAATGATAGGTAACACTGCTGGCCTATTTAGCATGAATCAGAGCAGCAGTACCAAACTATTTTAGTAGTCACTTTTTTTTCTTCACTGCCGTACAAAGAGTCATTAAAAACCACTTTAGGCTGGGCGTAGTGGCTCATGCTTGTAATCACAGCACTTTGGGAGGCTGAGGTAGGTGGATCACTTGAGATCAGAAGTTCAAGACCAGCCTGGCCAACATGGTGAAACCCCTTCTCTCTTAAAAATATAAAAATAGCCAGGTGAGGTGGCCAAGATTGTGCCATTGCACTCCAACCTTAGTAACGGAGCAAGACTCTGTCTCAAAAAAAAAAAAAAAAAAAGCCTCTTTGGCTAGATGCAGTGGCTCACACCTGTAATCCCAGTACTTTGGGAATCCTTGGCAGGTGGATCACTTGAGGCCGAGAGTTGGAGACCAACCTGGGCAACATGGTGAAACCCCATCTCTACTAAAAATACAAAAAAATTATCCAGGTGTGGTAGTGCGTGCCTGTAGTCCCACCTACTTGGGAGGCTGAGGTATGAGAATCACGTGAACCGAGGAGGTGGAGGTTGCAACAAGCTGAGATCTTGAGGCAGGGTCTCCCTCTGTCACCCAGGCTGGAGTGCAGCGGTACAATCATAACTCACTGCGGCTTCTAACTCCTGGGCTCAAGCGATCATCCTACCTCAGCCTTCCAAGTAGCTGGGACCACAGGCATGTACCATCACACCTGGCTAATTTTTTTTTTTTATTTTGTGGTGATGAGGTCTCACTATGTTGGCTAGGCTGGTATCAAACTCCTGGACTCCAGTGATCCTCCTGCCTCAGCCTTCCAAAGTTCTGGGATTGCAGGTGTGAGCCATCATGACCACCTGTTTTCATTAAAGTATTTAATTTTTTTATTTCTAATATAATAGTATTTATAGATTTAGTCCACTTAAACATAAGCTCTTTGTGTCCTGAGTAATTTTTAAGTATCTAATGGAGTCCTGAGACCAAAATGTTTTAGGGACCGACCACTGCTCTGGAGGTTATGGTATACATCCTTAACTTATGATTGTCTGTTTTTTTTTTTTTTTTTTTTTTTTTTTTAGACGGAGTTTCGCTCTTGTTGCCCAGGCTGGAGTGCAATGGCGCGATCTCGGCTCACCGCAACCTCCGCCTCCTGGGTTCAGGCAATTCTTCTGCCTCAGTCTCCCGAGTAGCTGGGATTACAGGCACGCGCCACCATGCCCAGCTAATTTTTAGTATTTTTAGTAGAGACGGGGTTTCACCATGTTGACCAGGATGGTCTCGATCTCTTGACCTCGTGATCCACCCGCCTCGGCCTCCCAAAGTGCTGGGATTACAGGCTTGAGCCACCGCGCCTGGCCTGATTGTCTATTTTTAAAAGATACAACTTTGTGGGCAGTGTAAGAACTTTGCAATAGTGTACTTCCAATTGCTACCATCCCATACTTTATGCTCTTGTCATATGTTTTATTTCATTATATGCCAGAATCCCCACATTATATTATTTGATTTTAAAGAGTTGAGGCACCATGCCATAAACATGTGTTCAGCACTCGTTTAAGAAAAACCTTGCTGTTCACCTCTGACAAGTGCAGTTACCTGAGAGCCTCCAGCTGCAGGGCATTCAGGATCTGCCTTAGCTTAAGAACTGAGGACATGAGTTCTCTGCCAATAAATGAGCATGACAGGCTTACTAGGGCTTGACCATTTTGGTGCAATGCAAGGCTCCTTTAATGGGCTTGCTTTGCTATGAAGCTCCTTACTGGGTTGTCAAAGATTTTGTCAGCCCTGCCTGCCAAATTCTGCCTCCTCTTTCATTCTTTTTACAGGTGTTCAGTTTACATCAGGGTCTGAAGCCTTTCCCTGCCAAATTCCGTTTTGTTTTGTTTTGTTTTGTTTTTTGAGAGGGAGTCTCACTCTGTCCCCCAGTCTGGAGTGCAGTGGCGAAATCTTGGCTCACTGCGACCTCCGCCTGCCAGGTTCAAGCAATTCTGCCTCAGCCTCCTGAGTAGCTGTGACTACAGGCGCATGCCACTATGCCTGGCTAATTTTTTTTTTTTTTTGTACAGATGGGGTTTCACCATGCTGGCCAGGGTGGTCTTGGACTCCTCACCTCATGATCTGCCCCACCTTGGCCTCCCAAAGCGCTGAGATTACAGGCATGAGCCACCGTGCCTAGCCCTTTTTAAACTTTATTTATGAACATTATCCTCAATAAACCTCCTAACTCTAGCTTAGCATTTGCTTCCAAGGGGACCCAACTAACGTAAGTCTTTGTTTTTCAAAGACTTTATCTGGTGTTTTACAGATTTCTTCCTGAAGAATTGAGTTTCTACCTGGTATCATTTCAGCCCTTCAGCTTAATATATTTCTTTTATCATTCTGTGTAGAGACAGAATGATCTGGTCTCGAACTCCTGACCTCGTTATCTGCAGCTTTTGTCAGTCTGACATTACCTTGCCTTCGTTTTTGAAGACTGTTTTTACTGGATGCAGAATTGTAAACTGACAGTGTTGTTCTTTCATCATTTTGAAATTGTCATTCCATTGTCTTCTGGCCTCCGCTGCTTCTGGTGAAATGTCAGACATTTTTCTTGTACTGTGCCTCTCTGTGTATTATCTTTTTTTTTTTTTTTTTTTTTTGAGACGGAGTTTCGCTCTTGTTACCCAGGCTGGAGTGCAATGGCGCGATCTCGGCTCACCGCAACCTCCGCCTCCTGGGTTCAGGCAATTCTCCTGCCTCAGCCTCCTGAGTAGCTGGGATTACAGGCATGCGCCACCATGCCCAGCTAATTTTTTGTATTTTTAGTAGAGACGGGGTTTCACTGTGTTGACCGGGATGGTCTTGATCTCTCGACCTCGTGATCCACCCGCCTCGGCCTCCCAAAGTGCTGGGATTACAGGCTTGAGCCACCGCGCCCGGCTTTTTTTTTTTTTTTTTTTTTTTTTCTGGCTGCTTTCAAGATTTTATCATTGTTTTTTGTTTTTAGCAGTTGATGATAATGAATCTGTATGTGGATTTCTTTGCATTTATTCTGCTTGAGAGTCACAGAGTATCTTGGACTTGTGGATATATTCCACTGATTTTGGTAAATCTTGGCCATCAGATCTTCAAATATTTATTTATCTGTCCCATGCTTCCTTCTTTTGTTGCAATT
The DNA here is from genome assembly GCF_048565385.1 of Saimiri boliviensis. Taxonomy (NCBI): domain Eukaryota; kingdom Metazoa; phylum Chordata; class Mammalia; order Primates; family Cebidae; genus Saimiri; species Saimiri boliviensis. Next base: position 237,423,360 of record NC_133450.1, on the reverse strand, counting down.
ACATCAGTTAATCTATTCAATACTGTCTCACGTTATGTTAGAGAGATAGGTGTAACAGAGACTCTGTCACATTTTTAAAAAATCGGCTTTATTAAGGAACAAATGACATATAATAAATCACGTATTTTAAAAATGTATACATCCGTGGAACCATCACTGGTCAAGGTAGTAAACATATCCATTACTTCCAAAAGTTTCCTCATATTTCTTTGGACACTTTCTTTCCTGGTCCACTGTTCCCAGACAATCCTCTGTTTTTTGTTCTTTATTCTTTTTTTTTTTTTTTTTTTTTTGACAGAGTTTCACTCTTGTCGCCCAGGCTGGAGTGCAATGGCTTACTACAACCTCCACCTCCCAGCTTCAAGTGATTCTCCTGTCTCAGTTGCCTGAGTAGCTGGGATTACAGGCACTTGCTACCATGCCAGGCTAATTTTTTGTATTTTTAGTAGAGATGGGGTTAGACGGGGTCTCACCATCTTGGTCAGGACAGTCTCAAACTCCTGACCTCAGATTATCTGCCTACCTTAGCCTCCCAATGTGTTGGGATTACAGGCGTGGGCCACCATGTGCCCAGCCCCCTTCTCTGTTTTATATAACTGTTGATTAGTTAACATTAATGTTTTGTATGAATGGAATAATAAAATATGTACTTGGAAGTCAGGTTTCTTTTACCTATTGGAGTGGCTCAAATTAAAGACTAACCATATTTTGTATTGTTAAGGATGTAGAAAATGTTTCCCAAACTGTGTTGAGATATTTCTATGTTACAGCATGTATCCATAGTTTATTATTGTTTTATACTTTGTAGTATTCCGTTATATGAGTAGAGCACAGTTTATCCATTCACCTTTACATGGACATTTGGATTGTTTTCAGTTTGTGCTATTAACAAAGCTATGAGGAACATTTGTGTACAGGTACTATACAGAGATGTATTTTATTTTGGGTAAATACCTAAAAGGAGAATGGCTGGATCATATGGTAATTATATGTTTAACTTTTAAAGAAACGGCCTCAGTTTCCCAAAGTGGTCGTACCATTTTGAATTCTCACCAATGTGTGTATCAGAGTTCTAGTTTTTCTATATCCTTGACAACATAAAATATGGGTAGTTTTTAATTTTAGCCATTCCAGTAGGTGTTTACTGGTATCCCATTGTGGTTTTTATTTGCATTTCCCTAATAACTAATTGTATTGAGATTTCACACGTGCTTATTTGCTGTCTATATATATTATTTATCAAAATTTTGTTTAGATCTTTTGCTTGTTTTAAAAATGAGTTGTTAGTATCCTTCTTACTGAATTTTGAGAGTTCTTTCTATATTTTGGATACAGGTTCTATTTTTTAAATTATACTTTAAGTGCTAGGGTACATGTGCAGGTTTGTTACATAGGTATACACGTGCCATGGTGGTTTGCTGCATTCATCACCCCGTCATCTACATTAGGTGTTTTTCCTAATGCTGTCCCTCCCCAGCCCTCCACCTTCTGCTGTCCCTCCCCTCGGTCCCCATGCCCCAACAGGCCCAGGTGTGTGATGTTCCCCTCCCTGTGTCCCTGTGTTCTCATTGTTCAACACCCTTATGAGTGAGAACATGCACTGTTTGGTTTTCTGTTCTTGTGTCAGTTTGCTGAGAATTATAGTTTCCAGCTTTATCCAAGTCCCTGCAAAGGACATGAACTCATCCTTTTTTACGGCTGCATAGTGTTCCATGTGCCACATGTATATGTGACACATTTTCTTTATCCAGTCTATCATTGATTGGTATTTGGGTTGGTTCCAAGTCCTTGATATTGTGAACAGTGCTGCAATAAACATACATGTGCATGTGTCTTTGTAATAGAATGATTTATAATCCTTTGGGTATATACCCAGTAATAGGATTGCTGGATCAAATGATATTTCTAGTTCTAGAGCCTTGAGGAATTGCCACACTGTGTTCCACAATGGTTGAACTAATTTACAGTCCCACCAACAGTGTAAAATCCTTCCTGTTTCTCCACATCCTCTCCAGCATCTGTTGTCTCCTGATTTTTTAATGATCGCCATTCTAACTGGTGTAAGATGGTATCTCAATGTGGTTTTGATTTGCATTTCTCTAATGACCAGTGATGATGAGCATTTTTCCATTTGTTTGTTGCCTGCTGAATGTCTTTTGAGAAATGTCTGTTCATATCTTTTGCCCACTTTTCAATGGGGTTGTTTTTTTTTCTTGTAAATTTGTTTAAGTTCTTTGTAGATTCTGGATATTAGCCCTATGTCAGATGGGTAGATATCAAAAATTTTTTCCCATTCTGTTAGTTGCTGGTTCACTCTATTGAGAGTTTCTTTTGCTGTGCAGAAGCTCTTAAGTTTAATTATATTCCATTTGTCTATTTTGGCTTTTGTTGCCATTGCTTTTGGTGTTTTAGTCCTGAAGTTCTTCCCATGCGTATGTCCTGAATGGTATTGCCTAGGTTTTCTTCTAGGGTTTTTATGGTGTTAGGTCTTACGTTTAAATCTTTAATCCATCTGGAGTTAATTTTTTTTATAAGGTGTAAGGAAGGTATCCAGTTTCAGCTTTCTGTATATGGCTAGCCAGTTTCCCCAACACCATTTATTAAATAGAGAATCCTTTTCCCATTGCTTGTTTTCGTCAGATTTGTCAAAGATCAGATAGTTGTAGATATGTGGCATTACTTCTGAGGTTCTGTTCTGTTCCATTGGTCTGTATCTCTCTTTTGGTACCAGTACCATGCTATTTTGATTACTATAGCCTTGTAGTATAGTTTGAAGTCAGGTAGCATGATACCTCCAGCTTTTTTTCCCCCCCCCCCTTAGGATTGTCTTGGCTGTGTGGGCTCTTTTTTGATTCCACATGAAATTTAAGGTGTTTTTTTCCAGTTCTATGAAGAAAGTTAATGGTAGCTTGATGGGGATAGCATTGAATTTATAAATTACTTCAGGCAGTATGACCATTTTCACAATATTGATTCTTCCTAACCATGAGCATGGAATGGTTTTTCCATCGGTTTGTGTCCTCTCTTATTTCTTTGAGCGGTGGTTTTTGAAGAGGTCCTTCACATCCCTGGTAGTTTATTCCTAGGTATTTTATTTTCTTTGTAGCACTTGTGAATGGGAGTTCACTCATGATTTGGCTCTCTGTCTGTTATTGCTGTATATGAATGCTTGTGATTTTTTCACACTGATTTTTGGATACAAGTTCTTTATTAGTCATCTGCTTTGCAAATATTTTTTTCCAGTCAATGGTTAGCCTTTTTCATTGTCTGTACAGTGTCTTTTGAAAATCAGAAGTTTTAATTTTGATGAAGACTAATTTATTAGTTAGTTCTTTTATGGATCATGCTTTTGGGGTTGTATTTAAGAAACCTTTGCTTGGCTGGAAGCAGTAGCTCACGTCTGTAATCCCAGCACTTTGGGAGGCTGAGGCAGATGGATCACCTGAGGTCAGAAGTTCTAGACCAGCCTGGCCAACATGATGAAACCATGTCTCTTCTAAAAGTACAAAAAATTAGCCGGGCATAGTGGCATGTGTCTGTATTCCCAGCTACTCGGGAGGCTGAGGCAGAGAATTTCTTGAACTCGGGGGAGGTAGAGATTGCAGTGAGCCAAGGTTGTGCCACTGCACTTCAGCCTGGGAAGCACAGTGAGACTCCATCTCAAAAAAAATAAAAACAAAATAACCTAAGGTCATAAAGATTTTGTCTTGTGTTTTATGAGTTTTGTTCTGTTTCCTAAGCTTTTTAACATAATTGAAGATTAACATACAGCTGTGAAATAATACAGAAAGATCACATATACTCTTTATCTGTTTTTTTCCAGTAGTAACATCTTGCATAACTGTAAGTACAGTATCACAACTAGGAAATTGACAGTGATACAATCCTCCAGTATTATTTAGATCTCATTATTTAGAGCTTTACATGCTCTCATTTGTGTGTTAGATGGACTATGTGTGTGAGTGTGTGTGTAGTTCTGTGTGATTTTATCATATGTATGGATTCATGTGACTGGCACCACAGTCAAGATATAAAACAGTTTCATCACAAGCATCACTTATGCTAACCTTTTCTAGGCACAACTACCTTCTCTATCCCTAATCCCTGGTTACTATTAATCTGATAAATATCTCTATAATTTTAGTATTTCAATAATTTTATGCAAATTGAATTATATATTATATAGTGTTTTGAGGCTGGCTTTTTTATCTTGGCATAATTATCCCCATTTTCCAGTAAGCCTTCCCTTTTGCTTAAGCTGGATATAGTCTGGTATACCTCGTTGCTACCTCAAGTGTTCTGACTGATACGACAATGGGAAAGGCCTCGGGGAAACATTATGCAGGAAATGGCACTGCCTTCTACAAGAAACGCCTTAGTTTCTTGACTTTACGGAGATAAAATTCTGTGCCCTGTCTGCTTCACAAGTCTCTTGGTAGATTCTTCTGGAATAATGAATGTGAATGAGCTCTGTAAAACGTACATTGGTAGGTACCTGTTACTGCTGTTGGTAAGAGTTTTGTTTATTTGTACTGCCTCATTGTCTATGGAACCCAGGTCTTCTCTCCTTTGGTACTTCCACTTTCTGGTTTGGGCCCATCTTTTCTCACCTGGAGCTTTCTCTGTGCTAGATATTCTGATTCGGCACTTTAGGTGTCCGTGCTATCCCTATTCCTGACTCCAGCTCTTACTAGCTTTGTAATGTTGGAGAAATAATATAAATCCCTAAACCTTAGTTTCTTTATTTGTAAACTGGAGATAAAACTGTCGTATAACTCCATAAGGGTTGTTGTGAGAAGTGCCATGCCTGTGATGTGTGCCTGGCACACTGAGAGTTACTTGCCCAAGGCTACATGTTCGGTATACATCAGAGCTTGTCTAGAGTCCAAGTCTGTGACGTCAAAGATACCGTTCAGGATCACTGAATTCTGTGGTCTCTGAACAGCTTACTTGAGTTTTCTGCCTCACCTTGGTTACATACTCCACAACACGATGCTTTTTCCTCGATGCCAAGAGAACTGAGTTAGTTAAATAATTAAAAACAAAACAAAACACCATGCTTTTTAGGTCTCTCCTTTGTCCAAAGACCTTTGGTTGGTTCTCAATGCCAGGGACTTTCTCTACTACTCCAGATTAATTATGCTAACATTCAGGGCTCCTAACAGAGCTGGGCAACACTTAACATGTCAGATATGCCTCATTGCTATGTTTAGCCCATGAGTGCCCTGGCTGTGCCTGGAATTCTGGGCACATAGAAAGAGGGAGAGGGCATTTCCCAGGGAGAAAATAACGAGGGTGAAGACCAGGGGACAGGTACACATGATGGTGTATATGGGGAAAAGGAAACAGTCCATCTAACAGCATGTTGGGTGCATGAAAGGCAGGAACTGAAGATGAGACTGGACATGATCTCTAGCTAGACGGTGTAGACCATGAACGTGGTTCTAAAATGCCTACTCCCTGTTTAATAGGCAATTAGGAGTCCTCAGACATGGTTTGAGAGGTAAGGACATGACCACCTGCCTCTGCAGGACATCTTGCCTCGGTTTTCACTCAGACTGTCTCAGGGTTTACATAGTCAGTCTGGGGTAGACTCTCAGCACTCCCATCCTAGGCTCTTCCCCTCATGGTCTCTGGGAGGCCCAGCCTCACTCACTATGGGAAAAATGCTATCTGTAGTCTCATACCACTGAGATGCTGCAGCCTGAAGACCTGAGAAAGCTGCTGGCATGCAACATGACCACAAGATCTCATTCTCTCTGCTTGTCTACAATGGAAATCTCCATGTCTCATAGCTGTAAAATGGAGAGAACAGCACCTGGTTTAGAGGAGTGCTATGTGGATTAAGATAATGTAAAAAGAGTACATAGCATACGGCCTGGCACTAAACAAGTACCCAATAAAGCCTTTCCCCTGGCCTTCCCTCCACCACATTCCATACACAGAGTGGTTTGAAGAATCAAACCAGCTCCTTGCCACTTGTCCAGTGTGTGGGCATCACCTGAGAAGTAGCCACTCAGTTGATGTCTTTCAGAAAACACAAGCAGTCTGTGGTCACAGCACGGAGATGACTGGTGATTCAGATTTCCAATACAGTAGAAGGCACCTGCGAAGGCACTTGCCTTTGCCTCCTGCGAGCCTTCAGTGAACTCTCCAGGAGAGTAGTATGATGCAGAGAAAGGAACAAACCAAAGGGATGCACATAGTCATGTGGCTTCCAGTTACAACTCTTCTCATTCACTGGGTGAACTTGGGCAGTACCTCCCCTTCTCTGATCCTCCGTTGCTTTGTTGAAATAGTGTTGGTGCGAGAGGCCAGTGAGATAATATAGGTAAAGTGCTGCATGGTGGCTGACACTACTAGCTCCTGGTGGGGGATGGTTCTCCCAGGGGGTGCCTGTGAGACTCGGCTAAAGGGAGGAGCAGTCAGGATGGTCAGAAGCTCCCTTGTTGCTTTCTGGGACCTTGCTGTGTTTCATCCCTCTAGGACTAGCTCTGTTTTAACAGTAAAGAAGTTCTGTGACGTCCATGTGCTTTGCATCTGGGAGCAGAGGCAGGCCTATCAGCTCCTTTGCTCTGTGCTGGTTCTGCTGAAAGGTTTTCTAAGAGCACTGTACAGTAGAAATGTGTGAGCTGCCTGTATACGTTTAAATTTTCTGATAGCTACATTAAAAAGAATAAAATGCAGGTGAAAATAATTATAATGTATTTATTTTATTTATCCCAATAGAGGTTGAGTATTCCTAATCTGAAAGTCTGAAAGTCAAAATGCACCATAATCCAAATGAGCATTGACATGATGTTCACAGGAAATGCTCATTGGAACATTTCAGATTTTGGACATTTGGATTAGGATGCTCAACCAGTAAGTATAATGTTAATGTGTTAATCCCCCTGCACACAAAAAAGCAGAAATTTGAAACACTTCTAGTTCCAAACATTTTAGAAAAGATACTTAACTCATATATTCAAAATATCCTTTTAATAAGTAATCAATATTAAAACATTATCAATGAGGGTTTTTTTTTTTTTTTTTTTTTTCTGAGACGGAGTTTCGCTCCTGTTACCCAGGCTGGAGTGCAATGGCACGATCTCGGCTCACCGCAACCTCTGCCTCCTGGGTTCAGGCAATTCTCCTGCCTCAGCCTCCTGAGTAGCTGGGATTACAGGCATGTGCCACCATGCCCAGCTAATTTTTCGTATTTTTAGTAGAGACGGGGTTTCACCATGTTGACCAGGATGGTCTCGATCTCTTGACCTCATGATCCACCCGCCTCGGCCTCCCAAAGTGCTGGGATTACAGGCGTGAGCCCCCTCGCCCGGCCCATCAATGAGTTTTTATATGAAGTGTTTAAAATAACTTGTGTGTTATAAACACATCATGTAAAATAGTCTTTTTTTTTTTTTTTTTTTTTTCGACAGAGCCTCTATTGCCCAGGCTGAAGTGCTGTGGTGGGATCTCGGCTCACTGCAACCTCCGCCCCCGGGGTTCAAGCGATTCTCCTGCCTCACCCTCCTAAGTAGCTGGGATCACAGGTGCCCATCACCACGCCTAGCCAATTTTTGTATTTTTAGTAGAGGATGGGGTTTCACCGTCTGGGCCAGGCTGGTCTTGAACTCCTGCCTCGTGATCCACCTACCTCGGCCTCCCGAAGTGCTGGGTTTACAGGCATGAGCCACCGCGCACCGAGGAAAATAGTCTTATTGAGGACTAGCCATATTTCAGGAACTCAAATAGCCATTATCATTACGTGGCAGCTGATGGCTTCGTCCCTGGAGAGTTTATGACTTAGACTCGGTTTCCTGGAAACAGAGCCGTGCCGCCATCTAGTGGTTACTTTGTCAAATAGCTCCTCAGGCACCCACCCTGGGCTGGCCCCTTCCAGGGCAAGAAGACAGAAGTTAGTTGCATCCTTCTTGCCCTTCTGTGCCCTCAACCTAGAGTTCAGAGCAAAGGATGCAGAGTCCCAGGGGAGAAGCCTATCTACAGCACCCTGAGATTTGAAAGTGAAAAGGCAGTAGGAATGAGGAAATCTCAGAGATGTGGAGATGAGAAGAAGAAATCACCTGCTTGGGGCCATGTGATAAATAAGTCGCTGCCCTGAGGTGAGGACAGCTTCGGCCGAGTATCACATCCAAACCGAGGCAACTGCCTAGAAAATATTGGGGGTATTTTTGTCGTTTGTTTTCTTACAAAGTAATGAATCCATTCATGTTTCAAAATGTGAAAACAGAGTTTCCCATCCCCACACCCTAACTACCCGGTTCCCCTTTAGTGAAGCATCACAGGAAACGCTATGATAAGCTTGTACACTTTATTATTTTGAGACAGAGTCTCGAGGCTGGAGCACAGCGGCATTGATAGAGACCAGAGGCAGCCAAGGCACACCCCCACCCCCAGACCCTCGCCCACCATCTTGAAGGCTGAAAAACCGGATTGCCAGTCCAGCTGAAGCCTGCCCTTTGCCCAACTGACTCTTTCTGAATAATGCCCACCTGTGAACGGGGATGACGGGTTAGGGCCTTGGGAAGTTCACACCGTTTGTAGCGGGAAGGAGCCTGGGCTCTGCTGTTCCTTTGTGATAGCCTGGGATTCAATCCGCGAGCTGGAGAGCCTGTTCGCAGGACTCCATCTCACTTTGCTGAGTTGTTTTTCCTTTCTGCCCAATAAATTCCATTCGCCCTCACCCTTCAAACTGCCTGTGAGCCTCATCTTTCCTGGTCGTGTGACAAGAACCTGGTTTGTCCTACAGCAGCCTGATCACAGCTCACTGCAGCGTCGACCTCTCAAGCTCAAGGGATCCTCTCACCTCAGCCTCCTGGGTAGTTGGGACCACAAGAATGAGCCACCACACCCAGCTAACTTTTAAACCAATTGGGAAGTGTTCCTTATTCCTGTGTTTTTGAAAGCACTTGCTTAAGACTGGTATTATTTCTTCCTTCAAATGTTTTGCAAAGTTCACCAGAGGAGCTATCTGGGTCTGCAGTTTTCTTTGAGGAAACTATGACTAATTCAATTATATTAACAGAGTATAGCTCTTAAGTTTTCCTGTTTCTTCTAAACTGAGGTTTAATGATAGTTCATATCTTTTAAGAAACTTATTTCATCCAAGTTGTAACGTTTATTGGCAATAGTTTGTGCATAACTGTTGATCTTCCCACTTTTGTTTCAAATACGAGGAATGTGTGTGCTCGCTCGCTCTCTCTCTCTCTCTGCCAGGGTGCCTTTATTTATTTATTTAATTTCCATAGGTTACTGAGGAACAGGTGGTGTTTGGTTACACGAGTAAGTTCTTTAGTCGTGATCTGTGAGATTTTGGTGCACCCTTCACCCGAGCAGCATACACTGCACCTTACTTGTAGTCTTTTCTCCATCATCCCCTCCCCACCCTTTCCCACTGAGACCTCTGAGTCCATTGTGTCATTCATGTGCCTTTGCATCCTCATCGTTTAGCTCTCAATTATGAGTAAGAACATACGACATTCGGTTTTCCATTCCTGAGTTACTTCACTTGGAATAATACTCTCGAATCTTATCCAGATCTCTGCAAATGCCATTAACTCATTCCTTTTTATGGCTGAGGACTATTCCGTTTGTGTGTGTGTGTGTGTGTGTGTGTGTGTGTGTGTGTGTGTGTGCGGGCGCGCGCGCGCGTAATTGTTTCTTTATCCACTTGCTGATTGATGGCACTTGGGTTGGTTCCAGGTTTTCGCAGTTGCGAATTGTGCTGCTATAAACATGCATGTGCAAGTATCTTTTTCACATAATGACTTCTTTTCCTCTGGGTAGACACCCAGTACTGGGATTGCGGGACCAAATGATAGTTCTACTTTTAGTCCTTTAAGGAATCTCTGCACTGTTTGTCATAGTGGTTGTACTGGTTGACATTCCCACCAGCAGTGTAGAAGTGTTCCCTGTTCACCGCATCCACACCGACATCTACTATTTTTTTATTTTTTGATTATGGCCATTCTTGCAAGAGTAAAGTGGTATTGGATTGCCAGTTACCTCTTCAGGCTCCAACTTGTCATCTAGCAACAGTGCTTCAGGAGGACTTGCGAACCTTCACTTCTCTAGCTCCTCCCACTATTATGTAAGGTGTAGTTCCTTATCTAAGTCTCTCATCCCATAACACTCATTAAGGCTCTGCTTTCCTTAATAAAACCTGAACCACGTTCAATTTGTCAGTATTTTCTTTTTTTTTTTTTTTTTTGAGACGGAGTTTCGCTCTTGTTACCCAGGCTGGAGTGCAACGGCGTGATCTCGGCTCACCGCAACCTCCGCCTCCTGGGTTCAGGCAATTCTCCTGCCTCAGCCTCCTGAGTAGCTGGGACTACAGGTACGCACCACCATGCCCAGCTAATTTTTTGTATTTTTAGTAGAGACGGGGTTTCACCATGTTGACCAGGATGGTCTCGATCTCTTGACCTCGTGATCCACCTGCCTCAGCCTCCCAAAGTGCTGGGATTACAGGCTTGAGCCACTGCGCCCGGCTCAGTATTTTCAAAGAATCAACTTTTGGCATTTTAATTCTTTAAATTGTTTGTTTTATGTGTCATTGATTTCTACTCACTATTCTTTCCTTCTATTTACATTCTGTTTAATTTTTTCTTCTTAATGTGGAATTTTAGATCACTGACTTCAAACCTATTTACTTTTTAAATATAAGCATTTAAAACTTTAAAATTTCTGTGCCTGCGAGCGGTGGCTCATTCCTGTAATCCTAGCACTTTGGGAGGCTGAGGTGGGTGGATCACCTGAGGTCAGGAGTCCGAGACCAGCCTGGTCAACATGGCGAAACACCGTCTCAACTGAAAATATAAAAATTGACTAGATGTGGTGGCAGGCACCTGTAATTCCAGGAACTCGGGAGGCTGAAGCAGGAGAATCACTTGAACCCAGGAGGTGGAGGTTTTGGTGAGCCAAGATTGTGCCACTGCACTCCATCCTGGGCCACAGAGCACTCTGTCTCAAAAAAATAAAAATAAAAAAATTGTAAAATTGTTTCTAAACACTGCATTAGCTAAATCCCACAGATTTGTATTTGTTGTATTTTCATTATCTGTTTTAAACTTTTAAGTTCAGGGGTACATGTGAAGGTTTGCTTTAAAGGTAAGCTTGTATCATAGGGGTTTGTTGTACAGATTATTTCATCATCTAGGTATTAAGCCTAATGCCAATTAGTTATTTTTCCTGACCTTCTCCTTCTTCCCATCATCCACCCTCCGATAAGCCCCAGTGTATGTTGTTCCCCTCTATATGTTTATGTGTTCTTATCATTTAGCTCCCACTTATAAGTGAGAACATGCAGTATTTAGTTTTCTGTTCCTGTGTTACTTTGTAAAGGATAATGGCCTTCAGCTCAACTGATGTCTCTGCAAGGGACATGATCTACTTCTTTTATATGGTTGCACAGTATTCTGTGGTGTATATGTACCACTTTTCCTTTATCCAGTCTATCACTGATGGGCATTTGGGTTTATTCCATGTCTTTGCTATTGTGAATAGTGCTGCAATGAACATCCACATGCATGTATCTTTATATCAGAATGATTTATATTCCTTTGCGTATATGCTCAATAATGGGATTGCTGGGTCAAACTCATATTTCTGTGTTTAGGTCTTTGAGGAATTGCCATACTGTCTTCCACAATGATTGAACTAATTTATACTCCCACCAACAGTGCATAGCGTTCCTTTTTCTCTGCAACTTTGCCAGCGTCTGTTATTTTTTGACTTTTTAAAAATGGGATTGCTTAGGTTGTCTTTCAGAGTTTTGGTAATAGCCATTCTGACTGGTTTGAGATGGTGTCTCATTGTGGTTTTGATTTGCATTTCCCTAATGATCAGTGATGTTGAGCTTTTTTTCACATGATTGTTGGCTGCATGTATGTCTTCTTTTGAGAAGTGCCTGTTCATATCCTTTGCCCACTTTTTAATAGGGTTATTTAGTTTTTTCTTACAAGTTTGTTTAAATTCCTTATAGATGCTGGATATTAGACTTTTGTCAGATGCGTAGTTTGCAAACATTTTCTCCCATTCTGTAGATTATTTGTTCCCTCTGTAGATAGTTTCTGTTGCTGTGCAGAAGCTCTTTAGTTTAATTAGATCCCATTTGACAATTTTTACTTTTGTTGCAATTGCTTTTTGGTGTCTTCATCATGAAATCTTTGGCCATTCCAGTAGGGCATGATGGCTCACACCTGTAATCCCAGCACTTTTGGAGGCTGAGGTGGGCAGATCACTTGAGGAGTTTGACTCAGGAGTTTGAGACCAGCCTGGCCAACATGATGAAACCCCATCTCTACTACAATTACAAAAATTAGCCAGGCACAGTGGCTCATGCCTGTAATCTGAGCTACTCAGGAGGCTGAAGCAGGAGAACTGCTTGAACCGGGAGATGGAGGTTACAGTGAGCCGAGATTGTGCCATTTCAGTCCAGACTCCAGCCTGGTGACAGAGCAAGACTCCATCTCAAAAAAAACAAAACAAAACAAACAACCAGAAAGAAATTCCTATGTCCTGAATGGTATTGCTTAGGTTGTCTTTCAGAGTTTTTACAGTTTGGGGTTTTGAATTTAAGTCTTTAATCCATCTTGAGTTGATTTTTGTATATGGTATAAGGAAGGGGTCCAGTTTCAATTTTCTGCATATGGCTAATCAATTATCCCAGTACCATTTATTAAATAGGGTGTTCTTTCTCCTATTGCTTGCTTTTGTCAGTTTTGTCAAAGATCAGCTAATTGTAGGTGTGTGGCCGTATTTCTTTGTTCTCCATTCTGCTCCATTGGTCTATATGTCCGTTTCTGTACTGTACAATGCTGTTTTGTTTCCTGTAGCCCTGTAATATAGTTTGAAGTTGGGTAATGTGATGCCTCCAGCTTTGTTCTTTTGCTTAGGATTGCCTTGGCTATCTGGACTCTTTTATGCTTCCATATGAGTTTTAAAATAGTCTTTTCTGGTTCTGTAAAGCATCTCTATTATAGTTTAATAAGAATAGCATTGAATCAATAAATTGCTTTGGGCAGTATGGCCATTTTTGTGATACTGATTCTTCTTATCCATGAGAATGGAATGTTTTTATTTGTTTGTGTCATCTCTGATTTCTTCGAGCAGTGTTTTGTAGCTCTTTGTAGAAATCTTTCAGCTCCCTGATTAGCTGTATTCCTAGGTATTTCATTATATTTGTGGCAACTGTGAATGGGACTGCATTCCTGATTTGGCTCTAGGCTTGACTGTTGTTAGTGTATGGGAATGTCTGTGGAGAGAGGATCCTCCATCCTCACCCAATAGCAATGAGATTGAATGAAATGGTATTGACTGAAGCTAAACAGACTCCATTTCCCCTTTCCTCAGTGTCAGAGGGTTCCAGTAAGAAGCTGAGCTTAAACATTTACTCAGAGACAATGAATGTAAGTTAGTACTCTGCTTTTTCTGGAAAGGTGTCAGTAGGGCTGAGGCTGGAGCTGAACTTCTGCCCTAACCGTCTGAAAGAGACAGTGTAAACTGGCACTCTACTTCTGCAGGTTGGTGTCAGCCAGCTTATCAGGGAGCTAAATATTCACTTCCACCAAGACCTGTGTGCTATACCTAAGCAGGGGGATGGCTGTTAAAAAGGAATACTTTTTAGAACATAAAGTCTCACAGTATTACAAATATCCAAAAATATAATTTTAAAAATCACACATAATACCAAGAACTAGGACAACTACAACTTTCATGAGAAAAAATAATTAATATATTATCAACAGATGTCAACAGTGATGGATCAGATACTGAAGTTCACAGACTATCATAAAAGCAGCAATCATAAAAATTCTCCAGTAACCAATTGTAGATTATTTGAAACAAATGAAACAATAGAAAACCTCAGCAGAAAATTGAGAATATTAAGAAGAATCAAAGGGAAATTATTGAACTGTTAAAACAATAACTGAAATTAGCAACTCACTAATCAGCAAAATAGTTAATTAAAAATGACTAGAGTAAGAAATAATGAACTCAGCCTGGGCATGCTGGCTCACACCTGTGGTCCTAGTACTTTGGGAGGCCAAGGCAGGTAGATCACTTTAGGTCAGGAGTTTGAGACCATCCTAGCCAACATGGTGAGACCCTATCTCTACTAAAAATACAAAAATTAGCTGGGCGTGGTGGCATGTGCCTGAAATCTCAGCTATTTGGGAAGCTGAGGCAGAAGAATCACTTGAACCCAGGAGGTGGAGGTTGCAGTGAGCCGAGATCATACCATTGCACTCCAGCCTGTGGGAAAGAGTGAGACTCCATCTCGGAAAAAAAAAAAAAATAATGAACTCAGTGACAGATATATAGCAACTACACAATAATAACAACATGGAGAAACAGACTAAAAAAGAATAAATGGAGCTTCAGGGTCCTTTGAGGCAATACCAACAGATGAAACATTTGTATCATCAGAGTCCCAGAAAGAGTATGGCGCTGAAAAATAGTCAAGAAAATAAACTTTCCTAAAGTTGGCTAAAGTCATAAACCTACAGATTCAAGAGGTCAAGCTAACACAAATAGGAGAAGCCAAAAGAAATCCATGCCAGTATGCATTATAATTAACCTTCTGAAAACAAAACACAAAGATGAACTTGCTTCAGCCAGGCACAGAGCCTCATGCTTGTAATCCCAGCACTTGGGGAGGCCGAGGCAGGTGGATCACCTGAGGTCAGGAGTTCGAGACCAGCCTGGCCAACATGGTGAAACCCTGTCTCTATTAAAAATACAAAAATTAGCTGGGTGTGGTGGCATGTACCTGTAATCCCAGCTACTAGGGAGGCTGAGGCAGGAGTATCTCTTGAACCTGGGAGGTGGAGGTTGCAGTGAGCCGAGATCACACCATTGCACTCCAGCCTGGGCAACAGAGAAGATTAGCATGGCCCCTGTGCAAGGATGACACACAGATTCATGAAGCCTTCCATATTATTGGGGAAAAAAAAAAAAACCCACAAAGAAAAAAATCTTGAAAGCAGCATGTGAGAGAAATGACACCTTACCAACAGAGGAAAAGCAATTCAAATGACAGCAGATTTCTCATCTGCAACCATGCATGCTAGTAGGAAATGGCACAACATTCTTCAAGTTGTGAAAAGGATTGTCGGCTGTGGAATTTACATCTAGCAAGAACATCCTCAGGAACGAGTGGAAAATAAAGACGTTTTCAGACAAACAAAAACAAAGGGTATTTATTGGTAGCAGGCCTACCTTTTAAAATGGCTAAAATGTCAAAATAGGAAATAAAAAGCAGAAGGAGGCTTGGAACTTTGGAAAAAGAACAATGGAATGGGTAAAAATAGGAATAAATCAGATGGACTCTTATTCTCTTCATGAATTTCTTACATCATATTTGATATAAAAATCTTTACATGATATGGTGCTTAATGTATGTAGAGGAAATACCTAAGAGAATTATACTTTAGGGAGAGATGTCTACTTTTGAAAAGATGGAATAGACATATTTTCCTTCTTTCTTCCATTCAGTACAGATAAAATCAAACAATCCAGCAATCTCAATCCTAGGTATATACCCAAAAGAAAGGAAAGCAGTATATTAAAGAGATATCTGCACTCCCATGTTTATTGTGACACTATTCACAATAGCCAAGACTTGGAAGCAACCTGTGTCCATCAACAGATGAATAAATAAATAAAATGTGTTATTTATGCATAATGGAGTACTATTCGGCCATAAAAATATGAGATTCTGTCATTTGCAAGAACATGGATGGACCTGGAGGCCATTATACTAAGTGAAATAAAGGCAGGCACAGAAAGACAGCACATGTTTTTTTTATCTGTGGAAGCTAAAAATTAAAACCACTGAACTTACGGACATAGAAATTAGAAGGATGGGCTAGGCGCCCTGGCTCACACCTGTAGCTCCAGCACTTCTGGAGGCCGAGGTGGGTGGATTGCTTGAGCTCAGTAGTTCAAGATGAGCCTGGGCAGCATGGCAAAAAACCCCATCTCTACAAAAAATACAAAAGTTAGCTAGGTTGGTGGCCACACCTGTAGTCTCAGTTACTCAGGAGGCTGAGGTGGGTGAATCACTTGAGCCTGAGGAGGTTGAGGCTACACTGAGCTGCGATTGCACCACTGAACTCCAGCCTGTGTGGCAGAAAGAGACCCTGTTGAAAGAAAGAAAGGGAAGGAAGGAAGGAGAGAGAAAGAGAGAAGGAAGGAGAGAGAGAGAAAGAGAGAAAGAAAAAGAAAAAGAAAGGAAGAAAGAAAGAAAAAAGAAAGAAAGAGAAAGAAAGGTTGCCAGAGGCTGGGAAGGGTAATGGTGGTGGTGGATGGTTGATGGGTACAAAAAATAGGAAAATAAATAACACCTAGTATTTGCTAGCACAACAGGGTATATTAAAATTAATTTTACATTGAAAAACAGTATAATTGGATTGTTTGAAACACCAAGGATAAATGCTTGAGGTGATGGATACGCTATTTACTGTCATGTGATTATTACACATTGCATGCTTGTATCAAAACATCTCAGGTAACCCACAAATACATTCACTTACTATGTACCCACAAAAATTAAAAGTACAAACAGTTAAACAGACAAAAAACAAGGGTGCAGCCAGACGAGGTCACATAATCCCAGCACTTTGGGAGCCTCAAGTGGGAAAATTGCTTTAGGCCAGGAGTTCTGGACCAGCCTGGTCAACACAGACTCAGGTTCGTTTTTTTGTTTGTTTGTTTGTTTTTTTGAGATGTAATCTCACTCTGTTGCCCAGGTGGAGTGCAGTGGCGCAATCTCGGTTCACTGTAACCTCCACCTCCGGGGTTCAAGCAATTCTCCTGCCTCACCCTCCTGAGTTGCTGGGACTACAGGCGCCCATCACCACGCCCGGCTGATTTTTGTATTTTTAATAGAGACGGGGTTTCACCATGTTGGTCAGGCTGGTCTCGAACTCCTAACCTCAGGTGATCTGCCCGCCTCGGCCTCCCAAAGTGCTGGGATTACAGGCGTGAGTCACGGCGCCTGGCCGCGAGACCCAGATTCTAAAAAACAAAACATAAAAATTAGCCGAGTGTGGTACTATGCACCTGCATTCCCAGCTACTCGGAAAGCTGAGGTGGGAGGATTGCCTGAGGCCCCGAGTTTGCGGCTGCGGTGAGCCTCGATCACACCGCTGTACTGCAGCCCGGCCGACAGAGCAAGACCCCGGCTCAAAAAGTCAGCGAATAAAGCGAAGGGGTGTACAAACAGGCGTGAATTCGCAGCATGGAGGACAAGTAACATCTTTAAAAAAAAAATCAGAAAGGCCGTATAAAAAGTTAGAAAAAGAAAGACTTGGGGCTTACGTGACCACCCTTCTCGTGAACCCGAAAGTTAGATTTTACTTTCCGATTTTTCACCGTTTCTCCTGGATGCTGCGGTCCCGGCCCTCGCGGCATTCTGGGTGTTGTAGTCCCTCGCTCCAGGGCATCCGCGGTAGGGCAGTCGCGCGCCCCGGGGCAGACTGGGTAGTGTAGTTCCGCGCCAGGAGCTCGTTTCCGCGTCCCGCCATCGTCGCCTGGAGCGTGGTGAGTGTCCTTTCACGGTTCTGGTGAGTTAGCCCGGAGGTGGTCCCTCTCGCAGCCCTTCCCCGGGAAGGAGGGCCGGGAAAGCTGGCGTGGGCAGTCCTGGCTGTGGCGACACGCTTGAGTTTCGGGTGTGGGGTCTGGGCGTGCGCGGTCCGCCCGGAGAGCGGCTTTGGCAGAGGTCCTCTGTTGGGGAGGGAGCGTTGTTGCGAGCTTCTGGCGGGCTTTGGGCCCAGCATCTGAACCTGGAGGGGCCGGCGCAGGCCTGAGACCGACTTCTCATCCTACTCTGCAGGTGCGTCCCGGTACTTCTGGGGCCCTTGAGTGGGCTCTGCCTGGGGTACCGACACAGCGTCCGGCCGCCTGCATCCCACCATTCCCTCCCCACTGTCGCACCTGGGAGGTCTCTGGGCCAGCAGGTGCCTTTGGGGGACTTGATATTCTCGGTTGGAGCAAACTTCCCCATCGGTGTGAGGCACGCGGCTGGAGCAGCAGTCGTCGGGTTGTGTTGTATCGTATTGGTATCGAGGCTGAGTCTCGCTCTGTCACCCAGGCTGGAGTGCAGTGGCGCAGTTTCGGCTCACTGTGACCTCCGCCCCTCGGGTTCAAACGATCCTTCTGCCTCAGCCTTCCTAGCAGCTGGGATTACAGGCGCCCGCCACCACACCCGGCTTTTTGTATTTTTAGTACAGGTGGGGTTTCACCATGTTGGTCAGGCTGGTCTCGAACTCCTGACCTCAGGTGATCTTCCCGCCCCAGCCTCCCAAAGTGCTGGGATGACAGGCGTGAGCCACCGCGCCTGGCCTCAATAGGGTTGTTTATTAGGGCTCGGTGTGGCTGGCTAGCGCACCACAGTTGTGATGGCGCAGCTTGGCCACTAGCACTCGGGTCTGTGGGGGAGGATTGTTTAGGGGTAGACATCCAGACTTAATCTTGACAGTTGGATACGGCTAGGGCCGTACGACTTGGGTCAGTGGCCTTGGAGCCTGTGGGCCCTGCTGCACCTTGGTGAGTTTGGGTAGAGTTAGAGGGTTTGGTTGGAGTTAGACATCCCTGGATTGTGGGTTGTCTGGGGGAATGCTTGTGTCCAGATTGTCGGCTTTTGCGGCTATGTCACACTCCCTTGGACTTTGGGACCCTTCAGGGAGCATGGGTGGGAACAAGTATAATTGTGCCCATAGGGCCAAGGAACATTTTTCTCAAGCCCCAGGGGGCTGTTTGCTGACTCCCTGAATTCCTGGAGGTGCAGGAGGAAGTGGGGAGCAAGGCATACTGACCTACATTCTTATTTCTAACTTTTCACTATGAAACCATTGCAGAGATATCCAGAAGTAGCTATAAAGTTCCATGAATTCATCACTCAGATTCACTACTTATAAATGACTCACCTGTTTTCTTTCTCCCAAATCTGCAACCCCAAGTGTGGATCTCTTTGGAAATGGTCTTTTTCACTAGGGGTCTATGCCAGGGTCTGCTGCCTTGAGTGCTGGCCCTCATAGAGTGAGTTCAGATCCAGGTCTCTCCCTTCATGACTGTCACTTTGAGCAGGGTACTTAACCTGGAGGAGCTGCTGTGAATGTGGAA
The DNA here is from genome assembly GCF_048565385.1 of Saimiri boliviensis. Taxonomy (NCBI): domain Eukaryota; kingdom Metazoa; phylum Chordata; class Mammalia; order Primates; family Cebidae; genus Saimiri; species Saimiri boliviensis. Next base: position 237,404,229 of record NC_133450.1, on the reverse strand, counting down.
TGAAGTAAAACTTGTGTATGACATTTCTCTGCTGTAGTGCTTTAAAACAGATTTCAAATATCGTATCATTTCATCTGTAAATGGCAAAAGCCGTAATTACTTTTGCATCAACCTAACACTTCAGTATGCATCTCTCATACATGAGGAATTTAAAGAAAAGCAACTTCACCATTAACAATCATACCCAGCAAAATTAACAAAATTTAGTTAGTATCACTTCTTCAGGCTGTGTTTTTTCCCTATTTGTCTCAAAAGATGTCTTGCTACAGATGTTTGTCCACTGCAAAGCTTTCCTGAGTTTTCTCTGGCAGAATTACTTCCATCGTCCTCTTTAGTCGCAGAGCACTTTATGACATGAGGACTTCACCGTTTGCATGGTACATCTCAACTGCCGGGCTGTTCCACTGGTTTGAGATAGTTCTCTGAGGGGACAGGCACCTTGTCTTGTTCCTCATGTGTCACTCACAGTGCTTGGCACGCACCTGGATTGTGCAACTGACTGACACTGAGGGTATGAATTGTCCTTTTTGCCTGGAAAAGAAAGTTCACGGAGGATAGAAACTCAGATGGGAAAAGGGGTCAGGCTGTCACTGGGGAAAGCCTAGGGTGCCAAGACTGTGTGAGGATCTTATCTGAGGTAAAAGGGATCCACTGCTGGGTTCTGACAAGAGAAGGTTCTATCAGTGCCCTCTCTCTCTGCTCCCTTTTACAGTGAAAGTTATCAAAAGAATTATCTACACTTGATGAATGCAGTTCCTTTCTGTACATAATCTAATTTCCAAATATTTCAGGGATTTCTATATATTGTTACTGACTTCTTATTTAATTCCATTCAGGTCAAAGAACAAATGATGTATAATGTCTTTTTGCAAATTTATTGGGAGTTGTTTCACAACCCAGCATGTCGTGTGAGTTTGGGAATGTACCACGGGCCCTTGAAAAGACTGTACATTCTGTTGTGCAATGGTGTACTAATAATATCAGTTTGGTCAAGTTAGTTGATTATTATAGTCAAATCTTGTATTTCCTTATGGATTTTTTTCCAGTTATTTTATCAATTGTTGTGAGGTCAATTCTCCATTGAATCCTGTCAATTTTTGCTTCACGTATTTTGAAGCATTGTAGTTATAAGGTGCATACACATTTATCTTTGTTACATCTTCCTAATGAGTTGATTGTTTTATTATCATGAAACATCCCTTTGTATCTCTGGTAATACTTTGTCTTGAAATATGCTTTATCTGATAGTAATGTAGCCATTTCAGTCTTGTTATGTGTACTCTTTGCATGGTATATGTTTTCTCATCCATTTTCTTTCAACTGACCTATGTCTTTATGTTTAAAGTCTTTATTTTGTAGACAACATATCGTTGGGTCTTTTTTTAAAAAAAATCATTTTGGCAATCTGTGCCTTATTTTATTTATTTATTTTTAGAGACAAGGTTTTGGTGTGTTGTACAGGCTGGTCCCCAACTTGTGGGCCAAAGCAATCCTCCTGTCTCAGCATCCCAAAGTACTGGAATTACAGCATGAGCCATTGTGCCCAGCCAGTCTGTGCCTTTTATTTATTTATTTATTTATTTATAATTTGAGACGTAGTCTTGCTCTGTTGCCCAGGCTGGAGTGCAATGGTGTGATCTTGGCTCATTGCAACCTCCCGATACTGGGTTCAAGCAGTTCTTCTGCCTCAGCCTTCTGCATAGCTGGGACTACATGCCAGGCTATTTATTATTATTATTATTTTTGTATTTTTAGTAGAGACAGGGTTTTACCATATTGGCCAGGCTGGTCTTGAACTCCTGACCTTGTGATCTGCCCTCCTCAGCCTCCCAAAGTGTTGGGATTACAGGCATGAGCCACTAAATCTGGCCAGTGTGTGCCTTTTAATTGGAATGTTTATTTCATGTAATTATGGAAACAATTAGATTTAGGTCTCTTTTACTGTTTGTTTTCTTATTTGTCTCCTGTTTTTGTTTTTTTTTTTCTTCCTCTGTTTCTATCCCTGCCTTCTTTGGGCCAACTGAATTTTTTCCTTAGCATTCTAATTTAACTTAATTCAGTATAATTTAATTGCCACTTAGTTATACTGCTTTGCATTTTTACTTTATATTTTTAGTTTATATTTTAGTTTACTTTATATTTTTAGTTTATGTATTTTAGTCTACTGCTTTAGAGATGACAGTATACATTTGTAACTTGTCACAGTCTAATCTTGTACAACTTCATGTAAAATGAGGGATCTTATAATTGTATGGGTACTTGTACCTACCTGCTCCTTCATTCTTCAGGTTATAATTGTCATATGTATTGAATCTTCATATGCTATCAGTCATAATGCTATTTTAATATATTTGCTTTAAACAGTTGTTTATTTTATTTTTTTTAGATGGAGTCTCCCTCTGTTGCCCAGGTTGGACTGCAGTGGCACAATTTCAGCTCACTACAACTTCCGCCTCCTGGGTTCAGGCAATTCTCCTGCCTCAGCCTCCTGAGTAGCTGGGATTACAGGCACACGCCACCATGCCCAGTTCGTTTTTGTATTTTTAGTAGAGATGGAGTTTTACCACGTTGGCCAGGTTGGTCTTGAACTCTTGACCTCAAGTGATCCGCCCACCTTGGCCTCCCAAAGTGCAGGGATTATAGGCATGAGCCACCACACCTGGCCTCAGTTATGTATTTTTTTTTTTTTTTTTGAGACGGAGTTTCGCTCTTGTTACCCAGGCTGGAGTGCAATGGCGCGATCTTGGCTCACCACAACCTCCGCCTCCTGGGTTCAGGCAATTCTCCTGCTTCAGCCTCCTGAGTAGCTGGGATTACAGGCACGTGCCACCACGCCCAGCTAATTTTTTTTGTATTTTTAGTAGAGACGGGGTTTCACCATGTTGACCAGGATGGTCTCGATCTCTTGACCTCGTGATCCACCCGCCTCAGCCTCCCAAAGTGCTGGGATTACAGGCTTGAGCCACCGCGCCCGGCCTCAGTTATGTACTCCAGCCTGGGTAACAAGAGTGAAACTCCGTCTCAAAAAAAAAAAAAAAAAAAAAAAAATTTTATCTACTATCTAATCATGTGCATGCTTCCTCAATTGCCTCAAAAATGTCTAAGCAAGGTTCACATATTACAGTTGACTGGTATCTCTCTCTCTCTCTTTTTTTTTAAAGACAGAATCTCACTCTGTTGCCCAACCTGGAGTGCAGTGGCACAATCTCGGCTCACTGCAACCTCCGCCTCCCAGCTTCAAGCAGTTCTCGGCCTCAGCCTCCCGAGTAGCTGAGATTACAGGCATTACCACACCCGTCTAATTTTTGTATTTTTAATAGAGACAGGGTTTCACCATCTTGGCTAGGCTGGTCTTGAACTCCTGACCTCATGATCCACCCGCCTCAGCCTCCCGAAGTGATGGGATGATAGCCACCATGCCCAGCTGATTGGTGTCTCTTTAATTCTTTTTTTATTCTATAAGATCTATAAGAGCTCTTTCTACTGTATTTTTTCTACTGTATTTTTCATGCTATTCATTTGTTAAAAGTGTTGCATTTAAAAAAAATTGCAAACATTAGTTCACACCACAGAATGTTTGCATAATTTCTTAATGACTGTTTCCTCCATATCCAGAATGCCATGATCATACTGTTGACAAAAAGAGTCAAACTATGTAAAATATTTTTAGGGATTTATTCTGAGCCAAATATAAGTGACGGTGGCCCATGACAGAGCCCTCAGGAGGTCCTGAGAACATGTACCCAAGGTAGCTGGGGTAGAGCTTGGTTTTATATATTTTAGGGAGGCATGAAACATCAATCAAATACATTTAAGAAATACGTTGGTTTGGTTCCGAAAGATGGAACAACTCAAAGACGGGGCTTCCAGGCTATAGGTAAATTTCAACATTTTCTGGGTTGACAGTTGGTTAAGTTAGTTTGAAGACCTGGGATCAATAGAAAGGAAATGTTCAGGGTAAGATAAAGGATTGTGGGGGACCAAGTTTTATTGTGCACAGGAAGCTCTCATAGCAGATTTCAGAGAGAGCAAGTTGTAAAATGTTTCTTACCAGACTTGAAAGGGTGCCTGGCTCTTAGTTGATGATCTCTTGGATCTGGAAAGGAACGAAGAAAAACAAAGGGGAGAGGGGGATTCTCTCCAGAATGTGGGTTTTTCCCACAAGAGGCTTTGCAGGGTAATTTCAAGGTATGGCAAGGAAATATATTTTGGGGTAAAACATTTTTATTTTCTTCCTTGTTATGCCAGAGTCAGATTGGAAAGTAAGTCATGACATACAGGGTTAAATAAAACTCATCTGATGAGAATTTATGGTTTATAGGGCATGACTCCCCAGGTCCCTTAGATAGGAATTTGGGTAAGATTAAAAAAAAAAAAAAAATCAGAGCTTTGTTCTTAACACCTAATAATATTAACAATAATTCTCATCACATATTGAATTGTCTCTTGTAGTCTGTGTTAGAAATAAGAACTGAGTCACCAAGAAAACGAGCACTCAAAAAACAGATTTCTCAGTAAGGCAGATTTACTTCTACAGAAGGGTGCCGCCTTCGTCTGATGCAATTGCGGGAGCACACTGAGTAGGGTGGAGCTGGGATCTTTATCCCTAACGTAGTTCCTGTTTCTGTGTTCTTTCTCTGTTGGCTGGAGTCAGACAGCACAGTCTAAGCTAACCCAATTAGCTAGTGTTTGAAATTGAATATGATTGATTAGGTGGGAAGGGAGAGGCTGTCCGTTGCTAAGGTGGGAATAGCTGTTTATGGAACAAGTACAGGGCATGTTTGGGTGCGGCAAAGGCAGGAAGGGCTGTTTACAGAACAAGAAAGAACAAGAAAGCACAGGGAAGTTTGAAGAGGAACTTATTATTCTCAACATCTGCTTTTCTTATTCGTTTGTATAAAACAGGATCCAGTCAAGACCTATACTTGTCATCTGAGGAATGATTTAAGAAATATTTTCATTAAGAAAAAAATCTACCCCTACTTTTCCCTTCTTAAAAATACCTTCCTGAGATTGATTTATTTTAAGACTAGGTCAATTACTAACTGCCCATTCTTAAATTTCAAGTTACATTTCAAATTTGGGGACCTATTTTTGATATGTGAGTGGAGGGGAGGGTGCAGCCAGGATCACATAGAAGGAAACTCAGATTATGGCCTCCAGCCTTCTTCATATCTCCCTCAAAACTAGGAATCCCGCCTTGGATTTCCTGAAACCTGTCCTTTGGCCTCAGGGTAAACGTGGATGGAATGCTTTGTTTTCAGTATGATGACACATTTTATTTTTCGACGTGAATGCTCACTGAAGGGCACTCTGAGGCCTTTTTCTTTTAACGGAGTTCACCCAAAGTCTCACCGACCTGCTGGAAGATGGGGGCTCCATTCCCCAACCAGAGTTTGGATCTGCGTCTGTCGTTGGCCCAGCTCTGTGAGCTCTATTTGTAAGACACTGGCTAAGAATGGGCTTCACTGATGCCCTCTGCAACCTGCCTTTGTTGCTTCCCTGTTCCCGTACTCCCTACTGAATTGGGAGGCTGGACAGAGTGTGAAGGGTGTTCCTCCCAAGTACCTCTCTCACTTCCCATCTTTCCCCAGATTTGCCTCTGCAACTTGACTCTCCTCTAGGAAGAGCACTCCAGAGAGCAGGAATATGGCCCCAGGGCTCCTGACAACCAGGGAGGAGGTGAGTCCTGAAATTTCTTCCTAGCTCTTGCAGGAAGGATTCATAATCTTTTCTTGTCCTGAAGGCTACCTTCTTAGTGTTAGGCAAAGCCTATCTTGATCTTGCAGGTGTGACTCACCTGAAGTTCTCAGTCCTATTTGCTACATTTATGACTCAGGTATTCACCAAGTAGTTAATTGTGACCATTACATCCTGGGCAGTTAGAATAAAAATACAGGACATCCATGCTTATGTGCCCAGTGACTCCAAAGCCATACAAAATTACAGTGGCTCACACCTGTAATCCCAGCGCTGTAGGAGGCTGAGTCAAGTGGATCACCTGAGGTCAGGAGTTTGAGAGCAGCCTGGCCAACATGGTGAAACCCCGTCTCTGCTAAAAATACAAAATTAGTTGGTCACGGTGGCAGGCACCTGTAATCCCAGCTACTCTGGAGACTGAGGCAGGAGGATCACTTGAACCCAGGAGATGGAGGTTGCAGTGAGCCAAGATCATGTCACTACACTCCAGCCTGGGCAATAGAGTGAGACTCCATCCCCAAACAAAAAAATGTAGGAAGGCTCTCAAAAGAGAAATTGTTTAATTTGCCCCTGAAGGGTTTGGCAAGCTGAAGAGTTACCGGAAGAGACTGCTGTGAAAATGGTGCAGGATGGTGGCCCATGCCTTAATCCCAGCCACTCGGGAGGGTGAGGCAGGAGAATCGCTTGGGCCTGGGAGGCGGAAGTTACACTGAGCTGAGATTATGCCATCGCATTCCAGCCTGGGCAATAGAGTGAGACTCCATCTCAAAAAAAAAAAAAAGGAAAGAAAAGAAAATGGCGCGGGAATCCTATCCCCCCTCACAGAGACGAGGTGACTGGCAGGCTATCCCTCACCACGTGGGAAGCTTTCGACAGCCAGTGGTCTTCCGCCACATTCATTTTCTCTGTGCATAAGTGAGGACACTAACCTGCTATTTCTGTGTGCTACATGAATAGATTTAGTTTCGCAGGCCCATACTTTCTTTATAAAGTAAGTTTTCTATACTTAAAAATTGGAAGACCATGCTTAAAGGTTCAGATTGCCTACTTCTCTGAAAATAGATTATTCACCACTGGCTAGGCAGTATGTGAACTTGATGTAACTGAATGGAGATAACACAACCTAAATAGCTGCCAGGCAGGGCATTTTTGTGTTGTTTTTATTAATTACACAAAATATTTTTTGTAGTTTTCGCTAATTCAGATTTGCTTTGTGCTACAAATATGTCAAGTGTAGAATGTTTTTGCGAGATCTGTATGTAATTGTATTCCAGGGCTCATGGTGGATATTTGCATATTTCTAGATAAATTAAAAGTGGTTTTGATCTTATCAGAACATCACAGAGAGCTGTGAGTCCCTTTTTGTTACGCGTTTGAAAGAAATCTGTAACACCTTTGAGAGAAAATGCGTATGTAGCACAGGCAGTTCAGAATTTTTTTCCAGGGTAATGGAAGACTTTTTTCTTCTGTATGCTGCACTTCACTTTGAACGTTAACAGAGAAGCATTCTTGCCAAACATGGAACGTTGGCTAATATTTTCCGTCATTACTCTTTTACTTCCTATGGAATCTTTAGCAGGTCCTAAACTTTATTCTGTCTGTGACCATCTTCTCTCAGTATACATTTTTTTTTTTTTAGCCATTTCTTTGTGAAAAATTGGGAAAAGATAGAAGCATCTAAAAGGCTTAGCTTTTTAAGATGAAGCTTCCATACCTAGAATAGTGTCTGTTAGTTGAAAAATACTTGTTGCATAAAGGGAAAGAGGTTTGTTATGTTGCATGCTATTTGAAGTATTGAAATTTTATGTTTTATGATTTTCAAAATTGTATTTCCTGGGGCTTTGTTATGCATCAGATCTGAATTATGTAGAAAAAGCTGACCTATATACAATTTAGGCATTTTTCCTAAGGGCTTTTGCCTGAGAGAAGAAACTGTAATATGCATTATACTTGTAACATGGAAAGGGAGCTAGTAGGCGCAATATGTTAGCTAATAAGAAATTGGCTAGCATCCTGTGTACCCAGAAAATCTGAGACAGGTCTCAGTTAATTTAGGAAGTTTATTTTGCCAAGGTTGAAGATTGTTGAAGAAAAGAGTCAAACTCTGTAAAATATTTTTCAAGTTTTATTCTGAGCCAAATATGAGTGACCATGGCCCGTGACACAGTCCTCAGGAAGTCCTGAGAACATGTGCCCAGGGTGGTTGGGGCACAGCTTGGTTTTCTGTATTTTAGGGAGGCATGACACGTCAATCAAATACATTTAAGAAATACTTTGGTTTGGTTCAGAAAGGTGGGACAGCTCAAAGGACTTCCAGGCTATAGGTAAATGTAAACATTTTCTGGTTGACAATTGGTTGAGTTTGTCTGAAGACCTGGGGTCAGTAGAAAGGAAATGTTCAGGTTAAGATCAGATTGCGGACTTCAGAGAGAGAGAGAGCAGATTGTAAAATGTTTCTTGGGCCGGGCACGGTGGCTCACGCCTGTAATCCCAGCACTTTGGGAGGCCGAGGCGGGTGGATCACGAGGCCAAGAGATCGAGACGATCCTGGTCAACATGGTGAAACCCCGTCTCTACTAAAACTATAAAAAAGCAGCTGGGCATGGTGGCGCATGCCTGTAATCCCAGCTACTCAGGAGGCTGAGGCAGGAGAATTGCCTGAACCCAGGAGGCGGAGGTTGTGGTGAGCCGAGATCGCGCCATTGCACTCCAGCCTGGGCAACAAGAGCGAAACTTCGTCTCAAAATGTTTCTTACGTGACCTAAAAGGGTGGCTGGCTCTTAGTTGATTATCTCCTAGATCTGGGAAGGAAGGAAAGAAAACAAAGGTGAAAGGAGATTCTTTATAGCATGTAGATTTTTCCAAGAAACTTTGTAGGACAATTGCAAGGTATGGCAAACAAATATATTTTTGGGTTAAATATTTTTATTTTTTTCCTTGTCTCATAATGTTATGCTAGAGTCAGATTGGAAAGTAAACCACGATATATAAGGTTGAATAAAACCCATCTGATGAGAATTTATGGTTTGTAGATCATGACTGCCCAGACCCCTTAGGAATTTGGGCAAGATAAAAAAAAATCAGAGCTTAGTCCTCAGGGTGTGGGCGCACGACGCAGCCTCAGGAAGTCCTGATGGCATGTGCCCGAGGTGGTTGGGAGACATCAGTCAATATATGTAAGAAGTACATTGGTTCAGTCTGGAAAGGGGGACAGCTTGAAGCAAAGGCAGGGAGACTTGAAGCGGGGTTCCGGGTCACACACAGGTGAGGGGAACAGTTACGGTATATTCTTTTGAGTTTCTGATTAGCCTCTCCAAAGGAGGCAATCAGACATGCATCTGTGTCAGTGCGCAGAGGGGGAGACTTTGAATAGAATGGGAGGGAGGTTGGCCTTAAGCAGTTCCCAGCTTGACTCTTCCCTTTCGCTTAGTGATTTGCGGGCCCCAAAATTTATTTTCCTTTCACAACCCCTTCACTGAATCTAAAAATTTTAAAAAATGTTTATTGTATGCAGGAGACTTTGTTGGTTTAGGAACAGTGATACCTACAGCATAGCATCAATTTGTATAAGATTATTGGTTTATTTTGGGGTTCACTCCTCATTGGAATTAAAACTTAAAAAAAAAATTTTCTGTTGAGATATAATCCATATACCATACAATGCAACCATTTAAAATGTACTCTTCAGAAGATTTTATTATATTAACAAAATTGAGTAAGTTCACCCTCATGTTTTCATCACTACCGAAAGAAACCTCATACCCATTAGGAGTTATTCCCATTTACCTCTCTCCCAGCCCCTGGCAAACACCCATCTCCTTTTTGGTCCTATGGATTTACCTCTTCTGGATATTTTACATAAATGAGATCAGATAATTATAGAAAAATGAAACATGTATCATAAAAAACCTACAGAGGAGGGAAATCCAGGGCTCTGCCCTTCCCCAAAAGCAGCTAATGAGTTGGCAAACACTGTCAGAATCAACTTCTGTAAAATTCTGGAATTGAATCAAAACTGGAAGACTTGGTGAAGAAATAAGCTGCTGCTTAGTGATGAGAGTGCTGTAGCGTTTCAAACTTCCTTGCTACCATTAAATTGCCTGCCTCCCACCTGTCCATGAGGAAGCCCAGGCACAAAGATTTAAGTCAACTTTCATAATAAGCACAAAGAACCAAGGAAACCATAGACATGGAACTAAAGGAAACTAAGTCAGAATTTTTCAACAGAGAACATCGGTATAGAAAACTTACTTTAAAAGGTATAATATGAAGCCGGGCACGGTGGCTCACACTGTAATTACAGCACCATGGGAAGCTAAGGTGGGTGGATCACCTGAGGTCAGGAGTTCAAGACCAGCCGAACCAATATGGTGAAACCTGTCTCTACTAAAAATACAAAAATCAGCCAGACATCATGGTGTGTGCCTGTAGTCCCAGCTACTCGGGAGGCTGAGACAGGATAATTGCTTGGACCCAGGAGGTGGAGGTTACAATGAGCCGAGATCGTGCCACTGCACTCCAGCCTGGGTGACAAAGCGAGACTTGGTCTCAAAAAAAAAAAAAAAAAAAAAAAGGTATAATATGGAAATTCTAGAGTTGCAAAATACAATAACTGAAGTGAAAAATTCACTTGAGGGGTTCAACAACATATTTTAGCAGGTGTAATAAAGAATCAGTGAACATGAAAGTAGTTCAATTGAGATTATCCATTTTGAGGACCAGAAAGAAAAGAATAATGAAAACTGAATGGAACCTAAGAGACCTGTGGGTCACCACCAAGTATACTAATATGCACATAATGGGAATTGGAGAAGAAAAGAATATTTGAAGAAATAATGTTTAAAAACTACTCAAACTTGATAAAAGACATAAATCTATATGTATAAGAAGTTTATTAAACTCCAGAATAAATATAAAAAGATCCACACCAAGACTTATAGTCAAGTTGTTGAAACCCAAAGACATAGAATTTTGAAAGCAGCAAGTAAGCAGTGATTGATTACTGATGAGCAGTTCTCAATAATATTAATACCTGATTTCTCATCAGAAACTATGAAAGCCACAAGTGAGTGAGATAACAGTTAAGATATTGTAAGAGAACACTGTCAACTAAGAATGCTATACCTGGCAAAACTATCCTTCAAGAATGAAGGAGAAATTAAGACATTTCTAGATAAACAAAAGCTGAGGGAGTTTATTAACACATCTGCCCTACAGAAAAATGTGACATCCTTTCTGAAATGAAAGGAAGCTAGGCAGAAACTCTAAAGCATAGGGGATAAAAAGAACACTAGTAAAGGTAACTTCGTAGGTAAAATTAACATGTGCATAAAAATCATAAATCTATGTTAATAGGCATATAATACATAAAGATGTAATATGTGACAATTACAACAGAGAAGGGAGGGGTGGAAAGATGTAGGAGCGTAATGTTTGTGTACTGTTGAAACAAAGTTGGTATTATGGCTAAATGGCAAAAGTAAATCCTTCCTTATCAGTAACCACATTAAGTGTAGATGGCTTAAACCCAAAGCATATGCATGGATTGGCAGACTGGAGTAAAAATAAAACTAAAAATCATCTGTGTACTCTGTACAAGAGACTCACTGTAGATAACAGGAAGCAGAGAGGTTGAAAGTAAAAGGATAGAAAAAAAGATAATTTATGCAAACAGTAACCAAAAGCTGTGGTGGCTATATCATTGCGAGACAAAATAGACTTTAAATCACAAAAGGTTATGTGAGATTAAGAGGACATCATGTGCTAATGAAACATTCACTACTGAAAGAAGATAGAATTATAAGCATACCCCCAACATAGCTTCAAAATATATGAAGTAAAAATTCACATAATTGAAGAGAAAAGTAGTTCTATAATAATGATTGGAGACTTTAATACCTCACTTTCAACAACAGCTAGAACAACCATATAAGAGGTCAATAAGAAAATATAGGATTTACACTATAAACCAGTTGTGCTTAACTGATATACAAATGGTCCTCAACAACAACCTTTCGACTTGCAATGAGTTTATCAGGATGTAATCCCAGTGTAAGTTGAGGGGCATCTGTATACAGAACACTTCACCCAACAATCGCAGAATGCACATTCTACTGAAGCACACATGGAACTTTCTCTAGGATAGGCCGTATGTTAGGCCACAAAATAAGTCTTAACGTATTTGAAATGATTTAAATAATACAAAGTATCTTTCTGATCGTAATGGAATGAAACAAAAAAGGAATCCCAGAAAATTAGTGAATATGTGGAAATTAAAGAACATATAAACAGTGAATGGATCAAGGAGAAAATCAAGGAACAGTAGAATATACCTTGAGATGAATGGAACTGAAAACAACCCACTAAAACTTATGCAATACAGGAAAAGCAGTGCTAAGAGGAAAATGCATGGTTCCAGTCAGTGGCCTTATTATACACAGTATGGAACTAGAAAAAGAACAAGCTAAGCTGAAGGTAGCAGAAGGAAGAAAACAGTAAAGGATAGAGCAAAGATGAATAGAGAGAAAAGACAACAGAGAGTCAGTGGAACTAAAAGTTACGTAAAAAGATGAACAAAATGCATAAACCTTTAGCTAGGTTATCTAACAAAAAAAGACTCAAATTACTAAACTCAAATGAAATTGAAGCCATTACTGCCCATTTTAAGGAAATAAGGATTATAAAGGAATAGTATGAACAAATGTATACCATTAAATTTGCTAACCAAGTGAAACGTACAAATTTCTAAAAACATGTAGTTTATTAAAACTGATGGAGGGGTGAGTGCGTGGCTCACGCCTGTAATCCCAGCACTTTGGGAGGCCAAGGTGGGCAGGTCACGAGGTCAGGAGTTGGAGACCAGCCTGACCAACAGGGTGAAACTTCGTCTCTACTAAAAATACAAAAATTAGCTGGGCATGGTGGTGTGTGCCTGTAATCCCAGCTACTCAGGAGGCTAAGGCAAGAGTATCCCTTGAACCCAGGAGCTGGAGGTTGCGGTGAGCCGAGATCACATCACTGCACTCCAGCCTGGGTGACAGAGCGAGACTCTTCAAATAAATAAATAAATAAATAAATAAATAAATCTATAACTAGTAAGTATATTGAATTAGTAATAAAAATCCTCCCAAAGCCTGGGCATGGTAGCTCACACCTGTAACCCCAGCACTTTGGGAGGCCAAGGTAGGTGGATAACTTGAGGTCAGGAGTTCGAGATCAGCCTGGCCGAGATGGCAAAATCTCATCTCTACTAAAAATACAAAAATTAGCCAGGCATGGTGGCAGACGCCTGTAATTCCCGCTACTCGGGAGGCTGAGAGAGGAGAATCATTTGAACCTGCGGGGTGGAGATTGCAGTGAGATCATGCCATTGTACTCCAGCTTGGGCAACAGAGTGAGAGTCTGTCTCAAGAAAAAAAAAAATCCTCCCAAGAAAAAAAAGCCCATGAGCAGATGGTTCTGCTTGTTAATTCCACCAAACATATAAAGAAGAGTTAACACAAATCTTTCTCAGACTCTTCTAAAATATTGAAGAGAATAGGGCAGCCCCCTGGCACCAAGCAGCCTGAAAGAGCCCGAGCCCAGAAGCTAAGTGAAGAGAATATACTTCCTAACTCATTCTGTGAGGACAGTGTAACACTGATATCAAAAAGATACTACAAGAAAAGAGGACTATAAGCCAGATATCCTTTAAGAATATAGATAAAACAGTCCTTACCAAAGATATTCTCAAATTGGATTCAGCACCGTATTAAAAGGATTATATTATGACCAAGTGGGATTTACTCCCAGAATGAAAGGATAGTTCCACAGATGAAAATCAGTAATGTAATATACCACATTAATGATATAGGATAAAAACCCCATGATCATCTTATTTGGTGTAGAAAAGCATTTGACAGAATTGAACACCCTTTCATGATGAAAAAACACTCCGTAAACTAGGTATGGAAGAAAACTCCCTTAACATGATAAGGGCCATGTATGAAAAATTCACAACTAGCATCATTCTTAATGGTGAGAGACTATAAAACCTTTTCCCCTGGGAATAGGAACAAAGCAAGGATGCCCACTTTTATCCATTCTATTTCATAGTACTGACAGCTTTAGCCAGAGTAATTAGGCAACAAAAAGAAAAGGCATCCAAATCAGGAAGAAATAAAATGATCTCTTCGCTGAAAGCATAATCTCATATTTACAAAACACTGAGTCCTCTGCTGTGGTATGAATGTGTCTCCCAAAATTCATGTGTTGAAATTTAATCACCAATGTGATAATATTAAGAGGTGGGACTTTAGGAAGTGTTTGTTATGTGTGGACCAGGCATGGTGGCATACCTTGTAATGCCAGCACTTTGTGAGGCTGAGGCAGGAGGATCGCTTGAGCTCAGGAGTTTGAGACCAGCCTGAGCAACATAGTAAGATACTCTCTCCTTAAAAAAAAAAAAAAAAAAAAAAAGCCATGTGTGGTGATGCACACCTGTGGTCCCAGCGACTTGGGAGGCTGAGATGGGAGGATTGCTTTAGGCTGGGAGATTGAGGCTCCAGTGTGCCGTGATCACACTGCTGCACTTCAGCCTGGGTGTCGGAGGAAGACCCTGTCTCAGAAAACACCAGAAAAGCAAACTGGTAAAATGAGACACTAGTAAATTATGATAAACTATATGATAAATTATGTAATGTAGTACCTAGAGCAGGCGTTCCCAAACTACGGCCCGTGGGCCGCATGCGGCCCCCTGAGGCCATTTATCCGGCCCCTGCCACACTTCAGGAAGGGCCACCTCTTTCACTGGTGGTCAGTGAGAGGAGCACAGTATGTGGCAGCCCTCCAACGGTCTGAGGGACAGTGAACTGGCCCCCCCTGTGTAAAAAGTCTGGGGACCCCTGACCTAGAGCAACCACTTAAAAAGCTATACAATGGCCAGGTGCAGTGGCTCATGCCTGTAATTTCAGTACTTTGAGAGGCTGAGGCAGGTGGATCACCTGAGGTCAGAAGTTCAAGAACAGCATGGCGAAACCCTGTCTCTACTAAAAATTCAAAAATTACCCGAGTGTAGTAGCAAGAGCCTGTAATCCCAGCTACTCAGGAGGCTGAGGCACAAGAATTGCTTGAACCCAGGAGGCGGAGGATGCAGTGAGCCAAGATGGTGCCATTGCACTCCAGCCTGGGCAACAGAGCAAGATTCTGCCTCAAAAAAAAAAAAAAGAAAAAAAAAAAAGCTATACAGTGAAATACCCTAAGAAACACTTTAGGCAAATCAAGATAGAATTATTAAAAAGTAAATTTGGGCCAGGAGTGGTGGCTCACGCCTGTAGTCCCAGCACTTTGAGAGGCCAAGGAGGGCGGATCACCTGAGGTCTGGAGTTCAAGACCAGCCTGACTAACACAGAGACACCCCTGTCTCTACTGAAAATACAAAAAAATAAAAATTAGTGGGACATGGTGGCACATACCTGTCATCTCAGCTACTGGGGAGGCTGAGCCAGGAGAATCACTTGAACCTGGGAGGTGGAAGTTGCGGTGAGCCAAGATCGTGCCATTGCACTCCAGCGTGGGTGATAAGAGTGAAACTGTCTAAAAAAAAAAAAAAGGTTTGAGCAACCCATGAGAAAGTTGTAAAGAAAACAAAGAGGTATTATATTGTTTACCGAGAAATCAAAGGATTAAAAAAAAAAAAAAGAAAACAGGTAAAAAGCCGAGAGAACAAGCAGAAATTAAATTTAAATGGCAGACATTCCAACCAATAACAGAATACATATTCTTTTCATGTGCCTTTGGAAACATATACAAAGATAGACACATTCTATGCCATAAAACAACATAAAGCAAAACTTTATTTAGTTAAAAAATTTTTTAAAAATTTAAGTCGTGTAATGTTGGTCATAGCAGTAGGCCAAAGAAGAAAAATCATGATTGTATCAGTTAATGCAATTAGTTTGGCAAAATTCAATAACCATTTGTAAACAAACTCTCAGTACAATAGGAACAAAGGAGAATCTTCTAAAAATCTACAGCTAACATTCATTTTAAAATTTGGTAGGCCGGGCGCACGGCGGGAGCGGCGAGCAGACATAAGCAGTTCACATTGTTGGGCGACTTTTGCAACAACTCGCTGCACCGCGGCCTTCCACGCGCCGCCGGCCGGGCATGAGTTAGTGGCAGACGTGGACGCCAAACGTTTGCTGCTGCCCGATTTCTCCACCCAGGTGAACTCGTCCCTCACCTCCCCGACAGGCCGAGGCGCCATGGCCGCACCCTCGCTGCACCCATCCCTGGGGCCTGGCACTAACATCAGCTCATGAGCCACCTGTGCCTGTCCCCGGCTCGGCCCGGCTGGGTGAAGCGGCTTCCCCGCAGGCCCCTCTTCTCAGTGGCTGCTTCCTGGGCCACCAGGGCACCTCGGCGCCTTCAGGCATGTTCCTCAGCTGGCCACCTCCTTGCTTTGCCTTCCGATGGCGCTCCTGAGGCTGAGGAGTGAAGAGGCCGCAGAGCCAGGCCACCCTGGGCTTCGTCAGGTGTGTTTTGGAAGCTGGCCTGCTGGGACCCTCCACCCTAGAGCCTGTGTCAGCCACCAGCCCTCTGCACCCTGGAAGCACACGGGCTCTGGGAAAGACAGCCCTGACCTTCAGTGTTCCAAGTCACGGTGTTCCCCAAGAATTCTGGGCTGGTGGCCTGATGGCAGTGCTGGTGAAGACCCTGAGCCTTTCCCCGTTGGGGCACCCAGGAGGGCCTGGCCGGCATGTGCAGCCTGTGGGCGGTCGGCTGATGTCCCCGCTGTGCTCAGGGTGCGTGACCTGGTGCCCATCCACGCAGGTGTGTGGTGTAAACACGTATGTGCTGTACAGACGTGTGTGGAGAGAGCCGCACACCAGCAATGTTTCGTATTTATTTTTAATCAAGACATTTCCCCAGTTTTCCTATAAATTTACTTAGTGTAAGCAAGTCCATAACGACCCTCCTTTGGTGAAATCCGGGTTCGAATGAGTATCTCAAGGCAGGAGATGCATCTGTTTTAAGATGCTTTGGAGCAGACAGCTTTAGCCGTTCCCAATCCTTAGCAATGCCTTAGCTGGGCCGCATAGTTAATACTTTGGCGAGGATGACGGATATATAAGGGGACTAGAGATAAGAGTAAATGTATAAAGCATCTGGAAAGGTAAAAAAATCTATTTTTGTACAAATGTAATTTTATCCCTCATGTATACTTGGATGTGGTGTGGGGAGGGCTGGGACTGTTTTGTTTCTGTTTCTGGAGATTGATGTGAAAGCTTCCTCTGAGAGATGCCAGGGCAGACAATGGCAGAGGAGAGGGCCGCTGTGACAGCAGCCAGGCTCGGGAGGAACCGCCGCCGGGGGCATCTTCCTTGGGGACAGGAGGGTGGGCCTGAGGCTTTCAAGGGTTTTCTTCCCTTTTGAGTAATTTTTAAAGCCTTGCTCTGTTGTGTCCTGTGGCCGGCCTTCCTGTGACTGTGACTGAAACGGCTTCCCCATACGATCGTCTGAAACGTGGCAGCCGCGGGTGCCCGGGTCTGATGGACAGTGGCATAGAATTGTGGAAAAGAAACACGCAAAGGGAGAAACATGAGAGAAGAAACAAAATATGAGTGTTTAAAATACATCGCCATTCAGTTCTTGAAAAAAAATTTGATAATACATAACACAAAATTGACCGTTTTATAACCTTTTACAATTCAGTGGCATTAACTACGTTCACACTGGTGTACAACCATCAACACTTTCCAGGATTTTTTCATCACCCCAAATAGAAATTGTGTATCCATTAAACAATAACTCCCCATCCCCACTCCTCCCAGCCCCTGGTAACCTCTGTTTTACTTTGTCTGTATGAATTTGCCTATTCTAGGTACCTTACATAAATGGAATCAGACAATATTTGTCCTTTTGTGACTGGCCTATGTCACTTGGCTATTTTCAAGGCTTAGCTCCTAAAAACATCCATCAGAATGTCCCTCCTTTTTAAGGCTGAAAAATATTTCATTGTATGTATATACCACATTTTCTTTATCCATCTTTATTCACATTTTCTTTATTCATTCAGTTGATAAATATTCAGGTTGTTTCCAGCTAGTGTAAACAGTGCTGCTATGAACATTGGTATCCACGTATCTGTTTGAGTCCCTACTTTCAAGCTTGGGGGTATATACCTAGGAGTGGAATTGCTAGATCAGATGGTAATTACATGTTTGAGTTTTTGAGGAACTGCCAAGCTGTGTTTCATAGAAACTGTACCATTTTACGTTCCCGTCGGCAGTGTGCAAGTTTCCAATTTCTCTATACCCCACAAAAATATGTTTTTCCTTTTTTCTTGTAGTGGCTATTTTAATGTTTGTGAAACAGTATTTTTAATTTAATTTAATTTAAATTAAAGATTGTTTTTAAACATCTACTCTGATTCTGGTCTATGGAACAGTATTAATGGGGAAAGACTGAATGCTTTCCTTCCACGATTGGGAACAAACCAAGGTTTATCTGTTCTTACCATTCTCATTCAACATAGTGCTGAAAGTTCTAACCACAGCAATAAGGCAAGAAAAGGAAATAAAAGACATACAGATCATTAGCAAAGAAATGAAATTGCTCCTATTTACAGAGAACGTGATTGTCTATGAAGAAAATCTCAAGGAATGAAGGGAAGAAAAGCTTTTAAAGCTAAGTAAGTTGAGTCTAGGAAGCCATGAATAAGAACATATAGGATTGTACCGATACACAGTTCAAAGCAAACCAAACCAAGATGCTGAGTTTAGGGTCACAAACCTAGTTGGTGAAGTATAAAGAAAATCAAGGAAATGATCACAAATTTTGGATATTACTTACCTCAGGAGATGTGAAGAAAGGTATAGGGGCTTGGAAAGTGTCATGGAGGTGGACCCAGGCTGTTTGCAGTGTTCCTTGTCTTGCCCTACATGATGGTTACTTGACTGTTTATGATACGTTGCTGTATTTCCTACTTTTATTTTGACACATTTCTATGTGTGCATTATAATTTGAATATAAAAATTTTTAATTAGAAAAAAAAATAAAGCTAAGTAAGTTTAGTCAGGTTGCCGTATACAAGATAAAACAGACAATTGTATCATATATCATAGCATGAACATATGGTCACTGAAGTTAAAATACATTACCATTAAAATTACTAAGAAAAGAAAGCTGAAGAAATTCTTAGGTGTAAATCTAACAAAACATGTAGGGTCTGTTTGCTGAAACACAAAATGCTGATGAAAGAAATCGTACACTGTCTAAATAAATGGAGAAGACATACCGTGTTCATGGATTTGAGAATTCAACATAGTAAAGACGTAAGTTCTCACCAAATTGGTATACAGGTTTAGTGGAATCCTATCAAAATTTCAGCAAGAGCTTTGGGGATATAGACTAGATAATTCTAAAATATGCGTAGAAAGACACAGGCTATTTTAGAATAGCTAAATCAACTTTTAGCATGAAGAATGAAGTGAGAGAAATTGGTTTACCGGATTTCAAGTCCTGCTTTGTAGCTGCAGTGATCAAATCTGTGTGTTTGATCAGTAGAACAGAGAGCCCAGAAATAAAACCAGCATCAATGTATGGAGGGAATTAATAGTCTTGAACATATGGAACCAGGTTTCAGGTTAAAAGCAGGAACCATCAGTCTCACTTGGGTGCCCCAGGACTGCCTTCTTTCTGCCTTGACTAGCAGCTTAAGTTGGTTAGTGAGCCTGGCTGGCTCTTGAGTGAGCAGGGATGTGTTTGTGTTACAGGCATTGATGGCCTTCTGGGATGTGGCTGTGGCCTTCACCCAGAAGGAGTGGAAGCTATTGAGTTCTGCTCAGAGGACCCTGTACAGGGAAGTGATGCTGGAGAACTATAGCCATCTGGTCTCACTGGGTAAGGCTGGCCTGTTTAAGGTTTCAGATTCTGCTTGTGTGCATTTTTTTTTTTTTTGAGACGGAGTTTCACTCTTATTACCCAGGCTGGAGTGCAATGGCGCGATCTTGGCTCACCGCAACCTCCGCCTCCTGGATTCAGGCAATTCTCCTGCCTCAGCCTCCCAAGTAGCTAGGACTACAGGCACATGCCACCACACCCAGCTAATTTTTTGTATTTTTAGTAGAGACGGGGTTTCACCATGTTGACCAGGGTGGTCTCGATCTCTTGACCTCGTGATCTGCCTGCCTCGGCCTCCCAAAGCGCTGGGATTACAGGCTTGAGCCACCGCGCCTGGCTTGCTTGTGCGCATTTTAAGCTCTTACGTAGCAGCTGCCGTGCTTCTGACTTGGAAAGAAAAACAGTTTTTTTCTCCTATTCTCCCAGAAAATGCCCGGCTTTTATAGTGAAGTTTTGTGTGTGTGTGTGTGTGTGTGTGTGTGTGTGTGTGTGTGTGTGTGTTATGTCTGACACTGCATTTTCAGGCCTGTTTACCCTGGCTGGCCTCCTCCTCTAAGGTTATCTTCCTTCAAATGGAGGAATATTTTGATTGACTCCAGCACAGGGTAGAATCAGTATATTACCTTTAGGTCTAGGATTCCCTCCCTGTATTCATCCTTTCTCGGCATTCTGACATTGTTTACTTCACCTCTGCACCTCCCTACAGCCTTCTGGGCTTACTGCATTCGTAGGTTGCCTCTGAGTTCTGAGATAGCCTCCTAAGTCCCTAACTCAAGGTCACCTTGTTTTTTTGTTGTTGTTTTTTTGTTTTTTTTTCCTGTGAGTAGGAATTGCATTTTCCAAACCAAAGCTCATCGCACAGCTGGAGCAAGGGGACGAACCTTGGAGAGAGGAGAGTAAACATCTTCTGGACCTTTGTCCAGGTGAGTGAGAAGCCCTGGGCAGGCAAGGGTGCAGGGCAGTGAGGAGCTCAGTAGGTAAGGAAGGAGGGGCTGTCTTTGAGGTGCTAGGAGGAAGCTCTTCTTCAGGCCTCCCGGACCACTGGTAAAGGCTGCATGGCACTGCCTGCCTTCCACACTGTGTGCCTCCCGCAGGAGAGGGCACCTGTGGCATTCTATCTCCTTCCTCCGTCAGGGAGCCTCACTCCTCACTTGGCTTCCTTTCTCAAGCACATTTAAGATTTCTCCATTCTTGGGCTCATATGGTTGGCTTGATCTTCAAAACAATACCTGTTCTTTGAGACTGAATCCCTGCCCCTGCTACATGTTTGCCATTTCTACTCTTTTTTCTTTTTTTTCAGGCACAGTCTTGCTCTGTTTTCCAGGTGGAAGTGCAATGGCATGATCTCAGCTCAGCGGGGTTCATGTGATTCCCCTGTCTCAGCCTACAGAGTAGCTGGGACTACAGGTGCCTGCCACCATGGCCAGTTAAATTTTTTTTGTATTTTTAGTAGAGACAGGGTTTCACTGTATTGATCAGGCTGGTCTCAAACTCCTGAGCTCAGGCAGTCCAACCGCTTTGGCCCCCCAAAATGCTGGGATTACAGGCGTGAGCCACCGCACCTGGCCAGTTTCTATTCTTAACCTGGTAACATTTTTGTGCATCAGTTCTATCCTGTAAATTCTCATAACTTTGTTTATTTTGTCATAGATTATTTAAGGTTATAGAGGTTATAGAAAGGTATGAAAAACTGTGCAATAAGTAGGGTTGGGGCAGCCCTACACCCTAAGAGATAGCATGATATAAAACCAGGCAGTAGCCCTGTACTTTCCCTGACTGTGTCCGGCTGCACTGCCTCTGTTTTCTGAATTAGCATTCCATGACTGTCTTTATCCTCTTATTCCAGCCAATGGGTTCTTCACTCACATAGGGTGTTGTTTTGCATGTCTGTAAACTTCTCTGCACATAATATTACTAAGTTGTTTCTAACTTTTTGGCTCTGAAATAATCTTCCTCTGTGTTCTTGTATGCCTCCTTGGGAACTCGTGCAAAATTTCTCTTAAGATATGTACCTAGCTGTGTAGTAGCTGGTTCACAGGCATGCATAGCCTCAACTTACATAAGTTATGCCAACTTGTGTCCTGAAGTGGGCATGGCAGCTTATGCTCCCATAAGGAGTCTGAGAATTCTTGTTGCACATCCTCACCAACATTCGGGATTGTCAGACCTCGTGGTTTATCCATCTATTCAACTTGAAGTGAAATCTCAGAGGGGTTTGTAAGTTGCTTACTAATGAGCATGAGCATCTTTTCCTATGTTGCTTGGCCCTTGCTGTTTCCCCATCTGTGATTTGACCGTTCAAGGTATTTGCTTACTTTTCAATTGGGTCTATTCTTTTTGTTACTGATTTATAGAAATTCCATATAAATTATGGAAACATTTGGGTCTCTAACTGGAATTAATTTTATATGAATGCTGGGAGATAGAAATTTTTGCCTGCTTTATCTTCTTGTTTATTTTCAGAGTTTCCTGGCATTTTATTTTTGTTTTGTCTTTTGCTTTTAAACACAACTATACAGCTGGTTACACAGCTATATAGTTATATAGCAACTGAGTGCTTTTGTCTTTCTAAAAAAAATACATTACATAAAAATGGGCTGGGCACGGTGGCTCACGTCTGTAATCCCAGACTTTGTGAAGCTGAGTTGGGTGGATCACATGAGGCCAGGAGTTTGAGACCAGCCTGGCCAACATGGCAAAACCCCATCTCTACTAAAAATACAAAAATTAGCGAAGTGTGGTGGGGCATCCCTGTAATCCCAGCTACTCGGGTGGTTGAGGAGTGAGAATTACTTGAACCTGGGAGGCAGAGGTTGCAGTGAACTGGGATTGCACCACTGTACTCCAGCCTGGGCTACAGAGTGAGACTCTGTCTTAAAAAAAAAAAGTAAAATAATAATAAAAATGTTAATATACAATAACCAAGGTACATTATAAGGTGTGCTTTTAAGGTATAATAAACTTTACATATTTAGATGTGAAATTTGGTTAGTTTTGGTATGTGTATACATGCATAAAACCACTGCCACAACGAAAGTTAACAAGTGTGTCTGTCATCCTTGAAAATTTTTGTTTGCCTCACTGTAATCCTACCCCTCACTCCTTCCTGTCCTCCCCTGTACCTGGACCTCAGCTTTCTATAATTATAGATTTGCCTGCATTTTCTAGAATTTGTATAACTGATACTATTGGAATACAGGCTACAACTGGATTCTTCACTCTGCATAATGATTTTGAATTTTATCTGTAATGTGTGTATCAATACCTTATTAATTTTTATTGCTGAGTATTCCTTTATATGGCTAGGTCACATTTTCATACTGATCTATTAAAAGACATTTTGGGTTTTTATTTTTGACAAATACAAATAAAGCTGTTTTGAGTGTGTACGTTTTTGTGTGGATATAATGCTTTTGTTTCTGTTGGATAAATACCTGGGACTGGAATGGCTGGGTTGTGTGACGATGGCTACAATACATATGAAACTTTTTAAGAAACTCACAAACTGTTTTCCAAAGTGGCTGCACCGTTTCACATTCCCACAGCGGGGTATGAGAGCTCCAGTGTTTTATATCTGTCAAAACTTGGCTTGGTTATTATATTAATTTCAGACATTCTTACAGCTGTGTAGTGAGTGGCATCTTACTGTGGTTTTGGCATTTTAATGACTGCTGATGTAAGTATCTTTTTATGTGCTTATTTGCCATCTTATATCTTCTTTAGCTAAGTGTGTTTTCACATCTTTTGCCCATTTAAGAATGTGGTTTCTTATTTTTGTACTGTTGAGTTTGAGAGTTCTTCAGATATTCTGTGTAGAAGTCCGTTATCAGATTTATGATTTGCAAACATTTTTTTCCGTGGTCTACTTTTTCGAACCTTAATAGTGCCTTTCAAAGAGAAAAATTTTAATTTGGATGAAGTCTAGTTTTCTATTTTTTTCTCTATGAACTTGCAGTTTTGGTAGTAGTGTATTTAAGAAATTTTAGTCTAAGTTAAGGTCAAAAGATATTCATATGTTTTCTTTTAGTAGTTTTAAAATTTATAAATACATTTAGGTCTGTAAACCTATTTTGAGTAAATATGCTTAATAAAAGGGCTGAATTTATGTACTTTTCATAGGGGAGGAAGGGCTTACAAATATCTAATTTTTCCAGCACGGTTTATTGAAAAGGCTACCCCTTTTTTTTACTGAATTTCCTATGTACCTTTGTGAAAAATCAGTTGACCATGTGTGAAAGGTCTATACCTGGACTCTATGTTTTTTCTACTCCTCTGTTAGTGTCTGTATGCCAATCCTACAGTTTTGATCACTGTAGCTTTAGTAGGTCTTGAACTCACTGTAAATCTTCCATCTTCTTTGGGAGGCCAAGGTGAGTGGATCATGAGGTCAGGAGTTCAAGACCAGTGTGGCCAACATAGGGAAACCCCATCTCTACTAAAAATACAAAAAATTAGCCAGGTATGGTGGTTGGGTGCCTGTAATCCCAGCTACTCGGCAGGCTGAGGCAGGAGAATCCCGTGAACCCAGGAGGTGGAGGTAGCGGTGAGCCACAATTGAGCCATTGCACTCCAGCCTGGGCGACAGTGCAAGACTCCATCTAAAAAGAAAAACAAAAACAGAAAACGGAGCTCCTCCATCTTTGCTTTTTTTGCAAGTTCTTTTTGTTATTCTTTTTTTTTTTTTTCATGTAAATTTTAGAATCAGCTTGTCAGTTTTTACCAAAAATGTCTGCTGATATTTTGATTGGGATCGAGTTGAATCTGCATCAATTTGTGGAGAACTTACACATAACTAACACTGTGTCTTACAGTCCATGAACACAGTGTAGCTCTCCATTTACAAAGGCTTCTCTCATTTTTGTCTGCATTGTTTTGTCATTTCTAGTATACTGGCCTTACATATCTTTTGTCAGATTTTTCCCTAAGTATTTCATATTTTGATGCTTTTCTTTTTTTTTGAGATGGAGTCTCGCTCTGTCGCCCAGGCTGGAGTGCAGTGGTGCGATCTCGGCTCACTGCAATCTCTGCCTCCCAGGTTCAAGCGATTCTTCTGCCTCAGCCTCCTGGAGTAGCTGGGACTATAGGCGCACACCAACACATCAAGCTAATATTTGTATTTTTAGTAGAGACAGG
The DNA here is from genome assembly GCF_048565385.1 of Saimiri boliviensis. Taxonomy (NCBI): domain Eukaryota; kingdom Metazoa; phylum Chordata; class Mammalia; order Primates; family Cebidae; genus Saimiri; species Saimiri boliviensis. The sequence continues at coordinate 237,379,512 of NC_133450.1, read as the reverse complement.
GTTTCACCATGTTTGCCAGGTTGGTCTTGATCTCTTAACCTCATGATCTGCCTGCCTCAGCCTCCCACAGTGCTGGGAGTACAAGCATGAGCCGCCGCACCCAGCCTGATGCTGTTTTTAAATGTCAATTTTCAGTTGTTTATTGATGGTACATAGAGATAAAATAGATTATGTTATTGTGATTTTGCATCCTGTAATCTTGCAAAACTCACATCTTTTTCCACTGGAATATTTTAATACCAAGAACCTTCTCTGTGTTCCAGATAGAATATCAATGGCCATCCCTAAAGCCGCTTAAGTTCCTTCTTGCAGATATGATCTTACTGACTCCAATCAATTATACGAAGAGTTTTTCTTAGGAATAGTATGGTCAAAAATAAGAAACACATACTCTGTGAGTAAAAGTAGTTAGCAAATGAAATAACATACAAATCAGTATTGTATTTATAATCCTCTGCCTTGAACCAAGGGTCTTCTGTTAAGTAGTTTAATTCCATTAAATTGTTCACTTCTGTTGTGTTAGGGCACTTGAAACCCTGATTCCGTTTCTTGCTATGGCTCTCTACTTACCGGGTACATTTCTGATCAGTGCCCTTAAATATTTGTTCCTGGGGCTGGGTGCGGTGGCTCACGCCTGTAATCCCAGCACTTTGGGAGGCCAAGGTAGATGGATCACTTGAGGTCAGGAGTTGAAGACCAGCCTGGCCAACATGCTGAGACCCTGTCTCTACTAAAAATACAAAAAATTAGCCAGGCGTGGTGGCATGCTCCTGTAATCTCAGCTACTCAGGAGGCTGAGGTGAGGGGATTGCTTGAAACCAGGTGGTGGAGGTTGCGATAAGCTGACATTATGCCATTGCACTCCAGCCTGGGCAACAGAGTGAGACTCCTTTTCAAAAAAAAACAGAAAGAAAAAAATTGTTCCAGGAGACTCAATTTCTAATCTGAGTTATAGCAGGAGTCTTTAAGCAAAAGTAAGTTAAAAAAGAGAAACTAGCAATGCATAGGAAAATGCCTTATTTTTCTCTTACTGAATACTTTATTTACTCACTACAGCAAACAATTTCAGAGATGATGAAAGCAGACTTCTCTACTGAGGAGTGTCCCACGTGACTTATAAGAATTGAGTCCTTAAGGGAGGATCTGTACTCAGAAGAAAAAAAAAAAAACGAATTCAGTCCTGCCAGGCATAGTGGCTCACACCTGTAATCCCAGCACTTCGGGAGGCTAAGGCAGGCAGATCCCTTGAGGTCAGGAGTTTGAAACCAGCCTGACCAACATGGTGAAACCCTGTCTCCACTAAAAATACAAAAATTAGCCGCGCATGGTGGCGCACACCTGTAATCCCAGCTACTTGGGAGGCTGAGGTAGGAGAATCACTTGAACGTGGGAGGCAGAGGTTGCAGTGAGCCAATATCACACCACTGCACTCCAGCCTGGGTGACAAAGCGAGACTCCATGTGAAAAAAAAAAAAAAAAGAACTTAGTCCATAATTACCTAGGACTTACGGTATGAACTTATGGACGCTGAAAGCGCTGCCAATTTCCGGGGCCTTTAATTTATACCATGGTAGGAATTAGTATTATCTCCAATTGGCAGCTTATTTAAACCTAGAAACAAAATGTTTTTAAAAAGCCAATTCCTATAGTTTTAACAGTTTTAGTGCATGGATAAGAATATGCTTAAGCCAAAATACGTATAATCCCTGAAACATCTTTGTGTTAATAAGAAGTTATCTATTATTAACCTTCAAACACTGAGCTTCTCCTTAATTCACCAGAGTTTTTAATAATCCTGGCTTGCAGCTGGGCTCGGTGGCTCATGCCTGTAATCCCAGCACTCTGAGAGGCGGAGGTGGGCAAATCACAAGATCAAGAGATGGAGCATCCTGGTCAATGTGGTGAAAACCCTGTCTCTACTAAAAATACAAAAATTAGCTGGGCATTGTGGCACACACCTGTAGTCCCAGCTACTTGGGAGGCTGAGGCAGGAGAATTGCCTGAATCCAGGAGGCAGAGGTTGCAGTGAGCTGAGATTGCACCACTGCACTCCAGCCTGGCAACAGAGACTCCATCTCAAAAAAAAAAAAATGCTGGATTGTTGAGCAAAACAGTTTGCTCAGTGTTGTGCAGTGTTATTCGGGGAGCATAGTTGACAGCAATCTGCCCAGAGGCTAGAGGGCAGCATCCTTGTTTGCAGGAGGACAGCATCAGGGATTCCTCTTCTTCGAGAGGACTTAGTGTGTCCATACTGCAGTTCAGGAGACGGCTCACATCAGACTGATATGGAAGTCGCTGGCCTAAAACCTATTCCACATGAGAACCAGTATCTCTTGCTACAGCTTATCTGATTCACTGCTGCCCCTTACCTGAGACACCACAGTCAAGGAAGCCCAAAGTATGACTCCCCTTCAGATACTTAGAACTTTTTTTTTTTTTTTTTTTTGAGATGGAGTCTTGCCCTGTCACCCAGGCTGGAGTGCAGTGGCATGATCTCCAGTCACCACAACCTCCGCCTCCCAGGTTCAAGCATTCTCCTGCCTCAGCCTCCCAAGTGGCTGGGACTACAGGTGCACGCCACCATGCCCAGCTAATGTTGTATTTTTAGTAGAGACAGTGTTTCCCTGTGTTGGCCAGGCTGGTCTCAAACTCCTGACTTCATGATCCGCCCACCTTGGCCTCCCAAACTGCTGGGATTACAGGCATGAGCCACTGCACCCGGCCCAGATACTTAGATCTTATTTATAGCTCCTTCAAGATGGTAATCAGTCTGTTACTGCATCCCAGACACCAAGTCCTTGGCTCTTGCGTAAACAGCAGGCCAAACGTTTCTCAGGCAAGGTTTAATAGGCTTGAGCTGGAGCAAAAGCAAGGGAGCAGTGCCCAGGAAGGGAAGATAGATGTGTAACTCTGCTTGCAGCAACGTATAGAGCTGAAGCTGCCCGTGATGCTCGTTTGAACTTTTTCGTTTGGCTGATAGGACTAGTTTGTAGTATGGGTTTTCTGTGCTGCAGTAGAGCATGTAAAGTGCCCTTGTGGGATGGAAGATAGGTCTTTGTTGTGAGCATCTGACAAATAACTGTTGGGCAGGTATTACAATCCACAGGCACCCGTGGCGATTCTGACCGAGACTTTCTCTCTAGCAGAGCCTAGGACAGAATTCCAGCCCCGTCTTCCCCGCCTGGTGGCCTTTTCTAGCTCGCAGCTCCTCAGACAGTATGCGCTAAGTGGTCGTCCCACCCAGATCTCCTCCAGCTCATCTGCGGGAAATGACTTCCAGCTAGAAGCTCCAAGCTGCTCTAGTGCAAAAGGAGAAAGTGGAGAGACAGAAGTCCCCGACACCTCATTACGAAAGAGGCCAAGCAGAATTTCTAGGACATTCTTCGGCTCACATCAAGGTGACCCGGTAGAATGGGTGGAAGACAACAGAGAAGGAGGAATAGACCGTGGCCTGGCCCAGAGGATGAGTCCTGGGGGCTCAGACACAATGTTGAAGGCAGTAGACATCTCAGAATCTGGAGCAGTCACACGTGGAAACTGTAGACTGGGACTTAGCAAAAAGTCAAGCCTGTTCAGCCACCAGAAGCATCATGTGTGCCCTGAATGTGGGAGAGGCTTTTGCCAGAGGTCAGACCTTATCAAGCACCAGAGGACACACACCGGGGAGAAGCCGTACCTGTGTGCTGAGTGCGGGCGTCGGTTTAGCCAGAAGGCCTCGCTCTCCATCCACCAGAGGAAGCACTCGGGCGAGAAGCCGTATGTGTGCAGGGAATGCGGGCGACGCTTCAGGTATACGTCCTCTCTGACTAATCACAAGAGGGTTCACTCCGGGGAGAGGCCCTTTGTGTGTCAGGAGTGTGGGCGAGGCTTCCGCCAGAAGATAGCCCTCATTCTACACCAGAGGACACACTGGGAAGAGAAGCCCTTCGTGTGTCCCGAGTGTGGGAGAGGCTTTTGCCAGAAGGCGTCCCTCCTCCAGCACCAGAGCTCACACACTGGTGAGAGGCCCTTCCTGTGCCTTGAGTGTGGGCGTGGCTTCAGGCAGCAGTCCCTCCTGCTCAGCCATCAGGTCACACACTCAGGGGAGAAGCCTTATGTCTGTGCTGAGTGTGGGCACGGCTTTCGCCAGAAGGTCACTCTCATCAGGCACCAGAGGACACACACAGGGGAGAAGCCCTACCTGTGCCCCCAGTGTGGCCGGGGTTTTAGCCAGAAGGTCACCCTCGTCGGACACCTGAGGACACACACAGGGGAGAAGCCCTACCTGTGCCCGGAGTGTGGCCGTGGCTTTGGTCAGAAGGTCACTCTCCTCAGGCACCAGAGGACACACACTGGGGAGAAGCCCTACCTGTGCCCGGAGTGTGGGCGTGCCTTCGGCTTTAAGTCACTCCTGACCCGACACCAGAGGACACACTCAGAGGAGGAGCTTTATGTAGACAGGGTGTGTGGGCAAGGACTTGACCAGAAGTCACAGCTTATCTCTGACCAAAGGACACACTCAGGAGAGAAGCCCTGCGTTTGTGATGAGTGTGGGCGCGGCTTCGGCTTTAAGTCTGCCCTCATCCGCCATCAGCGGACCCATTCTGGGGAGAAGCCCTACGTCTGCAAGGAGTGTGGGCGTGGCTTTAGCCAGAAGTCTCACTTGCATAGACACAGGAGGACCAAGTCTGGCCATCGGCTCCTACCACAAGAGGTCTTCTGACCTTTCCTTTCCTCGTCAGTGTGAAGCTGGCAGAAATCACTAGTAAATGCTTCAGTTTCCTGAAATGGAACGGAAACAAAAAATGTAGCTTTGTTTCATCGATGATAAGATAGTTGCTTTTGGTTTACTTTCTATATTCACAATTTGTCTTAGCTTGCTAGGGGTTCCATAACAAAGTACCGCAGGCTGGGTGACTTTACCAACAGAAATGTATTTTCACATTTACAGAGGCCGGAAGTCCCAGATCCGGGTATTGGTAGGTTTGATTGCTGCTAAAACCTCTCTGCGTGGCTTGCGGATGGCTGCTCCCTGGCCGTGTCCTCACGTGGCCTTTTTTCTGTGTGGATGCTTTCCTGGTGTGAGTTCCTCTTCTTGTAGGGATACCAGTCATTTTGAATAGGGCCATAGCCACATGCCTCATTTAACCTTCATAACCTTCAAGGTCCCATCTCCAGATAGAGTCACACTGCAGGGCTGGGACTTCAGCAGCTTTTGGGAAACCACATTTGGTCTGTGCCGCTCCACTAGCAAAGTTTAGATCCTTTTAACATGCAAAATGCATTCACGTGATCCCAGCAGTCCTAAAATTGTGTACCCAATTCAACCTGAACTCTGGATCCAAAATCTCATTTAAATATCATCTAAATCAGGCATGAGTGAGACTTTAGGTACAGTTCATCCTTAGGCAAAATTCTCCAGCTGTGATCCTGTGAAACCAGACGGATTATCTGCTTCCAAAATATTATACAATGGTGGGATAAGCAGAGGCTGGACTTCCCCATTCCAAAAGCGAGACATGAGAAGGAAATGCGGAATGATGGATCCCAATCAAGTCTCAAACCTGGCAAGGCAACTTCCATAGATTTTCAGTCTTGGGAACAATCTCCTTTGGCTCAGTGCTCTGCGCTCTGGGCCAGCTGGATTTGTACACCTGCTTTGTGGGCTCATGGGAGCTGCAGGGTTGCTCCCTTAGCCCTGGGCAGCGGCTCCTGGCCCACTGAAATTGAGGAGGAGACGCGCTTGCCCTCTAGACCTGTACGCTCTGGGCTCATGAGAAGCTTTGAGAATCAGATTCTTCCCTTTTCTTGAAGATTTACTTATGTTTGCAGCTGGATAGCTCTATTGTACCTTCCTGTGGAATCCCAGTCCCACGGCCTGCCTTCATTTTGTCCTGTCTCTTTCTCTATTCAGTTCAAGCTTGGAGCATTTCTGGTGAGCTGGTTCATCGCTTCCATTCAGACCTACACTAAACTCTTTATCATGTGATTGTCCAGCCACACCATAGTGTTCTTTTGAGAACATACTTTCTCATTTTTTGCAATGTGAACAGTCGGAGAATTTTTCAAATCTTTAAGTACTAGTTCTTTTTTGCTTAAGCCTTCCTTCCATTTATCCTTCTCCTCTCACATTTTCCTATAAACAGCAAGGAGAAAACAGGCTGTGCTTCATCACTTTGTGTAGAAATATCACCTGAATATCCTGCACTGCCTCACTCCCAAGTTCTATACGCCACAAAACACTCGAATGCATTTGGGTAAGTCCTTTGCAAGGATTCCAGTTTCCAGTTACACATTCCTTAAAATTTAAAACAAACAAGAAAAACCCCACACATTTTGTAGATCCGGGTTTTTGCCATGTTGCTTAGGCTGGTCTCACACTTGACCTCAAATGATCCTCCTGCTTTGCCCTCTCAAAGTTTTTTTTTTTTTCTTTTTTTCTTTTTTTGAGACGGAGTTTCGCTCTTGTTACCCAGGCTCGAGTGCAATGGCGCGATCTCGGCTCACCGCATCCTCTGCCTCCTGGGTTCAGGCAATTCTTCTGCCTCAGCCTCCTGAGTAGCTGGGATTACAGGCACGCGCCACCATACCCAGCTGATTTTTTTGTATTTTTAGTAGAGACGGGGTTTCACCATGTTGACCAGGATGGTCTCGATCTCTCGACCTCATGATCCACCCGCCTCGGCCTCCCAAAGTGCTGGGATTACAGGCTTGAGCCACCGCGCCCGGCCTGCCCTCTCAAAGTTTGAGCCAACACACCCAGCCCAGAACCTTTAACATCTACTTTCCTACCAACAGTGTTTTAAGGCCCATCCAGGCTTTTCTAGCATGTGCCTCAAAACTCTTCTAGATTCCCTCTACCAAGTACCCAGTTCCAAGCCACTTCAACGTTGTAGGTTTGTTACAAAGCATCCCAACCATAGTACCAAAACCTGTATTAATTTGCTAGGGTTGACATAAGTAAACACCAGACTGGGTGTCTTAAGCAATAGAACACTTATCTTCTCACAGTTCAGGAAGCTGGACGTCCTAGAATGAGATGTTGGCAGGTTTGGTTTCTACTAAGGCATCTGAACTTGGCCTGCAGATGGCTGCCCTCCCTCTGTGGCGTCACATAGCTTATTTGTACACACACTTTCCTGCTGACTCTCGTCATAAGGACACCAGCGATACTGGATTAGGGCAACACCCTGAAGACCTCATTTTAACTTTAATTACAACTTTAAATGTCCTGTATGCAATCACATTGGGGATTAGGGCTTCAACATACGTATGAATTGGGGTGGGGAGGGACACAATTTAGTCCATAACATTCTGTCTTCTGGACTTCCAAAATTCACGTCTGGCCATCAACTCCTGCTGTCAGAGTGCTCTCCTCACTGCTCCTGCCCTTCCTCCGTAAGTGTGAAGATGGCAGACATCAATCATAGATGTTCCACTTTCCTGATACGGAATGGGGAAAAAAAAAGAGTTGCTTTCTTTCATTGATCGTGAGATAGTTGGTTTATGCTTTACTTTCTGCACAGCAGTACTTTGTATTTTATGGCCTTTTGTTTTAATAAACTGCTTCTCTACAAAGCTGCATGCCTGGCTGTGTACCTCATTCACTGATCTGTTGAGCAGAACCCCAGGGCATTCAACTTCTTGGATTCTAGACCTGAATTCTAGATTACTGTCCTATGGGACAGGGATATTATGGCCTTCAACCTCACCTCTTCTTATGTCTTCCAGTGTCTGTGATGAGAGCCACTAGCCACACACTCAACTTCCCTGACGCCAGATGTAAGGGCATTTATTCGCATCTCTGTCATGTTAACTATGCCTGCGTTCCAGTGATCCAGCCCTTCAGCCACAACCTTCTTTAAAACTCGAGTCAGGAACTAAGGCTCTGAAGCCACCCACCCTTCTATCGAGCCCAAGGCACTGCCCCTTTTGCTGTAATCCCTCCTGTTGCTTGATCCCCAGATCGCCAGAGCCCAAATGCCTCAGATCTGAGCAAATGGCTCCATCAAGGCTGGCCCTGGCCCTGGCTCTGTGCCTTCAGCACCAAGTGTTGACTGCATGGTCAGTCTCCCCAGTGCTTGGAGTCACTGCTGGCTCAGAGGGGTTTTTCACCAGAATGAAAAGAAAGAGATTTTAGTTTGGGAGAATTCATGTTGGGAGGATAGATGAAAGAATAACAGGTGGCGGTCACTGACCCCAACGTCTTAGCTGGAGATGATCTTCAGGCTAGCTTTGGTGGGGATGGCCTGGGACCACTGGAGACAGCCCTCATCAGCACATTTTCACTGAAGCTGTTTTGCGTCAGTGAGTTCTCCAATGGCCAGAGCTGAAGTCACAAGGGAAGCCAAGTGTGTGTGTTTGGGGGTGGGGTATGCACACATGCACGCATATGTATAGTATGGGGTCATTTCATGCCAGCAGTTTAAAACTTTCTGCAGAGAATATAAATAGAAATAATAACCATTCCAGCATATATATTGACCTTTTACTTCAGAGTGTTTTTCCATAGGAAGTTTCTATGGCCATTCACTCAAAATGGACCTGATAAATGATATAGAAGTAAAAAACAGGCCGGGTGCAGTGCCTCACACCTGTAATCCCAGCACTTTGGGAGGCTGAGGCGAGTGGATCACTTGAAGTCAGGAGTTTGTGATCAGCCTGGCCAACATGGTGAAACCCCATCTCTACTCAAAACACAACAATTAGCCAGGTGTCGTGGTGGGAGCCTGTAATCCCAGCCACTTGGGAGACTGAGTCAGGAGAATCACTTGAACCTGGGAGGCGGAGGTTGCAGTGAAACGGGGTCATGCCATTGCACTCCAGCCTGGGCGACAAGACTCCGTCTGAATAAAAGAATAAATAAATAAAACTGAACTCTTTTTTTGTTCTTGTTGTTGTTGTTGTTTTTAATAATGTCTCTGCTAGCTACATCTGAAACCTCTCTTTTAGATAAAAGTGGTGATGAGAGAAGGGCAAAAGAATTGGGTTAGTAGAAAACCACACCAGAAATGAATATTAGTGTTTCATGGAAATAAGAAATCTATGCCTAACACTACCACACAGCATTCAGTTACAGGTTTTCTGAAAAGAAAAAACATGCTACCAAAACATCACTTTAGGGTTACTCTGTCTGAACTCTGGAATGTAATAGCCCTGGCTGTTAATACCTAAAAACAGCACAAAATGAAATATAGAATTAGTGACTCCAGGCCGGGAGTGGTGACTGACGCCTGTAATCCCAGCACTTTGGGAGGCCAAGGCGGGTGGATCACTTGAAGTCGGGAGTTCAAGACCAGCCTGACCAACATGGAGAAACCCTGTCTGTACTAAAAATACAGAATTAGCCAGGCATGCTGGCACTTGCCTGTAATCCCAGCTATTTGGGAGGCTTAGGCAAGAGAATCGCTTGAACCAGGGAGGTGGAAGTTGAGGTGAGCCGAGATTGCACCAGTTCACTCTAGCCTGGGCAACAAAAGAAAAACTATCTCAAAAAAAAATAGTGACTCCAATTTTGGTAACATTGGATTAAGATAAAATATTTAGGAATAAGTTTAATAAAGAATATTCCAAACCAATAAGTAGAGAACTATAAAGCACCACTGAAACCAAAAATAGACTTCAATTAATAGAAAGGCATCCTCTCTTCTTGGAAAACATCTCAATATAATGAAGATGTCAGTCTCTCTCACTAACTTTATAATTTACAAAATTGTACAATCTCATTAAAAATTCTAATGAGTTTTTTCATTGACATGGACTATAAGTTAATTCTAAAATTCATATGGAAACTTCAACTAAGAATTGCTACAAAAATGCGGCACAGGAAGTGCTTTAGAGGGACGAGGCCGTCCAGATTTGAAAACTTTACAAAGCCTCTATAATTTAAACAGCGTGGTACTGGCAGGTGAATAGGTCAAAGTAACATAAATAAAAGAGCAGAATGCATTTAAAAATGCCTGTCAGAAAGCTGGAATCTCACATGACTGTGGCAAATATTCTTTTAATAAATGGGACGTTGACTAGCCATTTAGAAAATAATAAAATTCCATTCCTCTCATCACACATGAGAATTTCTAATGGGTCAGAGATTTCAATGTGAAAAACATTTTTAAATGTTAGAAGGAGACATGGATGAAATAATCTTTAACCTAATATAGGGAGAGGCTTTCTACTTCGAAATCCAGAGTCAATACAGGATTAATAAATAAAAACTACAGATACCAAAAATCGTTTGCATGGACAAAGTGTACCATTATAGCAAAGACAAATGACTGCCAAAAATCCTTATCAACATATTCCAAATCACCATATTTCTCTGATAAAGGGTTAATCCTGAGGCCGGGTACAGTGGCTCATGCCCGTAATCCCAGCACTGTAGGAGGCCAAAGAGGGCAGATCACCTGAGGTCAGGAGTTGAGACTTGCCTGACCAGCATGCTGAAACCCCATCTCTACTAAAAAGAGAAAATTAGCTGGGCATGCTGGTGCATGCCTATAATCCCAGCTATTCGGGAGTCTGAGGCAGGGGAATTGCTTGAACCCGTGAATCGGAGGTTGCAGTGAGCTGAGATCATCCCATTGTACTCCAGCCTGGGCAACGAGTGAAACTCCATCTACAAAAAAAAAATAAATAATTGAGGGGAAAAGACTAGAAATCCTATAGAAAAGTGGGCAAAAGACATGCACAGATTCTTTGTCAAAAGATGTATACATACATGAAAAGATGTTAAATTCACTCATGGTAAGAGAGACAGGCTGGACGTGGTGGCTCACACTTGTAATGCCAGCACTTTGGGAGGCCGAGGCAGGTGGATGACCTGAGGTCGGGAGTTTGAGACTAGCCTGACCAACATGGAGAAACTCCATCTCTACTAAAAATACAAAATTAGCTGGGCCTGGTGGCACACGCCTGTAATCCCAGCTACTCGGGAGGCTGAGGCAGGAGAATCACTTGAACCCAGGACGGGGAGACTGTGGTGAGCCAAGATTGCGCCATTGCACTCCAGCCTGGGAAACAAGAGTGAAACTTGGTCTCAACGAAAAAGAGAAACGTGAATTAAAACCACACTGAGATGCCATTTCTCACCCATCAGATTGTCAGAAATTTAAAAGCTTAACAGTACTCTCTATTGGTGAGACAGTAGAGAAGCAGGCATTTTCATACGTTGTTGGTGGGAATGCAAAACGTTTTAAGTCCTATAGAGGCAAGCTGGCAGTATTTAATTAAATTATATATGCACATACCTATTGACACAGCAAGCGAGCGCACTTCTAAGAATGTATCCCTTAAGAGTCACCTCCAGGCCTCGTGCGTTACCCCATGCCTGCAATCCTAGCACTTTTGGAGGCCAAGATGGGCAGATTGCCTGAGCTCAGGAGTTCGAGACCAGCTGGGCAACATGGTGAAACCCCATCTCTACTGCAATACAAAAAATTCAGCCAGGTGTGGTGGCGGTCGCCTGTAATCGCAGCTACTCAGGAGGCTGAGGCACAAGAATTGCTTGAACCTGGGAGGCAGAGTTTGCAGTGAGTCGAGATCATGCCACTGCACTCCAGCCTGGACAACAAAGCAAAACTCTGTCTCAAAATTAAAAAAAAAGAGTCAGGGCAGGCACGGTGGGTGGCCCATGCCTGTAATCCCAGCACTTTGGGAGGCCGAGGTGGGTGGATCATTTAAGGTCGGGAGTTTGAGACTAGGCTGCCCAACATAGAGAAACCCTGTGTCTACTAAAACTACAAAACAACAACAACAACAAAATTAGCTGGGCGTGGTGACGCATGCCTGTAATCCCAGCTACTTGGGAGGCTGAGGCAGGAGAATTGCTTGAACCCAGGAGGCGGTGGTTGAGGTAAGCTGAGATCACGCCAGTACACTCCAGCCTGGTCAAAAAGAGTGAAAAACTTCGTTTCAAAAAAAAAAAAAAAGTCGCCTCCAGTATTATGAATGTACATGTGCACATGATTACTTGTCAGCATTATTTATAATTGCAAAATATTGGAAGTTGCTTGGACATTCGGGCATAGGAAATGGATTGAATAACACATGATGGAGTCAGATGTAAGTGTGAAGAGAATGAAGAGGGTATCAGCAAACTGTTATGGAGTGAGTTTTAAAGGAAATGTTAAATGAAAGAGCAATGTGGAAAAAGTCTATACAGTGTGTTACCTCTTGTATAAGAAAGAAGGAAAATTAATGTAGATAGTGTTTGACTATACCGCCTCAGTCTTGCTTGGGCAGGGTTTGTTATATGTGAATTAGAATTACAAACAAATCCAAACTGTAGTAGGTTTGTATATTGTAGTGGTATGGGCAGAGTCATCCCGAAACTATTTTATATACATTATCGGATTGAGCAAATGAGTACATGTGTCTGTGTTGTTGGGAGCCAGGGTTCTCACTGTGGAAGAAAAGTCCTACAAATGAGGAATGGGGCAAAGAAAAAGAATCCTGTGAAGATGGACTAGAATTGGAAGTATTGGTATGAACTTTGGATTCCTAAGATGCGTGTGTGTGTGGTCATGCATGTTTATGTGCACCTGCATTTTGTGTGCATGTATATGTATGTGTATACGCACATATGTATTTTCTAGGTCTGTCCACTGAAAAGACTAAGAAGCGCGGACACACCAGTAGCAGTGAGCACAGGCAGTATCTAGATCTTATAACACCACTTCCCAGTGATGAGAGTCAGGATGACCTGAAGAAGGCGCTGCTTCCAGGACTAGGATTCGATGATCCCAGAATACCTTGTCAGGCCAAAAGGGAAATGCAAAAAAAAAAAAAAAAAAAAAAAAAGAAAGAAAGAAAGAAAAAGAAAGATGGAATATCCCACTAGGACAGAAGAGTCAGTCTGAAGGAACTCCCACCCATTGGCCAAATCTGGGACAATTGGAGTATCAATCTAATTGAGTACACTAATGACTTAGAAAGCATGGGGGGGTGGAAAATAAAACCTTATGAGTTGAAACCAACAGTAAATACATGAATAAGTGAAGTCTATTCTTACAGTAGGATGCCATGGGCCACTGGGTCAGTTCACGTTTCCCTCCGAACGTTAACATTTTACACAACTGTGGCACATTTGCCAGAGCTAATAAACTAACATTGGGACGATACTATTAACTGAACTACAGACTTGATTTGCGTTTTCCACTAGGTCTTCACTCTTCCCCTTCTTCTGATCTAGATTCAGTCAAGGATCCCATGTGGCGTTTAGTGGTCACATCTCTTTAGTCTCCTCCAACCTGTCAGTCTGTCAGTCTGTGTCTTTCACGACCTTGGCACTGGAAGGGAACTGGCCGGGGCCTTTACATAGTGTCTCGATTTGGACTTGTCTGATGTTTTCTTATTAGATCGCCACTACCAAGTGTTTGTAAGAATATCACCGAGGTGGCCGGGCACTGTGGCTCACGCCTGTAATCTAAGGACTTTGGAGGCCAAGGCAGACGGATCACCTGAGGTCACATATGATAATGTCACCTTGATGCGAGACTTGAATCCAGGAGGGGTACAACCAGAGTAAACCTGGGGAAATTTTCAGTTTGTTTTCCAGCTGTGTTGGAATTGCAATAGCGAAATATGTCTATGGTTACAACAGAAATGTCCGGCAAAAACAAAAAACCAAAAAAACAAAACCTTTTTCCCCTTTCAATCACTTATTTTTATTAGCTGTTTCTTTAAGTCAAATGTCATTAGCAAGATGTTTATTTATATGCCTTTATAGAAACATTATCTTTTTTAGCTAAGCTATTGTCTCATTTCCAAAGATTGTGGTAATACCAGTGCATACCTTAAAAAAATTAGACCATATGTACCCAATGGAATATTATACTGCCTTTAAAAAAGAGGAATCCTCTCCTTTTGATAACATGGATGAACTTGGAGCACATTATGTGAAATGAAATAAGCCAGACAGACAAATACTGCATGATCTCACACGTGGAATCTTAAAAAGTTGAACACGTATAAATTCAGAGTAGAACTGTGGTTACCGGGGACTGGGGGTGTGGTTATAGAGAGATATTGATAAAAGGATACACAATTGCAGTTAGATAAGAGGAAAAAGTTTAAGAGACGTGATGTACGATAACTAGAATACAGTTAGGCAGTGCTTGATGGTGGAGATACATTCTGGGATATGTGTCATAATGTGATTTTGTCATTGTGGGAACATCACAGAGTGTACTTATGTAAACCTAGATAGTATATAGTTAAAAAAGAAAAAAAGGCTGAGCACTGTGGCTCACACCTGTAATCCCAGCACTTTGGGATGCTCAGGTGGGTGGATCACAAGGTCAGGAGTTCAAGACCAACCGGGCCAAGATGGTGAAACCCTGTCTGTACTAAAAACTACAAAAATTAGCTGGGCATGGTGGCAGGCACCCGTTATCCCAGCTACTCGGGAGTCCGAGGCAGGAGAATCGCTTGAACCCAGGCAGCAGAGGTTGCAGTGAGCCAAGATCGTACCCCACTACACTCCAGCCTGGGTGACAGAGTGAAACTCCGTCTCAAAAAAAAAGGGGAGGGGGATGATAATCTTCTGGGACAACTGTCATCTATGTGGTCCCTTCAGCGAACGCCTGGCCCCCGACTCCCAGGGCACTTCCCAGACAGCCAGTGCCACATCCCAGGCAGCCCCTGCTCTGCCCTTGAGGTCTGTGCCTGGCAGAAGGGCGGCTGACCCTCGGCCCCTCTCGGCCCGGGTCCCAGCTCTCCCTGGCCCTGGGACCAGCAGACACACTCACCCTGTGCCTGGCATGCTGGCCGTGCTTGTGCCCGTCGGTGATGGTGGGTTGGGAGGGAACTGTTTCAGATACCGATGTAAATCTGTGTCTGCATCAATTCCACACAGGAGTTCAGTCATCATACGGGAAGGGAATCATAGCTGTGGGGGGCTCCATGCGGACCCCCCGGGCCCCTGAGGCCAGTCCCTGTGGCCACAGCAAGGAGCATCTGCTTCCACCAGTCGGACAAGACTCTTTCCTGCCCAGAAACTGGCAGAGGGACTTCCCCTGCTCCCCACGCACCGTCGTATCCCAAGCACACCCGTGTGGATGGACCCCGCGACATCTCCCCTCAGCCCGGGGCCCGAGCTCCTCCTGACGAGGGTTAAGCAGGAGCGGCCGCCTCTCCCTGTGTCCCTGCTGCAGGCAGCTGCCTTCTCCTCAGCTCCCACGGGCAGAACAAGAGCCAGCCAGCTCTCTCCATGCCGGGATTTTCCAGGGATGCTGATAACTAAAGCAGGCGGGGCCTTGTGCGTGGGTGGCGGGAGGGATCAGAGCTTCCTCAGCATCCGTCAGTCCCTGGAGCGTCTGAAGGGGCAGCCTACACCTGGAGGAACGAGTGGGGCCGGCTCCCGTGGGTCCCCAGTGCCTGGCATCCCCCGGTCCCTCTGCTCTCCCTCACAGACCCCCTCCACTGAGCAGCACAGCCCTGAGGACAGAGGCAGCAGCCCCGAGAGCATTTCCGATACAACTATATTTATTATATTTACACAGGAGACCCCCAGGGTGTTGCTCCCCACCTCCTACCCCCTCCCCCAAGGCCCTCCCTTTCCGTTCAGCCACCCTCTTCCTCCCACACTCCCACCCTCCAAAGCTAATGCCCATCAAGATCAGCACTGGGGGAGAAGTCTTTGCTTTGGGTCAGCCGGTGCCCTGAGGGTCCGAGAGTTGAGAGCCCCACCCTTGAGGATTGGCACCAGAGGGCCTGCCCTGTCCCCCTACTGGCTGCGGTGCTGCTTTTTCTTCCTCTTAGAGAGCAAGGGGTCACCCTTTCTCTTTAGGGACTGTGAGGGGCCACCCAGCCCCCGAGCCGGGGATTGCGCCCAAGAGACTCTGAGCCCAGGCCCTAGGTGGGGTGAATGTTCAGCAGGGGATGGGCCTCCGAAGAGAGCTCGCTTCTTGGACTTGGTGGCATGAGTGGCTGCTGGGCTGAGGCCTCTTCTCTTTGCAGATTGGGACTGAAGAGCTCCCTGGGGTCTCCGCCCTTCTGGGCTGAGAAGGCCCGAGGAAGGGACAGGGCTCTGGGACAGCTTCCAGGGCCGCAGCCTGTAGTTGGTACCCACGACAGAAACCACACCAGGGATTTCCCTCTCCTCCTCACTTGACCCCTTCGACGGCCTGGGTGACCCCTTGACAGGAGAGGCTCCAGGGAGACCCCAGGTGTCCTTGGTCCCCACACCTGGGCAGGTGGGTCTATGGTCCTGGGGAGGAGAGTATGGCCGGGCAGCCCTCAGCCTGCGGGAATCCAGCCTCTCCAAAAGCACCACAGGGTTTTTGGACCTGGCCATCCCAGTGCGCTCTCTGCCTCGTCCCTGAGGGTCCTGGGAGGCCATCTGGGGGGTGGGTTTCTGGTCCTGGGGAGGAGAGTTTGGCCGGGCAGCCCTCAGCTTATGGGAATCCAGACTCTCCAAAAGCCTAACAAGGTTTTTGGACCTGGCCATGCCAGTGCGTGCTCTGCCTCGTCCCTGAGGGTCCCGGGCAGCCATCTGGGGTGGGCAGGTTTCCACGCTGACCCCTTGCTGGGGCCCAGGGACATCTCTCTCTGCTCCTTGGCCCACTGCAGACTCAGAAGAGATTGAGTCCAACCGGGCAGTGCCATGACCAGGGGCTGCCCTGGCACACCGTTCCTCCTTCAAGGACAGGCGGCGCTTCTCCGATACCTGCAGGAGGAAAGGGGGCACTTACTGGCACTGCCCCAGGTGTGAGCAGGGCCCAGGGTGGTGGAGACCAGGGCACTTGGGCGGCAGGCAGGGAAGCCTGAGGCAGCTGGCGTGTCAAAGACAGAGGGTGTGGCTCTGCGGGCATCCCGCTGGGCTCACTGCAGTTTGCATCCTGACTCCCCTCCTGGCTCCTCTCCATCCTGCTCCATCTGAACCTGCACCTCCCCACCTCGGAGCGGCTCCCCAAGAAGCTGAGCATCCCCGCAGGGTCGGGTAGACAATCAGGTGGGGCCTGTGTGCCGGGTCCCTCCCGCCCCCGGGGTACCTGGGTGCCCCTCCCTCCCTGCTCTACCTGGGCAAGGGTGAGCCCTTCCTCCTGCTCCAGCTCCTGGCTTAGGGCCAGGAAATCCAGCTGTGGATCTGGGGAAAGCAATTCTTCCAGGAATCGGGGGTGGATGACGGCCTCCACCTGGAAACAGAAGGAAGACGGCGTGAGCTTCCCGGGCAGGAGTAACCTGGAGCCAAGGACACCTGGAGGAGTCGCAGAAAGCAGCGAGCGCCCCGTCCCCGCCCTTCTGGAGCTGTCTCATACCATGGCGACCAGCAGCTCCACACACAGACCACAGACCTGGTAGCATCCACACATGCAGACAGAGACACACAAACCACACACAGACACACAGACAGACCCACATACGACACAGGAAAATACACAGACACAAGTAACATACCCACGCCGCACTCACACCCACACAGACACATAGTAACAAATCACAGACACAAACACACAGACACACAATCACATACACAGACACTCAAATCCACGGAAACGCACTCACCCCCTGCAGAGTAGCTAAGGAACAGAGCTTAATTCCAAGGACCTGTGAGTGCCACGCCCCAGAATCCTGCAGACCCCAGCACTTCAGGCCAGCCCACCTTGGTGACGAAGTCTTTCTGGGAACACAGATTGTCAGCGTAGCTCAGGAGGTCGGGGTCTGAAAGCATCTCGTCCCCGTCCTGCTCCACTTCGCCCTCTTCCCTTTGTCCCGGGAGCTGCCCCGTGGCCCCAGCGGGAGGCCCCAGCAGCTCCTCCATGATGTCTACATACTCCTGCACCACTTCAGGGGGCATCTCCTCCGGGGCCTTGGTCTCCGCTGGCCGCTGGGGACTGGGTGGCGGCAGGCAGGCAGGCGGGGCCTTGGGGCCGTCCTGGCTGGGAAGGTACACTGAGGCAGGGAGAGAGGAGGACGGGCGTGGTGAGGGCTGCTCCTCCTGCCTGCACCACACAGGGGAGGGCAGGGCTCGGGGACGTGAAGTGGGTCCCAGCGGGGTCAGGACCACCTGAACCACAGCGCCCCCGAGGAGACGCCGCAGGAGGGGCACATGGGAGACAGAGTCGTTTGGGAGGAAGTTTGGAGCCACTGATATGCCGGGTACTGTACCCGCTCATCCGTGCTTCTGGGCAGATTGTATGTTGAGGTTTGGAATGGGGAGGGGAGAGAGTAGCTAGGAAACGTGACCAGGTGAATACGGACTTCATGACCATGGAACGCCCAGCCCCCGGCTCCCCTGAGCTGTCTTGTTGGAAGGAACAAATCCCTCTCTTGAAGGGAGGCATGGGGTGTGGGGACAGTGGCCTCCCTTGGCCCCTCTGGCCTTTGCCGTGGCTCCTGTGGGAACGTGGGAAGCCGTACCTGGCTGCTTGACCACCTCAGGGGCCGATGGTCCTTGAGGTTCAAGCCTCGGCGGGGCTGGAGGAGGCAGGCACTGGGGCCCCTTCATCCACTGCGACTTCTGAATCTGCATCTCCTCAGCCTCAAACTCCAGGAACCTGGGGTGCAGAAGGTGCAGGCTGTGCTGAGAGGGTCCAGGCGCCCTGTCCCCAGGACCAGGCAGCTGCCGATGGCAGGGATGGGAAGGAGTGCCTGGGGTGGGCTGTCGAGACCCTCCCTGGGACCCATTACCCAGTCCCAGGAGGGAGCTGCTCCCAGAGTTCTGGGCTTACCCTCCCTCGCCGGGCCCCTGCAGAGTCCATGGCATCAACAGGGCTTCCTGACTCAAGTCAGGGCCAGGAGGCCCTGGAGGCACCAGGGTGACCCCTCCTCCAGGCTTCAGCTGGCCAGGGGTGGGGTTTATGGCAGAAGGTGTCAGGAATGTTGCCCAGATGCAGGAGTCCTGAGGTTGGGACTGTGGGGATGACCCAGGAGCACCAGGCCTGGTTGGGAGGAAGCCAAAGCTGGGCCCAGGAGACAGGGCCCCTTTCCCCTGAGGCTGCTGTCTGTCTGTCTTAATGGAGGGGACTGCCCAGGAGCAAAGGCAGGCAGGCCAGAGATGGGTCTCATGGTGTCCTGGACGCAGGTCTCCCCTGACCCAACACAGGTTTCTCCAATCCTGTCCAGGCCGGGATGGGTGAAAACCGACTTCTGGCCACTGCTGTGAGGAGAGTGCACCCCGCTCTGTCTATAGTTTCCAGCGCCCCTTCCCCCCATCCCCACAGCTGGTGGTGACCACCTTTGGGCTGTGATGCTGGCTGCTCCCTCCATGACCCCCAGTGTCAGGCAGGGGTTGTCCCCAGGCCAGGCAGGGCGTGACTTCCCACCAGGGCAAGATAGAGACCCCCGAGGACTGTAGGAGGGAGGAGCAGCTTCCTGAGGGGGCCGGGGGCCCAGGAGAGCCTGTTTGGCCACACCCTCCTCATGCTCCACGCTGAGAAGCCACCATGGCCACCTGGCCTCTGTCACCCTGTCTCACCCTGCCATGCGGGCTCTGACCCTGCACCCCAGACTCACTTTCCCGCCATCTCGTAGTAGATCATCCGGTCAAAGTTGCTCTTGAGCTGCCATTCCCGCACGGCCCGCCACAGTCCCTCCTCCAGGGTCATGCTGGGCTTCCGCCGGGCCAGGGATCTGAGAACTGGGCTGTAAGGCGGTGCAGTCAGCCCCCGTCCACAAGCCCACCGTCCCTCCCAAGCCCACCTGGTCCCAACACCGGACCCCTGTCCTCCCCACACCTGTCCTGCCATCTGTCCCGGTCCTGTTCTCCCCAGCGTGGGCTCCTCAACCTCCAGGACACGCCCCCGAGATCAAACATCAACACAAGCCACCGGGTGGCCTCTCCGACTGCCCCTCGAGTCTTCAGTGTTGACAAGTGAACTCAGTACTGTGGGTGGAACGTGTGTGTCCCCAGCATTCCTGTGCTGAAGTCCTCAGCCCCGGTGTGCCCGTTCTTGGAGTCAATCGGCGTTAGAGCAGGTCACGTGGGTGGGTTCCCGTCATGGCATCTGAGCCCTGATAAGGGCAGGAGGAGACACCAGGGCTCTCCCTCTCAGCCTGGGACTTCCGACCTTGAAACTGGGAGACGTGACTGTGTCCCGATAAAGCACCCAGTCTATAGCATTTGTCATGGCAGAGCCCGAGGTGACCGAGACAGCACGCACACAGAATGACCGGGGAGCGAGGGTTAACGTGCAGGTTCCAGGGCCCCAGGAACTGAGCATTTAACCAGCTTCCTGGGGACTCTGGAGCAAGGCAGCCCCTGGGGACGCAGCCTCTGGGTCCTGGAGAGGAGCAGAAACCAGAACCAAAGCAGAGCGGGATCCACGCCCACTGCACGTGGAGCCTGTAGCCTGGGGCGGCTCCACTCCGAGAATCAGGGTCCCCAGTGTACCGGGACTCAGCTCCAAGGGACAAGGCAACCAGTCCCAGGATGCAGGGGCGGCAAGATTTTTGGGAGCAAAGATGGGGCCTCCTTACACCTACACCCTGGGCAGGGGACTTGCCTAGGGAGTGGCCAGTGTGTTCCCTCGTGGATGTGCCCAAGCTCCCATGGAATACGGGTTTGCTCATCAGCGGGAGACACAGGGTCACAGAGGCACCGCAGGATGGAGAAAGGCGGGACTGGGACTGAAACGAAAAACTCCCCCAGATGCTGGCATTGCTGCCTCAGGCACCACAGTCCACGGCCCTGGGCTGCTGGGCTCGTGGTGCACTCAGAGCCATCACTGGAGCCCGTGGCTTTGGGGAGCGCTGTCCTAGATGGCCTAGTCCTGATAATGACAGCAATAGGGACAGTAATCATAACTGCTGTCATGTAATGTGTCACAGCGTGTGCCGGGCACTGTGCTGCGTGTGTCATATGTGAGCTCAAGTCACCTCTTCACCATCCTCTGAAGGAAGCATCATCGTCCCTTTTTCTAGGAGGGATCGAGGGCGAAGCTGCAAATACCTGCCCAGCGTGGACCCTAGTGCGGGGCCCAAGACCATCCCCTGTGCAGGCTCCACCACCGCTGTGCCAGCGGGACCTCAGCAGAACAGTGGGCGTGTGCCAGGTTCCTGCAGCTCCCACCCCAGCCCCATGTGCTGTGCCCCTGGCCTTCGCCACCCAGGTCAAGGGGAGGCACTGGGGTGAACTCAAAGTCCTAAACCCAACCCATGGCTCATGTCGGACCGGGAACCCTCTCTGACCTGGGTCTTCTGTAAACATTGTCATGAAAATGACTGAAAGGAAGGATGGGCTGGACTCACGGCACAGTGAGGGGCAGGTGACATGAGGCCCCTGAGAGTCTGTCCTGAGCCTCAGCCAGATTAATGTTGCTGAAAATGTGCCCTTCCATAGCTCAGCCCATCGCCTTCAAGACTGCCCTGCAAGCTCCCCTGAACAGCGTGACCTCCCGTCCATCCCGCAGCCCCTTTACGGGTGAGCTGCAGGACGAGCTCCGGTGCCCCGAGGACACTCACATGAAGAAGCAGGAAAGCGCTTCCGTGTCCGGACTCTGGGGAAGGTGCCTCCGGGCCAGGGGCTTGTAGCGCTGCCAGAGTCGGAAGTTCTCATACACGCTCTTGGGGTTGCAGGAGTCGTCCGGGGGGGCCTTGGCCTGGGAGGGAGCCAGGCTGCCCTCTCCATGAGCCCCTTGTGGCCATGGCCCAGCATTCCCTGGGGCCGTCATCGGGGCCGGCTGGGGAGCCGGTGGTGGTGCTGGAGGAGGAAGGCCCTGGGACCAGCCTCCCTCGCAGGCCTGGGTGCCCAAAAAGACCTGGGCAGCCATAGCGGGCACCATAGGGGCCACTGCCAGGGGTTGGGGAGGTGGACATGTGACGCCCAGGCAGAGGGTGCCTGGAGCCTGCCAGACAACGGAGGCCTGAGTTAGGACCAAGGTCTGTGCCTGAGGGGCCTTCACAGGCCCCACTTCTGTCCTCATCTGGACAAGGACGTTGGAAGCCCCGGGCCAATTCAGGCCTTGGCCATCCTGTCCTGCCACCAGAGGGGTCCTGGGGAAGGCAGACAGCACCGGAGGGCCGCCTGGAGAAACCGCTGCAGTCACGAGGGGCGGCCCGTGTGCTGGGCCGAGAGCAGGTGTGGCGAAGGGCAGAGCCATGAACACTGGCATGGAGGCACCAGGGTTCTCTGTCATGCCCGGTCCCAGCACTGGGTATGCTGTGAAGACAAAGGAAAGAGGTGAATGAGCTGGGGTCTCCAGGACTGCAGTAGTTACTGGGAATCAGAGGGGTGTCCCAAGAACTGAGAGCGTGTGACAGGGAAACTCTGCAGCTTGCAAGTGTCCCTGTGTGTGCATCGGATGCTCTGTTCCTCCATGGGAGGGTCGCCTCACTAGAGAGCCTGGCCCGGGCTCCACAAGACTCCCTGACCCCTGTCTGCCAGAAGCAACAGCCAAGCCTTCACTGCGTCTGAGGGTCTCCCTCGGGCATCCCTGGCAGACCCTGCCAGCCTTACAGGCATCTCCCAAGCCATGGGTCAGGGATGAATCTCTCGCCGGCTTGGTGGCCCTCGGCACGCTCAGCAGCAGGTGAGGGGCCTCCACCAGGACAGTGCTCTGCACTCAGAAGGCCTACGGGAAGCCAGAAGGTTCCTAATATTGTGCCCCCATCTCCTCTTCAGTCTTCTTTTCCTGAAGCTCTTGTAAAGCCCTTTCTTTCCTAACTCAGCACAACAAAAGAAAACCACTGAATAGACCAGGTGTGGTGGTTCATGCCTGTAGTCCCAGCACTTTGGGAGGCTGAGGCGGGCGGATCACCTGACGTCAGGAGTTCAAGACCAGCTTGGTCAACGTGGTGAAACCATGTCTCTACTAAAATACAAAACGCAGCTGAGTGTGATGGTGCACGCGGGTAATCCCAGCTCCTCAGGAAGCTGAGGCAGGAGTATTGCTTGAGCCCAGGAAGCAGAGACAGCACTGAGCCAAGATTGCACCTGCATTGTAGCCTGGGTGACAGAGGAAGAATCTGTCTCAAAAAAGAAACAATGAAAGAAAACCACTGGATGGGAATCTCTCCCAAGCCAGCACCCTGTGAGCCCTGAAGATAACCCACACACGTCATGCCCAGCCTGCAAGTGACTGTCCCGGCACCAGGCACAGCAAGTGCTACACAGGGATCAGATTCGGGCCACCCTTTCCTCGGTGCTCGGTGGTCCTGGCTGCCACTCAGGAAGCTCTGTTCCCAGGGAGCAGGTCTGAGAAGCGGTGGTGGCATTCCCTGAGGTACTGTCATTGCGCAGCCAGCAACAGCAGCACACGATTAGAGCACAGCCAGCAAGCGGTGAGCAGTGGGGCTGTCAGGGGAGGTGTCCGGGGATTTTCACAGCTGCCGGGCATGTTACAGTAGTTCCTGGGACAAGGAGCCCACCTCTGGTCCTTTTCCTTTGAGCTCCCAGTAACTGAATATAGTGACCAACCAAGAACCAGAGGTTCTTGGGCCATGGGCCAGGTGGGCAAAGTTGTCTGGAGCTCATCCCTGGTCCCTAGGACCTCATGCAGTCTCCAGTCAAGGGAAATAGGGATACAGCACGTGCAGCTCATCAGTCAGGACACACAGCCTAACTTGAATAATAATAATAATCATAATCATAATAATAAGAGGACCGTCTTCCTATTTGTGTGTTATTCTCCTTCCTCTACTGAATCGGAAACCAGGCTTTCCAGACCCTTCCACTGAGAACCAGCAAGAGTCCATGCCTGTCCCCTGTTCACGAGGTAGTAGACATGGAACAGAAGCAAATCCTTCCTCTCCACAGTAACACAAAGTGCAGAGGACGGGCCATGAGCTAGCAGACAGGAGGAAGTGGGTCTGAAGACCTGAGCTTCCACCAAAGGACGAACAATTCAGAATAACCTGGGAAGCCCAGACCGTGTTGCCTGAACTTCCCCAACTGCCCCCACCCCTGTTAAATCAGAGCCAACAGCCACCTGAACTGACCGAGAAGCCACCTCTGGGGAGGGAGCTGAGAGGCTGTGACAGTTACAGTAGCCCCCAGCCTCACCCACCCAGAGGCTGTCACTGCATGCTCTGTCACAGACAACCCACCCAACAGTTTTCTGGCTGAGACCCCTTCTCCCCACTCCTCCCTAATATCTAGAAAAGTCCAGTCCAAATCCCTCTGAACACTATGGAAGGACACCTTCCAGGTGCCTGAAGACACAACACAGGGCTTAGGCTTGCCTGTCATCCTCCCTGGGCCACCAGCACAACACCATCCCACCACGCCATACAAACACATGGTGACGTGACCTGTCCCCCTCTAGAAAGAATCAATACATCCACTCCGTCCTTTCCCCTACACGGTGTATTCCCCCAGGCATCTTGGTCTGCCTCTAAGGAGCCATCCTCTCTAACCACAGACTCAGGGTGCCATGGCCCTCCCTAGGTATGATGTCTTTGGGGACATCCAGGGCTCCCTCCCTCCCTCAACATCAGCCCTATCGACTGTCCCCAGGGCAGTGTCAAATTTGAATTCCCAAGGACTTGAAACATGGCAGAGACTTGGATAATGCCCCTGTCCCTACAGACTCACCTCCATTTGAAGCCATCCCCTCAGGCTGGGTGCTGATCACCGCTGTCTGACAGTTTCCACAATGAGAAAAGTCAAGGGCAGGACCCAGAGAGTGAACTGCCTCAACAGATTCTCCTGAGTTCAGGTAGATCAGGGAAAATTTGAAAGTAAATAGGTTTAGAACATAGGACCCCAGACATTCTGCAGAGGGGGAGGGGCAGTGCAGCAGGTACTGGTAGGGGTGGGGGACATTCTGTAAAGAGCTCCGGCCAATAGGCAAGAACTGAGGTTCCCTTCCAGCTGGACGGCAGCAGCGCCGACTGTGTGCGCCTCTTTAGGCAACTTTTCAATTGTCCTTCTGACTCACAGCACAAAGCTTCAACCTGATGTCCCCTTTACTTCCATTCTTTGTCAACAGACCTACTTTTGTGCCCCTCAACCCATGCTCCTTCCCACTTGGGCTCTTTCCCGCTCTTGATGAATTTCAACAGGGGCTGCACTTCCTAAACACAATTTAGGACACTTCCTAAGAACCCCTGTGTTTGTCAGACGATCCACGTCTGGATCCTGTGCCTGGTTCAGAGGATCCAGGCTATGAGGTGGCTGTGTGCTCATCACCGTTGTGGAAGCCGTCCTTGAGTCCCCGGGTCCTGTATGGTGCTGGAATCTGTCCACACCAGCAGGCCAGCCTTACTTCCCATCTCCTTTGCTGGAAAGCCTCAGTCGGGGAAAGAGTGGCTATGTGGCCAGAGAGCCTTTCATTTTGTTTCCCAGCATATTGTGCTGGTATTAAATGTTTATTTTTTATCTTTTAAATGGTTTTAATTTAACCAGGCAATACTTTTTTTTTTTTTTTTTTTTTTTTTTTTTTTTTTTTTTTTTTGAGACGGAGTTTCGCTCTTGTTACCCAGGCTGGAGTGCAATGGCGCGATCTCGGCTCACCGCAACCTCCGCCTCCTGGGTTCAGGCAATTCTCCTGCCTCAGCCTCCTGAGTAGCTGGGATTACAGGCACGCGCCACCATGCCCAGCTAATGTTTTGTATTTTTAGTAGAGATGGAGTTACACCATGTTGACCAGGATGGTCTCGATCTCTTGACCTCGTGATCCACCCGCCTCGGCCTCCCAAAGTGCTGGGATTACAGGCTTGAGCCACCGCGCCCGGCCAACCAGGAAATACTTTTGCATGGTTCCAAATTCAAATTGTGCACAGTGGACTAGGCGGTGACCGGTCTTCCTCCCACCTCTTTCCCTGTCCACAGCATTTTCTTTCCTGGAGCAAACGGGCGTTGGGAAAGATGCGAATGCTGCTCTGAGAGATGAGAATCTTGGCCAGTGATTTTAGAAGAAAATGCAAACAAACAAACACAAGGTTTTCAATTGAAGGTACAGCCCTTCTTCCAGATGAAGACATTGATTGAATGGGCTGGATCCCCACGCAGTGGTCAGCGGCGGCCTTTGGCAACTGACAGAACAACATCTGGGGACTCAGGAGCTGGGTTTTGTTTGAAGAAACTTCCCTACAGGAGTCATGAGCAGAGGAAAACGAGTGTGGGAGAAAGGAGGGGACTCTCAGGGAGGAGTACAAACGGAGAGAAAAAAGCATGTCATTGCTGAGGAAGAAAATGGAACACTGCTTCTGTTTCTTCCCTCTACCTCCTTCCCTTTCTCCTGCGGATGGACAGCGCCAGCCCACTGACGGTGGGAGCCCAGTTTACTCTCGTTCTCCCGATGCATAGGGTTTTGTCTTCACTTCTGTTGAACATCACCTTTTCATATTTTTATTATTATATATTTGGTTTCCCACAGCATCTCAAACATGCTTCTGTCACTGAGAAATGAAGGCTGCCTATTCGCAAAAAAACATGGGAGGAGGTTGGGGAAAGGAAGACGCTTTCGGACGGATGAGTGCACACTGGGATCATTTCCTGAAACGCTCCCTGTTGGCACTTACGAAGCATCTGCCCCTTCGGAAGACAACTGGACTCAGGCGGGCAGAGTTGCAGGAAAACATAACCGGGGCCACACAGCAGGGAGGGCGGCGGATCGCAGGTCTCGAGCCCAGGGTTCCCCGCTCCTTGCTCAGGTGTGTGAGAAACTCATTTCCTAACTCCTGTCCACTATTCCTCATGGGTTCCCGGTTTGGTCCCAACCCTAAACCTGAATGGTTCTTGAGCATTTCTATGAAATGCCTCCGCAGTGGCCACTGGGAGGGGAGTGACCTCCACGCAGTGCCTGCCTGTCTGGGTGCCCCAGGCCTTTTGTCCTCTGAGACAGAGCCGCCTTCTTCCATGCAGCCCTCTTCCGCCATGCAGCCCACCTCGATCTTAGCTGAGAAGACTGATGGAGAGCAATTCAAGCAAAACCAAAATAAAACAAAAACAACATAAACACTTTGGAGACCTTTCTGAGGACTTGCTCTTTTATCATGGGGTAAACTTGAATGATTTTCAATCAGTTGCTTCATCTCAGAGGGATGTTGATGGAAAATCTCCTCAGGCGCTGAAGAAGGGCAGAATTTTTGGTTGCTTCCTCCCCTTGTCAAGCCAGTCAGCCGACGCTTTCTCAAGATTCTCATGCACAGCTTTGATATCGGATATGAATGAGTCTTTTTTCTGAGCCACTGACAGAAAAAGTGTACTGTGGAACAGCCTCTTGTCTGAATTCTGCAATCCTCTCTGTGTGTGTTTGAAGTCCTAGATCCCAGGAGGACAGACAATCAAATTAGCCAAAGGTAATTTGTGAAGACTGGCCACGGGAGGTGGTGGCTAAAAGTCCTCTGGCCCCTGCTCTCTGAGCATGACCTCAGGAAGTCCTGGGCCGCACTGACTGCTGAGAAAGAACGCCTCAGAGCATGGATCTCATTTCAGAAGACAGATGCTCTTCCACACAATCACGGAAGGTAGGTAGAGGAATGGCGGGTCCATGCCGTGTCCTACAGAGCTCTCAGTTTCTGCCCTTGAGGCTCTGGGCCAACATAGATGTGAAGACGCTTTACTGTTATCAGGAGGAGCCATGAATGGTAGGAACCTGCAAATGAGCAGAAAGGATCTGACGATTAAACTTTCTTCTATTCCAAATTCAAGTCAGTGAGTTACTTCTCTACTAGTCTTTTATTGCCAACTCTAATTCTGCACTAGGTTGCAGAGTGGGGTTCGGGGGAGCGTGGAATTATTCCCTTACTATCTGCTGCTTTGTCTACTGAAATTGATCAAAGCTATAACGAAAACATTTCTAGAAATCATTTGAGTAGGAAAAACTGTGGGCATGGAGTCCGAAGAAAGTATCTTTTGGAGCGCTTTTTCAGGTCTAAAACTCTTTGCCAGAAATGTTCTTTAATGGATCCTCCAGACTGGGTAGGAAAACAGGGCATAGTATTTTTTTAAAAAAGCATGAGCGGGAATGAAACAAATGCAGCCCAAAGGGGGAATGCAAGACTTTCGCAGTCTGAGGAAACTGATTGAGGGTAAACCCTCCAAAGGCAAACCTTTCAGCGAGGCTGCTAGCCACGTGCGTGGACTGCCGGTTTGTATTACTGAAAATCAGGAGCGGCGGTTTGGGACGCGCTGGTTTCTCAGAGGGACGGTCATGGAGGTTCCCATGAGGAGGCGTCGCCTGGCCCCGTCTCTCCATTTGCGCAGCTCCTGCGGGGCCCTCCCAGGGCGGCCTCCGGGTCCCCGCGTGCAGGCGCAGCGGCCTCGAGGCGGGCGGGGCTCCCGCGCCCTCAGTGGCTCCCGGTGTCCGTTGCAGGTGGTTGGGGCGGAGAGACGCGCAGCGCGCGTGGAAATGGCCATTCGCCAACGGCCTTGGCTCTCATGGCGTCCTCCTGGTGTTACCTAAAAATAAAACTACGTGTGATTAGAAGGCAGTCGCCTCCTGGTCGTGCTCCCGCTGGTCGTCGGCGTCCGCAGCGGGCCTATGGCTGCGCGTAAGGCGGGAGCGTGCCCAGCGGGGACCCCGCGGGACCCCCAGACCGCGCTTCTTTCCCTGGCCGGCCTGGCCCCGAAGTGAGGGAGGAGCTTTAACGGTGCAGTGGGAACCCCGAAGTGTGTCTCCTCCGTGCCTCTCACATTTTGAACAACACAAGAGCTTGAGGAAAACCCCAGCCGTTGAAACCGTGATGCGGTTCAGCAAAGAAGTAGCTCCTGTCCGGGTAAAATCAGTGACGTTCTCACGGACGTCCTCACTGAGTGAGTTGTGAAGCTTGTTGACTTAATCAGAGTGATCACCCAGCATGCAGGTTCCAGTACCTCATTTGTCAATGATGTGAGCGGCTGCAAAGTCCAAGACCAGGCCTGTAGTCGTCGTCTGTTCACTTGGTAGCACAAGTTGGTTGTGGATGCAAGAGTGTGGCCAAAGTCGAGAAAAGTTCTATGAGAATCACTTGCTTATGTGGAATTTATAATAGAAAGTAGGGTATATTATTTGTACGTTGTAGGCTACACATGTATTACATCTAAAATTTACTGCACACGTGTGTGTGTCTTCTTGGGCAGTTGGGTCAGTGTGTGTACTTGAGAATGTAAGAAAGGTTTGTTTTGGACTTTGATGGGGTATGAGATGGTCCATACGTGGGATGGTGTGTGTTTGTGAAAAATGTGTTTATATGACTTCTTAGTTTGCAATTTGATATGTATTTAACTGGTGAGAATCGAATATATATTCACATGTGTGGGTTGGTGGTGTCTGTGTGGAGACTGCAGATTAAAGAAGGTCATAACTGGGCTGGGTGCAGTGGCTTACGCCTGTCATCCCAGCATTTTGGGAGGCTGAGGCAGGCAGATCACCTGAGGTCAGGAGTTCAAGACCAGACTGGCCAACACGATAAAACCCTGTCTCTACTAAAAATACAAAAATTAGCTAGATGTGGGGGTGCATACCTGTAGTTTGAGCTACCTGGGAGGCTGAGGCAGGAGAATCACTTGAACCGGAGAGGCGGAGGTTGCAGTGAGCCAAGATCCAGCCACTGCACTCCAGCCTGAGCGACAGAGCGAGACTCCATCTCAAAAAAATAAAATAAATAAATAATTATTGAATGTAGGAATCAAAGAATGGGGTTTCAGGTTGCGTGCCCTTAGTTCAGTTCCTGAGAGTTTATAAGCAATAATGTTTTGTTTTTTAAAAGAAGTGAAAAAAGGGAGCATAGTTGTATTGAAGGAGAAGTTAAACAATGACTCGGGCCCCCAGACAGTCTCACCTGACCCCTTATGCTGCTGTGGGACTGAAGTGTCTCATTAGAACTGTCCTTGTCAGCCGCTTTACACCTGTCTCTATTAGCTACTGGATATGAAGCTTCCCCAGAAAGAGGCAAGAACTCAGCACGGATGCTCTCCATAGCTGAGGCCACCCTGGGAGGGCCTGAGAGCCAAGTCTATCTTCCAGCAGCACTCCCAGCAAATGGGGAAACAAGTCCTTCATCAAGGAGGGATCTAGGTGGCTGACACCCGCATCCACCACAGTCTGCTCCTTTTCAGCTTGAATCCATTTCTTCATTTGTAGTCTGAGGGTGGAAGACAAGTGCATGTGTCTTTGTGTTCAGGATTGTAGGAGGTGCAGGTATGTTTGGGTAGTGTGTCTTTATGTATACAAAGTTGGAGTTTGTGTGTATGAATTTAGGGAGTGTGAGGGGCTGTGTATGTATTGGGGTCATGTATACAAAGTTGGAGTTTGTGTGTATGAATTTAGGGAGTGTGAGGGGCTGTGTATGTATTGGGGGGAAGCCACCACGTATGTTTATGATTGAGTTGGAGTTTTGTGTATAATGTGAGGATTCTTTTGGATTATATGTGTTCTAGACTGTGTGTAGTTTATGTGGATAGTCAGAGTATGTGTAGGGAGTGTGTACATGTATTTGAAGGAGGGTGAGGTTATGTGAAGTATGTGTTGAATTCTGGTGGCATGAGGCATGTGTGAACAGCTGGCCTGAGAAGGCTAGAGTGTCTAACATATGCATTTGGGGATTGGGAGCTGGTGTCTGTGCATGTATTTGGGTCATGGAAGGTTGTAGATGTGTATTACTAACTGTAGATGATTGAGGATGCATATTTGGGGAGTTTTGAGAGGATGTGTGTGTGTGCATGTACCTGGGTGCATGCACACATGTGTGTGTGTGCAGTGTGTGTTTTGGTGGGTGGGGCATGCATCCATCAGAATATCCCACATTATCTGATGTAACAGATAATTCTGCATCTCAGTGACTTCCAACAACGTAGGCTTCTCACACGTTACGTGTCCTCCATTGGTTGGCTTTGATCAGTAACTGCTCCTCTGCCTTGGATCCAGATGGATAGAGCAATCTCATTTGGGACATGTCTAGAAGGACTTTTTCTGCTCAGAGTCATACATGGCATTTCTGCTCACATTTCATTTTCCACAACAAGTCATGTGGCCACACTCGAGTTAAACAGACTGGGGATGTGTAATCTCTCAGACAGAGACACCCCAGAGAAGGAGCATGAATACTCTTCATAGTGATACATCTGCCCCATTGTGTATACATTCAGAACGTGTTCCATTGCTGGGTTTATATTTCATTAGGGGGGATGGGGAGTTGATGAGGGAGTGTGTTTAGGTGTGTGAAGGCTGCTGTATGACAAGGGATGCATTGGCAGGTGTGGAATGTTTTTATACTGACATGTTTTGGGGATTTGTGTCTGTTTTGGGTATTTGTATTCTGTGTCCCATATATGTTTTATATATTTAAGATATATATTTATGTAGGTAGGTTGAATAAGTATTCAGTGATGTTGGAAATGTGTTTTTCAGGGAATATGGGTGAGTTTTTAGTATATTACAGAAGCATAGCGAGTTTTGGGTTTATCCTGAGGGTACTAGATAATTGTGTGTTCATATTTGAATGGTGTGTGTGTGTGTGTGTGTGTGTGTGTGTGTGTATGTGTATGTATTTTTGTGGTGGGGGTGGTTCTGTGTGTGTGTGTTTTTTTTTTTTTTTTTTTTTGAGACGGAGTTTCACTTTTGTTACCCAGGCTGGAGTGCAATGGCGCGATCTCGGCTCACCGCAACCTCCGCCTCCTGGGTTCAGGCAATTCTCCTGCCTCAGCCTCCTGAGTAGCTGGGATTACAGACACGCGCCACCATGCCCAGCTACTTTTTTGTATTTTTTAGTAGAGACAGGGTTTCACCATGTTGACCAGGATGGTCTCGGTCTCTTGACCTAGTGATCCACCTGCCTCGGCCTCCCAAAGTGCTGGGACGGGTTCTGTGTGTTTTGACGGTACTGTGAGATATTGTGAATATGTGTGCATACATTTGAAAAGACAGGTAATGTTACATGTTTTACTGTTTTGTGTGTATTCAGAGTAGAGGAGTTTTATGTATGCTCATGGTGTCTAGATGAGAATTTAGGTGTACATTTTTGGTATGAGAAATTTGGAGGCAGAGGGATGGCTGGGAGTATATGGATGTTACAAGCTATATGTATGTAATCTGAGAATATGGACGAAATATAGTTTTCAAGATGGAGGCTTGTGTATGTTTGTATTAGGATCTGTGAGTATATTGTGGATGTATTATTCAGGCATCTGGATGTTTGAGTTTGTGTAATCTGAACAGTGCGAATTTATTCAGGAAATGTGATAGTTGTGTGTCCATTCTAGAGCTGTGAGTGTGTGGTCTGTGCTTCTACCAGGGGAGTACAGGATAACTTCCTTTTATTTCCTATTTTTATAGCATTTTATGTAACTCATAAAACTGTCTTTGCATAAAAATTCATACAGAGTTGCTAGAGAGCATACGATTTCCAAAAATGTCCTGGGTTTTTTGTTACATTAAGTTTTTCTAAGGATGCACTCGAGTCAGTGGTAAAACGCAGACATTATGCAATACTTCCTGATCTTTAACAAACCATTCTCATTATTTTGTCTCCGCACAGTTTTAACTCTGATACCCACTTTGTGCAGGGTTTGCTAGAACTAGGATGTCAGAGAACCATTAAGGCAGGATCTACAAGAGGTAAATATTTCCAGACAGCAGTAATAGCCCCTTGGCCCCCACCCCAACTTCATATATCCATACAGTCTGTCTACAAAGCCTGGCAGGGTGCCAGCTCACGACTTCCATTTGGGAGTCTCAAGATCTCTCGATTGGGCAAGAAGCAAACATCTGGGGGGAATTTTGGAAACTGAGGCCATCTCTACCAGAACCCATGTGGCTGTGCTGTAGTGTGGTCAGGCTAGTGACTCTTACCAGTTAAACACCCAGCCCACTCACCACTAAGTAGAGCCCACTGGTTGGTTGATGATTGCTGCTGATGTGGTCCCCTCTCCCCAACAAAACTTGCACATGGTCGCAAAGGACTTCACACTATCTCTTCCCCTCTACTGCCATCCAAGGAGCATCTTGACTCTTCCAGAATCAGACGTAAAAGACAAGGTTGGTAAAATCAGTATCCATCCTACCTGAAGCTATGATTAACCATTGTGCACAAACATGGCACTTTTATTTATTTTTTATTATTTTCTTGTATTTTATTTTTTTTGAGACAGAGTTTCGCTTTTGTTGCCCAGGCTGGAGTGCAGTGGCGTGATGTCGGCTCCCTGCAACCTCTGCTTCTCGGGTTCAAGCAATTCTCCTGTGTGGGTCTCCTGAGTAGCTGGGATTACAGGCGCCCGCCACCACACCTGGCTAATTTTTGTATTTTTTAGTAGAGACAGGTTTTCATCATGTTGGCCAGGCTGGTCCTGAACTCCTGACCTCAGGTAGTCTACCTGCCTCAGCCTCCCAAAGTGCTGGGATTCCAGGCCTCAGCCACCACGCCTGGCCTGAACATGGCACTTTTAAAAAGCTTTTTATTCAGCAGGGAGCAGTGGCTCATGCCTGATATCTCAGCACTTTGGGAGACCAAGGCAGGTGGATCACTAGATCAGGGGTTCAAGACCACCCTTACCAATATGTTGAAACTCATCTCTACTAAAAGTACAAAAATTAGAGAGGCTGAGGCAGGAGAATCACTTGAACCCAGGAGGTGGAGGTTGCACCACTGCACTCCAGCCTGGGTGATAGAACAAGACTGTCAAAAAAAAAAAAAAAAGATTTTTTTTTTCCTTTTCTTTTTTTTTTTTTTCCTCATCGCTAAGTGTCGTATGAGTTCGATTTGGTGAGGGCCAAGATTTTTTTTTTTTCTAAGTAAAATGGACACCAAAGAGCCCAATGATTTTTTTAAGGGTTTCTTTTTAATTTTTTTTTTTTAAGGATATAAATGGAAGCTGCAAAATATGGGAAGAGGAGCAAGAGAGCTGCAGAGTTTGCATTTATGTTGTGAGGGGCTGGGGAGAACACAGCCAGGGAGAGAGGACCCCAGCCCACGAGTCCCTGCTCCCGCATCTGCTCTCCCCGCACTCAGGCTGCCCTGCCAGGGAACACAGGACAGAAGTCATAAGAAACCAAACTTAAAGCTTCTTTCTTGTGGCTGGTTGGGTGTTTACGAGTGCAAATGTAGTAAGCCACACCTGGCGGACATAAGGGGCCTGTCTGTGGAGGCCATAGGCATGCGTGCTCCTGAGCGTCACTCAGCCTCTGGTGACCCCGAGGCTCCGGGCAGGCCAAGCGCCTTCACCTCTCCACTTTCTTGAGATGCCGCATTTTTTCCTGTTGGCAGTGGCACCTCTCGTCGGTGCTGGGGATACATTCGTCGTACCACGCCTCCTCCATCTTCTCCACGGGGTAGACGGCTTCCTGGTAATTGCGGATGAGCCGCAGCTGCGTAGGGTCCAGCGGCTTCTTGCTGCAAGCCCCTGAATGGTCGCACTCAGCCGGAGGTTCCCGGCGGTGGAGGAGCCCTGCGGCAAAGTGGCCCACGGAGAGGCTCTGCGGCACGATCCTGCGCACCTCCTTGTCGGACAGCAGGTAGGGAGAGGGCACCGGGAAGTCGGGCGAGGCGACCACGAGCTCGTCCAAGGGGATCTTGTAAAAGTCCTTGCTGCTCCTTTCGGGGGCAGGGCAGACCCTCAAATTCCTCCCCGAACCTCTCGGGGTTGATTATTACATAGCTCCTCAGGTCTCTGCGCTCGGTACCAGCGCGTGGACCTTGCGCTGCTGCTGTCGGAGCGCCTCTGCTCGGTGTCTACTTCCTTCCTATTTATTTTTAATATTTTTTCTAGACTGCTCAGCAGAATAGGAGAATTTGATGTATCTGTGGGTTTCGGAAATTTTAGTTGTATATTTTTAGGGTTCTTGCATATATTTGGGGTGTATATGTGTAAGTAGCGTGGATGTAAGGGTATTTTTAAATAGGAATTGTTTTAGGATGCGTTGGAGGTGAAAGTACATGCATAGTTTATGATATGATAGAGTTTAGAGGCATTGATTAATGGAACTGTTATATCATGAAAAGATAATGAATTTTGTCAAATGTATTTTCTGCAGTAATTGATATTTTTCCTTTATTCTACCAATGTGATGTATTGCACTGATTGATTTTCAGTGCATTGAAACCATCTTTGTTGAATGGGATTGAACTATCAATACCACTGATGTTGAATTATCTTTGCTTTCCGGGAATATACCCCAGTTAGTTCTGGTGGATAATGTTTTAATGTGCTACTAAATTTGGTTTGCTAGCATTTTGTTGAGAATTTTCGAATCGATATTTGTAAGGGATATTGTTCTCTACTGCTCTTTTTCTTGCAGTGTCTTTGGTTTTGGTATCAGACAATGCTGGCCTTGTAGAGTGAGTGTGGAAGTGTTCTCTCCTCTTCAATTATTGGAACAGTTTGAGAAGGATTGATGTTAATTCTTCCTTTAATGTTGGTAGGATATACCAGTAAAGCCATCCAGTCCTGGGCTTTTCTTGGTTGGAAAGTTTTTGATTACTGATTCAATTACCTGACGAGTTACAGGCGTTAGATTTTCCATTTCTTCGTGATTCAACCTTGGTAGATTGTGTTTTTCTAGTATTTGTCTATTTCATGTAGATCATCTATTTGTTGGCATACAATTATTCATAGTTCTCTCTTATAATCTTTTTATGTCTGTGAAATCAGCAATATCCCCTCTTATTTTGAATTTTAGTTGTCTTCTCTCTTTTGTCTTGGGTAGTCTAGCTAAAGATTTGTTGGTTTTGCTGTTACTATTTTTTTTTTTTTTTTTTTGACAAAGTCTTGCTCTGTTGCCCAGGTTGGAGTGCAGTGGTGCAATCTCCACCTCCCGGGTTCAAGCAGTTCAG
The DNA here is from genome assembly GCF_048565385.1 of Saimiri boliviensis. Lineage (NCBI taxonomy): Eukaryota > Metazoa > Chordata > Mammalia > Primates > Cebidae > Saimiri > Saimiri boliviensis. The sequence goes on along the minus strand of NC_133450.1, from coordinate 237,343,902 downwards.
CCTCCTGAGTAGCTGAGACTACAGGTTCATCCCATGGTGCCTGGCTAATTTTGGTATTTTTAGTAGAGACAAGGTTTTACCATATTGGTCAGGCTGCTTGAGCTCCTGATCTCAGGTAGTCCACCTGCCTTGGCCTCTTAAAGTGCTGGGATTACAGGTGTGAGCCACTGCGTCCAGGCTTTGTTGTTTTTTACAAAGTACACATGGTTTTATTGATTTCCTTTTTAAAAAAAAAATTTCTATTTTATTTCTGTGCCCTAACTTTTATTGTTACTTTTCTCTGCTAGCTTTGGGTTTAGTTTGTTTTTTCAGTTTATTAAGATGTAAACTTTCATCATTAACTTGAGATTGTCTTTTCTAATGGAAGTGTTTACAGTTATATGTTTCTCCTAGAACTGCTTTTGCTGGCTCCCATAAATTTTGGTATATTATATTTTCATTTTCATTTCTCAAATATATTGTTCAATTTACCTTGCAATTTCTTCTTTGATCCATTGGTTATTTAACAATATGTTGGCTGGGCACAGTGGCTCACACCTGTAATCCCAGCACTTTGGGAGGCCAAGGTGGGCGGATCATGAGGTCAGGAGTTCGAGACCAGCCTGGCCAGCATGGTGAAACCCCATTTCTACTAAAAATACAAAAAAAAAAATATTAGCGGGGCATCATGGTGCATGCCTGTAGTCCTAACTACTCGGGAGGCTGAGGCAGGAGAATCGCTTGAACCTGGGAGGCTTAGGTTGCAATGAGCTGAGATCGCGCCACTGCACTCCAGCCTGGGCAACAGAGCAAACTCTGTCTCAAAAAAAAAAAAAAAAGTAAAATAAAAAACAATTTTTTTTTTTTTTTTTGAGACAGAGTTTTGCTCTTGTTACCCAGGCTGGAGTGCAATGGCGGGATCTCGGCTCACCGCAACCTCCGCTTCCTGGGTTCAGGCAATTCTCCTGCCTCAGCCTCCTGAGTAGCTGGGATTACAGGCACGTGCCACCATGCCCAGCTAATTTTTTGTATTTTTAGTAGAGGCGGGATTTCACCATGTTGACCAGGATGGTCTCGATCTCTTGACCTCGTGATCCGCCCGCCTCAGCCTCCCAAAGTGTTGGGATTACAGGCGTGAGCCACCACGCCCGGCAAAAAGCAATATGTTGTTTGAGGCCAGGTTCAGTGTCTCATGCCTTTAATCCCAGCACTTTGGGATACTGAGCGGGGCAGATCACCTGACATCAGGAGTTCGAGACCAGCCTGGCCAACGTGATAAAACCCTGTCTCTACTAAAAATACAGAAATTAGCCAGGCTGGTGGTGGGCACCTGTAATTCCAGCTACTTGGGAGGCTGAGACAGGAGAATCACTTGCTGAGACAGGAGAAGCACTTGAACCCTGGAGGCGGAGGTTGCAGTGAGCCGAGATCATGCCATTGCCCTCTAGTCTGGGCAGCAAGAGCAAAACTCCGTCTCAAAGAAAAAAAAAAGTTTGGTTTCCACATATATGTGGATTCTTCTGCTGTTTATTTCTAGTTTCATTACATTTTTATCAGAGAAGATATTTTGTATGATTTAAATCCTTTTAAACTATTAAGACCTATTTCATGGCCTACCATAGTCTGTCCTGGAAAGCGTTCCATGTGTACTTGAGAAAAATGTGTATATCTTCTTGGTGAATTGATGCTTTTATCATTACATAATGTTCATGTAGCTTGTACCAGTTTTTGACTTAAAGTCTATTTTGTCTGATATTGCTATAGTCACTCCGATCTCTTTTGATTACTATTTGCATAGGGCGCTGTTTTAGGAGGAAAAAAACCTCATCAAACTGTTTTTCTTCTGCTTTCAAACCACCGCAATAGTCATCAACACAGAAGATGTCTGTGACCAAACTGTATGGGATTGTCCCCACCAACAAGCAGTGGACACCAGCTGGGTATCCTCCAATTAAAATTCAGATACTATCTACCCGAACATAATGTCAGAGCCCACAGGTTGAAGGCTCAGTCCCCAAAACTGCCCACCCTCCTCCCCACCCCCAGGCAACCACTAGTCATAACTCTGGGCCTCCAGAACTTCTGATTGACAGGCTTCAAGTTGGGGTTCCCTCTTTGGGATGGATTAATTTGCTAGAGTGGCTTCCAGAGTTCACATAAGCACCTAACATTTACCAGTTTCTTCTAAAGCAGCTGTCCCCAATCTTTTGGCACCAGGGACTGGTTTCATGGAAGAAAAGTGAGGGGAGATTAGATTCTACCTTGCAGCAAGTGAGTGGAAGACAGGAGGAGGCAGAAAGATCCTGTTTCCTGAGACCCATGCCCAGGGCCTACCATACCCAACATTATAATCAGAGGTACCTTTGAAAACTTTTTTACTTTCAACCTAATTTTTATCTTTATCTTTTTTCTTAAACGGAGTCTCCCTTTATCACCCAGGCTAGAGTGCAGGGGTGCAATCTCGGTTCACTGCAACCTCTGCCTCCTAGGTTCAAGTAATTCTCCTGTCTCAACCTCCAGAGTAGCTGGGACTACAGGTGTGCACCACCGTGCCCAGATGATTTCTGTATTTTTAGTAGAGTTGGGGTTTCACTATGTTGGCCAGGCTGGTCTTAAAACTGCTGATCTTAAGTGATCTGCCTGCCTTGGCCTCCCAAAGTGCTGGGTTTACAGGCATGAGCCCCTGCACCTGGCCCTATTTGTGTCTTTTTTTTTTTTTTTTTTTGATGGAGCCTTGCTCTGTTGTCTAGGCTGGAGTGCAGTGGCATGATCTTGGCTCACTGCAGCCTCCACCTCCCAGGTTCAAGCATTTCTCCTTCCTCGGCCTCCCAAGTAGCTGGAATTATAGATACACGCCCCCATGCCAGGCTAATTTTTGTATTTTTAGTAAAGACAGGGTTTCACCATGTTGGCCAGGCTGGTCTTGAACTCCTGACCTCAAGTGATCTGCCTGCCTCGGCCTCCCAAAGTTATATAGGGATTATAGGTGTGAGCCACCGTGCCCTGCCTCCTATTTGTGTTCTTAGATCTAAAGTAAGTCTCTGTAGACATCCTCTAGTTGAATCGTATTTTTTAAAAAATCTGTTCTTCCAATTTGTGTCTTTAATTGGAGAGTTTAATACATTTATATGTGAAGTAATTACTGATAGGGAAGAACTCACGATTGCCATTTATTTTAAGTCCTAGTGGCTTTTTTGTCCTTTATTTTCTCCATTATTGCCTTACTTTTTTAATTGATTTTTTTTTTTGGGGGGGGGACAGAGTCTTTCTCTTGTTGCCCGGGTTGGAGTACAATGGCGTGATCTCGGCTCACTACAATATCCGCCTCCCGAGTTTAAGTGAATCTCCTGCCTCAGCCTCCTGAGTAGCTGAGATTACGGGTAGCTGCCACCACACCTGGCTAATTTTTTCTTTTTGCTCCTCAGATGCAGTAGGGCCTGTCTTCCGGTTCACTGATCCCTTCTTCTGCCTGTCTGAATCTGTTGATGAATTCTAGTGAATTTTTCAATTCAGATATTAGATTTTTCAGCTACAGAATTTGTTTGGTTCTTATATAAAATCTGTCTCTTTGTTGATATTTTCATTTTATTTGTATATCATTTCGGGGGTTCTTTGTGTTTTTCTTTTGCTCTTTAAGCATTTTGAAGACATTTTTAAGACTTTTTAAAATAGCCTTTGCTAGTACGTCTGATGCTTTTATCTTCAGGAGCAACTTTTAGAGGGCTATTTTATGCCTGTAGGTGGGCCATGTTTTCTTGTTTCTTAGTATGCCTTGTGATCTGTTGTTGAAAATTGGCAGTTGAAAAATCAGCCACCTCTGTCTTTATAGACTGGCTCTGTATAGGGGAACACCTTCACTTATCAGCTCATCATGAACACTTAAAGTCTTCTCGGGTCTTTTCTGGGTATATGTCTTCCCTGTGTGTGTGCTTTTCTCTCGTCTCCTTTATTTTGTTTTATTTTTTGAGATGGAGTTTCACTCTTATTGCCCAGGCTGGAGTGCCGTGACGTGATCTTGGCTCACGGCAACTTCTGCCTCCCAGGTTCAAATGATTTTCCTGCTTCAGCCTCCCGAGTAGCTGGGATTACAGGCCTCTGCCACCATGCCCAGCAAATTTTTTTGTATTTTTAGCAGAGAGGATATTTCACCATGTTGGCCAGGATGGTCTTGAACTCCTGATCTCAGGTGATCCACCCACCTTGGCCTCCCAAAGTGCTGGGATTACAGGCACGAGCCACTGTGCCTGGCCCAGTCCCCTTTATACCCAGTCGCTTTTCATGTCTTAATTTCTCTTGAGCGTCATCCCTGCCTCTTCCTAGTGTCTTAGCAGTTCTGTCGTATTTCCCAATCAGTCATCTCTTGCCCTAGGCATCTGCAGGTCTGTAGTCCCCCTGAAGCTTTCATAAGTTATATTTCACAGCTTTATCCAGTCTGAGGTGTGCTTTGTTTGGCCATCTGAGCTCAGTTGGGTGACACAGAGATTCATCAAACAATCCCTGGACAGATGAGAATGCTGCCAATTTGGCCTGCCTTCTCTCTGTGGTTCACAGGATAACTGGGGCTAGGTTGCTGCTTGCCCCAAAGCATACTGCACGATTCCAGGGAGGGGGTAGGGCAAGTGAAAGTTAAAATGCCATGACATTTTTTTTACTGTTTTGACTTTAACTTTTTCTCGATTGGGCTTTTGCTTGGTTGCTGTAATCTTTACTGATTTCAAGGGCTCCTATAAGGCTATTTTAGCCAGTATTTTGTTGTTTATTTTACACTTATATGGGGGATTTCCAGAAGCTTCCTAGTTTTTTGAGACGGAGATTCGCTCTTGTTACCCAGGCTGGAGTGCAATGGCGCGATCTCGGCTCACCGCAACCTCCGCCTCCTGGGTTCAGGCAATTCTCCTGCCTCAGCCTCCTGAGTAGCTGGGATTACAGGCACGCGCCACCACGCCCAGCTCATTTTTTGTATTTTTAGTAGAGACGGGGTTCCACCATGTTGACCAGGATGGCCTCGATCTCTTGACCTCGTGATCCACCCGCCTCGGCCTCCCAAAGTGCTGGGATTACGGGCGTGAGCCGCCGCGCCCAGGAGCTTCCTAGTTTTCTGTCTTGCTGATGTTATTCCTCTCACCCTCCTATTTAAGATCAGTGCGTTAGTCACCTTAATTTCATCTGAAATTGTAATTCCTTTATGCCATGTAACATATTGACAGATTCTGAGAATTAGGACACAGACTCTTTTTTTCAAACATGTGTAAATTTAATGCGGAATCTTGAATTGGATCCTGGCACAGAAAAAGAACATTAGGGAAAAGCTAACGAAATTCTAATAAGACAGTGAACTGTAATAGCACCAGTGTCGGTGCATCGGCTGCGACAAATGCGCATTGGTAATGTGAGATGTAAACGATGGCAGACATAGGTTGTAGGGTACGTGGGAACAATCCGTACTGTCTTTATAACTTTTCCGTAAACCTAAAACTTTTCTAAAAATAACTAAAAGAAAATAGTAACTACAACATATAAGAAAACCATGCAGTACTTTTGAACTGAGATAGAGTATTCAAAGAAGGACAAGCTTAAAAGAGGGATCTCTCCCCAAGTCTGACGTTCAGGCTTCATTGGAGAAGGTATAGTTGCAACCCACTGGGAGGCAGAGACATCTGTTAATTCTCCCAGGCAGGTTGGCCCTCAGTTGCTAGTTGGGCAGGCAGGAACCAACTCTGGGGTACAGGCAACCAGCATGCAGGTTTTCAGAGGGAAGAGGGTGCCAATGGCAACCCTCTGCAGTGCAGGTGGGGTGCGGGTGAGCAAAGGAAGTGGGTGCATTCGTTGGGACTGGAGGACAAGAGAGTGCCGTGTTTATGTCCAGAGGGCAAGAGACAGGCCAGGCTCTGAGGTCACTGAGTGACTCTCCTCTGGTACATGGCTGGCCAGAGCACCCACTTCATACCGCTTCTTAACTTTATGGCCCCAGAAGCAGCAGGACAGCCCCTTTCTTCTCGTAGTGTTCTCCAAGCACCCTCTGCTGAGAAAACTGTAAGCCAAAAGGATCTGAGCAAAGTCTCAATTAGTTTAGGAGTTTATTTTGCCAAAGCTGAGGACATACCTGTGACACAACCTTAGGAGGCCCTGATGATGTGTGCCCAGGGCAGTCAGCCTGCAACTTAGTTTATGAACTGTATCTTTTAGGGAGACATAAGACATCAATCACTATATGCAGGATATACACTGGTCAGTCTGGGGAGGCAGGACAACTGGAAGCAGAGGCGTCCAGGTCATAGCAGATTCAAAGGTTTTCTGATTGGCAATTGGTTATTATCTAAAGAACTGGACTCAAGGGAAAGGAATGTGTGGGTTATAGTAAGGGATTGTGGAAAAATCAAGGTTGTATCATGCAGATGAAGCCTCCAGGTAGCAGGCTTCAGAGAGAATAGATGGTAAATGCTTCTTATGGGATGTAAGCAGTCTGCTCTCTCAGTCTTAAGGTCTGCATTGATGTTAATGGTGATGGATCCCTGGGCCCCGTCCCCCACCCGCACTCCTCCCATCATGGCCTGAACTAGTTTTTCAGGTTAATTTTGGGATACCTTGGCCTAGAGGAGTTCATTCATTCAGATGGTTGGGGGTCTTAGAAATTTAGTTTTGATTTACAAAACCGAACACTGTTAGGGAGAGATGCTGAAAGGAATTCTGTCAGTTATTGCAGAACATGTATTACAGGATGAATCTGCAGCTGAGAGGCAAGAAATTGGTGACGGCCACAGTTCCTCACCATCTTCCATAGCTGACACTGTGAGAACCACCAGAGAGCTTTCCACAGTTTCATCAGTGCATTATCTGGTTGACTTGGTGAAGGGTCTATCCTTTGGGCCCCCTCAGGGTGTGATTCAAAGGTGGCTGAACATATTGCTTATAAGAAATACCACCCAACATTTCCATTCTTCAGAATCTTCAGACCCTTTCCTCTACGGTTTGTCAGGAACAGTAGTTCTCCATTGAGTCCAGTTTTTAATTAACCAATCTGCCACAGTATTAATGCCTCTCTTAACTGCTTGAGTCAACTCATTAAGTATCAGATCCTGAGAGTACTTTGATATTGATAAACTTAGCACAATCTATGTTTTATCCTCTCTTTTCTAACTCCCTTAGAATGAGACAGGAATTTACCTTGAAGTTAATGAAACGGAAGCATCAAGGCCCCTTATTTACATGTTCCCTTCCAATCCCCTGGAAAACACAGAAATTACTCACATAGTTAATGTTTTGCATATGAAAAGTAAAATATTATAACCGCAGTCAGTTAAGATAGCTGTCTCATTCCCCTCTGGCTTCCTCTTATATTGGGTAGTTTGGTATAGCATCAGACATGTTTGAAATTTACTCAAAGCATGTTCTAGTTGAAGATACATTTAGTTTGAGTTTAGAGAGTAGTATGTATATGCTTTCCAGTCACTGCCGTGTATAGGTAAGTTGTTGCTAGCTGTCCCTGAGAAGAAATGTTCTCTAGGAACACTCCTGGAGAAGAGTGTTGATCCATTGCTATTGCAGTAAGATTGTGACATCACTCTGCTCTGTAGTTTCAGGCACTGGAGGTATGTTGGTTTAGAGGGGACAAAAATGGTGTGAAATCTAAGGAGCCAAGAGTTTATAGAAAATTCTCCCAAGCAGAATTATCAGATGTGTAAATCTGCAAGCTGCATATTTGATTCTCATCTTGGCCCATTCAAATGGAAATCTCTTCCTATCAGGAATATACTTATGAATATACTTCTCTTTCTTTCTCTGTCTCTCTCTCACCCACACACCCCTCAAAATGTCTATGATTGTAAGGTAAATACTTGTGGGAATACTACAGTGAGTCCATTTGCATGTGAAGTCACATGTTTTATAAACCCCACATTATGGACTCTATCTTAGGGTATCTGAGATTTGTCATCATAGTGAAGTTTAGTGGTTTCATATTAAAAGAACAGAACGTGTACCATTTATTTATTTATTTTTGACAGATAAACAGTTTTTATATTCCTCCTCCTCCTCCTCCTCCTCCCCTCCTCCTCCTCCCCTCCTCCCCTCCTCCTCCTCCTCCTCCTCCCCTCCTCTTCCTCCTCCTCCCCTCCTCCTCCTCCCCTCCTCCCCTCCTCCCCTCCTCCTCCTCCTCCTCCTCCCCTCCTCCTCCTCCTCCCCTCCCCTCCTCCTCCTCCTCCCCCCTCCTCCTCCTCCTCCCCTCCCCTCCTCCCCTCCTCCTCCTCCTCCTCCTCCCCTCCTCTTCCTCCTCCTCCCCTCCTCCTCCTCCCCTCCTCCCCTCCTCCTCCTCCCCTCCTCCTCCTCCTCCTTCTCCTCCTCCTCCACCTCCCCTCCTCCTCCTTCTCCTCCTCCTCCTCCCCTTCTCCTCCCCTCCTCCTCCTCCTCCCCTTCTCCTCCCCTCCTCCTCCTCCCCACCTCCTCCTCCCCTCCTCCCCACCTCCTCCTCCCCTCCTCCTCCTTCTTCTCCTCCTCCTCCCCTCCTCCTCCTCCTCCTCTCCTCCTCCTCCTCCTATCCTCCTCCCCTCCTCCTCCTCCCCTCCTCCTCCTCCCCTCCTCCTCCTCCTCTCCTCCTCCTCCTCCCCTCCCCTCCTCCCCTCCTCCCCTCCTCTTCCTCCCCTCCTCCTCCTTCTTCTCCTCCTCCTCCTCCCCTCCTCCTCCTCCTCCTATCCTCCTCCCCTCCTCCTCCTCCCCTCCTCCTCCTCCCCCCTCCTCCTCCTCCTCCCCTCCCCTCCTCCCCTCCTCCCCTCCTCCTCCTCCCCTCCTCCTCCTCCTTCTCCTCCTCCTCCTCCCCTCCTCCTCCTCCCCTCCTCCTCCTCCTCCCCTCCCCTCCTCCTCCTCCTCCCCTCCTCCTCCTCCCCTCCTCCTCCTCCTCCCCTCCTCCTCCCCTCCTCCTCCCCTCCTCCTCCCCTCCTCCTCCTCCCCTCCTCCTCCTCCTCCCCTCCTTCTCCCCTCCTCCTCCCCTCCTCCTCCCCTCCTCCTCCTCCCCTCCTCCTCCTCCCCTCCTCCTCCTCCTCCTCCTCCTCCTCCCCTCCTCCTCCTCCTCCTCCCCTCCTCCCCTCCTCCTCCTCCCCTCCTCCTCCCCTCCTTCTCCTCCTCCTCTCCTCCCCTCCTCCTCCTCCCCTCCTCCTCCTCCCCTCCCCTCCTCCCCTCCTCCTCCTCCTCCCCTCCTCTTCCTCCTCCTCCCCTCCTCCTCCTCCCCTCCTCCCCTCCTCCTCCTCCCCTCCCCTCCTCCCCTCCTCCTCCTCCTCCCCTCCTTCTCCTCCTCCTCCTCCTCCTCCTCCTCCTCCCCTCCTCCTCCTCCTCCTCCTCCCCTCCTCCCCTCCTCCTCCTCCCCTCCTCCTCCCCTCCTCCTCCTCCCCTCCTCTTCCTCCTCCTCCCCTCCTCCTCCTCCCCTCCTCCCCTCCTCCTCCTCCTCCTCCCCTCCTTCTCCTCCTCCTCCTCCTCCCCTCCTCCCCTCCTCCTCCTCCCCTCCCCTCCTCCCCTCCTCCTCCTCCTCCCCTCCTCCTCCTCCTCCTCCTCCTCCTCCTCCTCCTCCTCCTCCTCGTCCTCTTTGTCTTCTTCATCTTCCTCTTCCACTTTTTTCCGGGCAACTTTAGCGGGACCCTTTGCACCATCAAACTTTCCTTTGGACTGAGTCGTCAGCAGCACCCTCCTCACGCTTCTCCTTCAGCTGTGCCGCCTTAGTGACGGAAGGCTGCTCTTCGCTGTCATTGAGGCCATTCCACATCTCACCCACCTTTTTTGCCACGTCTCCAATAGAGATGCCAGGGTTTCTGGATTTGATCTTGGGGCGGAATTCTGAGCAGAACAGGAAGAAGCCAGACGGTGGCCTTTTGGGGGCATCAGGATCCTTCTCCTTCTTGCCTCCCTTAGCTGGTCCATAATCCTTCATTTCCCGATCATAGCGCACTTTATCCGCCTTTGCCATTTCATCTAATTTAGATTTCTCTTTCCCGGACATCGTCTTCCACCTCTCAGAGCATTTCTTGGAAAATTCTGCAAAATTAACAGGGCCCTCTGGGTTTTTTTTTCTTGTGTACTTCTCTGCACGTCTGCACAAAGAAGGCATAAGCAGACATCTTGCCCTTTGGTTTCTTGGGGTCACCTTTAGCCATCCTGACTGTATTGTTCTCTAGTCTCGCAAGTGTACCATTTATATGAAATTCTCTGATATAGCTCACAAATGAAATAAATTTGATAGAATTTTTTTTTGAGATGGAGTTTCACTCTTGTTACCCAGGCTGGAGTGCAATGGCGCAATCTCGGCTCACCGCAACCTCCGCCTCCTGGGTTCAGGCGATTCTCCTGCCTCAGCCTCCTGAGTAGCTGGGACTACAGGCATGTGCCACCATGCCCAGCTAATTTTTGTATTTTTAGTAGAGACAGGGTTTTACCATGTTACCAGGATGGTCTCGATCTCTGGACCTCGTGATCCACCCGCCTTGGCCTCCCTAAGTGCTGGGATTATAGATGTGAGCCACCGCGCCCGGCCAATAGAATTTTTTAAAATTTGACAACAATCCTAAAATTGTATGTAACTTTACCAATACTGAGTTGTGGAACTAATGAAATTTTCTGTGCCACTCATAACGACAACTACAGATGAATTTCTGTTAAGCATCATATCTGGAAAGAATCTCTGTTTTCTCTAGAGAAAAGCAAATTGCAAGTTTACTTTCAAATGAGAACTAATCAAAGAGTAAGGAGCTATTGATATACAGAAAAATACATTAAATAGTGCCTCAGGCTATTAACACAAATATGGTGTTTCTTTAGACTTTGTAATGTTCTTGTGATATTTTTAAGCCTTCTTAAGTATGTAACTCATTGTGATTTATGTTCTCAATGTAGATAAATGTTCACTTGGAGAGATAAATCTGTTTTTTTTTTTTTTTTTTTAGACAGAGTCTTGCTCTGTTGCCCACGCTGGAGTGCAGAGGCGTGGTCTTGGCTCACTGCAACCTCTGCCTCCTGGGTTCAAGCTATTCTTCTGCCTCAGTCTCCCGAGTAGCTGGGACTACAGGTGCACACCACCACACTCAGCTAATTTTTGTATTTTTAGTAGAGATAGGGATTCACCATATTGGCCAGGCTGCTCTCGAACTCCTGACCTCATGATCCCCCTCCCCGCCTTGGCCTCCCAAAGTGCTGGGATGATAGGCATGAGCCACTTCACCCAGCCGTACATTTGTATTATTAAAAAGAGATTCCCCCAAGACTCTAAGCATCAGAGACCAACTTTGGACATCATTGACTGGCCTAAGTTCCCTGGCCTAAGTCACTTTACCTACGGCCTTCCTCTAAGGAAGAGATGGGGTTTTCTGTAGGAAGAGCCCTGCAATACCTATTAGGGTTGTGAGAACAAGGACTCCATCACTTCTGGTAAGAAGAGCAACAATAACTCTTGGCCTGCAGTAGCCTGTATTTACTAAAGCTTTTGCTGTTTAAATGAATTAGCTATCCGTGTGTAAAAAACTATGCCAAACACGTAATGGCCTGAAGCACCAACCATTTTTTTAGCTCCTGAGTGGCTCTGATGATCTGGCCCAGGTCCAACTGGTTCTAGACGGGGCCAGCTAGTGCTACCATAGTTAGTGTCATCCAGTCATCCAGTTGGCCAAAGGGTGTCCACAGCTGAGATGACTCATCTCCTCCCTCCTCCATGGTGTCTCACATCCTCCAAGAGGCCTGAGCTTGTTCAGGTGGCAACCGGGCAGGCTCCAAGAGAGAGAAAGAAGCTCATAGGGTTTCTTAAGGTCTGGATTCAGAACTGACAATCATCACTTCTGCTATGTTTCGTTGGCCAAAGCAAGCAAATTTGTCTGATTTCTTTTGGCACAGATTTATTACATTTGTAATTATATACAGCTTTGAGAGGCAATGAACCCTTGCTGGTGGTAATAATAGATTAATAACTCTATGATGGTTATGGTGATAACAGTTGTAGAGTTACAAGGAGAAAAGTCAAGTGTTTAAACAGCATTGTCTTGGCCAAGAAGTGACTACAACCAAACTACAGTCTTACTTTGGGCAACTTATATGCTATAGTAAAATGAACATGGTCTTTAAATAAGACCAGTCCTGAATTCTACCTCCGGTGTTTTATTAACTGTGTGAACTTGGGAATGTTGGTAACATTTCTGAGTTTCAGTTTCATATCTGTATAGCAGAGATATCTGTTTCATAAGATTGTGTTAAATAAGAGTAATTGTACATTAAAATACCTGTCAGCCAGGCGCAGTGGCTCATAGCTGTAATCCCAGCACTTTGGGAGGCCGAGGCAGGCAGATCATGAGGTCAGGAGATCCAGACCATCCTGGCTAACATGATGAAGCCCCTTCTCTACTAAAAATATAAAAAATTAGCCAGACGTGGTGGCAGGCACCTGTAGTCCCAGCTGCTTGGGAGGCTGAGGTAGGAGAATCACTTGAACCTGGGAGGCGGAGGTTGCAATGAGATAGCACCATTGCACTCCAGCCTGGGTTACAGAGTGAGACTCCATCTCAAAAAGTAAAAAAAAAAAAAAAAAAAAAAAGCCTGTCTTCTCCTGGGTTGGGTTGCCTTTCATTACTTAAACCCAAGGTTTTATTTTGGCATCCTTTTGCCTCTTAAATGTCTTCTGAGATTCAAGTTAGCCATTCTCGTTTTTTAAACTCCAAAGGTCAAAGAAGGTTTCCAGCCTCTATATAGATCAGAGCAATTCCCTGGGCCTTCCTCCTCTAATTTTCTCCCAAAGAGCTTCAGCTGACACTATGTCCAGGGATTAAATAAAATTTCAGTGATATTAAATTGCCCATAGGCACCAGAGACATTTCTGCGAGCAATGAAAAGCATTCCACAGGTATTCATATATCAATAATCACACGAAATATTAATAAGATAGTTCAGCTTGTTAAACATTCAGCTATGAAATCTCTATTACGTGTCCAGCACTTTATTAGGCACAATGAATTACAAAAAAAAGTATCTCCACCACACGCTATACATACTAATTGCAGGTATTAAAGCATGTATCATCTCATTAACAATATGTGGTATTTTTTGTTAATGAGAAGGAACATTCAGTGCTAGAAAATAAGATTGGTATTCTCATACATTAGTTTTGGCGTTTGGCTGGGTGAGGTGGCTCACACCTGTAATCCCAGCACTCTGGGTGGCTGAGGTAAAAGTATTGCTTGAGCTCAGGAGTTCACGGTCATCTGGGCAACATAGCAAGACATCTCTTACAAACCACGTAAGAACCTCTCATTTTTGCCTCCTCCCTTCTGTGGAAACCATAGTTTTAAGAAATAATTTCAATTAATGGCTTTTATTGACCCCAGCTACTATTATTGAATATACCATCTAAAAATGGCTTAATGGGCTTTTTTTATACTGTAGCGCTTTCAGATCTAGTCTCTAAATATTAATAAGCATCAGTTTAAAACACACACACACACACACACACACACACACACACAGAGATCTAATTTTGTTGCTGTCTTGCTAAAAATATTCAACACATTTCCTTTGTGTTTTAAGGATTAAAGTTTGAATTTTATCCTACCAGTATGATTTGACACATTCTGACTTTCGTCCTTATCTTGATATACACTCCCTCTATCATTTACTCCAGGTACACAGGCTTTTTTTTCAGTTCCTGGAAAAAAATCAAACGCCTTGCTGATGGGGAGTTTCCTGTTCTAATGCTTGAAATACTGATTTCTCCTCTCACCCCATTCGCCTTTGCTAACTCTTCAACTTGGAAGCTTTCATCATTGCAGTAGCAGGGTGGCATGCAAACCAGGGCCAGGCTGTACATGGGATTCTCTTCCTGTGTTAGTTATCCACCATTGATTTTGATTGTTTGCAGTAATAAACTCTGAAGGGTCCAGATTTCCCTCTCAAACTAGCCCCAGTATGAATTTACAATTTCCCATCAGCCTACTCTTGTATTGTTTAGTTTTAAATTTTATGACGGAATATGGATTTTTCTCTCTTTACCTCCATACTAACTTATCCTCTGGTTGAGATTAGGGCAACTGGTTCTCACCACTCTTATTTCACAATGCCAAGTGACATGTCTTGGTTTCTGATCCACAGGAGACGCAGAAGACAGCATAAATAAGGTGACTAGCACCATTATTCTGAGCTTGCCGATCAGAATCTTTTACACCTAGAGTAAGGCAAGAGGTATTCCATTTGTTGCCATATCACGTCGAAGAGCACATCACCAGAAATCTGTGTCCGGTTCTTCTTGACACCACACACTCCACACTCCCATCAGCGTGTCTGACTTTGGAGGGGTACCTGCAGACAGGTGGAGCAGAATCAAGGGAAACAGGCAACCGGTGGGTTTTGTTACCATCCATATTAAACAAAGGCTAGACAAAGATAAATCTAATCTTGGCCAAACCTGCCATGCCTTTGGTCAGTTGGGCCCCGCTGGGATTTGGATTTGAATACATGAATAGATCTGGAGAGCATGCAACCTCCGCCCCCACCCACCCCCGCTGGGGTTCAAGCCATTCTCCTGCCTCAGCCTCCCTAGTAGCAGGGTTTATAGGCACCTGCCACCGCACCCAGCTTATGTCTGTGTTTTTAGTAGAGATGGGGTTTCACCTTCTTGGCCAGGCTGGTCTTGAACTCCTGACCTTGTGATCCACCCGCCTTGGCCTCCCAAAGTGCTGGGATTATAGGCATGAGCCACCATGCCTGGCTGTGACATTTTCAATTCTATAAGTTAAGCTTGGTTCTTTCTTGAAATGGTTATGTCCGTTTTTAACTTTTAGATTATTTTACTGGCTTCCTTGGATTGGGTTTTAAATTTCTCCTGAAACGTTGTTGAGCTTCCTTGACATCTAGATTCTGAATTCGCCGTCATTTCAGCCATTTCAATCTGGGGAGCTAGTGTGACCTTTTGGAGGTAAAGAATCACTCTGACTGTTTGAATTGCCAGCGTTTTGTACTGATTCTCATCTGAGAGGGCTGATGTTCCTCTATTTTTTTGGAGTTGCTGTCATCGGACGTGGCTTTTTGTTTTCATACCTTTGTTTCCATCTAAGGTTTGACCGTGGGTTATGGCGAGTGTCGTTGATAGGCTTAGTTTCTGGGTGCTTTTAGATTCCTCCGTTGGCATTCAAGGGTGATGGGTGCTGAAGGCATTTTCGTTTGGTAGTGTAATTAAAGCCATAATCCAGTAGACGGCGCTGAAGTGTAAGGTTGAGCAGACAGGCTTTCGGCCGCGTCTCCTTTGTATTTCAGCATGTTGGCAGCAGTATTCTTCGGGGCGCGAGGAACTGAGGAGGGACAGTGAGAGATGACCCCCTCACTAAGTACATTCTCAGGCTTTAGGAAAGCCCCTCCAGTCACTGGCACTGCACCCATATTTCCTTAGCCCCAAGGGGGGCTCTGGCAGTCTGCACTCCCATCTCCCTTAGGGGCAGCCTGAGCTGAAGCTCCCCAAGTGCCTACTGATCTCTGTGCTCGGCAGAGTCTGAGCAGTGGTGGGTTATATCTGCAGGTGTCTGTGGAGGCAGTGGGTCGAGGGTGGAAGATCCCTGGGGAGGGCGGTGTTGCTTTGAGGGTGCAGCTGGTGTGGCACCTGCAGCCCAGGGCTTATTACCCAGCAGATGGTTGTGGGAACCACCCAGATTGTGCTACCCAGATTGGGTCTCCTGGTGTCTGCCCTGGTAGCTGGCCCAGCCAGTACTTTGGTCCTAAGCCTTCTGCACTAGAGCTCTGGGTCGTGAGGTGCTCTGGGCTTTGGGACACCCTTGGGCAGAGGCTGCAGCTGGTAAATAAGCCACATCCTTTTTATACCAGTGTTGCAGGGGGAGGCAGGCCTGGCTCCCACACTGGCCCATGAACCTGTGCCTCACCATTCTCAGTGTTCTGAGAACGGAGGCTCTTCTCTTGCTGGAGCTCCAGTCACAGATGTCAGCTCAGTACTCCTGAGCTATGTGCTCACACACTGGGGGCTTGGGACTGGGTCTGCAGCTTTGTGCTCTTGAAGTTGAGCACTGGCTGTGCTGGGGGGCCAGAGCGTTCCCAGGCAAGGCAGCAGAGGCTGTGGTTTGTGCATGCTCTTGCAGGAGAATGTTGAGAAGCATTAAGTTTACCCTGCTCCCATGGCTCTGTGAAGGATACCTTTAGTTTGTAATTAGTGGTAGGCGGGTAGCAGCCGCCTACTTGGTATGTTGTTGAGTTATGTGTATATGTAGAACACCTGTGTGTTAATAAGACTCACCTGTCAAAGACCAAATAAATACGTGGATGAGAATCTGCTGAGGGCCTTCAGCCTGGAGAGCTGTCAGCCCCAGAGGCTCTCAGGCTATTGGTCTCCAGGACAGAGCCACTCTGTTGTGCCATCTGGGTGTCTGCCTCTCAATACCTTCGGCGCCGCCTGAGTGGGGGTCTCCCGACGGAGCCGCTTCTGGGTAGGAGAAGGGGCTTGGGAGGGGCCCGTGGATGTGGAGCGGGGAGCAGGGGGAGTGGGGGGAGATCAGATGCACTTTGGTCCCACAGGAAAGACAGCCCTGCTCTCTCCTGGACCCGACAGTGAGCAGGAGCTAGAGCCACTCCGAGCAAGATGGAGTGCCTTGGGGGATGGGTGCCTATGATTGCGTTTTGCCGCAGCTTCCCTGCAACACAAAACCTTCTGGGCTCCATGCAGGCCTGAGCTCTGCTTCTGTCTACTTTCCGGGCAGTTACCCCTGCCCATGAAAATCTCTGTGGGGTCATGGAATCTCTTGTGGCTAGGATCCCAGAAGGCCATGGCAGGAGTGTGTTGCCCATAATTCCTTCTCACCCCTTTCCTAGGATCTGTTCAGTGCCAGGAGCTGGGCAACTCCATGCATGGTTCTCAGCTCCCTCCTCCTTTCTGCAATGAGTGGTTGTTACAGTTTTATTTTCTCTCTCTTGTTGGCTTATCAGCTGTACTGTCTTTTTTATTGTCTGTCGAGGTTTCCCCAGGTTGGTTTATACATCTTCATCACGAACTTTCTGTAATATTATTCCACCTCACGTGATAGTATAGGGACCTTACAATATTACAGTTCCATTTCTACTCTATTGGCCTTTGTGCTATTATTATAATACGTGTTACTTCTACAGATGTCGTAAATTTCACAATTCATTACTATGCTTTAGCAAGTCTTCCAAAGATAATTTTAAAATAAGAAAACAGATGTTATTTCTATTTACCCTCATACTTACTATTTCCAGTGTTCTTTATACCTTGTGAAGATGTATATATCCGTACGGCACCCTTTTCCTTCTGCCTGAAGGACTTCTTGTCACATTTCTTGTAGGGCAGATGTGCTGGTGATTCATGCATTCAGATTTTCCCTGTCTGAAAAAAAAAGTCGTTATCCCTGTTTTTCATTTCTAAAATTATTTGTTGTTGAGGATATAATTCTAGGTTGACAGTCTGTTTTGTTGTTGATTTGAATGCTATGAAGATGATACTTTTGTGTTTCCCAGTTTGTTTCTTAGGAGAAATTTTCTGTTATTCTTACTGCTCCTTCGTATGTAATCTTATTTCTCTGGCTGTTTTATCACTAGTATTGAACAATTTGATTATGATACGCTTTGGTTTCGTTTTCTTCTTCTTTCTTGTTCTTCTGTTTCATTGAGTTCTTTGGATCTTTGAGTTTATCATTTTTATCAATTTTTTTTTTTAAAACTGTGGCCATTATTGCATGAAATATTTTTTCTCTTTCTCTCTCCTCTTCAGGGACTGCAGGTATTTGTATTTAGGCTGCTTGAAGTTTTCCCACAGGTCACTTATGATCTGTTCTTTATTTTCAGTCTTTTGTTTTTATTTTACTTTGGACAGATTTTATTGCTGTATGTTCAAGTTTATGTCTTCTCCATGTATATACTGACATTCACCTGCATGAAAAACAGCAAACTTTAGCCTTGATAGCCTGTGAAAGGCCAGTCCAGATCCTCCCAGGTTATAGCCACTGTTCAAACATCCTCCAAAGCTGGGTAGTCCTCAGGGTGTCTCAGAGAAGCCAACCTCAGGGCATAGTTCACTTCTGCGTCAGGCCTGTGAAGGATATTTCCAAAGGAGGTGACACCTATCTGGTTTCTTGCTTTGTAAACACCCCTGTGATGATCTTTCTGTTTCAGTTGGGGAAGTTCCTCCTGACGCTGAGCAGTCATCTGCCGTTTCCATCTGCTGAGCCCGCTTCTGCTGTCAGGCACAGCATCTACCTCCTTCTCCAGAGGCCAGGCTTTAAGTGATTTGAACGTGTTATCTTGCCCAAGTCTTTCCTGTCCAAACATTCATTTCCACGCTTCCTACCAGCTTGGTCATCTCTGCCACAGTGTCCTGTCTGGAAAGGTCCCTTTGGACGTCACTTCCAAGTGTGTGGGCCTGATGTGGCTCTCAGTAATTACATTCATTTCTAGTTAGTGACATAAATATGAATATTTTACTAAGTCTTTTGATGTTTTCCAAAGGCTATAGTTGAAAGTTGGAAACTAATAAAATTATCCTGTCAGAAGAAAAATGCCCTTTCTTACCATTGCTCAGATTTTCTGCTCCTGATTAAAGATGACTGAAAGAATTTTACATGTGTCTGCTCGTGATGAAATTTAAAGGAATAAAATAACATAATCAAGACTTAGGTAAAAGTCAGAGATCAAACCCAACTGTCTTCTGCATTTTTCAGAAAGAATTTTGAAGCTGAGAATAAATGGGACTCAAGGCCGGGCGCCGTGGCTTAAGCCTATAATCTGGGGGGCCGATCTGGTGGATCACGAGGTCAAGAGATCAAGACCATCCTGGTCAACATGGTGAAACCCCATCTCTACTAAAAATACAAAAATTAGCTGGGCATGGTGGCGCGTGCCTGTAGTCCCAGCTACTCGAGAGGCTAAGGCAGGAGAATTGCTTGAACCCAGGAGGCGGAGGTTGCAGTGAGCCGAGATTGCACCATTGCACTCCAGCCTGGGTAACAAGAGTGAAACTCTGTCTAAAAAAAAAAAAAAAAAAAAAAGAAGAAGAAGAAATGGAGCTCAATCTATGTGAGGAAGAGTCACAAAGTCCCACATCCCTAAGGTATCTTTGAAAGCCAGAATGTCTAGAAGGCCATTCTTCACAAGAATTACTACTGATTCATAGAACCATGAATTCATACTGGTTCATGTAATAATGGATTCACAGAACCACAGATTCATACTGATTCTTAGAATCATAAATTAATACTGATATTTCCAGTTCCCATTCAGCACCACAGGGATAGTTCAGCCTTCCTGCTCTCTTCTTCACAGCTCCTTCTCCAGCAGAGCACCTGGCCCTCATTATCCATAATGCGTTGACTTCTTTGCACAACCTTAGAATATATGTAAAGTAGTTTGGGGTACCATCCCTCCCACTCCTTGTTTAATCATTCTTGAGCACATGAGAAACTGGCATGTTTCTAAGTATAAGACCGGGTAAAGGGTGCACTCAAACAGGCATCCTCTTCCCATTCCTCCTTCTCTACTCCCATTCCCCCATCCCAGCCACCCTGCCTCTTCCTGTCTCTCTTTTTCATTTCTTGTTTCCTTTTTGAGCAAATGAATAGATAACGTGTATGTTTTTCTGTTTCCTGTTCTTTCTTGTATGAAAACTAAATACTTCATGAAAAAGTTATCTAATTTAAGTCTAACCCTAAATCTAGACAAATGGTACCATCGTAATTATTTAGCAACTTCAAGTATGCATACACATAAAGGGATAAAGAATTGCTTCTAACACTAAACTAAATTATTGAATCAACTTTCTAGTTTTTTCTCTCCATAAGCATTCTGGTCCTTATTAGAAGCACCCAAAGGCACTTAGCGTTCAGCCTAAGTAGAAGCCCAGGCTAGCAATAGGTATCCTTATGAATGCACTCATCTATATTTTTACACTAAGAATATCTGCAAGCTTAAAACCTTCTTCTGATTAGTAAATGTAAGGGTTTGGGGCTAAGTGGATCTCTGATGCCACCCAGTTCCAAGATTCTGTTCCCATGGTGCTATGGTTCTCATATTCCAAACCACAGGAGAATCATTTTACAGAGACATTTACAGGCAGCCTCACTGTCCTGTCTTGAACGTCCTCCACCAAAGTGTGAACATGGGTGGCATGGGCTACATAACGAATAAGAGCACCTTCAAAGTAAGAGACCCCCTATACCTGCGGAGGGCCCTTGTGAACAACCTTGGAGAAGAAAAGAGAAACAGGATTTACATCCAAAACCTTCAGAAGGCATTAGACATCCGGTTCAGGGAGATTGATAGAGAAAAAGCAGCCCTGAAGAAATTTTTGGTAAAGCTTCAGAAGACAACCGGCTATTTTCCTCAAAAAGAGCAATTGTGGTGACTGATGAGGTGCCACCACAGGGGAGGAGTTCATCCAAAACATCCAATACAGACAGAACACACCTGGGCTTCCTTCTGTATTTCTCTGTGACCCCAGAAAACAGTGTAAACAACGACGGGACAGAAACAACTACGGAACAAGCCAAAAAAGAAAAAGACTAGACATTTGAGGACACAAATGGAGTATTTCTGAAAGAATCAACAAAACCTCCTACAAAAGAATCATGCACTGATGTTTCCCCCAGGCCGATTCTATTTCTTTATGACTTGAGGTGGTCATATGCAGTGCACACATCATTTTCTTACAGATCTTCCTTGAGGCAAGAATAAAGCTTAGCTATTTTAGAGCTCTTTCAGATACTGATCATGAAATACATATTGTATTTGCCTTAATCCTGTTCTCTTCTCATTGATAACATTTTCTTTTTTCTTTTTTTCTTTTCTTTTATTGCATTTTAGGTTTGGGGGTACATGTGAAGAGCATGCAAGATTGTTGCATAGGTACACACGTGGCAGTGTGATTTGCTGCCTTCTTCCCCATCACCTGTATCTGGCATTTCTCCCCATGCTATCTCTCCCCACCTCCCCACCTCCTCATCCCTCCCCCATTTCCCCCCAACAGACCCCAGTGTGCAGTGCTCCCCTCCCTGTGTCCGTGTGTTCTCATTGTTCAACATCCGCCTATGAGTGAGAACATGTGGTGTTTGATTTTCTGCTCTTGTGTCAGTTTGCTGAGAATGATGGTTTCCAGGTTCATCCATGTCCCTATAAAGGGCATGAACTCATCGTTTTTGATGGCTGCATAGTATTCCATGGTGTATATGTACCACATTTTCCCTGTCCAGTCTATCATCGATGGGCATTTGGGTTGGTTCCAGGTCTTTGCTATTGTAAACAGTGCTGCAATGAACATTCGTGTGCATGTGTCCTTACAGTAGAACGATTTATAATCCTTTGGATATATAGCCAGTAATGGGATTGCTGGGTCAAATGGAATTTCTATTTCTAGGTCCTTGAGGAATTGCCACACTGTCTTCCCCAATGGTTGAACTAATTTACACTCCCACCAACAGTGTAAAAGTGTTCCTATTTCTCCACATCCTCTCCAGCATCTGTTGTCTCCAGATTTTTTAATGATCGCCATTCTAACTGGCGTGAGATGGTATCTCAATGTAGTTTTGATTTGCATTTCTCTGATGACCAGTGATGATGAGCATTTTTTCATATGTTTGTTGGCCTCATGTATGTCTTCTTTTGTAAAGTATCTGTTCCTATCCTTTGCCCACTTTTGAAAGGGCTTGTTTGTTTTTTTCTTGTAAACCTGTTTTAGTTCTTTGTAAATTCTGGATATCAGCCCTTTTTCAGATGGGTAAACTGCAAAACTTTTTCCCATCGTGTTGGTTGCCGATTCACTCTAATGACTGTTTCTTTTGCTGTGCAGAAGCTGTGGAGTTTGATTAGATCTCATTTGTCTGTTTTGGCTTTCGCTGCCAATGCTTTTGGTGTTTTGGTCATGAAGTCCTTGCCGACACCTGTGTCCTGAATGGTTTTGCCTAGATTTTCTTCTAGGGTTTTTTATGGTGTTAGGTCTGATGTTTAAGTCTTTAATCCATCTAGAGTTAATTTTAGTGTAAGGTGTCAGGAAGGGGTCCAGTTTCCATTGATATCATTTTCAATTATTTTCTACAGTTTTAACCGCATGAATAAATAATACATATTAAAAGTAAGATGAAAACAATATCATAGTAGGAAATATATGGAATTTTGTATCTATAAGAAAACTCAATTTAAATGTAGGTTTTGCCATGTATTACTTGTATGTTCCTAGCCCTAAAAACTCATTTTTAAAATTCAAGATGAGGATAATAATACCTATATTAAAATATTGTTTTTAAGGATTAAATAAGATTTTACACACACACACACACACACACACACGGCATACTGTAGCCACCCCTAAAATGGTACTAGCTCTTATTGTGATGACTGTCGTTTCCATTAGTACTTTTATTACTGTGTAATAGAGCTCAGGTTCTGTTCCCAGCTCTTTCCAGTATCTCTAGGCAAATCTGTTTTTTTCTGAGGCTCTAAGAGTCAGACTAGATAATGTCCACACACAGGCCCTTTCAACTTTAAGTTCTTTGATACTAAAACTCCATGGTTATACTTTGAAGAATGTTTGCAGCATCCTATAGAAAAGATCTAACAATCAGAATGCACACCAAGGTGACTAGAGGCTTGGATATATATTCCTACTTAACCATCTACCACCCTCATGTTTCAAGATATTTGTAATTCAAGTACAAAACATTCTTAGTGGCCTCTCCTGGTTTTTGTTTGTTTGTTTGTTTTTATACAAAGTCTCTCTCTGTCGCCCTGGCTGGAGTGCAGTGGTGCAATCTCTGCTCACTGCAACCTCCATCACCCAGGTTCAAGCGATTCTCCTGCCTCAGCTTCCCGAGTACCTGGGATTACAGGCATGTGCCACCCTGTCCAGCTAATTTTTTGTATTTTTAGTAGAGACAGGGTTTCACTGTGTTAGGCAGGATGGTCTGGGTCTCCTGACCTCATGATCTGCCTGCCTCAGCCTTCCAAAGTGCTGGGATTACAGGTGTGAGCCACCACACCCAGCCTGGCCTCTTTTATGTACAAACACACACACACACACACGCACGCATGCACATACACATCATAGATACATATATACATGTGTATACAAACATACCTATGTATTATATGTATGTGTAGGGCTGTTGGGCCCCACAGGGTCGTGGGGTGTCCCTTATGCTGTGCTGAGGTGCAGGATCTGAGAAGTAAAGAGACAGGACATTGAAAAACTGGCGAAGAGCATCTGGACTCCAGGGACCATGCAACCTGTGAGCAGAGATCAGCGAGAGCCCCCAAATGCCCAAGAGCATCTGTATTTATTAGGTACAACGAGGGGGCAGGGTCGTGAGTGAGGTAATCATCTATAGGCTTAGTGATAGGGCATACATAATCATGTGAGTCACAAGTGAGGGGGACACCCCATTATGTCACCTAGGCAGAGGTGGGTCGTACACGATAGGGGGCCATGCCATGTGCAGTAGTAGAGGGTTGTATACAGAAAAGGGGTCCATCCCCATTAGGTCACCGAAGCAAGAAGGTGGGCTGTGTGCAACAGGTGTCGTGCACAACATTTCTTATCTGGGGGCTGGAGACTTCAAAGGATTTCTAATAGAAGGATACTATAAGCCAATGCAGTGGGAGCGGACAGGCTTGTGCTCTTAAGATATTTATAGGAGGATGATTTGAGCTAGCACAGAAGCGAGAAAAGTCTGACAGGGTGTCCAGCTGCCGTGACTGGTCACACCAGAGGGGTTCTTCTTTCTTGGTTATTTCCAGGATCTCAGGCCTGAGGCTGACTTTCCACAGGCACTGGATGCAAGGTACTACAACTCCTTTATCAGGAGGAGAGGCTCCTGCTCCAAGCCTGCCATACAGCGTGTGCCCTCTCAGGCAGCGACGCCACCGCCTGGGTCTTTGGTTCTTGTCCTGGTCTGGCTGTTTTCCCATGTACTGCTTCTGTTCTGTGACTGCTCTAGGCATTCCTCCTACTACAGACTACTATATGGTTATGTGGAAGGATTCTATAAATCAGCATTAAATGCGTCAGTACAGCTCCGACTACAATAACTCTATGATTATATAGAAAGATTATATGGGACTAAGTAAAATTATATATATAAGCTAGATATAGTAAGCAGTAAGTTATACTTCAGGCACTAACTCTATAAACTAATACAGGGGTATATGATTATATATGAAGGATTATATAAAGGAAATAGCTGAGTAATAACACCATAAACTAAGATATTATTCAGGCACTAATTGTGCATGGGGTCTGGACAGTTCTCCTTCCTCGGTGCACATGGGGGGTGTTACCCACATGTATGTGCGTGGCAGGATCAAGGGGCATGTGGTTAGACTGTGGATTTTCTATGAGGGAGAAGGGGAAGGCGAAAGTGTCAGGTGGTTTCTTAGCCAGGCACAGCTATATCAGTGCTTCTATGTCATGAAAACTGTAATTATGTTGTGGCCAGCGTGGTCACGGGCAGAGGTTGCAGCCTCTCTGTTGGTAGTTGCTCATTTGTTGTGAATTTAAATATTGTGTAGTTACGTCCTAGGAGGTACAGAGTTCGTGTAATATAATTAGGACTAGGGACAGCATCTTGGGTTTTTTTGTTTGTTTGTTTTTGTTGTTTGAGACAGGGTCTCACTCTGTCACCCAGGCTGGAGTGCAGTGGTGTGATCTCAGCTCACTGCAACCTCTGTTGCAGGTCAAGCTATCCTCCCACCTCAGTCTCCTGAGTAGCTGGGACTACAGGTTCGTACCACCATGCCTGACTAATTTCTATATATTTAGTAGAGACGAGATTTCACCATGTTGCCCAGGCTGGTTTCCAACTCATGAGCTCAAGCAATCCGCCCACCTTGGCCTCCCAAAGTGCTGGGATTACAGGCATGAGCCACCATGCTTGGTAAGGGGCAGCATTTTGACTTGGGTCACCATTTTCCTCTATGTTGTTTCAAAAGCCCTTGTTTTAAAAGCTCATTATGTCTTTCTATGATACCACTGCTGTTATTTTGTAATGTTACTTTGTAATACCCATTGTTGCATTTGCTTTGTGATACAAGGAGAGCCTTGATCTGACTGTGTAACTTGTGGCACACCCAAAGGCTGTAAAAGCTGTTTTGTTAACCCACTGTAACATTAGCAGAGCCTCCTGCCTCACATGGGTAAGCAAATGGATGGCTGTGCAGATATCCATTAACATATTCATTGGTTCCTGTCACTGTTGGGGTGTGGGGAGTGGGGTGGGTGCGGAGGCTCTTTGACGTTGATTTGCCAGTTCTGATAATGGCCCTTCTGTGAATTTCTCCTCCCAGCCAGTGGGCCCAGTATCTAAATTTCTAGCACAGTACAATCCCTAAGACCCTTGCATAAATGTCTCTCTGCTGGGTTGACTCCTCTGTTAATAATTCCTTTTTCGCTGGGCATGGTGGCTCATGCCTGTAATCCCAGCACTTTAGGAGGCCAGCGTGGGCAGATCACAAGGTCAGGAGTTCAAGACCAGCCTGGCCAACATAGTGAAACACCATCTCTACTAAAAATATAAAAACTTAGCTGGCATGGTGGCAGGCCCTGTAATCTCAACTATTCAGGAGGCTGAGGCAGGAGAATTGCTTGAGCCCAGGAGGTGGAGGTTGCAGTGAGCAGAGATCATGCCACTGCACTCCAGCCTGGGTGGCAGAGTGAGACTCTGTCTCATAATAATAATAATAATAATAATTCCTTTTTGTGATCCCATGATGCTCAAATGCCCTGACCTTTCCTCTTGCATGCTCACCAGAAGAGGGGTAGGGTAGGGTAGCTCTTCCCAAAGCTATAGGACTCGGCCTCCTTCAAGAGGCTTACCTGCTGAGATGCTACAGTTAATTCATCAGCTTTGGTGTTGTGTCATGCCTCTTCCGTGTCTTGTCTGGTATGAGCCAAGGTATGGTACACCAAGGTAGGCAGAATGGAAGCCAGTGTAACTGCTAGCACAGCGTAAATATGAATACCAGGCCAAATAGTAATTTTTCCCAGGAAAGGTTTAATGGGCTTGAGCTCTATCAAAGCAAGGGAGCAGCGCCCAAGAAAAGGACCCCAGTGCTGCATCCAAAAAGGGCTCAGCTCTTGTCATTTTAAAGAAGCCGAGGCAGAAAAAGTAATGACGTCGAAGCTGAAAGAAGAAAGAAACACAAAAAGTGGCTTAACAGTCAAAGACCAGTTTAATTTGGAGAATGAACTTGAGAGGGGCTTCTGGCTGATTTTGGTCAGGAATACTGTCTCTTCCAGATTTAAGAGTATTTAAGGGTTTTAGGGCCAGAGAGCTTATCACAGGCTTGGAATGTTTGTGTGGAGAAGTTTACTGCAGGGTTGGAATGTCTCTGGCTGGAGGGGAGGTTATCTCAGGGCTAGCATGTCTCTGTGTGGGGAGGGGTTTATCTTAGGGTTGGAATGTTTTTGGTCAGAGATGTCATTTGTGGTTTATGGTCATGCTGATCTTAGCCATTAGGTTGATGCCCTTTGGATTTAGGTGGGTTTTGATCAAGGGAAACTAAAATGGTGGTGCTTGTGCAAGATGGTGATGCTCCTGCTCTTTCAGAAGCCTGTTTAGGCAAAGTTTTATTTGCACCTGTACAGCTGGGCATCATGCCCTAACATACATTGCATAATTAGAAAATGGCATATAAGCCCCAATTTGGGCAGAGATTTTCATATTATAGTGAGATTATAATGATGAAAACTCAGTGAAAGGTCAGTGCTGGAGTCCATTTTATCTTCAGCCAACTGGATCTGGTCCAATTCTCATAGGGGATGCCAGAGTTGTGCTTTAGTAACCTTGGAAGACGGTCAGGTTCTTATCAGGAATGCTAGAGTCCAGCTTTTAGTGACCTTGGGAGACATCATTTAAGGGCATAAACAGTCAGTTTCTTCTATTTATGGTTAGGAATTCGGCCTGATCAGCTAAATTAGGAGAGGCTTCCCTTCTGCTGTGTGACTTGCATCAGCTTGTTAAGGGAGGCAAGAAGGCAGGAATATGCCCGGACATGTGAGCCCCATGAAGTTTTGGTTACTGTGTCTCTTGTCTACAAAGACCGCGTCTCTTCCCTACACTGTCTCAGAATGATTATTTTCCCTACATCTTTTTACCCTGAATATCTTGGCCTTGTATTTTCTAGCTCTGATATTGCCAAAGTCCCAACCAAGCAGTTATCTCATTAGCCATTAACAGGGAGTTTGTGAAGATATAAACCGTGGGAAAATGGCATATCTGTTGCTAGGAGTAGTGCACACATGGAAATGAGCATCTGTAGCTGTCCTTGATCTGGGTTCCTTATGCCATGTGCTCACTCCTGCAGTGATGAGAGGCCATTGCTTTTCTTGTTTTGAGATTGCTGACCATCCTCCCTTCAGTCCCCACTAAGCAAGAGGCAGAGGCATTTTTTTTTTTTTTTTTGAGATGGAGTTTCGCTCTTGTTACCCAGGCTTGAGTGCAATGGCGCGATTTCGGCTCACTGCAACCTTCGCCTCCTGGGTTCAGGCAATTCTCCTGCCTCAGCCTCCTGAGTAGCTGGGATTACAGGCACGCACCACCATGCCCAGCTAATTTTTTGTATTTTTAGTAGAGACGGGGTTCCACCATGTTGACCAGGATGGTCTCGATCTCTTGACCTCGTGATCCACCCGCCTCGGCCTCCCAAAGTGCTGGGATTACAGGCGTGAGCCACCGTGCCCGGCCCCTAGGCAGAGGCATTTTGAGGGTTTTGGCAAGTCGACCTCAGTGGCAGAGTCTGTGGCTATTTTCTCATGGAATGTGACACTCCAGTAGGATTAAATGTGGCTTGATTCTGTAAATACTATCTCCATTTTAGTAAGGTTGCCGTTGCTGATCTAATTTTACAGTGAGTTTTTCCATCACCCAGGGCATAACAGGAATCTTGGTTCATAGGGTAAATAGGCTCTGCCCTAGTAAGGGCTTCAATTTTGATAACTAAAAAGGAGAAAAGTTGTGGGTGACTGGAATAGATAGGAGGAAATTTGGGAGGAAGGAATGGATTGATGCCAGAATCCCAATGTTGATTTAATCTCTTGATTGGTGTGGAAGGTTGGAGTGCTAGGAGCTTATCTTTTGCCAGATTGGGAATAGTTTACTTCTCTGAGTTCTAGGTGCAACCCAACACTTTAACAGGTCAGGAGGGATCTTGTACCTTACGTGGGGCAACTGTCCATCCCCTTGCAGTGGGGTGCTTGCTTACACCTGTGATATCCTATGAAACAAAGTCTTCGTCAGGACCAGTGAGGAGATGTCACTGATATGATGCCAAGGCTAAGTTCTTGGGGGAAGTGTGGGGCAAGCATCTAGGTCCTCTTACCAAAACCCAGGTGTAAGTAACAGGCCTTTCAGTATCGCGTAGGCAGTCGGGTAAAGCTGTATTGTTGACTCTCAAAGGTGAAGTCAAATTGTGGTTGGCTGTCATGAAAAAATTTTAGTGAGTAAAACATGTTAGCCAAGTCTGTGCAGTAACTCCAAACCATTTGCCCATGTTGTTTTGAATGTCATCCATTAAGGTGACAATATTTAGTAGAGATGCTCTAATGAAGAGAATAGCATTGTTTAACTTTCTGTAGTCTACAATAATAAGTCCAGTCATCAGTAACAACTCACCTTTAAGCAACTAAAAGGTGAGATGGTAGGAATCAGTACCCCTTCTTAACTAAGTCAGTCCCGATAGGCTGGCACCCTTCAGTGCCTTGTCTCAGCCAGAACTGGCGTATCTCCCACCTCAACTGGATAGTGTAAGGCTAACTGGTTCCCACAGGGAACCCACCTACCAACAGTGTAAAAAGCCTTAGGCTTGTTCCCTGCTGACTGAGAAGGTCTATTCAATAAGGGGAACAAGAACAGAAGTATTTCTTAGCAAAATGGGACTTTATTTATTTAGAGAAGCAGTCTCACTCTGTTGCCCAGGCTGAAGTGCAGTGGAGCAATCTCAGCTCACTGCAACCTCTACCTCCCGGGTTCAAGCAGTTCTCCTGCCCGAGCCTCCCAAGTAGCTGGGATTATAGGTGCACGCCACCACACCTGACTCATTTTTGTATTTTTAGTAGAGATGGGGGTTTGCCATGTTGGGCAGATTGGTCTTGAACTCCCGATGTCAGGTGATTCACCCGCCTTGGCCTCCCAAAGTGCTGAGCCATTACAGGCATGAGCTACCACACCCGGCCATAGGGAGTAACTTTAATAGTTAAGTGGCTTATTAATCTTCCTTCCAAGCCTGTCATTTCCTTGAGGGGTCCTTTGAAAGCAGGAGTGCTTCCTGGGATTAGTGAGATGTGAGCATCCGCATCCAACAGAGCCAGCTTGTGGTGTTTGTTTTTTGGAGCCCAAACCACAGTTAATGGAGGAGGGCGATTGTCTTCCAGGGGAACCTGATTCCACAATCACCAGATCCCTGCGTGGGGTGGGTACCTGCCACTGGTGAAGATCAGGGGCAGGCAAGAAGGTGGGGATGGCTTGAAGGAGACACCAGAAGCTGACCCTAGTCAGAACTGTAGCTGCCCCATGGCTTTCTGAGGGGTCATCCACTTTGGGATCCCCTTGTCCCTCGGGTTCTAGCATAACCTCTCTTGTTCATCTTGCCAGGAACATGGTTGCAGGTGGTTTGTTTGGCTTGTGGGAGGGAAGCAACTTTGTGGTCGACGGTAATTTTAAAAAGTCAGGCCCAGAAAGGGAAAGAATAAGACCCTGAGATGTAGGATTAGGACATCTGAGTGGGCAATCAGATAATTCTGACCTTTCTGCTCTGAATTTCCGTGAGGCCTCCCTGATGGCCTTACAGGGGTTCACCATTCAAAGCTTCCCTCCCAGGTACAAGGGATGCTCCCTTGGCCTCATGCCCACCCCTACCCCCACAAATTGAGGGGGCAATCAGAGAATTTTGATCTCCCCGCTCCAGATTTCCTTGAGGGCTCCCTGATGGCCTTACACAAAGTATATGCGAACTTTGGCTCTGTCTGGCCCTGGGCCCTGCTACAGCCTTTGCAAGGCGGAGGAGGGTCAGGCAGGCTGGACTGTGCCGCCCTCTTCTCCCACCTGCTCCAGGGTGTCTGGTGCTTCTTGCGGACAACTCTGGATGCCTGAAGAACAGGTGAGTCATATAAACAATTTATTGTCCATGAGGCCAGGGGAGCATCCCTTGTCGCTGGGAGGGAAGCTTTAAATGGTGAACTCAGACTGGGGACTCTGGTCCCCACCTTAGAGACTCCTTGCTCTGAGTAAGGCCACATTGCCTGAGTTTTGGGGACCGTGGCCTGCCAAGGATGGCAGATAGAGGGACCCAGCCTCCTGGGCCCAGGCCTGCCCAACTTCCTCCAGTCCTACCACCCGGAGCACGAGGGCCCAGCACCACTCTTGGCCTCAGGGATCTGTCTCATGGGTGACCAGGAGGCCACTCAGGTCCTGGAGCCCGACCATTCCTGCCTCCTTGTATGAATGAGGGTGGTGGCCAACCTGCCTACTCATCACCAAGATGACTAGTTGCTATTCGGGCCCCCTAAGGTCACTGACTTGGCCTTCTGGGGTTTGCGCAGGTCCCAAGTAGCCATGCACTGGTCTGAGAGGGCTCGCCCTGCTTTGGGCTAGATTCCAGTACTGGTCAGAGCCACAATCGGCTCAGTCTCTTTGGTGATCACCTTGGCTGCTGGAGGCTCCAGGCTCGGGCTGAGGCCAGATCAGACCCCTCTGGGCCTGGGGCTTGTGCCATGTGAGGGGACTCTGTCCCACAGCAGGTCAGCATGAGGACACAGGACATTGTGCTGGCTGGCCAGAGCTATGAGAATGCCACACACACCCTCCCCTCCAGAAGCTTCCAAGTATCCAGCTTCCTTGTGGATGTTGGTCTCAGCTGGCTGAGGGACCATCTGGGGCTTCCAGGCAGCTTGCAGGGTAGGCTGCTGCCCTGGCTCCTTCCGGGTCATGCAGGTCAGTGAACCTGGCAGGAAGAGGACACGGGCCACCATGAGCGGGAGGTGACTCGGGCTCTGCCTGTGCGTCTTCAGATGGCTGAGCAGGGGTTGATGATGGGCCCCAGGGAGGGTTCACGGCCATTTCTGTCCATGGTCCTGAGGGTAGCCCTCAGGATGTTGAAGGGATGGGGGCCCAGCATTCCTGCCTGAAGCAGTACTATGGGAACCATGGGCCCTGAGATCAGGGTCCAAGGGAAGGTTTGGGAGTGAATAACCACCCAACTGGTGGTCTGTCCTGGACTGGCCAGACCCTGAGCTCCTGGAACCCCCAGAGAAAGGCCTATGGCCCCAGGCTCTTTGGAGACCCTCATGCCACTGGAAGTCTCAGCCTTGGGAAGAACCTGGCCAGGCAAGGGTCAGGGAGGACCGCACTCCTGTTTTCGGGGGACTATCCTTATGGGGAGGCATGGTCTCACTGCGTCATCCAGGCTGAGTGCAGTGGCGTGATCATGGGTCACTGTGGCCTTGGCTTCCTAGCTTTGAGCAATTCTCCCACCTCAGCCTTCCATGTAACTGACACTACAGGCACATGCCACCGCACCTGGCTAATTTTTAAGTTTCTGTAGAGATGGGGTCTTGCCATATTGCCCCGGCTGGTCTCAAACCCCTGGACTAAAGTAGTCCTCCCACCTCAGCCTCCCAAAGTGTTGAGATTACAGGTGTGAGCCATCACGTTTAGCTGAGTTTTCCTTTATTTTTGAAAGATAATACAAGAATAATCATGTAACTTTCATTTTTCTAATGTCCTTGTTGAATTTTAATATCAAAACTACTGCTGGTGTCACAAAATAAGCTGAGTAGGCTTTCTGTTATATTCTCTGAAATCTTGACACTTTCTCTTTATTAAGTGATTGGCAGAATTTAGCAGTGAAGCTATCTGGGCCTGGAGATGACATAATGAAAATATTTTAATTTGGAGGTTCAATTTCTTTAGTAGCTTAAGACACTTCAGGGGTTTGTTTTTGATTATTGCAAGTTGAATTTTTCTATGAATTTGTCAATTTTACCAAACTTCACATTTATAAAGTTACTTGTGGCCAGGTGTAGTGGCTCATGCCTGAAATCCCAGCACTTTGGGAGGCTGAGCTGGGCGGATCACCTGAGGTCAGGAGTTCAAGACCGGCCTGACCAACATCGAGAAACTCCATCTTTTTTTTTTTTTTTTTTTTTTTTTTTGAGACAGAGTTTCACTCTTGTTACCCAGGCTGGAGTGCAATGGCGCGATCTCAGCTCACCGCAACCTCCGCCTCCTGGGTTCAGGCAATTCTCCTGCCTCAGCCTCCTGAGTAGCTGGGAGAACAGGCACGCGCCACCATGTCCAGCTAATTTTTTGGTATTTTTAGTAGAGACGGGGTTTCACCATGTTGACCAGGATGGTCTCGATCTCTTGACCTCATGATCCACCTGCCTCGGCCTCCCAAAGTGCTGGGATTACAGGCTTGAGCCACCGCGCCCGGCCCGAGAAACTCCATCTTTACTAAAGATACAAAATTAGCTGGGTGTGGTGGCACAGGCCTGTAATCCCAGCAACTCAGGAGGCTGAGGCAGGAGAATTGTGGTGAGCCGAGATCACGCCACTGCATTCCAGCCTGGGCAACAAGAATGAAACTCCATCTCAAAAAAAAAAAAAAAAAAAAAAAAAAGCTACTTCTAATATCCTTAGTCTTTTGAATCCTATTCATTTATAATGTTTGCGAATATACATATATATATATGTATGTATGGTTTTTTTTTTGAGACGGAGTCTTGCTCTTGTTGCCCAGGCTAGAGTGCAATGGCACGATCTTGGCTCACAGCAACCTCCGCCTCCTGGGTTCAAGTGATTCTCCTGCCTCAGCCTCCTGAGTAGCTGAGATTACAGGTGCCTGCAACCACGCCGGGCTAATTTTTTGTAGAGACGGGGTCTCACTATGTTGGTCAGGCTAGTCTTTAACTCCTGACCTCAAGTGATCCACCTGCCTTGGCCTCCCAAAGTGCTAGGATCGTAGGCATGAGCCACTGCTCCGGGCCAAGACTATATTATTAGGTACATACAAATTTGGAAAATTTCGCTAATGAACTGAATATAATTAGAACTAAATGTGTTTACCCCTAGTAATTATTTTTGCCTTGAAATTGTATCTTATATTAAATAACCGCTCTTTGCCTTAAAATCTATTTTTTTGTTGTTGTTGTTGAGACAGACTCACTCTGTTGCTCAGGCCTGAGTGCAGTGGCACGATCTCTACATCACAACCTCTGTCTCCCAGGTTCAAGCGATTCTCCTGCCTCAGCCTCAGATTACAGGCCTGCACCACCACAGCTGGCATATTTTTGTATTTTCAGTAGAGATGGTATTTCACCATGTTGGCCAGGCTGGTCTTGAACTCCCGACCTCAGGTGATCTGCCCAGCTCAGCCTCCCCAAGTGTTGGGACCACAGGCATGAGCCACCACACCCGGGCTCTATTGTTTGATATCAGATAACTACACCAGATTTTTGGTGTGTGTATGCATGGTAATCATTTTTTATCCTTTTACTTGCAAATGTTATATACATTTTAGAGTTCTCTTTGAAGTTCTCTTAGAAGCTTACAGTCTGTAGATGTGACTGGAGAAATAAACAGAGGCCAGATCATAAGAACATCAGACTTTCCTGAAAGCAAGAATGGGGGTTTAACAGGTTTTATCTTTCCACTAAGTGTTTGGAGGCCAGCGTCCATAACAGTGCTAGTCACCCTCAGTGCTCACAGAAGAGTTTATCCACATGAAGCATAAAATAAACATTTTAAAAATAAAAGATTGCTAAGAATAAGTTTCTGTAGTCTATCTGTTTTTACCCTTGAACCACAATCATGCTGTCTTACTTCTTACATAAACTTTAAACTACTGGTACCTGATACCGCAAGTCCTTCCATTGTTCCGTCTTCTGCATGGTTCCACTTCCTTCTCTTGGCCCTCTGCACTTTAATCTTTTACAATCACCTCATCAGTCAAATTATTATAAGGAGAAAGAGCTAGCTAGGATTATATGGAGATTTATTAAATTAGAAAATTAATTCCAGGAATGCTTATTTCCTTATATACACAGCTGCTTCTGGCTCACACTCATCCTGAGGGAGCAGAGGTTGGTAAACCAGCCTCAGTGCGGAGGGTCTCCCGCTGGATCCCCAACTGGAGCCATCCCTGGGCCTAGACTTCCGTCTCCCTCACTTCCAAATGAGTGCTCAGTCACAGGAAGCACACAAGAGGCCCTCAGGGCAGAAGTGGCTGTGCCTGGTGCCACCTTGCCCAGGACCTCCCAAAAATGAGGGCCATGAGACAATGCCACTTTATTTCCCTTGAGAGAAATGGAGGAGGAACCGACATAACACAGAGACACCTGAGGTTTTTAGAATCTATAACCTCACATACTGAACTAGTTAGTGTTTAATGTCTCTGAGAATAAAACCAAATCTTCCCTCCACTTGCGTTTCCAACATGTGGACGCCTTGCTCTCTGCACTTCTCCTTGGCCAGGAGGTGACACCTGGGGAAGCAGCACCAAGGCAGGCATCGCCATTCCGCACAGGCAGGCCCTGACTGGCAGCAGAGCTCACTGTTCTGCTGGGTAATCACCAAGGCACGCATCGCCATTCCGCACAGGCAGGCCCTGACTGGCAGCAGAGCTCACTGTTCTGATGGGTAAGTCAGGAGCACACAGACTCACCAAGCACAGGCCGGGAATCTCTGCTGGATGCTCTTGGCTAGGAGCATAACCTCTGCCTCAAGACCAGCCCTCACAAGGGTTAAGGGGCAGGGTGTGGTGTGGAGTGGGCCCAGTGTGGCCATGGGGAGGCCTTGGAGGGTGGAGCCGGGCAGGTGGCAGAGGAACAAGGGGACTGGGTGGTCCTTAGGCACAGGCAGACAGGCCCAGGGCCAGCTTCTCACCCCTCCGGGATGAAGGGCCAAATCAGCTCCGGGTTCAACAGCGACTCCTCAAGAGGCTGGTCCACGTGGAAATCATGAACGTGGGGGGGGCCTGGATGGGCCTTGGGGGCAGGTCCCCCTGGACGCTGAGGAATCGGCAGCTCAGACGGGTGGGCAGGCAGAGGAGCCGTGAAGAAGTACTGATGGAGGAGAGCCTGGGGGTGGCAAGTAAGGAACAGCAGAAGGAAACCAGTCACCTCCCTGTCCTCAGCCTCAGGCAGATGTTCCTTCATCTGTGCATTCAGCGGACTCAGTGTCTGCGTATTTTCTGAGTGTCTACTATGTCTGAAGCACTGTTCCAGAAGCTGGGGACATAGCCGCTAATAAAACAGACAAAAGGTCGGTCTTTCTGACGTAGGTGGGGGTGGGGAGTAACAAACAAGATGAAGTAAAATACACCGTATGTCAGATAATGACTAGTGCAGTGGGAAAGAGACAGCAAGAGAGAGGAATGAGGAATCCTGGAGAGAGGTTGCAGATCTGAAGCATCATGAGGGAAGGCCATCTGAGAGGTGACATTTTAGCCAAGACTTGAGACATGAGCACGTGGGACACGAGGTTCCAGGGCAGAGACAAAAGTGTACAGCCCCGAGGGGATGCCCCGGTGTGTGGAGGAGGCCCTGGGGCTGGAGAGCAGTGAGCACAGGGCACAACAGCTGGCAGCGTCATGAGGTGATGGCACCCAAACAGGTGGTATCTGTGGGCCACAGAAAAGACCCTGGCTCTTCCTCTCAGATGGAGTCATAGGAGGGCCCTGGCAGAGCAGGAATGTGTCCTGCTCTATTTGGATAAAGTTACTCTCTCTGCCAGGTGGAGAAGAGATTAAATGGGATGAGGGGAGACCCAGATTCTGGGAGGCAATCAGGAGGTAAGGGTCAGATGGCTGGGGTGCACTGTGGATGCAGAGCCCACAGGAGCTGCTGACAGTGGAGACCAAGAGAGCTTGTATGAACACATGCTGCTGGTGCTGCGTGCAGAGAGGGGACAGGGACCCCTGAGAGACACACCCTGCCTGACACCTGCCAGCCCATGACCCTGTGGTCCTCATCGTCCTCCCAGGCCTTCCAGCCTGTATCAGCCTTCCTCGGTCCTCTCCTCCAGGCTGCTGCCTACCATTTCTCTCTTCAGCCAACACCTCCTCCAACATCTCATGCTTAAACCTGCCCTCCACCAGAAAGCTTTGCTCGACCCCAAAGTTGGTCTCGCCTCTCCTCTGGGGCTCCCACACCGGGACAGCACAATCTCTTGTGACCTTTTGGGCCTGGAGTGCCCCATGGAGGCAGGTCTGATTGTTCACCATCTGTGTGGGGCCCGGGACAACCCCTGCCACGTGAGGGTGTGCAGAAAATACTTGCTAAAGGAATGAAGGAACGAATCCCCAGTGCTCGCCCTACAGGATCAGAGGCAGCCCAGAAGTCAGCACCCCTGGACATGTATGTGCTCTCCTGTGAGGCGGGCATGCCCCTCTTAGAGGCCACCCTCAGGAGAACTCTAGGGATGTCCAGTGGGGTCTGCTCAGGAGAGGCACACCTGCTCCAACGTCCCTGTCCCCTGGGTTCCAGATGCCTGGTGCTGGTCCCTGCCCATCAGTTTCTGAGAGCTGCTGACTTGATGGAGTCACGTGGCTACCAAGTACAGAATACCAGGGTGATGGGGAGGGGAGCTGAAGGAGCAGAGACCCCAGCCTCTTGCCTTACCTTGGAGGCTGCGATGCGCCGGTGAGGAGGGTAGAGGAGGAACTGACCCAGCAAGTCCAATGCCTGGGGAGAGGCGTCGGGCAGCACCTCCTCCAGAGGCACGGGTGCCTGTTCCTTGAAGGAGATCTTGTTGTAGTCCGGCAGCTCAGCGAGCTCCTGGGCCAGGGAGAAGGAACAGGGTCCATGACAGTAGTCCCCAACCCTCACCACACCCTCTGCTGTCAGCTCTCAGCCCCTAACACACCTTCATGTGGGGGATGCTCTCCCACCATGTGTCTCCCCGACCCACTCAACCACCCCTACATTCCTTAATCCATCCCATTGCCTTCTCAGATGGCAGCTCTGTGCCCAGCTTGCTGAGACAGTGCACATGTGTATACTGGGGTGAAAGGGGACAAAGGACAAGACCTACCCCCAAACCTGCATGACAGCAGGAAGGAGGAATCCCTGAGTTGGGGCAGGACAGTGGTCCCTGTCCATCAAGGGGGGTTGGGGCCAGGAGAGAGAAGGTTCAGGGGAGGGAGTGGTCACTTGCTGTCAGGGAGTGGAGTAAACCTGCCCCACGCCCATCCCACCAAGGGGCCCTACAAACCGGCCAGACTTGAGGGCTGGGGGTGCCCAAGATGCGAAGCACACAGCAAAGCTGTTCAATGTCGTTCTCACCCGGGAAAAGTGGGGACCCATTCAACAGCTCCCCCATGATGCAGCCCACGGCCCTGTGGACAGAGTCCCAAGCAGCTCAGAGATGTCCCACCATGGACCACAGACCCACCCGCAGAGCAGCTCTAACACCGCACTCCAGGGCAAGGCCCCCACAAGCCAGCCCTGGAGCGTCATGTCCAGGGGCCCAGTCCCTGAACCCTCAAAGCCCTCAACCCTAGCACCCAGAGCAAAGCCCCAGCTGTTCCAAGACTTCTCAGAGACTCCTACTCTAGGGCACACAGCTCCCCTGCACTTTCTGGGGCAGACCTGCAAGCTGCCCCAAATCTCAGACCCATGGGCACTGCCAACTATCTTCTTCTTGCAAAACAAGCTCAGAGCTTTCATGTCCAAGGATACGGGCCACTGACCAGCTCAGAGATACCATATCCTGGGATCTAACTCCAGCACATACCAGCTCAGACCACCTCCCCACTTAGCCCAGAAAGCTTCCCACCATTCTCATCCCACCTGACCCCCACCTAGCTCAAAAACATCATAGTGAGGATCCCAACCCCAAAGGGTTCAGAATACCCTAACCAGGGAAGACACCCTTAAGGGAGCCTAAACTCCCACCATGGAAAAGACCACCAAACAGCTCAGAGACCTCAGAGCCTAGCAGAAATCCATGAGCCATGTTACCCTTTGACCACCCATGGGGGTCTTACCACAGATCGACGCCCTGGTCATACTGGCGGGCACCATACAGGAGCTCGGGGGCTCGGTACCACCTGCGAGGAAGAGAGGTGGGCACTGGCCTGAGAAAAGGATGCCTGAGGAGGTGACCCCAGCCCCACAGCAACGTCCGGAGAAGAGGCCCAGAAACATCTCTTCCCCATGGCGAGGGCTGGAAGGGATCTGGCCCTCCCTACCTGGTGGCCACCTGGTGTGTGTAGAGGCGGCTGCCATCTGGGGAAAAGACACGGGCCAATCCAAAGTCTGCTATCTTGAGCTGGCCTGAGGCACTAATGAGCAGGTTGGCAGGTTTCAGGTCCTGGGAGTGCCAAAGGAAGGATCAGTCCCTCCAAATCCCCCACAGGACCTTGGGACAAGACGGCTTGGCAGTCTAACCACCCAGGTCAACCATGGTCCCTGCCTCCTCCAGGGCCATGCCCTGGCTGCTTACCTGGAGGCCTTGACCAGCTCTGTCCCCACTTCTGGTCATGCTTTTTACAAGGGCTAGCCCCATCCCCAAGCCGAGTCAGCTCCCCAGACCCCACCCCCGGCCTATGCTGAGACTGACCCGATGCACGATGTTGTTGGCATGGCAGAAGGCGACACCCTTGAGCAGCATCTGCAGGTAGCTCTTGACCTGTGCCTGGGCTAGTGGCCTCTGGGCATGGCGCACCACCTCAGCCAGATCCGACAGCATGAACTCAAAGGCCAGCACAAAGCCTGCACCATGTGGGAACACAGCCTTTAGCTGCACCACCTGTGGGCAGGACATCCTGTTAGCCCCTAGATTCCAATCACCAGACCCTCTCTGTGACCGAGACCTCACCCTAGGCTCTGACAGAGAACCAGGTAGATGGAGAAGGTGACATGGGACCTGAGCTAAGAATCAGAAAGCTCGTGCTCATGACTTGCTCGGCTCTCCTCAGATAAGGTGGGCCCCCACTCTTATTTCTCCATGAACACTCAGGGAAAAGGTCTAAAGAAGGTCATTTAGTGGCAGCATCTGGTCCACCCACCCAGCCCACCTGCCTGAGAATCATCTGGATGGTCACACATGAGATGGACACACAGGTCTCCTCCTTTTTCCTCTAGAGCCATCGAATCCCAGCACCGAGCAAAGGACACCAGAAATCCCACCTTTCCCGGTGCTGGGACAGCTACAGACGCATCACAAACACTGAGGCCACCACTGTCAGAGGGTCAGGCTACACAGAGCTGAGAGACAGGACTCTTAAGGAACGCGCAGCACAGAGGACTAACAAATAAATGAACAAATGGGATATATTCAAATTCTGTAAGCACAAGAGTAGAAATAGAAAAAGGCCAGGCATGGCATCTCATGCCTGTAATCCCAACACTTCGGGAGGCCAATGTGGGTGGATGGCTTGAATCCAGGAGTTTGAGACTAGCCTGGGCAACATGGTGAAACCTTGTCTCTACAAAAAATTAGCCCGGGATGGTGGCACATGCCTGTAGTCCTAGCTACTTGAGAGGCTGGGGTGGGAGGATCACCTGAGCCCAGGAGACTGAGACTGCACAGAGCCAAGATCACACTACTACATTCCAGCTGGGTGAGAGTGAGACCCTGTATTAAACAAACAAACAAACAAACAAACACCAGAAACAGAAGAGAGGATAGTGTGATTCTGTGTGAGTGGAGAAAAGGATACTTCTTTATTTAGATGGAGTGGGGCTAGATGAAGACCCAGTTTGTGGGGATCTGGAATGACGCTCTGGGCAGGGGGAGAAGCAAGTACAGGGAGACGAGGGATGTGAGAACATGAGGCTGTTCAAGGAAAGGACATGTCTGCCCTGTTCTGTGCTCCTGGATCCTAGATAGCTGCTGGTCCCTGAGAGATGCCTAAGAAGTTGTACTGAATGAGAGAAAAGGGAGAGGCCAGCTGGAGGTGGCCTCGTGTAAAGAGAAGCCACCAGGGCTCTTTAAGCAGGGGAGCAGATGACCTGACACACTTTTTTTTTTTTTTTTTTTTTTTGAGACGGAGTTTCGCTCTTGTTGCCCAGGCTGGAGTGCAATGGCGCGATCTCGGCTCACCGCAACCTCCACCTCCTGGGTTCAGGCAATTCTCCTGCCTCAGCCTCCCGAGTAGCTGGGATTATAGGCACGCGCCACCATGCCCAGCTAATTTTTTGTATTTTTAGTAGAGACGAGGTTTCACCATGTTGACCAGGTTGGTCTCGATCTCTCGACCTTGTGATCCACCCGCCTCGGCCTCCCAAAGTGCTGGGATTACAGGCTTGAGCCACCGCGCCCGGCCCTGACACACTTTTGACATAGCTCTCTAGACTGTGGCTGTGGAGAGCAGTGGGGAGGCTGCTGCTGTTGTTCTGATGAGTGGTGGTGATGACTTGGGCAGGGGGCAAATCTGGAGTATGTTTTAAAGTTAGAACCTTCAGAATTCCTGACCAACTGGATGCAGGGACCATATCACCATATTACCAGCTTGCTTATGGATCTCTTTCCACTTATCCCACATATGGCTGTCTGGAAGCCCTTTTATCTTCCTCAAAAAATCAAAATAGGGCCGGGCACAGTGGCTCATGCTTGTAATCCCAGCACTCTGGGAGGCTGAGGAGGGCAGATCACAAGGTCAGGAGTTCGAGACCAGCCCGGCCAACATGGTGAAACCCAACCCCATCTCTACTAAAAATACAAAAATTAGCCGGGTTTTGTGGCAGGTGCCTGTAATCCCAGCTACTGTGGCGGCTGAGGCAGGAGAATTGCTTGAACCCAGGAGGCGTAGGTTGTGGTGAGCAGAGATCGTGCCATTGCACTCCAGCCTGGGCAACAGAGAAAGACTCTATCTCAAAAAAAAAAAAAAAAAAAAAAAAAAAGGAATAAAAAAAGAAAAAAAAATCAAAATGGCCTGATTGCTGTTTTCTGATTTTTCAGGTAGTACATAATCATTTAACAGATCAAAACACATCCACACATTCAGGTAAGGCACAAAATTAGAAAGAAAAAAAAGAACAAAAGAAAAATCCTACAGTCATTACAGTGCACTTTACCAGACTTTACAACAGATATGGCACACACAAATACACATTCACATATGTAATATTTCCAAACAAAATCCAGATGACACAAAGTGTTACAACATGCTTTTTTGTCATCCAATATATCATGAATATCTCCAGGGAACAGCAAAGATAAGTCAGATGATCACAGAGACCCAACTCTGTTACTCTCCAGGGAGTCGAATACATTCCCTGTTTCAACATGGATGAGAGAGAGCACCAAAAGAGTAAGGACACTGGAGATGAAAGATGCCCCTGCTCGGGTTCCAGTAGCCCCTCCTCAAACCCCATCACAGCACGAACCACACTAGGTGACCCCGGCTGCCTCTGTCTCTTGCTAGCACACTTACATCCTCAGGAGCTGGGTTGGAGCTAATTTCTCTGTGTCACCAGT
The DNA here is from genome assembly GCF_048565385.1 of Saimiri boliviensis. Lineage (NCBI taxonomy): Eukaryota > Metazoa > Chordata > Mammalia > Primates > Cebidae > Saimiri > Saimiri boliviensis. Next base: position 237,302,500 of record NC_133450.1, on the reverse strand, counting down.
GCCCAACACAGGGTAGGGCCTAAGGGAGGCCCCAAGGAAAGAATGTCTGGACTCTCAATCAAACCTGGGCCAAACTCTCTACTGACCAACTGAGGGCTCACGAGCTGGTGACTTCACCTCCCCTCCTCACCTGAGAAACAGAGAACCTGAAACCTGCCTTGTAGAGTAGTAAAGAGGTATCAAAATGACAACGCCTACAATGCCCAAAGAACACATGGGAGCTCAACAGCTGCCAGTTATATTAGAAATCACTAAATGGCTTGAGAAAAAAAGTCGGTGAATGAATGAATACATTAAGAAGTGGATAAATGAGAGTGAATGTGTGAGAAATGAAAGAATGAGGTCCAAGGAAGTGAAAACAAGCGAAGGAGGGCGAGAACGCGATGCCCCGCACCCCCTACTCACATACTGATTGTCCTCCATCTCCTGCAGAGCCTTAATCTCCCGCAGGGCCTGGTTAGGGATACCGTCCTCCAACCGCCGTAGGGCTACCTTCTTGAGGGCAACTATCTCGCCAGTCTGCAGGACAGAAAGCAGACAATGCCAGCCCACCCTCGGCTGGGAAAGAGAGCTGAAGGTGGGTTGGGGGAGGGTGGGTGAGAAAGAGACCTGCGCCCCTGGGTAGGCCAGAGGCCCTTCTCCGGGGTCCAGGACTAGCCTGGCACCCAGCCGCTGGGGTAGACCAAGACAGCTGTCGGGAGGGCAGCGCAACGGCCCAAAGGAGGTGTAGAATGTGAGCAGGTTTTAAAAACCGTACTGGATGTAAAAAGGGAACCGAAGCGGCTTAGAGCGTTAGCCGGAGAGAGGCGGGAGGACTACCCCGCCAGGCTGCCAGCCGCGGTCCGGCCTCACCTCCACGTGCTTGGCCTTGAAGACGATGCCGTGGGCGCCCTCCCCGATGCGGCCCAGGATACAGTACTGGTCCATCCCGGTGCAGTCTCCGGGTCTGTGCGCCTAGGCTGCCAAATCCCACTTCTTCTCCGCCCCGCGCCGCTCAGAGCGCGCACGCTGTTGCCTAGCAACAGGGCTGCAGCCGACCACTGGGGCGGGGCCTGTGGGACGCGTCACCAGGAGAACGGAAGCTGCGTCCAGTCGGCGATGACCGCTCCAGGCTCCACTGCGCCTTTTCCTAGCCCCCTGCTGTCTCGCAGCAGCAAGCTTAATCTGGTATAAAACAAAACAAAACAAAACAAAACAAAACCACACATGCTGAGAGCCTGCCGGCGACAGGGTCCAGGGAGCAATGGCGGCCGGCACCGCCCACCTGCCCCGCCTCGGCGTCACGTGACTAATGCGCCTGTGCGCGCCGCCGGAAGGGGCGGGCTCCTCTCCCCGAGGCCGGAAGCTCCGCAGCTGTCAGTAGACGTTCCCTCTTCCACCACGTGCGGGTGCTGTTCTCTAGCTCCGAGACGCAGACACGGTGATGATGAAGACAGACGGGCCCAGGGCTGCGTTGTGGAGAGAGGGTCCCTTGGGCCTCCTGTCTTAAAATGTCAGTTGGCTACGTGTACCCACAGCTTTTTAAAAGGACATACTCTGACCGATACTGGACAGAGTAGGCCTTAAACTTCTGAAAGGATGCTCAACTTCACGCACGATAAACAAATACAAACTCAAGCTACAGTTTTCCAGATATTAGATGGCTAAAGATTTCAGGTCTAATAGTTCATTGACCAAGCTACGGGAAAACAAGCACTTTCATACATTGCTGGTGGCATTGTAATTTGACGATGTTGATCAGATCACAAATGTATAGACTCGGAGTCAGCAAAGCCACTTCTAGTAATTTCCCCATAGACACGTTATACACAGCGGAAATGACAGGTACAAAGTTATTCCATTGTAACATTGTTTCAATGGCAAACTATTGGAAACAACGCAGCTGTTCGTCAATAGATGACTAAATGCTGGCACATCCTTCATATGAAATATTAAATGTCTTGGCCGGGTGCGGTGGCTCAAGCCTGTAATCCCAGCACTTTGGGAGGCCAAGGCGGGTGGATCACGAGGTCAAGAGATCGAGACCATCCTGCTCAACATGGTGAAACCCCGTCTCTACTAAAAATACAAAACATTAGCTGGGCATGGTGGCGCGTGCCTGTAATCCCAGCTACTCAGGAGGCTGAGGCAGGAGAATTGCTTGAACCCAGGAGGCGGAGGTTGCGGTGAGCCGAGATGGCGCCATTGCACTCCAGCCTGGGTAACAAGAGTGAAACTCCGTCTCAAAAAAAAAAAAAAAAAAAAAAAAAGAAATATTATGTGTCTTTTTATGTACACCAATAGGAAGATTTCTAAAATAGGTTGTTAAATGAAAAAGGCTGCCGGGGGTGGTGGCTCACGCCTGTAATTCAAGCACTTTGGAGGCCAAGGCAGGTGGATCACCTGAGGTCGGGAGTTCAAGACCAGCCTGACCAACATGGTGAAACCCCGTCTTTATTTAAAAAATAAAAAACAAATAAAGAAAAAGGCAAGATGCAGGACAGACTGTATAGAGTATCACTGGCTGTGTAAACAAAAGGAGAAAAGAATGTAAACAATGCTTGTCATCCTTACAAGATATCTGAAAAGATACACAAGATTTCCTGAGTGAGGTGACCCTGTGGAAGAGGAACTGGAAAGATTGAGGGATGGGATAGAAGGCAGCCTTTTCACTGGGCCTTTTTATATTTTTTGAGTTTTGAACTGTATAATTTATTAATTTTCCAAACAAGCAAATATTTTCTAGCTTAGAAATTCTACTTCCAGGTTAGTAATTGCAGAAGAATGACTTCGTGTCCATACAAAGTATTCCTCCTGTTTGATGATAGCAGAGACTGGAAAGCAACCCAAATACCCAGATGGAAGAATGGCAAAGTTAAGGGAGTGCCATAGAATGAAGTAGTTTTAGCATTAAAAATAATGAAGATAGGCCAGGCACTGTGACTCAGGCCTGTAATCCCAGCACCTTGAGAGGCCAAGGCCCATGGATCACTTGAGGTCAGGAGTTCGAGACCAGCCTGGCCAATATGGCAAAACCCTGTCTCTACTAGAAATACAAAAATTAGGTGGGCATGGTGGTGCTTACCTGTAGTCCCAGGTACTCAGGAGGCTGAGGCAGGAGAATCACTTGAAGTGATCCAAGGAGTAGAGGTTGCAGTGAGTCAAGGTGGCACCACTGCACCCCCAAACTGTGTGACAGAGTGAGACTCTGACTCAAAAAAAGAAAAAAAGTGGTGACGATAGATACAGTAGTGCAGTAGGGAAAGACTGGTCTTCACAAAATAGTGCTGGGTCATTTGAGAAGTCATAAGAAGAAAAAAATGTACATTGACCCCAGTCTCACACCATTTACAAAATTGATTCCAGGTGGACTGCAATCTAAATATAAAAGGTAAATAATGAGGCTTTTAGAAGAAAACAATATCTTAATGATTTTGGATTAATTCAAGATCCTTATGTTACAGAATATACTAAAAGAAAAAGATAAATGAGAAATTGACCTTCATCAGTAGTAAGAATATCTGTTCCTCAAAAGATACTGTTAGAGGCCAGGCACGGTGGCTCACACCTGTAACCCGATCACTTTGGGAAACCGGGGTGGGAGGATCACTTGAGGTCAGGAGTTCAAGAGCAGCCTGGCCAACATGGTGAAACTCTGTCTCTGTTAAAAATACAAAAATTAGCTAGTCATGGTGGCATGCACCTCTAATCCCAGCTACTCAGGAGGCTGAGGCAGGAGAGTTGTTTGAATCCAGGAGGTGGAAGTTGAAGTGAGCCGAGATCATGCCACTGTACTCCAGCAGGGGTGACAGAGTGAGACTCCATCTCAAAAAGAAAAAAGAAAAAAAGAAAGGATACCATTAGAGAGTGAACAACAAAGCCACAGAAAGGCAAAAGAGGACTGTAATATATATATATATCTGACAAAGAACTCACATCTAGAATTTATAGAGAACTTTTATTATAACAATAAAGAAGAGGCAGACAATCTTGCGAAAAAATTAGAAAAAAAAAAAAAAAAAAAAAAAAAAAAAAAAAAAAAAAAAAAACTGACACAGACACTTTGCAAAAGGGGATTCCTAAATGGTCAATAAACTTTTGCAAGATCCGTGTTTAACTTCCCTGACTAGAAGGGAATTTCAAATTAAAACCACAATACAGTGTTATTGTTACCACCAGAATAGTTTAAATAAAAACGATCAGTAGAGCAACCGAAACTCTCATACACTGCTACTAAGACTGCAAGTTCATACAACCCCTTTGAAAAACTGGCACTTTTTTCCACAGACACACACCACCACGCTCATAGAGGCGGGGTCTCTCTATGTTGCCCACGCTGGTCCTGGGCTCGAGGGATCCTCCCACCTTGGCCTCCCAAAGTACTGAACTTAGAGGCACGAGCACCACACCCAGCTCCACTTTGTCAAGTTTTACTAGCTAGTTTGAGGTTCAGGAAAAGTTTCAAAGAAAATGTCTTTTTATGGGACTCGTGACTTTTTTTTTCCAAATCAATAGCTGCATAATGACTTTTACATGACTGCATTTTACTTCTCTTCTCATACATAAGACTGTTGTACAATTATCCAATGCTTTATGAAGCACCGTTTTGTGCATAACATCACAACACAAAGACTAGTATGATTAGGGTAATATGGGAGTTATTTCATTCTTCAAGAAGTGCTAAAAGGAAGTGATAATTTCAATTGATGCAGAAAAGCATTTAACAAAATTAACACTCTTTAATGAAGAAGGCACTCAACAAAACTATAAATATAAGAAAACCACCTCAACAGAATGCATGCCGTGTAGAAGAAAGGCCACAGTTTTCAATGGTGAAAGATTGAAAGCTTTCCCTCTAAGAACAAAAACAAGTGAAGGATGCTCGCTTCTGCCACTTTTATTTGACTTAGTACTGTGGAAGGAAACCCAAGCGTCTAAGATCACCTCCCCCTTGACTTCCACACTGCATTTCAATAGAAGAAAAGGCTGGCCGACTGGTGCCTCCTAAAATCGCCTTCCTATAGGCTGGGCATGGTGGCTCATGCCTGTAATCCAAGCACTTTGGCGGCCAAGGCGAGTGGATCACCTGAGGTCGGGAGTTCAAGACCAGCCTGACCAACATGGTGAAACCCCATCTTTTTTCTAAAAAATTAAAAAGAAAAAAAAAAAAAGAATGGACAAATTGGCCAGACAGAGTGGCTCATGCCTGTAATCCCAGCACATTGGGAGGCTGAGGCAGGTGGATCACAAGGTCGGGAGTTTGAGACCAGCCTGGCCAACATGAGGAAACCCTGTCTCTACTAAAAATGCAAAAATTAGCTGGGCACAGTGGTGCATGACTGTAATCCTAGCTACTCAGGAGGCTGAGGCAGGTAGGAATTGCTTGAACCTGGGAGGCAAAGGTCGCATTGAACTGAGACTGTGCCACTGCACACTCCAGCCTGGGCAACAGAGCAAGACTCCATCTCAGAAAAAAAAGAAAGAAAGAAAGACAGAAAGAATGGGCAAATGATATGAATAAGACATTTCTCAAAAGATGACATGCAAATGGCCATGAAACTTATGAAAAATGCTCAATGACACTAATCATCAGAGAAATGCAAATCAAAACCACAATGAAGTATCATCTTATCCCAGTTAGGAAGGCTAAAATAGCAAATCCTGGCAAGCATGCAGATAAAAGTAAACTCTAATATGCTGTTGATGAAAATGTAAATTAATACAGCCACGATGGAAAACAGTATGGAGGTTCCTCACAAAACTACAAATAGAACTACCGTATGATCCAGCGCTCCCACTACTGGACATTTATCCAAAGGAAAGGAAATCAGTATGTTGAGGAGACATCCTCATCCCTGTGTTTACTGCAGCACTATTCATAACAGCTAAGATATGGAATCAAGATGTCCAACAATAGACAAATGAATTTTTAAATGTGATATATATATATACACACACGCACACACGCACACACATCCATATATATATATGCAGTGGAATATTATTCAGCTACAAAAAGAATGAAATCCTGTTATTCACTGTGACATAGATGGAACTGGAGGACAGTATATTAAGTGAAATAAGGCCGGAACAGAAAGTGAAACACCGCATGTTCTCACATGCGGAAGCCAGGGTAAGTTGATGTCATAGAAGTAAAAAGTAGAACAGAACATATTTGTGGTAGAGAAGCGGGTATAGGTAGGGAGAGATTTGTCAAAGGACACAAAATCACAACTAGCTAGATAAACACTGCACTCCAGCCTGGGTAACAAGAGCGGAACTCTGTCTCAAAAAAAAAAAAAAAAGAAAAGAAAAAAAGAGTTACAAACAAAAATACATTTATACCATCTTTTACGTTTGCTTATGTAATTATCTTTACTGGTACTCTTATTTATAGGCGTGGATTCTTATTTCTATCTAGAGCCCTTCCATCAAGCACAAAGTTTTCCTTTTAGCATTTCTCATAGGGCAGGTGTATCGTCCATTCTCAGGATGCTATAAAGAACTGCCCAAGGCTGGGCTCAGTGGCTCACGCCTGTAACCCCAGAACTTGGGAAAGCTGAGGAGGTCAGGAGTTTGAGACCAGCCTAACCAACATGGAGTAGCCCCATCTCTACCAAAAATACAAAATTAGCCAGATGTGGTGGCACATGCCTGTAATCCCAGTTACTTGGGAGGCTGAGGCAGGAGAATCGGTTGAACCTGGGAGGCGGAGGTTGTAGTGAGCTGAGATTGCACCATTGCACTCCAGCCTGGGCAACAAGAGCAAAACTCCTACTCAAAGAAAACAACAACAACAACAACAACAAAAAAAAAACGCTGGGCGCGGTGGCTCACACCTGTAACCCCAGCACTTTGGGAGGCTGAGGCAGGTGCATCATGAGGTCAAGAGATCGAGACCATCCTGGTCAACATGATGAAACCCCGTCTCTACTAAAAATACAAAAAATTAGCTGGGTATGGTGGCACGTGCCTGTAATCCCAGCTACTCAGGAGGCTGAGGCAGGAGAATTGCCTGAACCCAGGAGGCGGAGGTTGTGGTGAGCCGAGATCAGGCCATTGCACCCCAGCCTGGGTAACAAGAGCGAACCTCCGTCTCAAAAATAAAGAAAGAAAGAAAGAAAGATGAATATCTTTAAGTTTATAATATTTGTCCTATGTTGAGCTTCTCAGAAGTTTGTGTTAATGCTTTTCCTCAAAATCAGGATACTAGGCCTAGTGTGGTGGCTCCTATCTGCAATCCCCCAGCACTTTGGGAGGCCAAGGCAGGTGGATCACCTGTGATTAGGTGTTTGAGACCAGCCTGGCCAACATGGTGAAACCCCATCTCTACTAAAAATACAAAAACTAGCTGGATGTGGTGGTGGGTGCCTGTAACCCCAGCTTCTCGGGAGGCTGAGGCCGGAGAATCACTTGAACTCAGGAGGTGGAGGTTGCAGTGAGCCGAGATTGTACCAGTGCACTCCAGCCTGGGCAACAGAGTGAGACTCCGTCTCAAAAAAAAAGTCAGGACACTTTAGACCATTCTTTGTTAATGTATTATTTCTGCTCTTTCTCTTCTCTCCTTTTGAGACTCCCAGTGTGTGTATATTGGTTCCTTAGTCTGTATTCAATTTCCTTCATTTTTTTTTTCCATTTGTTCCTCAGGGTAGATAATGTTAATTGATGTATTTTCAAGTTTGCTTATGCTTGCTTCTGAATGTTTAAATCTGCTGATAATCCTCCCTACTGAACTTTTCATTATCATTACCGTAATTTGGAACTACAGAATTTCTATTTGGTTCTTTTTATTATTTCCTCTCTTTTTCGTTAATATTTTCTGTTTGGTAAGATATCATTCTCATACTTTTCTTTAGTCCTTACACATAGTTTTGCTTAGTTTTTGAGCACATTTAAAATAGGTGATTTAAGGTCTGTCTAGTAAATCAAACATCTGTGCTTTTCAGGGACAATTTTCGTTTTCTGCTTATTTTCTGGCATGTGGACCATACTCTAAATTCTCTGCAAGTCTCATAACTTTTTGTTGAAAACTGAACTTTTAAAATAACATATTTTGGCAACTCTGGAAATCAGATTTTCTTTCTCAAGGTTTACTGTTGTCGCTTTTGGTGGTTGTTTGCCTGTTTAGTGTATTTTCTGGCTTGGTTGAATAATGTCCGTTTCTTTATCATGGTGGCCTCTGAAATCTCTGCTCAGTTAGGTTAGTGGGAGCTGCCCTGTTCACTGCAATTTCAAAATACTGAAAAAAAGCACTTAAATGTCTATCAGCAGAGGAAGGATGAGTTAAAATAGAGAGAATCCAGGAGCATGAATTCTGTGTACCCACTAAATATTGCTGATGTGCTGGCAGGAAAGGATGTCCAAGAGATGAGGAAACACATTTTGCAGTCTAATAGATTTAGCTTGTTCACCTTTTTGTAAAATAAATAATATACTATCTGTAATAATATGAGAAAATTCTGGGCCAGGTGCGGTGGCTCACACCTGTAGTCCCAGCACTTTAGGAGGCCAAGGCTGGCAGATCACCTGAGGTCAGGAGTTTGAGACCAGCCTGGCCAACATGGTGAAACCCTGTCTTACCTAAAAATACAAAACTTAGCAGGGCATGGTGGCGGTTGCCTGTAATCCCAGCTACTTGGGAGGCTGAGGCAGAAAAAATGCTTCAACCCGGGAGGTGGAGGTTGCTGTGAGCTGAGACCCTGCCATTGTATTCCAGCCTCGGCAACAAGAGTGAAACCTTGTCTCAAAGAAAAAGAAAAAAGAAAAAAAAGAAAATTCTGGAAGGACAATATGAATAGCTACCTGGTTGAAGGGGTGGGGTTTGCACTTGGAGGGGCACGCACTGAGGGCTGTGGTGAGCCAAGGAAGGGATGCTTCACTTTAATTTTATATCTTTTTTTTTTTAAATGTGGGATTATTGTTGTTTTTAAGCTTGTTTGTGTGGTTTTATCTTCCTCTGCAATTTTCCTAGTGAAACTAATAATGACACATGCCTGTAGTCCCAGCTACTCAGGTGGCTGAGGTGAAAGGATTGCTTGGACTTGGGAGGTGGAGGTTGCAGTGAGCTGAGATAGCGTCACTGCACTCCAGCCTGGGCCAGAGTGAGACCCCATCTCAAACAAACAAACAAAAAAACACTAATAAAGCACAATTAAGACAGGAAGGAGAGAGATTTTGCCTCAGATGTCTGCGTCCTTACCTTCAGGCCCAGTCTCTGACTTTGTTTTCTAGTGAGATAAAAATGAATCGGCCCCCACGTGTCAGAGTTGGATGATTACTTGGAAATCATGATCCAGTGACCTCCTTTTTCAGGTGATGCAGGCCCTCACCTGGAACCTGAACTTCAGGTTGAAATGTCAGCTCTGCCGCCTGTGGGTAAGGTCCCTTTGGGGAAGTGATTGTTCATCTCCTAGTCTTCACCCCTGCAAACCCAGCTCCATGGTAATTGTTGTAACAGTTTTCTGACTGTTACAACCTACAGAAAAGAAGCCAGAGAAGTGACAACAAACGGAGACGAGGGCAGTCCTCCTGTCTGGAGGTGTGGGGCTCAAAGGAAACCAGTGACGTTTGTTTGCATCTCGATGGCATTTAAGGATAATCTACGCTGAGCGGCTTATTTCATCAAGCAGGAAGTAAGACCCAGAAAACAAAGTCTTTTGCCGAAGAGTTCCTTAGGCAGGGGCAGGTTCCAGAACAAAGGAGAGGTGAAAGCTGCTGAGAGCTTGTCTTTCTCTCCACTAGGGAGACAATTCACAATCTCCAGAATGCATCTCCTTTCTGGGAACCCTTTATCTCTGCACTCTGAAAGCTATCATCTCCCCGGGTGTTCCGGGCTCCCGTTGCCTTTTCTTTCTTTCTTTTTTTCTTTTTTTGAGACAGAGTTTCGCTCTCCTTACCCAGGCTGGAGTGCAATGGCACGATCTCGGCTCACCGCAACCTCCGCCTCCTGGGTTCAAGCAATTCTCCTGCCTCAGCCTCCTGAGTAGCTGGGATTACAGGCACGCACCACCACGCCCAGCTAATTTTTTGTATTTTTAGTAGAGACGGGGTTTCACCATGTTGACCAGGATGGTCTCGATCTCTCGACCTCGTGATCCACCCGCCTCGGCCTCCCAAAGTGCTGGGATTACAGGCTTGAGCCACCGCGCCCGGCCCCCTTGGCGCTTCTTACGTAGCATTGTTGAAGGCCATTCAATCCAATACCGCCACAGGGAAATGTGCCTTCTTCGTAGCTGGCTGTCTGGAACGGACACTGGGTGAGATTGGCCCCTCTGAATTCCTGGCTTTGCTGCACATGCAACCATTAGATCCAGGCTGCTCGCAGGAAAGGACAAAACTTGGCAGAAGGCAATTCCTGGGAAGGGGATCTGTGTGTGGGGGGGGTGGGGATGGGGGTGTGGGCAGCAGGTGGCACTCTAGCAGCTTGGGGCGGGGGCTGGAGGGGGAGGTGGCGAGGCTGGGTTCTGGAGGGGAGGAGTGGAGCTCCTGAGGTGGACCAGTCCTTCTGGTACTTGGCAAAGGCCGTGGCCCTCCAGGCAGCAGCTGCTGTCTTTAACCTTGATATGCCATGGCCATGTTTCCCATCTCAAATATTTGATGTATCTCTTCATTATCCTAAGCAGTAGCACTAGTTAGTTGCCCCATAGAAGTCAGCACTCAAGGCAGAGCTGTTTCTCCATAAGCCATTTCACTTGGGACGAATGCGTCAACGCACAGGAAAGACCCACTGTGGTAAAGCAGCGTGACCAGAGTCTGGTTCTGTGGCACTGCCACGAGTGATGCAGAGTCAGCAGCAGGGGCTTCCTCCCAGGGAGGTCCTGTTGGCTGAGATTCATCCCCGGGATCATTTGTGTGTGCCAGGAAGAGGCGGCATCCCTTTCGCTTTCCCGACTCTGAACCCACCTGTACTCTCCCGTGGGCTTGAGGAGCCTGCAATGGGCAGAGGAACTTGCAAATCCCACTTGTTTGAAAGTGATGTCCCTCCTTGAAAACTGCATTCATCCATTTAAATGTAGGCATTTTGACCTTACCATACGCTGAGGATGGGATAACAAAGTCCCATTTAAACCCACTTCTGCATTTGTTGAGGAATATTGTTACACGCATGTGTTAATTTGCTAAGGCTTCTGTAACAAAGTGCCACGACTGGGGGGCTTAAGAAACAAACATTTATTCTCTCAGGTTCTTGAGGCTGGAAGTCCAAAATCAAGGTGTAGGCAGAGTTGAGTCCTCCTGTATCCCCGCTCCTCGGCTTGCAGACGGCCGTCTTCTCCCCGTGTCCTCACAGGGAAGTCCCCGCTGTGTGTGCCTGTGTCTTCATTTATTTCTTTCTCTTTCTTTCCCTTTGTTTCCTTCTGTCTTTCTTTTTCTTCTTCTTCCTTCCCTCCTTCCTTCCTTCCTTTTTCTTTCTTTCTTTCTTTGTTCTTTTTCTTTCTTTCTTTTTTGATGGAGTCTTGCTCTTGCTCTGTCACCAGGCTGGAGTGCAGTGGTGAGATCTTGGCTCACTGCATCCTCTGCCTCCTGGGTACAAGTGACTCTCCTGCCTCAGCCTCCCGAATAGCTGGGATTACAGGCATGTGCCACCACACTCACTAATTTTTGTATTTTTAATAGAGGCAGGGTTTCGCCATGTTGGCCAGGATGGTCTCAATCTCCCGACCTTGTGATCCACCTGCCTTGGCCTCCCAAAGTGCTGGGATTACAGGCGTGAGCCACTGTGCCCGGCCTCATCTCCTTTTCTTATGGGACCCAGCCAGATTGGATTAGGGCCCACACATCTGTATGACCTCATTTTAAATTGATTACCTCTGTAAAGGCCCTTCCTCCACATAGAGTCACCTTCTGAGGTTCTTGGGGTTAGCACTTCAACATATGACATTTGAGAGGCACCATGCAGCCTCTCAGTGTCTGCTCTGTTAGGACCCACACTCCCAAAGAATTGCTTTTAGACCTAGGTCCCAAATGATTTTTTCCTTAAAAAGCTGGTCTTCTTTTAGAACTTTCTTTATATTTTGACTGCAGCTGTGGTCATTGTGGCTCAACCTACATTTCCAGCTCATATTTAGAATAGCACAATGGGGCCGGGCGCGGTGGCTCACGCCTGTAATCCCAGCACTTTGGGAGGCCGAGGCAGGTGGATCACGAGGTCAAGAGATCGAGACCATCCTGGACAACATGGTGAAACCCCGTCTCTACTAAAAATACAAAAAATTAGCTGGGCATGGTGGCGCGTGCCTGTAATCCCAGCTACTCAGGAGGCTGAGGCAGGAGAATTGCCTGAACCCAGGAGGCGGAGGTTGCGGTGAGCCGAGATCGCGCCATTGCACTCCAGCCTGGGTAACAAGAGCGAAACTCTGTCTCAAAAAAAAAAAAAAAAAAAAAAAAAAAAAAAAAAAAAAAAGGAATAGCATAGTGGTTCTCAAATTGGAACGTGCATTGGTGTTAGAGATAGGGCTTTGCTATATGACCCAGGCTGGTCTCAAACTCCTGGGCTCAAGCGATTCTTCCGCTTCAGCCTTCCAAAATGTTGGGATTACAGGCGTGAGCCATCGCACCTGGCCAGAATTTGCATTTCCGACAGGCTTTCAGGTGATGCGTATGCTGCTGGTTTGGGGACCAGAGTTCCAGAGCTACTGAGAGCAGCTCATCCGTCTACTCCGGAGGCCGACCACCAGGGGGCGCTGTGGGAGCGCCTCCGGCCCGGGCGATGCGCTCCCGCTGCGTTTCAGCCGCCTGCTCCTAGCTTGCCCCTGTATGTGGGCACCAATGCACCTGGCACTCTCCTCACCTCCCATTGATATCCTTCTCCTTGCAGGAGGGCTCCGACCATAAATCGTTATTACCCAACCTCGGCGGTGACATTCAGATTTCAAAAGTAATAAAATTTTAAAGGATCATTCTTAGCTGGCAGGGGAGATACCATGATCACGAAGGTGGTTTTCCCAGGGCGAGGCTTATCCATGGCACTCCGGATGTGCTGACCCCTGCGATTTCCCCAAATGTGGGAAACTTGACTGCATAATTTGTGGCAGTGGGGGACTGCGTTCGTGCTCTTCCCTGGTATAGAAAAAAAAATTTTTTTTAATGAAATAAACCTGTTATGAATAAAGCAGTCATGAATTATCCATGTCTGTATTGAATAAGAGATCTTTTGGTACCAAAGTGATCCGTACATGCAAAAACTAAAGAAAGAAAGAAAGAAAGGAAGAAAAAGAAAAAGAAAAAAGTCTAGGAATATAGAAGGGCCTTACTTTTGGATTCTTGTTCCTACATTTTGTCTGTCAGAGTCAATAGAGTATTCATTTACTTGTGAAATTAATTTCCTAACCATCTGTCATCCTTCCTCCTAACTCTGTAATTTTTGCATGGTACAATGTGAGCTATTTCTGCCTAAAACTAAAATATGTGTGTAATTGACGGCAACATAAGCATAAGGTTTTGCATGACTCAGCTAGGTTAATCAAAGACGATGGTTGCTATTTTGGGAGAAGGGAAGTTAATTAAATGCATAACTAATTACATATCTATTAGAGAAAACTAATATAATTAAACTGCAGTTTCGAGTGGTATGCGTCAGAATGATGATTAACAGTGACAGTCATGAAAAAATACAATATTTATTAACTATGAGGGGACTGACAAATGAAGTCTTCAAAAAGTTTGGGATGGGCTTGGTTATGTGTAATCCTCATGAAACTTTTGTTCAAGGATTTTAAATGTTCAGTGAAAGCAATATAACTACATTACAAACTTTATTTGTGATTTCTAGCAATCTTCCAAGTGAGGTGGAGAAATTAGTGATTAAGAATGCACCTCTGTGGAGGAAAAAAATTCTATTAGAGGAAATAAAAGGCACAGGGAGGAATGTCATATTATTTTGGTATAAGCAGATTTCCAGATACTAAATTAGAAAAGAATGTTAATCAGAAACCTTTTTTTTTTTTCTGTATGTTTCATCACACTTCAAATTAGCAAAGAATATCACCTTTTGTCAACATCAAGATGAGGAGAGAGAAATTCTGCCTGTTGCAAGAAAGAAGAAAAATAACAGGTAAGGAAGGCGCTCACTGTAAGGACAATTCTTGGAAGGAGCAAGTGGTAGCTCACAGAGGGTGGCAGTGGTGAGAAGATAGTTCCTGTCCTCCACTCCAGGGCTCAACCCTCAGATTTGTGCGTATGTCTGGTCTCTGGTCAGGGGCAGAGAAGAACTGAAGAATAAAATAGGAAAATCTGGTGAGGGGCCAACTGTGACCCTCAGTCATAGGTTACTGTAAGGTGAAAACTGCCTGCTTTTTCTTTTTTTTTTTTGTTTTTTGTTTTCCTTTGAGATGGAGTCTTGCTCTGTCTCCCAGGCTGGAGTGCATTGGTGCCACCTCTGCTCACTGCAACCTCTGCCTCCTGGCTTCAAACAATTCTCCTGCCTCAGCCTCCTGATTAACTGGGATTACAGGCGCCAGTCGCCATGCCTGGCTAATTTTTGTATTTTTAGTAGAGATGGAGTTTTACCATGTTGACCAGGCTGGTCTCGAACTCCTGACCTCATGATTCACCCACCTTGGCCTCCCAAAGTGCTGGGATCACACGGTGAGCCCTTGTGCCTAGCTTGCCTGCTCTTTCTTTCTTTTTTTTTTTTTGAGATGGAGGTCTCGCTCCCGTTCACACAGGCTGGTGTACAGTGGTGCGATCTCTGCTCACTGCAACCTCTGCCTACTGGGTTCAAGCGATTCTCCTTCCTCAGTAGCCCAAGTAGCTGGCATTACAGGCATGTGCCACCATGCCCGGCTAATTTTTGTATTTTTAGTAGAGGTGGCGTTTCACCGTGTTGGCCAGGCTGGTCTCTAACTCCTGATCTCAGGTGATCCGCCCACCTCGGCCTCCCAAAGTGCTGGAATTACAGGCGTGAGCCACTGCTCCTGGTCTGCCTGCTCTTTCAAAGGAATCCTACAGTTGCCACTTCTGGGGTACGTGTGCCACCATCTTCATTGTAAAGGAAAACTGGCATTCACACGGTGTCTCAGTTTGCTTGGGCTACTGTAACAAAGCAGCAGATCCTAGAATAGAGTCATTTTGTTTTTATTTGTTTATTGCTCTGGCACAGGGTCTTGCTCTGTGGCCCAGACTGAAGTGCAGTGGCTCAGTCATGGCTCACCGCAGCCTTGACTTGACCTCCCAGGCTCCAGTGATCCTCTTCCACCTCAGCCTCCCAAGTAGCTGGGACAACAGGCCTGTGCCACCATTCCTGGCTAATTTTTTTTAAATATTATTTTTTGTAGAGACTAGAGTCTCTTATGTTGCCCAGTCTGGTCTCAAACTCCTGGGCTCAAGCGATCCTACTGCCTCAGCCTCCCAAAGTGCTAGGATTACATCCATGAGCCACCACCTCTGGCCTCAGCATGGCTTTGTTATAAGGCTGATGAGAAAAGAATGATCCTCATCTGGGGCTGCTACCTGTGTTAGTTGGAGTCTGTCTGCATGTTCTCCCCACATCTGTGTGGGGTTTTTTCTGGGTGCTCCTGTTTCCTCCTCAGTCCTAAGGTTGTGCCCGTTAGGTGAACTCGTGTGTCTACACGGTCCCAGTGTGAGTGAGCACGAGCATGCGTGGGAGGCGCCCTGAAAAGGGAGAAGTGTGCTGTAGGAACTTAACTCTTGTTTGTATCAATTAGCCTATTGATTAGAAAATTGATTTGGTTATACGTCATTTCACTTAAAGTCACAGTTTCCAAGAACTTATTGACAATGTTAAATGAAGGCTTTCTGTAACACACACTGGGCAGCTTAAACAATAGAAATTTGTTTTCCCACAGCTCTGGAGGCTGAAAGTCTGAGATCAAGGTGTCTGCAGTGTTGTTCTCTCCTGAGTCCTCTCTGCTTAGCTTTGCAGGTGGGTGTTCTTGCCATGTGTCTCATCTCCTCTTCTGATAAAGAACACCAGTCATGTTGGATTAGGTGCCACCCTAAAGACCTCAGTTAACATTGGTTACCTTTTTATTTATTTTGAGACAGAGTCTCACTGTATCGCCCAGGCTGGAGTGCAATGGCATGATCTCGGCTCATTGCAACCTCTGCCTTCCCGGTTCAGGCAACTCTCCTGCCTCAGACTCCCATGTAGCTAGGATTACACGCATGTGCCACCACACCCAGCTACTTTTTCTATTTTTAGTAAAGGCAGGGCTCTGCCATGTTGGCCAGGTTGGTCTTGAACTCCTGACCTCAGGTGATCTGCACACATTGGCCTCCCAAAGTGCTGGAATTATAGGCATGAGCCACCATGCCTAGACAGTTACCTCTTTAAAGACTCTGTCTCCAAATACAATCACATTCTGAGACACTGGTGGTTGGGATTTTAACACACAAAGTTTGAATGTCCAGAGGACAGAGTATTTTCTGCCACAGCAAACTGACACCCATGGCTTCCTTTGTCAGAAAGTGAGTCCATGACCTGGCAACTGTACCATATGTGTCCGCTCTGAAGGGGACAAAGTCCAACCAGTTATTAACCACTCATGTGGGATGCCTTTGGTTAATTAAAAGGAGTCCAGTGCTAGGTGTTCTGCTTCCAAGGAACAAGACACTGATACATTTAAAATGTTTACCAGCTGGGCATGGTGGCTCACACCTGTAATCCCAGCACTTTGGGAGGCCGAGGTGGGCAGATCACCTGAGGTCAGGAGTTCAAGACCAGCCCGGCCAACACGGTGAAACTCCGTCTCTACTTGAAAACTTAAAAATTAGCTGGGTGTGGTGGCATGTACTTGTAGTCTCAGCTACCTGGGAGGCTGAGGCAGGAGAATTGCTTGAACCTGGGAGGCGGAGGTTGCACTGAGCTGAGACTGTGCCACTGCACTGCAACCTGGTGACAAACTGAGACTCCGTCAAAAAAAAAAAAAAAAAAAAAAAAAAAAGGTTGCCAGGTGCTGTGGCTAATCCCAGCACTTTGGGAGGCCGAGGCAGGTGAATCACCTGAGGTCTGGACTTCAAGACTATGCTGGTCAACATGGAGCGATCCTATCTCTAAAAAAAAAAAAAAAATGGTTGAAGAACATACTCTTGCATTTTTTCTGGGTTGGACACTCAGCTACCTGAAACAGTTGATGCTTAACCTTAAACATGGGAGGCAGAGGAAATGGTGTATTGTATTGTTTATGACAGGTAATAACGATCCACCAAGGTCGGCTGGATGATTGACTGAAGGTATTAATTGGCCAAGGGCTAGGAGCATTATATAGAATTTTGCTAACATATTATACAGAGAAATGGAGATTAAGTATTCTCTATTCTTGGCTGGGTACGGTGGCTCATGCCTGTAATCCCAGCACTTTAGGAAGCCGAAGCAAGTGGATCGATCAAGCCCAGCAGTTTGAAACCAGCTTGGTCAACATGGTGAAATGCCTTCTCTATAAAAAATACAAAAATTAGCCAGGCATGGTGGTGTACAACTACCAGCAGCTAGTCTCAGCTGCTCAGGAGGCTAAGGTGGGAGGATGACTTGACCCCGGGAGGTTGAGGCTTCGGTGAGCCAAGATCACACCACTGCACTTCAGCCTGGGCAACAGAGTGAGACCCTGTCTCAAAAAGAATTTTTTTTTCAAGTATTCTCTATTCTTGTTAATGGCACATTTGATAAAAACAGAAAACCTTAGCCCCTAATGTCTGATGAAAGCTTTTTATTTTTACTCTTTATAAGCTCTGTTGGACTTGAGAAAGCTTTATTTATTTTTTTTTTTGAGACGGAGTTTCGCTTCTTGCTACCCAGGCTGGAGTGCAATGGTGTGAACTCGGCTCACCACAACCTCCGTCTCTTGGGTTCAAGCAATTCTGCCTCAGCCTCCCGAGTAGCTGGGATTACAGGCGTGTGCCACCATGACCAGCTGATTTTTGTATTTTTAGTAGAGATGGGGTTTCACCATGTTGACCAGGATGGTCTCGATCTCTTGACCTCGTGATCTACCCGTCTCGGTCTTCCAAAGTGCTGGGATTACAGGCGTGAGCCACCACGCCCAGTGAGAAAGCTTTTTAAATTTTCTTTTTTTAAAGCAGAATCTGATCAAATATTCTACATAGCAGGAAACAGCTCATTTTACGCTTAAGGAGGAGAAAATGTAGCACATCATGATTCATATTTTTATTTGGCAGATTGGGATTGAGATAGTTACGTTTAAACAGTTTGGACAACAACCCCAGGGTGATGATTATCTGTGTGGCCTTAATGTTGATTAGGGTTGTTCTCATGAAAGATTATTTCAAGATCCATACAACCCAGATTTCAGGACCGCTGGTAAAACAGTGAAAACTAAGTCACTATGGTTATGCAGACACTCAAAACCGTCTGCATTGGGAAACTACTTCACTTGGATTTATAACAACCACTTTTTCTTTTTTAGACGGAGTTTCGCTCTTACACTGAGGCTGGAGTGCAATGGTGAGATCTCGGCTCACTGCAAACTCCACCTCCCAGGTTCAAGCAATTCTCCTGCCTTAGCCTCCCAAGTAGCTGGGATTAAAGGTGCCCAGCTAATTTTTATATTTTTAGTAGAGACAGGATTTCACCATGTTAGCCAAGTTGGTCTCGAACTCCTGACCTCAAGTGATCCACCTGCCTTGGCTTCCCAAAGTGCTGGGATTACGGGCGTGAGCCACTGCACCTGACTATGATGACCACTTTTTACATAATAGTCAATATAATGCATCTGATGCACATTGATTTTTATCTTGTAGAAGCAGCAGTTAGACAAAAACATAGACAACCCCAGTCTAGTTGCGGAATACAACGCAAGTCGGCAACCGTCAGCGCTGTCACGATTGGAGCGCTGCTGGCCAGAGCCAGGAGGGGCTGCTGTGCTGGTGATGGAGCAGCTGGTGCCGACACTCTCACACAGTGCGGGGGCAAGTTAAGCTGACAAAACAAGAAATGGAGTTTTGAGGTTATCATTTGAAAGTGTAAAGATAGCCGGGCGCGGTGGCTCAAGCCTGTAATCCCAGCACTTTGGGAGGCCGAGGCAGGTGGATCACAAGGTCAAGAGATTGAGACCATCCTGGTCAACATGGTGAAACTCCGTCTCTACTAAAAATACAAAAACTAGCTGGGCATGGTGGCGCGTGCCTGTAATCCCAGCTACTCAGGAGGCTGAGGCAGGAGAATTGCCTGAACCCAGGAGGCGGAAGTTGCGGTGAGCCGAGATCGCGCCATTGCACTCCGGCCTGGGTAACAAGAGCGAAACTCCGTCTCAAAAAAAAAAAAAAAAAAAAAAAAAAAGTGTAAAGATAAGCAGTAAAGAATCAGAATGAACTGAGGATGTATAAAATAGTAATAAAAGGGAAATCGTAAGATTTTAAAGAAAAGTAATAGAGTTAACCACCAGAAAAGTTTTTTTGTTTTTTTTTTTTTGAGACGGAGTTTCGCTCTTGTTACCCAGGCTGGAGTGCAATGGCATGATCTTAGCTCACCGAAACCTCCGTCTCCTGGGTTCAAGCAATTCTCCTGCCTCAGCCTCCCGAGTAGCTGGGATTACAGGCACGTGCCACCATGCCCAGCTACCTTTTTGTATTTTTAGTAGAGACGGGGTTTCACCATGTTGACCAGGATGGTCTCGATCTCTTGACCTCATGATCCACTCATCTCGGCCTCCCAAAGTGCTGGGATTATAGGTGTGAGCCACCGCGCCTGGCCCAGAAAAGGATTAACGTAAGTGTTCTCAGCTTTGACAGAAGGCTTTTCTTTACCAATAGATCTGAGTGGTGGGGCAGCCGGGAGAACTGCAAATTGACAGTAGAAAGAGTAACAGCAGAAAAGTTTGCTTCCACTGTATTTAGGAGCACTCCAAATGCAGTGGCTCCAGGAGCAGCTGGAGTGAGAGTTCATACATCAGCAGAGTAAAAAAGGGGTCGTTAGGACTTTGGAAGGAAGTATGGAAGGTTTGCAGAGGGCTTGTTTACACAGGGTTGAATCTTGGTGTTAACAGGCATCTTCCTGGCTGCAAACTCTCCCAGACAGGGGATGTATGGCAGCTTCATGATCAGAAATCTCTACCTTTAATCAGATATGGGAATCTCAAAAAAAGCCTCTAGGCCAGGAGTGGTGGCCTGAAAAAGCTGGGATTACAATGTGAACCACTGCGCCGGCTAGAACGGCTAGAATCTGCAGACCTCCCACCTCCCCACCACGCCTGTACTTCCAGCACTTTGGGAGGCTGAGGCAGGCAAATCACTAAAGGTCAGGAGTTTGAGACCAGCCTGGCCAATGTGGTGAAACCCCGTCTCTACTAAAAATGCAAAAATTAGCCAGGCATGGTGACGCGCACCTGTAATCCCAGCTACTCAGGAGGCTGAGGCAGGAGAATCACCTGAACCCAGGAGGTGGAGGTTGCGGTGAACTGAGATTGCACTCCAGCCTGGGTGACAGGGAGAGAACTCTGACTCAAACAAACAAACAAAAGGCCCCTAGCTGCATCTGCTGCATCTCAGATGTCTTTAGTCTAATGCAGGGGTCCCCAGCTTCCCGGGCCATGGACTGGATCTCGTCTGTGGTCTGTTAGGAACGAGGCCACACAGCAGGAGGTGAGTAGTGGGTGTGTGAGCCAGCATTACCTGCAGATCCGCAGCAGCACTAGATTCTCATAGAAGCTCGAACCCTATTGTGAACTTCGAGTGTGAGGGATCTAGGCTGTCTGCTCCTTAGGAGAATCTAACGAATGCCTGGTATGGGAGGTGGAACAGTTTCATCCGGAAACCATCCCCCACGCCCAACCCTGGGTTAAAAACTGTCTTCCACAAACCCATCCCTGGTGCCAAAAGGTTGGGGACTGCTGGTCTAAAGCAATCTTTATTCCCTTCTCGTGGGTTGTGGGTCCTTTCACTGGGTAGCTGCATTCCGGGTGGGGATGAGCAGGGCAAAGGAGCTTTTCATTGTAGACTTTTCTGCGCGAAAGTTTACAATGTGCAATTTGATTTCCTTCCATGCCCATAAACTACATTGATCAAAGTGAAAAGCGGGGAAGAACCCTGGCCCAGCTTGATCCAGTGAGCTGTGGCTGGAGTGGAAGCGCTGGGGAGGGGGAAGTGGTGTTGGTGTGGGGTCCTGTTGCGGAAGTGCCAGGGAAGCTGTGGGACAGATGATGGATGTGATTGGATGGGCCAGCAGAGACTGGCGGGGCCAGCACAACCCTCCTTAGCTTCCTGCCTTCCATGGACACTTGGGGGAAGTTGTAGGTGACTAGAGAGTTAATAAATGAGTTCCCAATGAGTAATGGGTTACTTATGAGGTTTTAATGTTGTAATTATTAATGAATTCATGAGTTACTAGGGGACTATTAGCTATCAATGAGATGCTCTCTAACTCCAGTTCCTGTGGTTCTGTATTCAAGTTTCTAAAAAGAATAAACTCAGAATTAACTTCCAGATATTATTATGCTTTAAAATGTATTTGTCAGCCGGGCACGGTGGCTCACGCCTGTAATCCCAGCACTTTGGGAGGCCGAGGCGGGTGGATCACGAGGTCAAGAGATCGAGACCATCCTGGTCAACATGGTGAAACCCCGTCTCTACTAACAATACAAAAAATTAGCTGGGCATGGTGGCACGTGCCTGTAATCCCAGCTACTCAGGAGGCTGAGGCAGGAGAATTGCCTGAACCCAGGAGGCGGAGGTTGCGGTGAGCCGAGATCTCACCACTGCACTCCAGCCTGGGTAACAAGAGCGAAACTCCGTTTCAAAAAAAAAAAAAAAATTCCATACATAATATAATATGATTTTTGTGAAAATTTTTCTATTCTGTCTGTGTTTAAGGATGCACTGTGTTGTTCGTGGGTACTACCTAATACTATTGTTGGCTGATGGAAGTTAGAGCGATAGCTTATGTTCTTTTTCTGTTATCATCTGGTTTTTTTTTGTTTTTTTTTTGAGCCCAGAGGGTGGAGGTTGCAGTGAGCCAAGATTATGCCACTGCACTACAGCCTGGGTGACAGAGTGAGATCCTGTCTCAAAAAGAAAAAAATAAATTCACTTAAAATCTCAATTCTCAGAAATAACTAGAAGCATTTAAACACAATTCTTCCCAATCTTTTTTCTTTATATAATTGCACAATAGCATAATACGCAGGTTTTTTTTTTTTTTTTTTTTTTTTTTTTGAGACAGAGTCTGGCTCTGTTGCCCAGGCTGGAGTGCAGTGGTATGATCTCGGCTCACTACAACCTGCGCCTCACAGGTTCAAGCGATTCTCCTGGCTCAGTTTTCTGAATAGCTGGGATTTTAGGCATGTACTACCACACCTGGCTGATTTTTGTATTTTTGGTAGAGATGAGGTTTCACCATGTTGGCCATGCTGATCTTCAACTCCTGGCCTCAAGTGATCCGCCCACCTTGGCCTGCTAAAGTGCCGGGATTACAGGCATGAGCCACTTCCCAAACCACCAAACCACTGGGGTCCTGATACGGTTTGTGTCTGTGTCCCCCAGCCTTGAATCTCATGTGGAATTGTAATCCCCAGAGTTGCAGGTGGGGCCTGCTGGGAGGTGATTGGATCACAAGGGCAGATTTCCCTCTTGGTGCTGTTTCTTTGCTAGGGAGTGAGTTCTCATGAGATCTCCTTGTTTAAAAGTGCGTGGCATCTCTGGCCTTTCTCCTGCTCCTGTCATGTGAAGTGCTCGCTCTCCCTTTGCCTTCTACCATGATCGTAAGTTCCCTCCCCGGAGACCTCCCCAGAAGCTGTTGATGCCATGCTTCCTGTACAGCCTGCGGAACTGTGAGCCAATTAAACCTCTTTATAAATTACTCAGTCTCAGGTATTTCTTTATAGCAATCCAAAAATGGACGAATATACTTCCTGTTTAGATAAGAAAATAATGACATTTCAACGTAAAATCTGACTTAAAGTGCAGGTATAGGCCAGGAGCTGTGGGCCTGTAATCCCAGCACTTTGGGAGGCCAAGGCAGGTGAATCATTTAAGGTCAGGAGTTCAAGACCTGCCTAGCCAACATGGTGAAACCCCATCTCTGCTAAAAATACAAAAATTAGCCGGGCATGTTGGCACACGCCTGTAGTCCCAGCTACTCGGGAGGCTGAGGCACGAGAATCACTTGAACTCAGGAGGCGGAGGTTGCAGTGAGCTGAGCTCACACCACTGCACTCCAGCCTGGGTAACAGAGTGAGACTCCACCTCAAAAAAAAAAAAACAAAAAAAATACACACAGACACAGACACAGACACACACACACATACACACACACACACACACATATGTAAATACACATAGAAACATAATAGATTTCATCTCATTTGTTTTATTTGTTGGGTGCACTGTGATGTCATGGTAGCATCAGTGCAACTTAAAGTAACTAAATCAATAATTGTATCTGATATTAAGTTTTCTCAACTGAGTAACTTTTAAGTGAAACCATTCATGTTTAGATGTAGGGAGTGGTAAAGGAACCAATTTTTTCTGCTGTTAATTGGGGAAAAATAGTAATATAAGATTATCATTCATGGACAGTAAATTGTTGAGAGTTAGTGAATCAGATTATAATTATCTAGCTAAGAATATAAAGATTGAGAAGCAGGTAAACATCTAAATGTTTACTATGCTAGAAATGCCTAAGCTGGTAACATGACAACAACCTGATGCACTATAAAATGAAAATATGAAGTTTTCCGAATAGTTGCATTTTAGTAAAGTGTACAGTGATAAAGGCGGAGAGGGCATTTGGAGCTCATTTGAATGAGGCACAGTGTACCCCAACGGCCCTCTTTTTTTTTTTTTTTTTGAGACAGAGTTTCGCTCTTGTTACCCAGGCTGGAGTGCAATGGCGCGATCTCGGCTCACCGCAACCTCCGCCTCCTGGGTTCAGGTAATTCTCCTGCCTCAGCCTCCTGAGTAGCTGGCATTACAGGCACGCGCCACCACGCCCAGCTAATTTTTATTTTTGTATTTTTAGTAGAGACGGGGTTTCACCATGTTGACCAGGATGGTCTTGATCTCTTGACCTCATGATCCACCTGTGTCGGCCTCCCAAAGTGTTGGGATTACAGGCGTGAGCCACCGCGCCCGGCCGGCCCTCTTTCTTAAATGCAGTGGATAGGTGTCTGCCAACAAAGATGCCAAAACCATTTTTATAGAAACATTATTTAACAGTGACTCAACAGCTTTCAAAATACAGTTTTGTATTATAGAACTACACAAGCTATTCTTTTTTTTTCCTTTTCCTTTTTCCTTTTTCTTTTCTTTTCTTTTTCTTTTTTCGAGACAGAGTCTTGCTCTGTTGCCCAGGCTGGAGTGCAGTGGCGCCATCTCAGCTCACTGCAACTTTAGCCTCCCCGGTTCAAGTGATTCTTCTGCCTCAGCCTCCTGAATGGCTGGGATAACAGGCATGGGCCACCACACCTGGCAAATTTTTGTATTTTTAGTAGAGATGGGGTTTTGCCATGTTGGCCAGGCTGGTCTTGAACACCTGAGCTCAGGTGATCTGCCTGCCGTGGCCTCCCAAAATGCCGGGCTTACAGGCATTAGCCACCACGCCTGGCCTGCACAAGCTTTCTAGTGAACTGGCCTCATCATTTCTACAAAACTTTCTTTGGGGAAAGGAAACTTACGCTGAGGAGTTGTATAATGTGAAAATTTTAAGTAATGAGGGAAGAACGAGCCATGTAAATACACGTAATAAACTTGTAGCATATATAAAATTTTCTTGACCTTTATCTTACAAGAATAAGATATTTTAGTATGAATTTACTGAATGTAAGAGTGTGGACTATTTTTTAGGCACTATGGCCTAAGTTTAAAGGTCCAAAATATTTTTTAAAAAAGTTTGTCCTCGTGCTGAAGTGCCAGCGTATGTATATTATACTTGATTTGGTTGTAAACTATATTTCAAAGTAAATCCTAGTGTAATAAGTTTTAGAACTAAAAAGGCTTCAGCTGCCAAAACACTATTTGTAGGAAATATGAAATGTAGTATAGAACTATTTTTTTTCCCTTCTCTAAGCCCAACGATGAACTACTAAAGGATCTCTCTAATCTTTTTTTTTTTTTTTTTTTTTGAGACGGAGTTTCGCCCTTGTTACCCAGGCTGGAGTGCAATGGCGTGATCTTGGCTCACCGCAACCTCCGCCTCCTGGGTTCAAGCAATTCTCCTGCCTCAGCCTCCTGAGTAGCTGGGATTACAGGCATGTGCCACCATGCCCAGCTAATTGTTGTATTTTTAGTAGAGATGGAGTTTCACCATGTTGACCAGGATGGTCTCGATCTCTTGACCTCGTGATCCACCCGTCTCGGCCTCCCAAAGTGCTGGGATTACAGGCTTGAGCCACCATGCCTGGCCAGGGTCTTTCTAATCTTAAAGGTTCCCTTTGGCTTTCACCAAATCTTAAAACCTATGACACAAAAATTGTTCAGTGTCTGGTGCCAGTGGTGTTTGTTTTGCATTTGGTCAAGAATAAGCGCAACCCCGGGCCCCACTTATGCAAAAGATGTCAACTCCTGCGAAACAGAATGCCCTGATAGAATGTTCTAACAACCTTATGGGTAAATGCTACGTAAGAATCAACCCAATAGCAAGCTAAAAGAAAAAAGCATGTGGGTAAATCTAACAATGCTCATTGTAACAAAAAGCTGGTTCTTTGAAATGATAAAATTCATAGGTCATTAGTGAGATGAACCAAGTAAAGAAGAGAGAAGATCCAAATAAGTTCACTTAGAAATGAAATAGGAGATATTACAACT
The DNA here is from genome assembly GCF_048565385.1 of Saimiri boliviensis. Lineage (NCBI taxonomy): Eukaryota > Metazoa > Chordata > Mammalia > Primates > Cebidae > Saimiri > Saimiri boliviensis. Next base: position 237,276,811 of record NC_133450.1, on the reverse strand, counting down.
GATATCACAAAAATACAAAAGATCCTTAAAGGCTACCGTGAACACCTTTATATGCAGAAACTAGAAAACCTAGAGGAAATGGATAAATGCCTGGAAATATACAACCCCCCTAGATTAAATCAGGAAGAAATAGATGCCCCAAACAGACCAATAACAAGCAGTGAGATTGAAGCAGTAATAAAAAAAGAATTGCCAAAAAAAAAAAAAAAAAAAAAAAAAAAAAGGCCAGGACCAGATGGATTCACAGATGAATTCTAGCAGAAATTCAAGGAATTGGTATTAATCCTACTGAAACTATTTTGAAAGAGAGAGAAAGAGGAAATGTTCCCCAAATCATTCTATGAAGCCAGTATCCCCCCAACTACTAAAACCAGGAAAGGATATAAGAAAAAAAAGAAAACTACAGACCAATATCCCTGATGATATAGATGCAAAAATACTCAACAAAATACTAGCTAACTGAATCCAAAATATCCAAAAGGTAATACATTATGATCAAGTGAGTTTCATACCAGTGATGGAGGGATGGTTTAACATATGCAAGTCAATAAACATGACACATTCCATAAACAGAATTAAAACAGAATTAAAACCTTCACATGAATTCTTGTTGCTCACGCACCAGGAGATTCCCAGCGGAGGAGCCCCACGGGTCGCCAGCGTGACTCTTGTGACCGGCGAGGCGGTTTTGCCAGCGCCTTGGAGCGATGGTTCTTGGTGCAGAGTCGGAAAAGCACCATTAATCTTGGCACCGCTGATTTGGTCGGTGCGGTGGGTTGCTCGGATTTCGGCGCTGAGAATCAGTAGGTTGGACGTCCACTCAGAGACCTAATTACAAAGACGGTGAATTCAAAGGCCACAGATGGATAAATTTATAACGAGGGGAGGAGGGCGGCCAAGGAAGGCTGAGAATGCCCAAGATCAGAACGCCTCTCCCTCAGCGGGGGATCACAGTTCCTCATCAGCAACGGAACAAGGCTTGATGGAGAACGAGTGTGTTCCAATTATAGAAGCAGGCTTCAAAATGTGGATAATGAGAAACTTCTGTGAATTAAAAGAACTTGTTTTAACCCAATCCAAAGCAACTAAGAACTTTGAAAAAAGATTTGACGAAATGTTAACAAGAATACACAATTTAGAGAGGAATATAAGTGAATTGATGGAGCTGAAAAACACAATAGGAGAACTTCGTGAAGTATGCACAAGTTTTAACAGCCGAATTGATCAAGCAGAAGAAAGGATATCAGAGGTCGAAGACCAACTCAATGAAATAAAACAAGAAGACAAGATTAGAGAAAAAAGGATAAAAAGGAATGAGCAAAGTCTCCAAGAAATATGGGACTATGTGAAAAGACCTAATCTACGCTTGATAGGTGTACCTGAATGTGACGAAGAGAATGAATCCAAGCTGGAAAATACGCTTCAGGACATTATTCAGGAAAATTTTCCCAGCCTAGTAAGGCAGGATAATATTCAACTCCAGGTAATACATAGAACACCACAAAGATATTCCTCAAGAAGAGCAACTCCAAGGCACATAATCGTCAGATTCACCAGGGTTGAAATGAAGGAGAAAATACTAAGGGCAGCCAGAGAGAAAGGTCAGGTTACCCACAAAGGGAAGCCTATCAGACTTACAGCAGATCTCTCAGCAGAAACCCTACAAGCCAGAAGAGAGTGGGGACCAATATTCAACATCCTTAAAGAAAAGAACTTTCAACCCAGAATTTCACATCCAGCCAAACTAAGCTTCACATGTGAAGGAAAAATAAAGTTTTTTTGTGAATAAGCAAGCACTCAGAGATTTCATCACCACCAGGCCTGCTTTACAAGAGCTTCTGAAAGAACCACTACACATATGAAAGGAAAAAACAGTATCAGCCTTTTTAAAAAAATTATCAAAAACAGCATTAATATAATGAAGAATTTACATCAACTAATGGACAAAATAGCCAGCTAATGGCAGTATTAAACTCACATATATTATTATTAATTCTAAATTTAAATTGACTAAATCCCCCAATCCAAAGACAGGCAATTTGAATAAAAAACTAAAACCCATCAGTATGTTGCATCCAGATCCATCTCACATTCGAGGATACACAAAGACTCCAAACAAGGGATGGAGAAAGATTTACCAACCAAACAGAGAGCTAAAATAAATAAATAAAAAGCAGAAGTTACAATTAAGCAACAAAGATCAAAAGAAGCAAAGAAGGACATTATATAATGATAAAAGGATCAATGCAACAACAAGAAGAGCTAAAGATCCTAAATATATACGCACCCAATACAGGAATACGCAGACATACAAGACTTATAAAGAGACTTAGACTCCCACATAATAATAGTGGGAGACTTCAACATTAATATTAGACAGATCAATGAGACAGAAAATTAACAACGATATTCAGGACTTGAACTCAGATCTGGAACAAGTAAATGTAATTAACATTTATAGAACTCTGCACTTTAAATATACAAAATATACACTCTTATCAGTACCACATCATATCAACTTAGAAGTTTAAAAGAAATCTTGGTTGGCTCCTTGTTTGCTATTCTCTTCCCTCATTTTCTTTCATGTCTCCATTATTAAGGACAATTATAGGCATACCCATATTTAGACTGCATTCTAGCCCGGGCAATAAAGCAATACCCCCATCCTCTCTCCCTCTTCCTCTTTCTCTTTCTTCCTCTTCTTTATTCTTTAAAAAAAAAAAAAAAAAAAGAAAAAGCACTGGATAAAATCCAGCATCCCTTTATGATAAAAGCCTTCGACAAAATAGGCACAGAAGGGACTGACCTGAAAGTAGCAAAAGCTGTACACAACAAACCCACAAGCAATGTCGTACTGAACTGGGGAGAGTTGAGAGCATTCCCCTGGAGAACTGGAACAACATATAGATGCCCTCTCTCTCTCCTTCTATTCAACATAGTGCTGTACATCCTGGGCAGAGTAATTAGAGAACAGAAAGACATGAAAGGCATCCAGATTGGAAAAGTGGAAGTAAAAATCACCGATGATAATTATATACTTAGAAAACCCTAAAGACTCATCCCGGCTGACTCACTTTTCTGACTCAGCCTGCCTGCACCCAGGTGAATAAACAGCCATGTTGCTCATACAAAGCCTGTTTGGGGCGTCTCTTTATTCAGAGCATGCGTTTTTTAAACAATTGCTAGGGTAGGCACGGTGGCTCATGTCTGTAATCGCAGCACTTTGGGAGGCTAAGGTGGGCAGATCACCTGAGGTCAGGAGTTTGAGACCAGCCTGGCCAGCATGGCGAGACCCCATCTCTACTAAAAATACAAAAAAGCAGCTGGGCCTGGTGGTGTGTGCCTGTAATCCCAGCTATTCAGGGGGCTGGGGAAGGAGATTGCTTGAACCTAGAAGGCCGAGGTTGCAGTGAGCCGAGATTGAGCCAGTGCCCTGCAGCCTGGGTAACAAAGTGAGACTCTGTCTCAAATAAATAAATAAATAAATAAATAAATAAATAAATAAATAAAAATAAAAATAAAAAAGACTCATCCCAAAAGTTCCTAGATCTAATAAACAAATTCAATAAAGTCTCAGGATACAAAATCCATGTGTACAAATCAGTAGTACTGCTATACACCAACAATGACCAAGCTGAAAATCAAATCAAATCAAGAACTCAATCCCTTTCACCATAGCTGCAAAAATAAAATACTTAGGAATATACTTAACCAAGAAGGAGAAAGATCTCTACAAGGAAAACTATAAAATACTGCTGAAAGAAATCATAGATGACAGAAACAAATGGAAACATATCCCATGCTCATGGATGGGAAAATAAATATTGTGAAAATGACCATACTGCCCAAAGCAATCTACACATTCAGTGCAATTCCCACCAAAATAGCATCATCATTCTTCACAGAACTAGGAAAAACAATCCTAAAATTCATGTGGAACCAAAAAAGAGCCTGCATAACCAAAGCAATACTAAGCAAAAAGAACAAATTTGGAGGCATCCTGTTACCTGACTTCAAATCATACTACAAGGCTATCGTTATCAAAACAGTATGGTACTGGAATAAAAGTAGGTATGTACACCAATGAAACAGAATATAGAACCCAGAAATAAAGCCAAATACTTATGGCCAATTAATCTTTGACAAAACATACAAAAATATAAATTGAGGAACTTTATTCAATAAATGGTGCTGGGAAAACTGGCAAGCCACATGTAGAAGAATAAAACTGGATCCCCATCTTTCACCTTACACAAAAATCAACTCAAGATGGTCAAAGACTTTGTATTAGTCTGTTCTTGCATTGCTATAAAGAAATACCTGAAACTGGGTAACTTATAAAGAGAAGAGGTTGGCTCACTTTTCCACAGGCTTTAGAGGAAGCATGATGCCCGTAACTGCTTGGCTTCTGAGGAGGCCTCAGGAAACTTGAATCACAGCAGAAAGCAAAGGCGAAGCAGGCACATGCATGTCTTATGTGATTGGAGCAGGAAGAAGAGAGAGGGTGTGGGGAGGTGCCACATGCTTTTAAACAACCAGATCTCCTGAGAACTTTATCGTGAAAACAGCACCAAGGGGATGGTGCTAACCCATTTATGAAAATGCTGCCCACATGATTCAGTCACCCTTCACCAGGCCCCACCTCCAACACTGGGAATTACGATTTAACATGAGATTTGGTGGGGACATGGTAACAGATCTAAACAATATCAGACTTAAATCTAAGACCTGAAACTATAGAAATTCTAGAAGATAACAGCGGAAAAATTCTTCCGGACATTGGCTTAGGCAAAGAATTCATGACTAAGACCCCATAAACAAATTCAACGAAAACAAAGATAAATGGGACCTAATTAAACTAAAAAGCTTCTGCACAGCAAAAGAAATAATCAGCAGAGTAAACAGACAACCCACAGAGTGGGAGAAAATCTTTGCAAACTGCATCCAATAAAGTTCTAGTATTCAGATCAAATCAGGAAAAAAACCCAAAACAATCCCATCAGAAAGTGGGCAAAGGACATAAATAAACATTTCTCAAAAGAAAATACACAAATGGCCAACAAACGTGAAAAAATGCTCAACGTCATGGATCATCAGTGAAATGCAAATTAAAACCACAGTGAGATGCCACCTTACTCCTGACAGATGGCCATAATTAAAAAGCCAAAAACAATAGACATTGGTGTGGATGTGGTGAAAGGGACAAGGGAATATTTTACACTGCTGGTGGGCATGTAAATTAGTGCAACTATGGAAAACAGTTCCATAGTTGTACTAATTTACATGCCCACCAGCAGTGTAAAAGTATTCCCTTTTCATCACATCCTTAAATAACTTAAAGAAATAAATGTAGAACTACCATAAGATTCAGCAATCTCACTACTTGGTATCTACCCAAAGGAAAACAAGTCATTATATGAAAAAGACACATGCACATGCCGCACAAATCATAGTCGCAAAGACAGGGAACCAATCTAAGTGCCCATCAACCAATGAGTGGATAAAGAAAACATGGTACATATACACCATGGAATACTACTCAGCCCTAAAAAGGAATGAAATAATGTCCCTTGCAGCCACTTGGATGGAACTGGAGGACATTATTCTATATGAAGTAACTCAGGAATGGAAAACAAAATATTGTATGTTTTCACTTATAAGTAGGATGCAAAGGCACAAGAATGATTTAATAAACTTTGGGGACTTGGTGGGGAAGGTTGCAGTGGGGGTGGTGAGGGATAAAAGACTGTATATTGGGTACAGTGTGTACACTGCTCGGGAGATGGGTGCACTAAAATCTCAGAAACCACCACAAAAGAATTTATTCACATAACCAAAACCACATATATCCCCAAAACAATTGAAATTAAAAAACATTTTTAAATTCTGATTAATGCCCTATTTTCTTATTTGGCACATTTTTTGATGTTCATAAACAGACAGCCAAGTTGTATTTCTCCAAATAAATTCAGATGAAATAGTATTGCCCAAGTTAAATATTGAATCCAAAAGAAAAGTTTACATAGCACTTAATGTACATAATATAAATTTGAAGCATAAAATTTTAAAAATGTTCTCCCCCCCTTTCAAAAAAGTTTTAAAATATAATTGTACCAAGACCTTCAGCTGCAGATTGAGTAATAAAAGTTACTGAGATTTAGGAAAATATTTGAAATATTGAAATGTAATTTAATCGGTATTAACTAGTTTCCTAAATATAAAACCATCTCAGATAACCGAATTTTAATATTTATTTTAATAATGAAAGACTATTTATGTCACTGATCACTGTAAATATGTGTGGGAATTCTTTGTAATTTTACCTTGAGGCTAGTTTTTCTTTTGATTTTACAGATTGCTTAAAACATACATACACATGGACACTCATGCACACAGACAAGCACACACAAACGCACATAAGCACACACGTGCACATTCATGTAAGATGTGCACACATATGGACATGTACAGACATGCACATGGGTGCACATGCCAGGTAGTGTGAAGATGGTAGATTATTTCAACATCTCTTCTATCAAGACAATACCATTTTGTCAATCCAGGAATTCATGGGACGATTTCTAAAGGCAAAAATTTAGGCACAGTGGCTCATGCCTGGAGTCCCAACACTTTAGGAGCTGAAATGGAAGGATTGCTTGAGGCCAGGAGTTTGAGACCAGCCTGGGCAACACAGTGTGACCTCCTTTGCTATAAAAATGTCAGCTGGAAGTGGTGGCGCCCACCTGTAGTCATAGCTGCACAGGAGGCTGAAACGTGAGGATCTCTTGAGCCTAGGGGTTAGAGGCTGCAGTGTGCTACGATCACACCATTCCACTCCAGCCTAGGTGACAGAGAGAGACGCTATCTCATTTTTTTTTGGTCACTCAGACTGGCGTGATTGATCTCGACTCACCTCTGCCTCCCAGGCTCAAGCGATTCGCCAGCCTTAGCCTCCTCAGTAGCTGAGATTACAGGCACTCACCACTACCGCCTGGCTAATTTTTGTATTTTTAGTAGAGAACAGGTTTTACTGCATTGGCCAGGCTGGTGTTGAACTCCGGACCTCAAATGATCCACCCGCCTCTGACTCCCAAAGCGCTGAGATTACAGGCCTGCGCCACCATGCCCAGCCCCCTCCAAATTTTTTTTAAGTAGTATTTTTAGATTTTGGGGATTTCTTTTCAAAATTCAAATTTTTAAGTAATAATGCACTTATTAAGCTTCTGTATTTACCAACCTAGATTTCTTTTGCAGTGACTTTCCATTATGAAAGATGAAGGTTTAGCTGATTGAGGCTACTTTCCTTCTTCCTCTTAATTTGTTGTGCTTATATTATCGTAGTTTTCCTATAAGTTAACTAGATTCAAAATATGCTTGAATTTGAATTTCTTGTTCTGTAAACTTAGACTGAAGTAATTGCCACACCATGATGTGAATGAGGGTCTTAGCACCCCTAGCCTTCCCTCTTCCCCGCGCCCCAGCTTCTGTATCCTATGTTCTTTCAGTTAGATACGTATTTATTTTTTAGTGATAAGATTTTTCTTTTCTTTTCTTTTTTTTTTTTTGAGACGGAGTTTCGCTCTTGTTACCCAGGCTGGAGTGCAATAGCGCGATCTCGGCTCACCGCAACCTCCGCCTCCTGGGTTCAGGCAATTCTCCTGCCTCAGCCTCCTGAGTAGCTGGGATTACAGGCACGTGCCACCATGTCCAGCTAATTTTTTGTATGTTTAGTAGAGACGGGGTTTCACTATGTTACCCAGGATGGTCTCGATTTCTTGATCTCGTGATCCACCCGCCTCGGCCTCCCAAAGTGCTGGGATTACAGGCTTGAGCCACAGCGCCCGGCAGATTTTTACAGCTGGTATTTTTTGCATGCTGCAGAATTCATCCACTGTCAGTAAATCTATATAGAGTTGTGTAATCATCACTGCAATCTAGCTTTAGAATATTTCCATCAGTCCAGTATACATTTATTTCTCTATTGCTAAAGTAAATATCCTTTAATCCAGTCCTCTAACCATGTTTGAGTTTTCCGGGTTACATCTATAAATTGATTGAATACGTAACACCGAGTCCTATTAATACATTGTCTTGAAACATGTCCAGAGTTAAGCTAAAGGCACAGAATTAATGAGAAAGCATTCTATTGAAAGTATCGATCAACAGAGTGAAATTAGACTTCAACAGCTGCAGCCTGTTACCCGATAAGGAGAGGTTGTATGAGGACTCACGAGGACCTGTTGTTGAGGTTAGGAAGAAATGGTTGGCTAAATTCCCTTGAGAACACCCCGCTGGCCTGAGATGGAAAGCGAGGCTCCGGTCCACTCCTGCCCCGGACCCCGCCTTTCCCCCCAACTCCCCGCCCTTCGGATCCCAGCAATCTTTTTGGCAGGGTCGGGTGGTGTCAAAGCAGACGTCTGCTCTGCGCCTGCGTCGCCGTATTTTTGGGCGCGGAGCTGCTTTTGTAAGCCGCGTCCCCGCAGCATCTCCGCACGCACGTGTGCAGTCGCCGAGACGCTGCCCGGCCGCTCCTGCAGCCTCACGCCGAGCGCGCGGCGCGCCCGGGATCGCCGCGCCTCCGTCTCCTTCCCGCCCCGCTCCGCCCTCCCGCCTGCGAGCGCGTGGCGCCCCGGAGGTGCGGGGTGACCAGGGTGCGCCCCCGTACTCTTGAGCCAACCCACACGGCGGCCTTCCAGCTTCTGCCGCAGCGTTTCCAGCCCCTCAAGCCCCCGCCGCTCCGCCGCCAGCCCAGCGCGCCCTCCTCCCGGGTAGCGCGCACTCCCGCGGCTCTGCCCGCAGCCTCTGGGCGTCCTTCTGCCCCTGGTGGGCGCTCTTAACCAACCTCCCTTCATTTCCCTGCCCCTCCCCTGCCGGGCGGGCCTCTCAGTTCCGCCCCCGGTGCTCCGTCCGACCCCTCTGCCCGTGGCGCCCGCAGGCTCTGCGCCCGCCCCCGCGCCCGCCCCCGCGCCCGCCCCCGCGCCAGCCCCCGCGCCAGCCCCCGCGCCCCTCCTCCATCCTGCAGCTTCCGGGGCCCTGCCGCGGGCCCCCGCGTCTCCAGCCAGGCGGTCTCTCCGCCTCCGTCTCCGGCAGCCCAGCTCCGCCTCCGTCTCCACTCCTCGCGAGGAACCCTGGACACTCTGTCCGCGGTCGCCGCCTGCGGGTCCTCCCCGTCACGCAGGCAGGCGCCAGGCTCCCCCGGGTCACAGAACTGCCCTTGCCGAGCCCCAAAGGCCTGGTTGACCTTGACCACCGGCGCGGCTTTCCTCGATCCTGACTCTGGGGCTGCTGCCTCCTGCCAGCGCTGTCTTCTCTTGGTTTCGGGGCCCGCACGGCCTCACGGCCTGACCTCTGGCCTCCAGGCCCCAGGATCTGTCCCTGCACAGCGGCCTCTGCCCAGGCCTCCCGCGTCAGCTCGGGGCACCTCCATCCTTGCAGTTGTTCAGACCTGCAGTGACCTCTGAGTCCTCTCTCTCCCTCTGTTTTCACATCCCACCCTCCAGCAGCGCCCTTCTCAAGACAGATCTAGATTCCAGCCTCCGCTCCGCCCGCACGGTGCTGGCCGCCAGTTCCCGCTGCCTCTAGGGTGCCCTTGCTTCACCTCCTGGGCCTGCCTATCCTTGTAGTGTGGAGTATGTGCTCCCCACGGCTTCTGTCTTGGAAAAGGCCAACATCAGGACGCTGCCTAGGAAGCTGCCTGCCCCGCGACCTTTCGACCCATGTCCACCTAATCCCACACTCCACCCAGTGATCATGGCACCACCCTCCCCCCCACCCTTCAAATCTGCCTCCAGCTCCCCGTCAGGGCCTTTGCACCAATTAGTCCCTGTCTTAGCTCAGGGTGCCTCAACAGAATCCACACACGGGGCAGCTTAAACAACGGAAATGGATTTCTCACAGCTCTGGAGCCTGGAAGTCCAAGATCAAGGCTCCTATGGATTCCATGGCTGGTGAGGCTTCTCTCCTTGGCTTGCAGACGGCTTCCTTCTGGCTGTGTCCTCTCATGGGGGAGAGAGAAGAGAGAGAGAGAGAGAGAGAGAAAGAAAGAGTGATATTCTTGGTGCCTCTTCCTGTTCCTGTAAGGACACAGTTCTATTGGATCGAGGCCCACCCTATGACCTCACTTAACGTTTATTACCTCCTTATAGGTTTTGTCTCCAAATGCAGTCACACTGGGGGTTAGAGCTTCAACATACAAATTTTGGGGGGACACAGTTTAGTCCATAACCATCCCTCTGCTCAGGCAGCTCTCCCTTGAATATCTGCAAGTCTGGCCCCTTGAACTATGAGTCCTCTTTACCACAACCACCTGGAGTTGGGGAAGTAGCCATCATGGAGGACAAATGAGGCTGCTATTGTCGGTGGAGGGGGTGGTATAAAACAGAGGCAAAACCAACAACAGAATAAAAAGCCCAGATGGCCACAAGTACAGTTGCCATTTGTAGCAGGAGGTGGACATTGGTACATCCACCGTGCACCACATTTCCAAGGATGCTGCATTCCCAAGTGAGCTGCCAGACCAAAATACAGATGGTTCTGATTTGAACATCCATGGTGAAGCAGTGAGCAGATACACCTGGTGAGAAGGAGGAAGCTTAAGGAGCTTTGAAAGGAGGACTTCTGTAGACAGGCATGTGCTATTAAGCCCCTCCTCCTGCCTTGTCAGGGGCTTGGGTAGGGGTAGCTTGTGTTCCTGCCTCAGGCCCCGTGAAGTTCAGCTCAACTGAACCTCTAGAGTTTGGGGGATGCAATGGCTGGGGGGTAACTCCTGCCCAGGGAAACACAGAGGGCAGAACAGATGGGCTGGCAAACTGCTCCTTGGTGGAAAGGTGTGGGAATTCACTCAGGGTGGCAGAAAAAAATATTAAGGGAAAAATAGCAGAGAAAGTTACAGAATATAGTCTCAAATCCTTTTGGAAGGCCTAAGGGTTTTTTTCATAGCTTTAGTAGAAGTTTCAGCCGAAGGCAGCCTAAATCCTCCTTACATTTAGTTAATAAGTAAAGCCAATAGCTAAGGTATGTGGAGGAGTTTACCTAACTAACTTGTTTACTCAAGTAGTCTTATAACTAACCTTTCAGCTAGATGGCCCTCTTCAGGGGAGGTTGACCAAAGACTATCCCCTAATGGTGTTTGCTTTAGGCATCAGACCCTGTGTTTTCATCTTCAACATCTAGTAGTGTTGATTCAAGCCTTTGCCAATTAAACTTTACTAAATAAATGTGAGTCTCACTAGCTGGGGAGAGCTGGCAGTTGCCACTGTTCACAGCATTCTCCAAGGTGCCTGTAAGCTGCTCAGTCCCTCAGCCAAACTAGCAAAACAAAATATCTGTGTGTCAATGAACTTTATTCATCTATCGCTGAGTCAGGCTCTGCAGGATAGACCCCTGCAGGTAGTGACCCCGACAGTAGTGCCCAACGTAAGGCAATCCCAACAGGGAGGTGTCTGGGTAGGTGTTTCTAGGCACCAGTATGAGCCAGCTTACTTCTGGATCTGTGTGAATGGCATCTCTCTTCTCTGTTCGCTTCATTCCTCCGTGTGCTGAAACCCAGAGGACAAGGAGCACTGTTGGCAGGTGAGCAGAGAAGGAGCCAGGAAAGAGAAAAGGATAGCATGAGCCCTTTCCAAAAGCACTGCTTTGGAGAATGAGTTATGTACAAGTTGCACCTATTTTAAGTGTGCAGTTGCTAAGTTTTGATGAATATGCATACTCATGTAATCACCACCACAGAGGAAATTCAGAATGTTTCCATCACACCAGAAAGCTTCCTGGTCCTCTGCTGTCATACCAGACATCCAGAGGGCCCCCATGTTGTTACTAAGGTGTGTAAAATGCCATTGCCTCCCTCTAATTTCAATGTGCTCTCTTTGTTTTACTTTAGCCACGTCAAAAGAAACCTTGGGGCTGGAGGGGATGAGCAGCTTTTGAGCCTTATTTTCCTCCCCTGAGGCTCCAAGGACCTTCTTGGGACTTGTGTATTCTTTGCAGGAAGGCAACATGTTGAGTTATTTACCATGTGTCCCACAGCCTGGGTCTGAACTTGGTGCTCGCAGTGAAACTCAAACTAAGGTACGGACGATTCTATACACCTTAGAAAGTGACCCCAGCAAGTCTGAGAAAAACATTGTAAAACCACTGTGTTTAAGAGCTGCAACACCTTGAGAGCCAACTTTGTCTCTCCAGTGGAGACTATTGACTTACTTACTTAATTCACTAAACAATAAATAATGATGGAGAGTCTACTTCGTGTTGGGTGCTGTTTTAAACATGTGTGATCAAGTGGTGAGCAGATACACCTGGCACCTGCTTTTTCCACTTTAGGGGACTAAACTGTGTCTCCCCCTAAATTCGCATGTTGAAGCTCTAACCCCCAGTGTGGCTGCATTTGGAGACAGAACCTAAAATTCATATGTTGAAACTCTAACCCCTTTTATGAAGCTCATAGTCTGATGAGGTTATTGATAGTAAAAAAATGTCCATAGATATTCTGGGAGTTTCCCCCTCACATTCAGTGGCTTAAATCCATCACCATTTTATTGTAGTATATGATTCTGTTTAGCATCTGGGCTGAAAGGGCCTTCCAGGCTGTGTCAGCTTGTGTGGTCTCTGCTCAGCTCTCTCCTCTGTCCCTGGTCAATTAAGGGGGGTGGGGCTGGCGCTGGTTGATGGAGGATGGCCTCACACATGTGTCTGCCAATCAGCAGGTCTTCCACCAGGGAGACTTAGCTCTTCTGAACATGACCTTCCAGCATTCAGAAGGCTCATTAGGACTTGGTGGTCTTGGGTTTCCTGTCATAGCAAGAGAGCAGACCCTGATTGTTATGTATAAAATTTTTCTTTTTGGTGCCACAAAGAAAAATTAGTATTGGGACAAAGGATCTCTCAGCCAAGCAATTCTTTTTATTTTCTGCAGAAAGGGTACTCCTACTAGCAATCTTGTCATGAGAGTACAATGAACAAAGGAAAACAGGTTTATTTATTTCTTACGCATTTGGGGTGGTCCTTACTGCTGTGTCTGATCTCCGTTGGCTGGAGCCAGACCTCACAATCTAAAACCCGATTGGCTAATAACATGAAACTTTTCTAAACAGGTAAAAGCAATGAAGAGCAAAAGGATAGTCTAAATAAGGATGGGGCATAGGCTGTGAGCTGGGACATGCCTGTGAGCACGTCCAGCACAGATGGTTAAAGTATAAGGACATAGAATGATATATGTGAATTAGAATTACAAACAAATCCAAACTCTGGTAGGTTTGTATATTGTAGCGGTATGGGCAGAGTCATCCCGAAACTATTTTATATACATTATCGGATTGAGCAAATGAGTACATGTGTCTGTGTTGTTGGGAGCCAGGGTTCTCACTGTGGAAGAAAAGTCCTACAAATGAGGAATGGGGCAAAGAAAAAGAATCCTGTGAGGATGGACTAGAACTGGAAGTATTGTTATGAACTTTGGATTCCTAAGACGCATGTGTGTGTGTTCATGCGTGTTTATGTGCACGTGCATCTTTGTGTGCATGTATATGTATGTGTATACGCACATATGTATTTTCTAGGTCTGTCCACTGAAAAGACTAAGAAGCACGGACACACCAGTAGCAGTGAGCACAGGCAGTATCCAGATCTTTTTTTTTTTTTTTTTTTTTTTTGAGACAGAGTTTCGCTCTTGTTACCCAGGCTGGGGTGCAATGGCGCGATCTCGGCTCACCGCAACCTCCGCCTCCTGGGTTCAGGCAATTCTCCTGCCTCAGCCTCCTGAGTAGCGGAATTATAGGCACGTGCCAACATGCCCAGCTAATTTTTTGTATTTTTAGTAGAGACGGGATTTCACCACGTTGACCAGGATGGTCTCGATCTCTTGACCTTGTGATTCACCCACCTTGGCCTCCCGAAGTGCTGGGATTACAGGCATGAGCCACCGCGTCCGGCCAGTATCCAGATCTTATAACACCACTTCCCAGTCATGAGAGTCAGGATGACCTGAAGAAGGCGCTGCTTCCAGGACTAGGATTCGATGATCCCAGAATACCTTGTCAGGCCAAAAGGGAAATGCAAAAAAAAAAAAAAAAAAAGAAAAGAAAAGAAAAGAAAGATGGAATATCCCACTAGGACAGAAGCGTCAGTCTGAAGGAACTCCCACCCATTGGCCAAATCTGGGACAATTGGAGTATCAATCTAATTGAGCACACTAATGACTTAGAAAGCATGGGGGGGTGGAAAATAAAACCTTATGAGTTGAAACCAACAGTAAATACATGAATAAGTGAAGTCTATTCTTACAGTAGGATGCCATGGGCCAGTGGGTCAGTTCACGTTTCCCTCCTAACATTAACATCTTACACAACTGTGGCACATTTGCCAGAGCTAATAAACTAACATCGAGACAATACTATTAACTGAACTACAGACTTGATTTGCGTTTTCCACTAGGTCTTCACTCTTCCCCTTCTTCTGATCTAGATTCAGTCAAGGATCCCATGTGGCGTTTAGTGGTCACATCTCTTTAGTCTCCTCCAACCTGTCAGTCTGTCAGTCTGTGTCTTTCACGACCTTGACACTGGAAGGGAACTGGCCGGGGCCTTTACATAGTGTCTCGATTTGGACTTGTCTGATGTTTTCTTATTAGATTGGTACTGCCAACTATTAGTAAGAATATCACAGAGGTGAGTGTCTTCACTGTATCTTATCAAGGGGTACATGATACCAATGTGACTTTTCTGGTGATGCTGACCTTGATTACTTGGTGCAGGTGAAGTCTGACAGATTTTGCCACCATAAAGTTGGCATTTTTCTCTTTCCATACTCTTATTTTTAGAAGTAGTCACCGCAACTAGCCCATATGCCAAGGGAGGGAAATTAAGCTGTATCTCCTGGAGAAAGGATTATCAAAGAATTTGTGAACACAATATTAAAACCACCTTAGAAATTAACAAGCATTTGACTGGGTGTGGTGGCTCATGCCTGTAATCCCAATGCTTTGGGAGGCTGAGGCAGGTGGATCACTTGAGGTCAGGAGTTCAAGACCAGCCTGGCCAACATGGTAAACCTTGTCTCTATTAAAAATACAAAAATTAGCCAGAGGTGGTGGTGCACGCCTGTGGTACCAGCTACTTGGGAGGCTGAGACAGGAGAACTGGTTGAACCCAGGAGACAGATGTTGCAGTGAGCTGAGATCACCCCACTGCTCTACATCCTGGGTGACAGAGAAAGTCTCTGTTTCAAAAAAGAAAGAAAGAATGAAAGAAGAAAAGAAAGGAAAGAAAGAAAGAGAAAAAGAAATTAACAGATATTTCAGGAAGACAATTTTAAGATACATAAATAATCTTTTTTTTTTTTTTTTTTTGAGACAGGATAGGGTCATGCTGTTTTACCAAGGCTGGAGTATTGGGGCACAATCCTGGCTCACTGCAGCCTCTACCTCCCCGGCTCAAGCAATCTTCCCACCTCAGCCTCCCAGGTAGTTAGGACTACAGACAAGCACCACCACCACACCTGGCTAATTTTTTTTTAAATTGTAGAAATGGGGTCTCCCTGTGTTGCCCAGGGTGATCTTAAACTCCAGGGCTCAAGTGATCCTCTCACCTCAGCCTCCAAAATTATTAGGTTACAGGTATGAGCCACAGCACCCAACTAAATATCTCTTCTTAATGTTTAGTCCTTTAATTTTACCATTCATTGATGGATCTTGCCTCTAGCTACTTAATTACCATAGTATTCTTAAGTTGATTTTTATTCCTTAAATTTTCTCCATTTATTTGGAATTGTTCTGTAATGAAGATATGCCTGTTCTCTCCTGTTATTTATTTATTTATTTATTTATTTATTTATTTATTTATGTTTTGAGACAGAGTCTCGCTCTTGTTTCCCAGGCTGGAGTGCAATAGTGTGATCTTGGCTCACTGCAACCTCCTCCTCCCGGGTTCAAGCGATTCTCCTTCCTCAGCCTCCTGAGTAGCTGGGATTACAGGCATGCGCCACCATGCCTGGCTAATTTTGTATTTTTAGTAGAGATTGGATTTCACCATGTTGGCCAGGATGGTGTTGACCTCTTGATCTCATAATCTGCCCACCTCGGCCTCCCAAAGTGCAGGGATTGCAGGCATGAGCCACCATGCCCGGCCCTCTCCTGTTATTTCTATATTTAGTCTTTTATTTGTATCATTATGGACTCATGGCTACTTATGTTATTCATTATAATTTAATATTATTTTATTACTCAAATTTTTCCACATTTAGCCATTGAGAACGATCCTTAATTTCTACACTAGAAGATGTTCCAAGTTCATCTTGCATTTTCCCTGTCCTAGCCCTGGAACGGGCCTTCCCTGGCTTCTTCTGTTAAAGAATGGTATTTAGAATCTGAGGTGTAGACTCTAGCTATGCTTCTGGACCCCTGAGGGACAGAGGTAGGAAACAGTTGTGTATTTACTGACCCATGTACACATATCTATTTCTGTAACCATCTATCTACACACATACCTATTTCTGTAAACATCTACCTTTCTATATTAAACATGAATTCGCGCTCTCTTCAGCTTTAACAGCACAGGATTCATTCTAGCCTCGTCCTGCACGTTCAATCTGTAGCTTATATTTCTGATAGTACCTTTCATCCCTTTTTCCCTACATTGGCCATTCACTCTTTTAGAGGTTTTCTTTGTAACAGCTTCATAAAAACGTGCACATACCATGCAATTTGCCCATTTAAAATGTGCAATTCAGTCGTTTTTAGTGTAGTCACAGAGTTGTGTAACTGTTACAAACTCAGTTTTAGAAATTTTCATCACTCCAAAAGAAACTGTGTTCTTTATCCATCACCTTCCATTTCCCTCAGACACTGCAGCCTTTGGCAACCACTGTTTCTATCCATAGGTCTGCTTATTCTGGACAGTTCATAGAAATGGAATTGTTCAGCATTTTCGACCATTCACTTTGGGTATCTTCTGTGCAAGTGCTGCTGTAAGCGGAAATGTTCCTCTTACAGTCCTTCCTGTTGACTTTCCCTGAATCGGGGAAGATGATCAGGTTCCAGATGTTACCACCAGCTTGGTTTCAGGTATTCATCAGGTGTGAACCTGTAAGTTGTTTCGGGCTCATTTATGTAGAATCATGAACTCATAATGAAGCAGCTTCACACTAACATTTAAGACCCTATTAGTGACAGATCTGACAACAACAGCAATTTATAGTAATTGCAAAAGTGACATAAGTAATATTTGTAAGTGCCTACTCAAACAGCTTCCTTTTCGTCCAAGCCAAGTCTTGAAACAACATTATATTAGTTTGGCCTTGGATGATCAATTGTCTTTTTCTTGATTTTCGTGAGGATCCTCTCCAACTGATTCTAAAGCACCTCTCCAAATAGAGGAAGAGATATCAGACTGTGCAAAGCCTGATTTGCTCTGTCAGTAAATGTCAATCAATCCTATCTGGCCCCATTGTTATAAGCAAGTGAAGGCTTTTGCTGTCCATTTGCTAAGACTGCTGTTGACAGGGTCAGCCAAGAAAAACCTGCACACGAAGTAATGGAGCCCAGTGTCTCTGATTGTTTCAGGCGAGCTGTGTGTGTCAGTCGGTACATAGTTGAGAGAAGGTGTTGCTTGAGATACTGCTAGTGAGTACTGATGTTCACAGACAAAATGTCGACATAAAAACTGTTCTAGAGGTCAGACTCCTACAAGGCTCACATATGATAATGTCACCTTGATGCGAGACTTGAACCCAGGAGGGGTACAAACAGAGTAACCTTGGTGAAATTTTAAGTTTATTTTCCAGCTGTGTTGGAATTGCTATAGCAAAATATGTCTATAGTTACCACAGAAATGTCCAGCAAAAACAAAAAACAAAAAAACAAAACCTTTTTCCCTCTTCAATTACTTATTTTTATTAGCCATTTCTTTAAGTCAAATGTCATTAGCAAGATGTTTATTTATATGCCTTTATAGAAGCATTATCTTTTTTAGCTAAGCTGTTGTCATATTTTCAAAGATTGTGGTAATACCAGTGCATACCTTAAAGAAATTAGATCATATGTACACAATGGAATATTATACCACCTTAAAAAAGGAGGAATCCTCTCCTTTTGATAACATGGATGAACTTGGAGCACATTATGTGAAATGAAATAAGCCAGACAGACAAATACTGCTTGATCTCACACGTGGAATCTTAAAAAGTTGAGCACCTATAAATTCAGAGTAGAACTGTGGTTACCGGGGACTGGGGGTGTGGTTATAGAGAGATATTGATAAAAGGATACACAATTGCAGTTAGATAAGAGGAAAAAGTTTAAGAGACGTGATGTACAATAAGTAGAATACAGTTAGGCAGTGCTTGACGGTGGGGATACATTCTGGGATATGTGTCATAATGTGATTTTGTCATTGTGGGAACATCACAGAGTGTACTTATGTAAACCTAGAGAGCATATAGTTAAAAAAGAAAAAAAGGCTGAGCACTGTGGCTCACACCTGTAATCCCAGCACTTTGGGATGCTCAGGTGGGTGGATCACAAGGTCAGGAGTTCAAGACCAACCGGGCCAAGATGGTGAAACCCTGTCTGTACTAAAAACTACAAAAATTAGTTATCCCAGCTACTCGGGAGTCTGAGGCAGGAGAATCGCTTGAACCCAGGCAGCAGAGGTTGCAGTGAGCCAAATTCGTACCCCACTACACTCCAGCCTGGGTGACAGAGTGAAACTCCGTCTCAAAAAAAAAGGGGGGGGATGATAATCTTCTGGGACAACTGTCATCTATGTGGTCCCTTCAGCGAACGCCTGGCCCCCGACTCCCAGGGCACTTCCCAGACAGCCAGTGCCACATCCCAGGCAGCCCCTGCTCTGCCCTTGAGGTCTGTGCCTGGCAGAAGGGCGGCTGACCCTCGGCCCCTCTCGGCCCAGGTCCCAGCTCTCCCTGGCCTTGGGACCAGCAGACACACTCACCCTGCGCCTGGCATGCTGGCCATGCTTGTGCCCGTTGGTGACGGTGGGTTGGGAGGGAACTGTTTCAGATACCGATGTAAATCTGTGTCTGCATCAATTCCACACAGGAGTTCAGTCATCATATGGGAAGGGAATCATAGCTGTAGGGAGCTCCATGCGGACCCCCTGGGCCCCTGAGGCCAGTCCCTGTGGCCACAGCAAGGAGCATCTGCTTCCGCCAGTCGGACAAGACTCTTTCCTGCCCAGAAACTGGCAGACGGACTTCCCCTGCTCCCCACGCACCGTCGTATCCCAAGCACACCCGTGTGGATGGACCCCTCGACATCTCCCCTCAGCCCGGGGCCCGAGCTCCTCCTGACGAGGGTTAAGCAGGAGCGGCCGCCTCTCCCTGTGTCCCTGCTGCAGGCAGCTGCCTTCTCCTCAGCTCCCACGGGCAGAACAAGAGCCAGCCAGCTCTCTCCATGCCGGGATTTTCCAGGGATGCTGATAACTAAAGCAGGCGGGGCCTTGTGCGTGGGTGGCGGGAGGGATCAGAGCTTCCTCAGCATCCGTCAGTCCCTGGAGCACCTGAAGGGGCAGCCTACACCTGGAGGAACGAGTGGGGCCGGCTCCCGTGGGTCCCCAGTGCCTGGCATCCCCCGGTCCCTCTGCTCTCCCTCACAGACCCCCTCCACTGAGCAGCACAGCCCTGAGGACAGAGGCAGCAGCCCCGAGAGCATTTCCAATACAACTATATTTATTATATTTACACAGGAGACCCCCAGGGTGTTGCTCCCCACCTGCTACCCCCTCCCCCAAGGCCCTCCCTTTCCGTTCAGCCACCCTCTTCCTCCCACACTCCCACCCTCCAAAGCTAATGCCCATCAAGATCAGCACTGGGGGAGAAGTCTTTGCTTTGGGTCAGCCGGTGCCCTGAGGGTCCGAGAGTTGAGAGCCCCACCCTTGAGGATTGGCACCAGAGGGCCTGCCCTGTCCCCCTACTGGCTGCGGTGCTGCTTTTTCTTCCTCTTAGAGAGCAAGGGGTCACCCTTTCTCTTTAGGGACTGTGAGGGGCCACCCAGCCCCCGAGCCGGGGATTGTGCCCCAGAGACTCTGAGCCCAGGCCCTAGGTGGGGTGAATGTTCAGCAGGGGATGGGCCTCCGAAGAGAGCTCGCTTCTTGGACTTGGTGGCATGAGTGGCTGCTGGGCTGAGGTCTCTTCTCTTTGCAGATTGGGACTGAAGAGCTCCCTGGGGTCCCCGCCCTTCTGGGCTGAGAAGGCCCGAGGCAGGGACAGGGCTCTGGGACAGCTTCCAGGGCCGCAGCCTGTAGTTGGTACCCATGACAGAAACCACACCAGGGATTTCCCTCTCCTCCTCACTTGACCCCTTCGACGGCCTGGGTGACCCATTGACAGGAGAGGCTCCAGGGAGACTCCAGGTGTCCTTGGTCCCCACACCTGGGCAGGTGGGTCTATGGTCCTGGGGAGGAGAGTATGGCCGGGCAGCCCTCAGCCTGCGGGAATCCAATCTCTCCAAAAGCACCACAGGGTTTTTGGACCTGGCCATCCCAGTGTGCTCTCTGCCTCGTCCCTGAGTGTCCCGGGAGGCCATCTCGGGGGTGGGTCTGTGGTCCTGCGGAGGAGAGTTTGGCTGGGCAGCCCTCAGCCTGCGGGAATCCAGCCTCTCCAAAAGCACCACAGGGTTTTTGGACCTGGCCATCCCAGTGCATGCTCTGCCTTGTCCCTGAGGGTCCTGGGAAGCCCTCTGGGGGATGGGTCTGTGGTCTTGGGGAGGAGAGTTTGGCCGGGCAGCCCTCAGCTTATAGGAATCCAGACTCTCCAAAAGCCTAACAAGGGTTTTGGACCTGGCCATGCCAGTGCGTGCTCTGCCTCGTCCCTGAGGGTCCCGGGCAGCCATCTGGGGTGGGCAGGTTTCCACGCTGACCCCTTGCTGGGGCCCAGGGACATCTCTCTCTGCTCCTTGGCCCACTGCAGACTCAGAAGAGATTGAGCCCAACCGGGCAGTGCCATGACCAGGGGCTGCCCTGGCACACCGTTCCTCCTTCAAGGACAGGCGGCGCTTCTCCGATACCTGCAGGAGGAAAGGGGGCACTTACTGGCACTGCCCCAGGTGTGAGCAGGGCCCAGGGTGGTGGAGACCAGGGTACTTGGGCGGCAGGCAGGGAAGCCTGAGGCAGCTGGCGTGTCAAAGACAGAGGGTGTGGCTCTGCGGGCATCCCGCTGGGCTCACTGCAGTTTGCATCCTGACTCCCCTCCTGGCTCCTCTCCATCCTGCTCCATCTGAACCTGCACCTCCCCACCTCGGAGCGGCTCCCCAAGAAGCTGAGCATCCCCGCAGGGTCGGGTAGACAATCAGGTGGGGCCTGTGTGCCGGGTCCCTCCTGCCCCCGGGGTACCTGGGTTCCCCTCCCTCCCTGCTCTACCTGGGCAAGGGTGAGCCCTTCCTCCTGCTCCAGCTCCTGGCTTAGGGCCAGGAAATCCAGCTGTGGATCTGGGGAAAGCAATTCTTCCAGGAATCGGGGGTGGATGACGGCCTCCACCTGGAAACAGAAGGAAGACGGCGTGAGCTTCCCGGGCAGGAGTAACCTGGAGCCAAGGACACCTGGAGGAGTCGCAGAAAGCAGCGAGCGCCCCGTCCCCGCCCTTCTGGAGCTGTCTCATACCATGGCGACCAGCAGCTCCACACACAGACCACAGACCTGGTAGCATCCACACATGCAGACAGAGACACACAAACCACACACAGACACACAGACAGACCCACATACGACACAGGAAAATACACAGACACAAGTAACATACCCACGCCACACTCACACCCACACAGACACATAGTAACAAATCACAGACACAAACACACAGACACACAATCACATACACAGACACTCAAATCCACGGAAACGCACTCACCCCCTGCAGAGTAGCTAAGGAACAGAGCTTAATTCCAAGGACCTGTGAGTGCCACGCCCCAGAATCCTGCAGACCCCAGCACTTCAGGCCAGCCCACCTTGGTGACGAAGTCTTTCTGGGAACACAGAGTGTCAGCGTAGCTCAGGAGGTCGGGGTCTGAAAGCATCTCGTCCCCGTCCTGCTCCACTTCGCCCTCTTCCCTTTGTCCCGGGAGCTGCCCCGTGGCCCCAGCGGGAGGCCCCAGCAGCTCCTCCATGATGTCTACATACTCCTGCACCACTTCAGGGGGCATCTCCTCCAGGGCCTTGGTCTCCGCTGGCCGCTGGGGACTGGGTGGCGGCAGGCAGGCAGGCGGGGCCTTGGGGCCGTCCTGGCTGGGAAGGTACACTGAGGCAGGGAGAGAGGAGGACGGGCGTGGTGAGGGCTGCTCCTCCTGCCTGCACCACACAGGGGAGGGCAGGGCTCGGGGACGTGAAGTGGGTCCCAGCGGGGTCAGGACCACCTGAACCACAGCGCCCCCGAGGAGACGCCGCAGGAGGGGCACATGGGAGACAGAGTCGTTTGGGAGGAAGTTTGGAGTCACTGATATGCCGGGTACTGTACCCGCTCATCCCTGCTTCTGGGCAGATTGTATGTTGAGGTTTGGAATGGGGAGGGGAGAGAGTAGCTAGGAAACGTGACCAGGTGAATACCGACTTCATGACCACGGAACGCCCAGCCCCCGGCTCCCCTGAGCTGTCTTGTTGGAAGGAACAAATCCCTCTCTTGAAGGGAGGCATGGGGTGTGGGGACAGTGGCCTCCCTTGGCCCCTCTGGCCTTTGCCGTGGCTCCTGTGGGAACGTGGGAAGCCGTACCTGGCTGCTTGACCACCTCAGGGGCCGATGGTCCTTGAGGTTCAAGCCTCGGCGGGGCTGGAGGAGGCAGGCACTGGGGCCCCTTCATCCACTGCGACTTCTGAATCTGCATCTCCTCCTCAGCCTCAAACTCCAGGAACCTGGGGCGCAGAAGGTGCAGGCGGTGCTGAGAGGGTCCAGGCCCCCTGCCCCCAGGACCAGGCAGCCGACGGCAGGGATGGGAATGAGTGCCTGGGGTGGGCTGTCCAGGCCCTTCCTGGGGCCGGTCCCCGGTCCCAGGAGGGAGCTGCTCCCAGAGTTCTGGGCTTACCCTCCCTCACCGGGCCCCTGCAGAGTCCATGGCATCAACAGGGCTTCCTGACTCAAGTCAGGGCCAGGAGGCCCTGGAGGCACCAGGGTGACCCCTCCTCCAGGCTTCAGCTCGCCAGGGGTGGGGTTTATGGCAGAAGGTGTCAGGAATGTTGCCCAGATGCAGGAGTCCTGAGGTTGGGACTGTGGGTCCCTGAAGGATAACCCAGGAAGATGAGGCCTGGGAGACCCCTGGTTGGGAGGAAGCCAAAGCAGAGTCCATAAGACAGGGCCCCTTTCCCCTGAGGCTGCTGTCTGTCTGTCTTAATGGAGGGGACTGCCCAGGAGCAAGGGCAGGCAGGCCAGAGATGGGTCTCATGGTGTCCTGGACTCAGGTCTCCCCTGACCCAACACAGGTTTCTCCAATCCTGTCCAGGCTGGGATGGGTGAAAACCAACTTCTGGCCACTGCTGTGAGGAGAGTGCACCCCACTCTGTCTATAGTCGCCAGCGCCCCTTCCCCCCATACACACAGCTGGTGGTGACCACCTTTGGGCTGTGATGCTGGCTGCTCCCTCCATGACCCCCAGTGTCAGGCAGGGGTTGTCCCCAGGCCAGGCAGGGCGTGGCTACCCACCAGGGCAAGATAGAGACCCCCGAGCACTCTAGGAGGGAGGAGCAGCTTCCTGAGGGGGCCGGGGGCCCAGGAGAGCCTGTTTGGCCACACCCTCCTCATGCTCCACGCTGAGAAGCCACCATGGCCACCTGGCCTCTGTCACCCTGTCTCGCCCTGCCATGCGGGCTCTGCCCCGGCACCCCAGACTCACTTTCCCGCCATCTCGTAGTAGATCATCCGGTCAAAGTTGCTCTTGAGCTGCCATTCCCGCACGGCCCGCCACAGTCCCTCCTCCAGGGTCATGCTGGGCTTCCGCCGGGCCAGGGATCTGAGAACTGGGCTGTAAGGCGGTGCAGTCAGCCCCCGTCCACAAGCCCACCGTCCCTCCCAAGCCCACCTGGTCCCAACACCGGACCCCTGTCCTCCCCACACCTGTCCTGCCATCTGTCCCGGTCCTGTTCTCCCCAGCGTGGGCTCCTCAACCTCCAGGACACGCCCCCGAGATCAAACATCAACACAAGCCACCGGGTGGCCTCTCCGACTGCCCCTCGAGTCCTCAGTGTTGACAAGTGAACTCAGTACTGTGGGTTGAACGTGTGTGTCCCCAGCATTCCTGTGCTGAAGTCCTCAGCCCCGGTGTGCCCGTCCTTGGAGTCAATCGGGGTTAGAGCAGGTCATGTGGGTGGGTTCCCGTCCTGGCATCTGAGCCCTGATAAGGGCAGGAGGAGACACCAGGGCTCTCCCTCTCAGCCTGGGACTTCCGGCCTTGAAACTGGGAGACGTGACTGTGTCCCGATAAAGCACCCAGTCTATAGCATTTGTCATGGCGGAGCCCGAGGTGACCGAGACAGCGCACACAGAATGACCGGGGAGCGAGGGTTAACGTGCAGGTTCCAGGGCCCCAGGACTGAGCATTTAACCTGCTTCCTGGGGACTCTGGAGCAAGGCAGCCCCTGGGGACGCAGCCTCTGGGTCCTGGAGAGGAGCAGAAACCAGAACCAAAGCAGAGCGGGATCCACGCCCACTGCACGTGGAGCCTGTGAGCCTGGGGCGGCTCCACTCCGAGAATCAGGGTCCCCAGTGCACCAGGACTCAGCTCCAAGGGAGAAGGCAACCAGTCCCAGGATGCAGGGGTGGCAAGATTTTTGGGAGCAAAGATGGGGCCTCCTTACACCTACACCCTGGGCAGGGGACTTGCCTAGGGAGTGGCCAGTGTGTTCCCTCGTGGATGTGCCCAAGCTCCCATGGAATATGGGTTTGCTCATCAGCGGGAGACACAGGGTCACAGAGGCACCGCAGGATGGAGAGAGGCGGGACTGGGACTGAAACGACAAACTCTCCCAGATGCTGGCATTGCTGCCTCAGGCACCACAGTCCACGGCCCTGGGCTGCTGGGCTCGCGGTGCACTCAGAGCCATCAATGGAGCCCGTGGCTTTGGGGAGCGCTGTCCTAGATGGCCTAGTCCTGATAATGACAGCAATAGGGACAGTAATCATAACTGCTGTCATGTAATGTATCACAGCATGTGCCAGGCACTGTGCTACATGCCTCATATGTGAGCTCAAGTCACCTCTTCACCATCCTCTGAAGGAAGCATCGTCGTCTCCTTTTCTAGGAGGGATCAAGGGCGAAGCTGCAAATACCTGCCCAGCGTGGACCCTAGTGCGGGGCCCAAGACCATCCCCTGTGCAGGCTCCACCACCGCTGTGCCAGCGGGACCCTGGCAGAACAGTGGGCGTGTGCCAGGTTCCTGCAGCTCCCACCCCAGCCCCATGTGCTGTGCCCCTGGCCTTCGCCACCCAGGTCAAGGGGAGGCACTGGGGTGAACTCAAAGTCCTAAACGCAACCCGTGGCTCATGTCGGACCGGGAACCCTCTCTGACCTGGGTCTACTGTAAACATTGTCATGAAAATGGCTGAAAGTAAGGATGGGCTGGACTCACGGCACAGTGAGGGGCAGGTGAGATGTGGCCCCTGAGAGTCTGTCCTGAGCCTCAGCCAGATTAATTGTTGCTGAAAATGTGCCCTTCCATAGCTCAACCCATCGCCTTCAACAGCGCCCTGCAAGCTCCCCTGAGCAGCGTGACCTCCCGTCCATCCAGCAGCCCCTTTACGGGTGAGCTGCAGGACGAGCTCCGGTGCCCCGAGGACACTCACATGAAGAAGCAGGAAAGCGCTTCCGTGTCCGGACTCTGGGGAAGGTGCCTCCGGGCCAGGGGCTTGTAGCGCTGCCAGAGTCGGAAGTTCTCATACACGCTCTTGGGGTTGCAGGAGTCGTCCGGGGGGGCCTTGGCCTGGGAGGGAGCCAGGCTGCCCTCTCCATGAGCCCCTTGTGGCCATGGCCCAGCATTCCCTGGAGCCGTCATCGGGGCCGGCTGGGGAGCCGGTGGTGGTGCTGGAGGAGGAAGGCCCTGGGACCAGCCTCCCTCGCAGGCCTGGGTGCCCAAAAAGACCTGGGCAGCCATAGCGGGCACCACAGGGGCCGCTGCCAGGAGTCGGGGAGGTGGACATGCGATGCCCTCACAGACGGCACCTGGAGTCTGCCAGACGAGGGGGGCCTGAGTTAGGACCAAGGTCTGTGCCTCAGGGGCCTTCACAGGCCCCACTTCTGTCCTCATCTGGACAAGGACGTTGGAAGCCCCGGGCCAATTCAGGCCTTGGCCATCCTGTCCTGCCACCAGAGGGGTCCTGGGGAAGGCAGACAGCACCGGAGGGCCGCCTGGAGAAACTGCTGCAGTCATGAGGGGCGGCCCATGTGCTGGGCCGGGAGCAGGTGTGGCGAAGGACAGAGCCATGAACACTGGCATGGAGGCACCAGGGTTCTCTGTCATGCCCGGTCCCAGCACTGGGTATGCTGTGGAGACAAAGGAAAGAGGTGAATGAGCTGGGGTCTCCAGGTCTGCAGTAGTCACTGGGAATCAGAGGGGTGTCCCAACAGCTCAGGGCATGTGACAGGGAAACTCTGCAGCTTGTAAGTGTCCCTGTGTGTGCATCGGATGCTCTGTTCCTCCACGGGAGGGTCGCCTCACTAGAGAGCCTGGCCGCGGCTCCACTAGACTCCCTGACCCCTGTCTGCCAGAAGCAACAGCCAAGCCTTCACTGCGTCTGAGGGTCTCCCTCGGGCATCCCTGGCAGACCCTGCCAGCCTTACAGGCATTTCCCAAGCCATGGGTCAGGGATGAATCTCTCGCCGGCTTGGTGGCCCTCGGCACGCTCAGCAGCAGGTGAGGGGCCTCCACCAGGACAGTGCTCTGCACTCAGAAGGCCTACGGGAAGCCAGAAGGTTCCTAATATTGTGCCCCCATCTCCTCTTCAGTCTTCTTTTCCTGAAGCTCTTGTAAAGCCCTTTCTTTCCTAACTCAGCACAACAAAAGAAAACCACTGAATAGACCAGGTGTGGTGGTTCACGCCTGTAGTCCCAGCACTTTGGGAGGCTGAGGCGGGCGGATCACCTGACGTCAGGAGTTCAAGACCAGCTTGGTCAACGTGGTGAAACCATGTCTCTACTAAAATACAAAACGCAGCTGAGTGTGATGGTGCACGCGGGTAATCCCAGCTCCTCAGGAGGCTGAGGCAGGAGTATTGCTTGAGCCCAGGAAGCAGAGACAGCACTGAGCCAAGATTGCACCACTGCATTGTAACCTGGGTGACAGAGGAAGAATCTGTCTCAAAAAAGAAACAATGAAAGAAAACCACTGGATGGGAATCTCTCCCAAGCCAGCACCCTGTGAGCCCTGAAGAGAACCCACACACGTCATGCCCAGCCTGCAAGTGATTGTCCCGGCACCAGGCACAGCAAGTGCTACACAGGGATCAGATTTGGGCCACCCTTTCCTCGGTGCTCGGTGGTCCTGGCTGCCACTCAGGAAGCTCTGTTCCCAGGGAGCAGGTCTGAGAAGCGGTGGTGGCGTTCCCTGAGGTACTGTCATTGCGCAGCCAGCAACAGCGGCACACGATTAGAGCACAGCCAGCAAGCGGTGAGCCGTGGGGCTGTCAGGGGAGGTGTCCGGGGATTTTCACAGCTGCTGGTCATGTTACAGTAGTTCCTGGGACAAGGAGCCCACCTCTGGTCCTTTTCCTTTGAGCTCCCAGTAACCGAATATAATGACCAACCAAGAACCTCTGGTTCTTGGGCCATCGGTCAGGTAGGCAAAGTTGTCTGGAGCTCGTCCCTGTTCCCTAGGACCTCATGCAGTCTCCAGTCAAGGGGAATAGGGATACAGCACATGCAGCTCATCAGTCAGGACACACAGCCTAACTTGAATATAATAATAATAATAATAATAATAATAATAAGAGGACCGTCTGCCTATTTATGTGTTATTCTCCTTCCTCTACTGAATCGGAAACCAGGCTTTCCAGACCCTTCCACTGAGAACCAGCAAGAGTCCACACCTGTCCCCTGTTTACGAGGTAGTAGACATGGAACAGAAGCAAATCCTTCATCTCCACAGTAACACAAAGTGCAGAGGACAGGCCATGAGCTAGCAGACAGGAGGAAGTGGGTCTGAAGACCTGAGCTTCCACCAAAGGACGAACAATTCAGAACAGCCTGGGAAGCCCAGACCGTGTTGCCTGAACTTCCCCAACTGCCCCCACCACTGTTAAATCAGAGCCAACAGCCACCTGAACTGACGGAGAAGCCACCTCTGGGGAGGGAGCTGAGAGGCTGCAGCAGTTACAGTAGCCCCAGCCTCGCCCACCCAGAGGCTGTCACTGCATGCTCTGTCACAGACAACCCACCCAACAGTTTTCTGGCTGAGACCACTTTTCCCCACTCCTCCCTAAGATCTAGAAAAGTCCAGTCCAAATCCCTCTGAACACTATGGAAGGACACCTTCCAGGAGTCTGAAGACACAACACAGGGCTCAGGCTTGCCTGTCATCTTCCCTGGGCCACCAGCACAACACCATCCCACTACGCCCTACAAACACATGGTGACGTGACCTGTCCCCCTCTAGAAAGAATCAATACATCCACTCCGTCCTTTCCCCTACACGGTGTATTCCCCCAGGCATCTTGGTCTGCCTCTAAGGAGCCATCCTCTCTAACCACAGACTCAGGGTGCCATGGCCATCTCCAGGTATGATGTCTTTGGGGACATCCAGGGCTCCCTCCCTCCCTCAACATCAGCCCTATCGACTGTCCCCAGGGCAGTGTCAAATTTGAATTCCCAAGGACTTGAAACATGGCAGAGACTTGGATAATGCCCCTGTCCCTACAGACTCACCTCCATTTGAAGCCATCCCCTCAGGCTGGGTGCTGATCACCGCTGTCTGACAGTTTCCACAATGAGAAAAGTCAAGGGCAGGACCCAGAGAGTGAACTGCCTCAACAGATTCTCCTGAGTTCAGGTGGATCAGAGAAAATTTGAAAATAAATAGGTTTAGAACATAGGACCCCAGACATTCTGAGGAGGGGGAGGGGCAGTGCAGCAGGTACTGGTAGGGGTGGGGGACATTCTGTGAAGAGCTCCGGCCAATAGGCAAGAACTGAGGTTCCCTTCCAGCTGGACGGCAGCAGCGCGGACTGTGTGCGCCTCTTTAGGCAACTTTTCAATTGTCCTTCTGACTCACAGCACAAAGCTTCAACCTGATGTCCCCTTTACTTCCATTCTTTGTCAACAGACCTACTTTTGTGCCCCTCAACCCATGCTCCTTCCCACTTGGGCTCTTTCCCGCTCTTGATGAATTTCAACAGGGGCTGCACTTCCTAAACACAATTTAGGACACTTCCTAAGAACCCCTGTGTTTGTCAGACGATCCACGTCTGGATCCTGTGCCTGGTTCAGAGGATCCAGGCTATGAGGTGGCTGTGTGCTCATCATCGTTGTGGAAGCCGTCCTTGAGCCCCCGGGTCCTGTATGGTGCTGGAATCTGTCCACACCAGCAGGCCAGCCTTACTTCCCATCTCCTTTGCTGGAAAGCCTCAGTCCGGGAAAGAGTGGCTATGTGGCCAGAGAGCCTTTCATTTTGTTTCCCAGCATATTGTGCTGGTATTAAATGTTTATTTTTTATCTTTTAACTGGTTTTCATTTAACCAGGCAATACTTTTGCATGGTTCCGAATTCAAATTGTGCACAGTGGACTAGGCGGTGACCGGTCTTCCTCCCACCTCTTTCCCTGTCCACAGCATTTTCTTTCCTGGAGCAAACGGGCGTTGGGAAAGATGCGAATGCTGCTCTGAGAGATGAGAATCTTGGCCAGTGATTTTAGAAGAAAATGCAAACAAACAAACACAAGGTTTTCAATTGAAGGTACATCCCTTCTTCCAGATGAAGACATTGATTGAATGGGCTGGATCCCCACGCAGTGGTCAGCGGCGGCCTTTGGCAACTGACAGAACAACATCTGGGGACTCAGGAGCTGGGTTCTGTTTGAAGAAACTTCCCTACAGGAGTCATGAGCAGAGGAAAACGAGTGTGGGAGAAAGGAGGGGACTCTCAGGGAGGAGTACAAACGGAGAGAAAAAAGCATGTCATTGCTGAGGAAGAAAATGGAACACTGCTTCTGTTTCTTCCCTCTTCCTCCTTCCCTTTCTCCTGCGGATGGACAGCGCCAGCCCACTGACGGTGGGAGCCCAGTTTACTCTCGTTCTCCCGATGCATAGAGTTTTGTCTTCACTTCTGTTGAACATCACCTTTTCATATTTTTATTATTATATATTTGGTTTCCCACAGCATCTCAAACATGCTTCTGTCACTGAGAAATGAAGGCTGCCTATTCGCAAAAAAACATGGGAGGAGGTTGGGGAAAGGAAGACGCTTTCGGACGGATGAGTGCACACTGGGATCATTTCCTGAAACGCTCCCTGTTGGCACTTACGAAGCATCTGCCCCTTCGGAAGACAACTGGACTCAGGCGGGCAGAGTTGCAGGAAAACATAACCAGGGCCACACGGCAGGGAGGGCGGCGGATCGCAGGTCTCGAGCCCAGGGTTCCCCGCTCCTTGCTCAGGTGTGTGAGAAACTCATTTCCTAACTCCTGTCCAATATTTCTCATGGGTTCCCGGTTTGGTCCCAACCCTAAACCTGAATGGTCCTTGAGCATTTCTATGAAATGCCTCCGCAGTGGCCACTGGGAGGGGAGTGACCTCCACGCAGTGCCTGCCTGTCTGGGTGCCCCAGGCCTTTTGTCCTCTGAGACAGAGCCGCCTTCTTCCATGCAGCCCTCTTCCGCCATGCAGCCCACCTCGATCTTAGCTGAGAAGACTGATGGAGAGCAATTCAAGCAAAACCAAAATAAAACAAAAACAACATAAACACTTCGGAGACCTTTCTGAGGACTTGCTCTTTTATCATGGGGTAAACTTGAATGATTTTCAATCAGTTGCTTCATCTCAGAGGGATGTTGATGGAAAATCTCCTCAGGCGCTGAAGAAGGGCAGAATTTTTGGTTGCTTCCTCCCCTTGTCAAGCCAGTCAGCCGACGCTTTCTCAAGATTCTCATGCACAGCTTTGATATCGGATATGAATGAGTCTTTTTTCTGAGCCACTGACAGAAAAAGTGTACTGTGGAACAGCCTCTTGTCTGAATTCTGCAATCCTCTCTGTGTGTGTTTGAAGTCCTAGATCCCAGGAGGACAGACAATCAAATTAGCCAAAGGTAATTTGTGAAGACTGGCCACGGGAGGTGGTGGCTAAAAGTCCTCTGGCCCCTGCTCTCTGAGCATGACCACAGGAAGTCCTGGGCCACAGTGACTGCTGAGAAAGAACGCCTCAGAGCATGGATCTCATTTCAGAAGACAGATGCTCTTCCACACAATCACGGAAGGTAGGTAGAGGAATGGCGGGTCCATGCCGTGTCCTACAGAGCTCTCAGTTTCTGCCCTTGAGGCTCTGGGCCAACATAGATGTGAAGACGCTTTACTGTTATCAGGAGGAGCCATGAATGGTAGGAACCTGCAAATGAGCAGAAAGGATCTGACGATTAAACTTTCTTCTATTCCAAATTCAAGTCAGTGAGTTACTTCTCTACTAGTCTTTTATTGCCAACTCTAATTCTGCACTAGGTTGCAGAGTGGGGTTCGGGGGAGCGTGGAATTATTCCCTTACTATCTGCTGCTTTGTCTACTGAAATTGATCAAAGCTATAACAAAAACATTTCTAGAAATCATTCGAATGCGGTAGGAAAAACTGTGGGCATGGAGTCAGAAGAAAGTATCTTTAGGAGCGCTTTTTCAGGTCTAAAACTCTTTGCCAGAAATGTTCTTTAATGGATCCTCCAGACTGGGTAGGAAAACAGGGCATAGTATTTTTTTAAAAGGCATGAGCGGGAATGAAACAAATGCAGCCCAAAGGGGGAATGCAAGACTTTCGCAGTCTGAGGAAACTGATTGAGGGTAAACCCTCCAAAGGCAAACCTTTCAGCGAGGCTGCTAGCCACGTGCGTGGACTGCCGGTTTGTATTACCGAAAATCAGGAGCGGCGGTTTGGGACGCGCTGGTTTCTCAGAGGGACGGTCATGGAGGTTCCCATGAGGAGGCGTCGCCTGGCCCCGTCTCTCCATTTGCGCAGCTCCTGCGGGGCCCTCCCAGGGCGGCCTCCGGGTCCCCGCGTGCAGGCGCAGCGGCCTCGAGGCGGGCGGGGCTCCCGCGCCCTCAGTGGCTCCCGGTGTCCATTGCAGGTGGTTGGGGCGGAGAGACGCGCAGCGCGCGTGGAAATGGCCATTCGCCAACGGCCTTGGCTCTCATGGCGTCCTCCTGGTGTTACCTAAAAATAAAACTACGTGTGATTAGAAGGCAGTCGCCTCCTGGTCATGCTCCCGCTGGTCGTCGGCGTCCGCAGCGGGCCTATGGCTGCGCGTAAGGCGGGAGCGTGCCCAGCGGGGACCCCGCGGGACCCCCAGACCGCGCTTCTTTCCCTGGCCGGCCTGGCCCCGAAATGAGGGAGGAGCTTTAACGGTGCAGTGGGAACCCCGAAGTGTGTCTCCTCCGTGCCTCTCACATTTTGAACAACACAAGAGCTTGAGGAAAACCCCAGCCGTTGAAACCGTGATGCGGTTCAGCAAAGAAGTAGCTCCTGTCCTGGTAAAATCAGTGACGTTCTCACGGACGTCCTCACTGAGTGAGTTGTGAAGCTTGTTGACTTAATCAGAATGATCACCCAGCATGCAGGTTCCAGTACCTCATTTGTCAATGATGTGAGCGGCTGCAAAGTCCAAGAACAGGCCTGTAGTCTAGTCTGTTCACTTGGTAGCACAAGTTGGTTGTGGATGCGAGAGTGTGGCCAAAGTCGAGAAAAGCTTCTATGAGAATCACTTGCTTATGTGGAATTTATAATAAAAAGTAGGGTATATTATTTGTAAGTTGTATGCTACACATGCATTACATCTAAAATTTACTGCACACGTGTGTGTGTCTTCTTGGGCAGTTGGGTCAGTGTGTGTACTTGAGAATGTAAGAAAGGTTTGTTTTGGACTTTGATGGGGTATGAGATACGTGGGGTGGTGTGTGTATGTGAAAAGTGTGTTTATATGACTTCTTAGTTTGCAATTTGATATGTATTTAACTGGTGAGAATCGAATATATATTCACATGTGGGGGTTGGTGGTGTCTGTGTGGAGATGGCAGATTAAAGATGGTCATAACTGGGCTGGGTGCAGTGGCTCACACCTGTCATCCCAGCACTTTGGGAGGCTGAGGTGGGTGGATCACAACGTCAAGAGATCGAGACCATCCTGGTCAACATGATGAAACCTGGTTTCTACTATGAATACAAAAAATCAGCTGGGCATGGTGGTTCGTGCCTGTAATCTCAGCTACTCAGGAGGCTGAGGCAGGAGAATTGCCTGAACCCAGGAGACGGAGGTTGCGGTGAGCCAAGATCGCGCCATTGCACTCCAGCCTGGGTAACAAGAGCAAAACTCCATTTTAAAAACTCAAAAATGAATGAATGAATAAATAAATAAATAGATTCTCAAAAGAAACGTGAATGATACTTCGATGTCTTAACCAGCCGAGTGCACCAGCAAAACCTGTTCATGCTCTGCTGGGGTCAATTCTCATCATAGTCAGGTTTTGTTTGTTTGTTTGTTTGTTTCTGAAACAGAGTCATGCTCTGTTGCTCTGGCTGGAGTGTAGTGGGATGATCTCAGCTTACTGTGACCTCCATCTCCCAGGTTGGAGTGATTCTTCTGCCCCAGCCTCCTGAGTATCTGGGATTACAGGTGTGCACCACCGCACCTACCTAATTTCCTGTATTTTTAGTAGAAACAGGATTTTGCCATGTTGGTCAGGCTGATCTCGAACTCCTGTCCTCAAGTGATCTGCCCACCTCACCCTCCCAAAATGCTGGGATTATAGGTGTGAGCCACTGCTCCCAGCCATCACAGGCAGGTTTAATGCTGGCCCTGAAGGTCCTGAGATAACACTGATTTCACTCCCACTCATGTTTTCCCAGTAGGGTCTGGAGAAGGGCCCTGTTGGTGGCAGGCACAGCCAAGAACCTAGCTTTCCTATTCCTAAACTGTGAGAGATTTTGAATCGTCCCTCCTTCTCTCAGTTGGTGCAGCAATTCGGAGAATAGCTCCCTAGAATATAGAACCCAAACAAGCTGTGGGGCTTGTCCAAATTGCTGTGTGTGCTGGGGTGGGACAAGAACCCTGGGTTGAAAGGACTTTTGCAGACGAATTCTTCAGTCCTTCAGAGTAAGTGTTCTCCTGTCCAGGAGCCTGTTCTCATGGCGCCAGGGGAAGGGATGAAGCATTCAACAGTCTTGTTTCTGGATGGGGACTGAGAATTTCCCCTCAATATCCCGTGTCAAACTATATGCAACATGCTTCAAGCTGGCTTTCGAAGCCAGCAGACACTCCCCTCCCATCGTGGAGTCTGCACCTAGAAGGGGACGCACTCCGTAGTGACTGAAAATACGAGTAAGAAAAGATGACTGCAGGGAGAGAACTGGGGTCACAGGCTCCTTGAGAAGCATCAAGCGTCTACTTTAGTAAAAAGCATTAAAGATAAGTCACTGGAGAAACCAGGAATCTTAAACCACTTTGCCTGCCTGCCTGCCAGCAGCCCTCACCTGCCACGGGGCGCCAGGTCAGGGAACAGCATCGAGACTTCAGAAAACCACTGTGAAAATCCACTGAGTGACCTCATTCTCTCCTTGCTTGCCTTTAAAACCAATCTATCCTCATCAAAATGGTGTTCGGGGCCTCCCATGGACCAGGAATAAAGTTCAGGCTGTCATGTCAACATTATCTTAGGCCTGTGAGGGTTGATCATCCACACTGGGTCATCCAGAGACGAGAAGCCCGGGGTAAAAGCACTCAGGGATCAAAACATTGCTCCAAGGGTGTCATTCTCTGCAAGTCTGGCTGCTGGAACTGCTTGTTGAAATCTGAAACCAGTTTTATCTCTAGCTTCTGAGATAATTTGCTGCAACTCTTAGACTAATTTTTTCCACTGCCATTGCTCAACAATCAGAGCTTGCCGGCTCCCCAGGAGCTTCCCAGTGCCAGTGAACTTTCTCAACGAGCACTACACAACATTGCAGAGCATACCGGAGACGACCTGGTCTGTGCGTATGCCCCAAATTGTGATTCTCTCTTCCCAAATGAAACATTCCATTTAGATATTCCGGGCAGCCCCCAGGCACCGAGCAGCCTGAAAGTGCCCCAGCCCAGAAGCTAAGCTAGATATTCTGGTCTGTATTTTTATTTTGACTTTGCCGGCTCTATGTATTTTACATTTTTGCCATTCCACATCAATTCTCTGTTTAAATATATTTTTTAATAAGCCAAAGCCTTGGCTGGGCATGGTGACTCATGCCTGTAACCCCAGCACTTTGGGAGGCTGAGGCAGGAAGATCACTTGAGGTCAGGAGTTTGAGACCATCCTGGCCAACATAGTGAAACCCCGTCTCTATTAAAAATACAAAAATGTTGACCATTTTAGAAACTCTTAGATGTGGCTGCTGGGCATGGTGGCTCATGCCTGTAATCTCAGCACTTTGAGAGGCTGAGGCAGGCTGATCACTTGAGGTCAGGAATTTGAGACCAGCCTGACCAACATGGTGAAACCTCATCTATACTGAAAGTACAAAAGAATCAGCCGGGTGTGGACATGGGCACTTGTAATCACAGCTACTTGGGAGGCTGAGGCAGGAGAACCACTTGAACCCAGGAGGCAGAGGTTGCAGTGAGCCAAGATCACGCCATTGCACTCCAGCCTGGGCAACAAAGAGCGAGACCTTGTCAAAAAAACAGACAAACAAACAAACAAACAAACAAACAAAGAAACAACAAAAAAACCCCAAACCCTTTAAAACAATCCAAGAAATAAATTAGCAGTGTGATATAAAGATGAGTCACTAATTCAAAATGGAATCCTCCTGAGATAATGCATGCCAGGTGCTTAGAAGAGTGCCCAGGGCATATCAGGCGCAAAGGGCTTACCAGCCACGGGGACTGTCAGGTGTCCACATTATGAGGATGCCCATTGTAATTTTCACATTTGCTACAAGATTTTATCATGTGAACCTCACCTCACCCCATGCAAATATCATTTAGCTATCAGCCAAGTGGACAATCACAGTTCCATGAATATGATATGAATAGAAACCTTTCCATTTGAGTTACAATTTTGATTCTTCTGTCCAATTTTTCTGTGTTAAGCATAGTGTAAATATGAGCCTGTTTTCTAAATCTCAAAGCATATCTAAAATTCTCATTTACTTGAAGGGTATGAAATTCTAATCAGTTTTGGGAATTTGCTCATGTTGTCATTTATTTGACAAATACCTTTTTTGGAAAAGCTACTTTGTGTGGTTCTGATTTCTCTCTCTCTTTTCTAAATGCCTTTGATAAACTTAAGCATGTTTTTATAGTCAGTCATATCAAATAGTAAGCAAGGAATGAATGAAAAACACACACATACTTTATTGTCTCAATCACAGGCCAGCAAATTTTTTCCATGAAGGACTAGATAGTAAATATTTTAAGCTTTGCAAACCTCTATCACAACTACTCAACCTTGTTATTATAGTGGGAAGACAGCCCTGGACCAGTCCTGAATGAATGAACATGGCTGTCTTCCAATAAAACTTTATTTTGTACATTTGTTACAGACACCAAAACTTGAACCTCACATATTTTTCACATGTCACTAAATATTCTTCTTCCCCCTGTGTCCCTTACCCCGCCCCGGCATTGAAAAATGTTAAAAAAAAAAAACAACAAACCTATTCTCAGCTTATAGGCTGCATAAAAGACATCGTGGGGCTGTAGTTTGCTGTCTTCTGCTGTAAACTGTCCATGATTATGACCAATAAATTATTACGATCGTTTTAGTGCTGCCACTAACAGAAAGCAGATGCCCACAATGGCTAGATGACTTGGAGAACAGGCTCCAGTGCTGAGGACATTTCCTCTCAACAAAGCCAGGCAAATGGAAAAATAGAAATTTTGATTAACAATCTATTTTCTTCGGTTCCAGTGATCTCTGTTTGCTGCCAGCTCCTGTTTGATTTCTGATCAATAGTCTGGGACGGGCTATCTTACATGAACTTCCTGATGATCAGAACATCTCTTTTCTCTTCTGTTTTCCTCATATTGAAACTGCCTCCCACCCGCCTCAATTTCGTAAAATGAATTAAGAAAAAAGAAAATAAAATCCAACTAGGCTTGAATAGCCATCATTAGTCAGCTTGCCCTTTGGCCTGCTCCTGGGTTGCCGTTCTGGGGATAAAATCTGAGATGCTGTGAGGCCATCGGCTTTCTGTTGGAGCTGCTGCTTTAGGTTCTGCTTAGCGACAGACACCAGCTGGTGTGGAGGGCCTAGGAAGAAGCTGGCTCAGGAAGGAATGCAGTTTCCACATCCTGATGATTTCATCCCGACCAGCTGACCATCCAAATTTCCCAGCCCCTCGCCCTCCACAAATCCTCTTAACCCTGGCCCAGAATCCCTCAGTGAAATGGATAAGAAGCTTGAGAATTACCGTCCTTCCTTACTGAGCACTTCTGATTACGAAACTCTTCCTCTGCTCCAGCCCGGCTGTGGGTATGTTTGTCTGTTGCACAGCAGGCGTGTGACCTTGGCACCATCTCACACTCTGACTGGTGAGGTGGCTGCTGTACAGACTCCCCTCCTGGGCCCCTCTGGAGCCCAATTTCTTTGCTATCTGATTGCCTCTGGCCTGGCCCAGGTCTCTGTTGGCTCCAGGTTGCACATGGTCTGTGCGGGGCTGGTCTCCTGGCTTCCGGTCTTCTCTGCTTTCTATCTGTCTGCCCTTTACTCAACCCCAAAGGGAGCATCTGACCAGGACTGCTTCAGGTGTAAGACCCTGCCCTGACTTCCCTGTGGGTTGGGGCATCCATTTCCTCTTCCCTGAAGATACATCTTGCCATGAGGTGACTCTGTAACTAATTTATAGCCAAAAGAATGTGAATTCTTAATCCTCTTGTTCCTCAACTTCTTTTTCTGTAAAATGAGGCCAATTATGGGAGGATTGCCTGAGAGCATTTCCAAGTGCACTGAAGATGCTTGAGAAATATTTGTTCCCTTCTCCTATTTCTACTTCCTAGTCTCATCCCTGAGGCCAAGAGTGAAGTTAAAGAACACAACTCATTCTCTGTGACACATTCTTGAAGAATGAAAAGCAAATATTGAGGTTTTGTATTCTCTACCCTTAATGGCCTTGCTCTTTTTGGCCACACTGAGACATCCTGGCTCCAGGTTCCTGTGCTTGAGCGCTGCTTTCTACCAAGGGTGTGCCTGATGCAGCACCCCCTGAAGCCCCTGCATCTGGAGCTGAAGGTAGCCCCTTGAATGCAGTTTCGTCGGAGCCCTGTCTAGTGGGATTATGTTTCACTTAACGCAAACTAATTTTCTAATAAAACACTCAGCATTACACCTTGAGGAATGAGAGATCTGTAGTTTCTCAGTTTGGCGTGCACACACACACACACACACACACACACACACACACACACTTTTTCTCACTCTGGATGCCCAGACTGGAGTGCAGTTCCGTGATGTCAGCTCACTGCAGCCTCGACCTCCAGGTCTCAGGTGATTCTCTCATCTCGGCCTCCCAAGTAGCTTGGACAACAGGCACAAAACAACATGCCAGATTAATTTTTTGTATTTTTAGTACAGACGGGGTTTCACCGTGTTGCCCAAGCTGGTCTTAAACTCCTGAGCTCAAGTGAGCAGCCTGTCTCGGCCTCCCAAAGAGCTGGGATTACAGGTGTGAGCCACTGCGCCCGGCCCCCAGTTTGGCATATTTTTGAAAGAACAAAATGAGTAATAAAATCATTTTTAAAGAAAAGTGTCTGGAAGAACTGCTTTGTAGAAAATGTTAAAAATTTAATTTAAAAAGGAAGCTTTTTAGACAAATAGAGGGCTGGGAAGTGGCAGGAACTGTGATCACTATTTGAGCAAGCTCTTTGCTTTTCACTACAGAGTGACACTCTAGCTGACCCTGATAGAACTGTGAGATGAATGCTCTCATTACACGTGTTCGTTCATGCCGTGTATTTTGCGATATTACTACTCGCACCTTGAAGTAAATTAAACTGTAATTTTGATAATTTTCCATAAAATATCTGACAATCTTTTCAAAGGGAATGGGGGGGCTTCCTGCTATAATAAATGTTTCCTTTTTGGTTTGTAATTCCGAAGGAGATGTTTGTCTTCAAATTTTATCCCCAGGAGATAGGCAGCGGGTGCAACACAATCTCTTCCACCTTCCCATTCCTCCTGAGGAGAAGCAGAAGTCTAGACGCAGGGCTGAGGCTTTTGCGCCAAAGCTGCACCATGAAGTAAGCTGTCAGCTGTGATAGCTTTGGATTAACCACTGCACCAGGGCTAACCTTTCCCTCTGAAAGATGTTCATCCTGGGCCCATGACCCTGCCCCTTCCTTGCAGATGTGTGGCTGTCCTGGCTTGCTGGTCTGTGGACATAACCTCCTCACCCAGCCTGTTGCTCTGACCACACCTATATCAAGACTGGCCTGCTGATATCTTCCCATCAGCTAGAACATCACCACTGTGAGATCTAAGCTAAGAGGTCTCTTCTCCTAAGAAGGGACTTCCATATCACGAGTTGTACAGCATGATCACAGGTCAAGATGCTGAAGAACAGGGATCAAAATCCCCAGTGAGATGACAACTTTTAGATAGGCTAACCCAACCCAAAATGTCTGGCAGAACTTTCATGTTGCGTAGCTTTGGATAAAAAATGAAATTTTGTGGCTTAAGTTAAACCACAGTTTTTTTTTTCTTGTCGAATGTACTGAGACTTTCATGAAATGTCTGTTTGATTGAGAAAAAGTTTTATGTAAAGATGAGACAAAAACATTCGAGGAATTTTTGCTTTGGAGAAAATGTTTTCCAGTGGAAAATGACATGCAGAGAAGGCCTTTGGTGTTTGCTGGCGGGCTGATCCCAGACTCCCTAGTTCATTTTGAATAAGCTTCAGTGTTGAAGCTTTGACCTCACTGTGATGTCAGGAAGGATGCCTGCTGGCCAGGGAGCTTTCTCCCAGACATTGCCACCTTAGCAAGGTCTCTACTTCTGCCTAGTGTCCACAATTATTTTCCATAGACCTGTAACTATAAACTCAAGTGAATAAAATTCTCAAAAGACTGATGTATAATCCCAAACACTAATTTTTATTTTTTATTTTTACTTTTATTTTTTGAGATTGAGTCTCACTCTGTCACCCAGGCGGGAATGTGGTGGCATGATCTTGGTTCACTGCAACCTCTACCTCCTGGATTTAAGCGATTCTCCTGTCTCAGCCTCCCAAGTAGCTGGGATATACTGGCACATGCCACCATGCCTGGATAATTTTTGAATTTTTAGTTGAGATGGGGTTTCATCATGTTGGTCAGGCTGGTCTCTGACTCCCGACCTCAGGTGATCCATCCATCTTGGCCTCCCAAAGTGCTGGGATTAGAGGTGTGAGCCGCCACGCCTTGCACTAATTTTTAAATTCTGAGTGAATAAAGGACCAGAAGCACAGTTCTGTGTAGCACATTCTCTGCCCTCAGTATGGGAAGTCTGTTATTCTTAGGAGGCTATGCTGGGGTGAAGGAGAGGAGTGCATAGATACATTAAAGGCACCTTCCCAGATGGCAGCCTCAGGAAGCATCTATGAATTGGAAGCCGAGAGCTGTGTCCTATTGTGGCTGACACATCCGTCACTCCCATACATGGACCTCAGGTTGGCCAGAACAGCTTCACTGTGCACGTGGTTGAAGCACTGAAAAATCCGTACTGCAACTTGTGGTTGTCCAAAGTACTCTCAGCCCATTTCCCTTTCATTGGTGTCGATCGTTCTGACGAGATGCAACATGTGTTGTGACTTCAGCTTCTGAGTGACAATCCTATTTTAGTCCTAACTGTCATTTCTCTACACAAGATTTACAACCCTTAATCCTACCTGGATATTCTTAAATCCAGTGTCTCAATAGTTACAGATGATATTCCAGGGTAGTTCAAACTTCACTTTATGAGGATGGCCTTGAATTTATCTTGTGTGGACATATTTCCTTGCTTGGTGCCCGGCAGCTTTGATATTATTTAGCCACATCTTTACTTTTCATGGTTTGGAAGTTAGGGCTTGTCAGACAATTTATTAATTCGTTTTGGACATAACACTGCTTTCGTTTCAGTATTATTGCGGGTGGCATAATATTAGCAGTTTAAAAATAAATCCTAGAAAAGAATGTGTGTATTCAGGAGGGCTAAAGCAGAGGGAGTGGGGCAGGGAAAGAAACAGAAAAACCCAGCATAGAAATCCTGGCCTTCTATTGGGCCACTAACAAGCTTAATTATATGAAGTGGATCAGGCACAGTTAAAGGCGTTTTCATTCCAACCCTCAGCAGACTCAGTGCCTATTCCAAGTGGAGCTGATGTTCTGGGGCAGGTGCAGCGAGAATGGTGCTGGGTCTGCTCTCTGGAATTTTCGCACATCTGGGATCCCCACTAGAGTGTGTTTCTTGATATTTCCTACCTGCTGATCAAATCTGCCTTTGTTGTGTTATTCTGAGGAATAATTTTAATGCCACTTTTTGATCTCCTGTCATCTAGGTAGAAATAGAGGTATTATCATTGTTCTTCTGTCAGTCATGCTTTTGAGGTGACAAATTTGGTATCATTGCATGAGTTAATCTTCGAATCACCCCATGTGGATGTTGTCTCTCAGTGA
Organism: Saimiri boliviensis; assembly: GCF_048565385.1. NCBI lineage: Eukaryota > Metazoa > Chordata > Mammalia > Primates > Cebidae > Saimiri > Saimiri boliviensis. The sequence goes on along the minus strand of NC_133450.1, from coordinate 237,235,046 downwards.
CTTTTAGACGAAATACACTTGTTGCTTTCAGTATGCACCAGCAGGGTGATCTTACTTTCTAATAGGCTTGCATTTTGTTTGTTTGTTTGTTTTGTTTGTTTTTGAGACAGAGTCTTGCTCTGTTGCCCAGGCTGGAGTGCAGTGGCACAATCTCAACTCACTGCAACCTCTGCCTCCCGGGTTCAAGTGATTCTCTTGCTTCAGCCTCCGGAGTAGCTGAGATTACAGGCGTGCACCACCACACCCGGCTAATTTTTTGTATTTTTAGTAGAGACAGGGTTTTGCCATGTCGCCCAGGCTGGTTTCGAACTCCTGAGCTCAGGCAATCCACCCACCTCGGCCTTCCAAAGTGCTAGGATTACAGGTGTGAGCCACAGTGCCCACCCTGCTTGCATATTTTTATCTCACGTGTACCTCCTGTAGGCAGTTAAGTAATGAACTTTTTTTTTTTCTTTTAAGACTGACGATGACTTATTTTTTTCCAGCCAGCAGTTCTGCCTATTTTCATTTGCTGATATCAGAGACCCTCTTCTGTCCCACTGTAGCTCTGTCCCCGTAAGTGACAGGCTAATTACTTCCCACCACTTGGCTTCCCTTTGCATTTTGTGAGTGGGTCAGGGCTCTCAATGACTCAATGGGAACTTTCTTCAAGGATTCGAGGTTAAAAAAAATGCAAAAATCCATGCCACATTTTTCAAGGAACGACATGGGAAACATTATTGTCAACCTGCATCTCTCTGCTTGATAAGAACAGTCTCCATCTGGAGGAAGGCGCCTCTGGGACTGGTGGTGCCCACTGTTCGCTTTTCAGGTGGCTTTGAGAATGGGAGGTGGGAGGGACCCCATCCTGGACCCGGGGCTCCTGAGGACACCCAGTGTGGCATGAGTAGGCTGGACCTGGGGACGGAGAAAGGAAAGAAAAGAAACCAAAAATGCATCTTCTTTGCCAAATCGCTCTCTGCCTTGACCTATCCCTACCTTGCTTTTGATCATCCACGGCATGACACTGAAATAGAATCTTACTGTTTTCTAATTTAATTCTACTGTGGCTATAAGAATATACTATAAGTTTCTAATTCTTTGAAATTTGTGGAGAATTGATTACTGATTATGTCCCTGCTTATTGTCATTTTTTGGTAAACATTTCATATGCACTTGAAAAGATTGTCCTGCAGTCACGGGGTGAGGCCTGTTTTTTAAGGGCGGGATTTTCAGATTGTTTCTTTGAAAACTCATTACTGACATAGTACATAGAATGTAGGATAAATTTAATAAATATTAACTGAACGAAAAAGAAAGAAATAGAATCGAAAATGAAGTTGTACGTAAGCAACAAGCTTACCCTGGAGGGCAATGTCAGGAGTGGACAGAAAGGGAATGTTTCTTGTTTTTTTTTTTTTCTTTATTTGTTTTTTTGAGACAGCTCTGTCTCCCAGGCTGGAGTGCAGTGGCACAATCTTGGCTCACTGCAACCTCCACCTCCTGGGTTCAAGCGATTCTTTTGCCTCAGCCTCCCAAGTAGCTGAGATTACTGGCATCTGCCACTAGGCCTGGCTAACTTTTTGTATTTTTAGTAGGGACAGGGTTTCACCATTTTGATCAGGCTGGTCTCAAACTCCTGACCTCGTGATCTGCCCACCTTGGCCTCCCAAAGTGCTAGGATTAACAGGCATGAGCCACCGCACCTGTCCAGAAAGGGGATGTTTCTACCTTCATCCTCTCCCTCAATCCCTGCCCACAATGACTGAGAGGTGTCCAGAGTGCCTGGTTCCCAAGGTCAGCAGAGAAGTAGCATGTCTTGTTCCCATCTTTTGTCTGACAGTTCTTTTTTTTTTTTTTTAAGATGGATTTTGACTAGAGCAACTCCCTGTGTGTTGGAAGGCAGGATTCCTCTTAACTAAGGCTGTTCAAAGCACAAGTGAATTCAATGGTTATACATTTCAAGTAAGTACCTTTCAAAAACAGACAATTATGCTTCAAAAGAATTAATCTTATAATTTTTGTTTCTGCTAAATTGATTGCTTGACTGCTATTTTGGTGTCATATGAATTTACTGAACATCACTGAACAAAAATAACATCCTTTTGTCAGTATCAGTTAAATATCGATGTCTAAGAGAAAATCTTGAGACTAGTACATTAAAAATCTGATAATGGTTGTGACATTTTGATATTTCTGCAACATTCTTTTTAAAAATGAAGTGTCAGAAGCCTCATTACAGTTGAGGTTCTCTAGAACAGTGTTTTTGAGGAGATTTGCACCCCAGGATCTTTGAGGCAGTCTCATAGGTATCATCCTGTGAAGGAATGTGAGTGGCAGGAGGATGGGGCAGAGTTGGGCTGTGATGTGGGTGCAGCAGCAGCCTCAGTGGAACATGAGGAGTTCTGAGCTGGGATGGCTTTTCTGAGGTGGCCCCCATGAAGGGAACATGACTTGAGTGACTGCAGCATCTTTCTGCTGAGGGCGGTTCCTAAGGAGGGAGCCATTGGCAGCCAATACTCTCAGCAGCCAAGAAATGAGGGCTTGGCGCTGAGGGGAGATCCACCCCAGCAGTTATTAAGTTACTTATGTTCTATTCTTCTTGAATGTGGGCACGAGAAAAGGAAAGGAAAGGCAAGACTGGAAGCCCCACTAGACAGAACAAAAGCAGTAGGGCCTAAGGCACAACAGCAGGCTGTGTGGATGCCTGCGTCCCCGAGCGAGGACTGCAGAAGGGTCTCTTGCAACTGTCCGGCCCCATAAACAGAATTCTTCTGTCATATCTCACACCCATCTGCTTTCATCTAGCAGATACTTTTCCTTATTTTTTATTTATTTATTTTAGAGATGGGGTTTCACCAAGTTGGCCAGGGTGGTCTTGAACTCCTAACCTCAGGCAATCCACCCGTCTCGGTCCCCCAAAGTGCTGGGATTACAGACGTGAGCCACCACCCCTGGCCTACTTTTCCATATTTTTAAAAATAAAGTTGTCTTTTTATTCCTTCACTCATTGAACCTCTGTTATGTGTCAAGCGCTGTCCTAAACTCTGGGGACCCAGTAGTGAACAAAACAAAAATTCTTGTGTTCCTGAGGCCCTAGAGATTTATTTCAGGGAATTGATTCATCCAATTGTGAGGATCAACTGGTCCAAAGTCTAAAGATCAGGGAAGTTTGGAATTGTAGGGCAGACTAGGAGGCTGGAAATGCAAGTAGGAGTTGATGCTACAAAGTTTCTTCCCTTTTCTACATTGTTTGAAATGACAGTTTTATTTGCAGTCTTGCTGAGTACAGAATAAGAAACTATTATTTTAGCAGTTTACTAAAACTTTGTTCTGATGTGCTGGTGAAGTGACTCGAGCGTATCTATTTTTCTCTAGAAAAGATACATTTGGCATATCAAATTAAATCTCCCCAAAATAGTCTCTGGAAAAGAAAACGCAAGTGAAAATGTGTTGGTGATCGGGAACTTCAGCAGGTAATACTGCTACAGTCTTACTCAAAGGTGGGCATTTGGCAGGTACTTAATTACTTTTATTATTATCTTTTTTTGAGATGAAGTTTCACTCTTTTTGCCCAGGCTGGAGTGCAATGGCAAGATGTTGACTCACTGCAACCTCCACCTCCTGGGTTTAAGTGATTCTCCTGCCTCAGCCTCCCGAGTAGCTGGGATTACAGGTGCCCACCACCACACTGGCTAATTTTTTGTATTTTTAGTAGAGACGGGGTTTTACCATATTGGCCAGGCTGGTCTCCAACTCCTGACCTTAGGTGAGCCACCTGCCTCAACCTCCAAAAAGTGCTGGGATTACAGGCATGAGCCACTGCGCCTGGCCCTTAATTACTTTTTTAATGTGTTAGGATTTTCTGATCCCTAGGGGTTATTTTGAAGAAGATACATTTTAATTAAGAACATAACAGAATCAGTTTAATAAGTGAATTGTTCTTAACATCTATCTTCTCTGTTTACCCAAACAAGAACACTTACCGATCTTTCAAAACCTTTAATGTGATGAATAAGATCTGTAAAACCACATAATTCAATCAATGCATTTAACACTTCCTTTAACAATAATCATCTGTATTTCTTTGCACATAAGGAATACCTTTAATCTGGAAGTATCAAAATATCCGAGTCAGTCGCTCAACAAAAGAATATTTCACAAGAAACTGTAGGGAAGGAAAAACTATTCTTTCTTCCTCTACTCATCTCAGGTTCATCGAATGGGGTCCTGCAAATTAGACTGATAAAAGACAGATTAGCAAGAGGAAAATGAAGAGAAGTTTGTTAACATATGCACCATGTATTCACACGGGAGCACTCAGAGGTGAGTAACTCAAAGGAGTGGTTACATTGTGGGCTTATGTGGCATCTTGACAAAGGACAATACATTTGCAGAGAAGTAATAAGACAAAGGAAAAAACTGGGTTTCTAGGAGTGGCAAATCATAGGGAGACAAATCTACAGGAAAGCTAACGGACAATAAGTGCTAGTTAGGGGGTTTGTTTGCCTAGACTCTTTCTGGGTGCCGTCTCATCTCCAGTGATAAGGTTGTTCTTCCCCTCTTGGCACAGGAAGGGGGAGGGGCACCTTTTCCAGGGGAATTTGTATTTTATTTTTCAGGCAGAGAGCGGGAGGGTAAAGGGCTCATCCTGTGGCTGCTTTTTCTCAACCGTCTTTAGCTCAGAATAAACCCTTTGCTACAGCAGCATGTTTTGGAGCATCATACCCTGAACCCTTTCAAAAGTACCTATTTTTTACTTTCTGCTAATGCTTATAGCTGAAGCGCTGTCAGCAATTAAACTCTTTGATCTGAGTATGCATTATCCATCGACTTACAGACGACTTTTTAGAAGCTGATGTCTGGGCTGGGCATGGTGGCTCACACCTGTAATCCTAGCACTTTGGGAGGCTGAGGTAGGCAGATCACCTGAGTTCAGGAGTTTGAGACCAGCCTGGCCAACATGGCGAAACCTTGTCTCTACTAAAAATACAAAAATTAGCTGGAAGTGGTGGTACATGCCTGTAATCCCAGCTACACAGGAGGCTGAGGCAGGAGAATCATTTGAACCCAGGAGGCGGAGGTTGCAGTGAGCCGAGATTGTGCCCTTGCACTTCAACCTGGGCAACAAGAGTAAGATCATCTCAGGAAAAAAAAAAGTTGATGTCTGTTGTACAAGACAGCACAAATCCAAACTCAGTGATTTTTTGAAAGCCAGAATCTGTTTTTAATGTGCCTTCTCAGTTTTTACATGTTGGTGATTATTTACCTTTTTTGAAAAGCATAGTGCAGGACAAAGAACACTAAGTGAGGCTCCAATATGCAGCGTTCCCTTAACTTCTTCTCACTGCAGCTGAAGTGGTACAGAAAGATGAGGGACTGTTGCCCAGAAGTCCCGTGCATCCATGGAGTCCCAGGAAGCTTAGAGGAAGGGCCCTGATCATGGCTCATCTGGGAAGCTGATGGCACAGGTGGAGATTCCAGTTATCCTTCTGGCCAGCCTCTTGACAGGATGGATTTTCTTCATATAATTTTTGGGACTTCATGTAATTTTAGGTCATCAGCTTAAACCTGGGCTTTATGAAAGCTTTCAGAAGTGCTTCATAAAATATCTATAATAGTATAAAGTATGTAAAGCACCATGGTGCTGCTCAAAGAATCTGCATACTGGCTACACTTGGATGCTGGTTGGGGCGGGCAGCTCCACACAGACAGCACAGCACTGACAGCAGCATGCTCCGCGAGTCCTTCCATCTCCCTCCTCTTTCCTCATGTATCCATGTGCCTCAGACGTTCTTGTTACATGATGTCCCTGGGGGAAAAAGAAGTCCCCCTAGATGTAGATGACCATCTGCTTATAGGCACACATGAAAAGAAGAATGTTCATCATCTTTCCCGTTCCTGCCCTGCACACTGATGAGGACCTTCACTAACAAGTACCTTCCTTCACCAATGAGGACCTTCAAAAACATGAACCTTCACCAACAGGAGCCTTCACCAACAGGGACCTTTACAAACGGGGACCTTCACAAATGGGGACCTTCACAAACAGGGACCTCCACCAATGGGGACCTTCACAAATATGAATCTTTGCCAAAGAGGACCTTCACTAACGGGGACCTTCACTAACAAGGACCTTCACAAACAGGAACCTTCACCAATGGGGACCTTCACAAACACGAACCTTCACCAATAGGACCTTCAGAAACGTGGACCTTCACCAATGGGGACCTTCACAGAGGTGGACCTTCACCAACAAGGACCTTCACTAATGGGGACCTTCATCAATGAGGACCTTCACCAACAGGGACCTTCACCAACAGGAATCTTTATAAACATGGACCTTCACCAATGGGGACCTTCAGAAACATGGACCTTTACAAACATGAATCTTCACCTACATGGACCTTCACCAATGGGGACTTTCACAAATGGGACCTTCACAAACATGGAAGGTCCTTCATAAACATGGAGCTTCACAAACATGGGTCTTCCCCCAATGCAGACATTTGGGGACTTCACCAACAGGGACTTTCACAAATGTGGACCTTCAGAAATAAGGACTTCTGCAAGTGTGTTGAAATGGCCCCAGCATGACTCTATCTGCTACCATCCTGTTTCTCATGGATGATTATTCTAGTTCTTATTATGACCCACTCTCCCTTCCCAGTTTCACACAGAGCTAGCTCAGTAGCTCCTGCCTCCCTCTGCTCTTCCCAAATAGGAGCCAGTGAGCTGAGAGGGCCTGCTGAGCAGCCACACTTTCTAAAACAATGCCTGCCTGGTGTCGCCATGCAGTGACAGTCAGAGGTGGTAACTAAAACTAAATAGGGAAGTTTTATTCTTATCTCTTTGCGCCCAGTAAAACCTACAAATAATTTTTTAGCATTGCTTTTGAGTTGGAAAACTCCTAATAATTGCAAATATAACCCATTAGAGTAATGGAAAAGAGTTGAAATGGGTCAAGGCTGCCTAGCATTCTTTATTCTTGATAGAAACCTGTTTGTTAAACATATGACCCAATCTTACTTTCTACCTAGATGAGTCACCACACATCACTGCTACATAAATTCTGATTATATCATCTTTGCTGCGTTGACTGGGTGACAGTTTTCTCTGGATGAGAACTACATAGTTAGCCTGTCAAGAAATTAGCACGTTTATATTTAATTGCCATCTAAGCACCTTCAGCTCTTTGCTACTGGTACAAATCACGCCAGCATTACAGAACAAACGTCCTCCAAGACCAGTACTTTCCATGCCATGCTGCTGTGGAGATGGGTCTGGAAGGGTGCTGTATGTACTTTGGAAGCCTCACTTCAGGACTTGATCTTGCCCTTTGTAAAGGCAAAAGACACCATAATTTGCCTCTGACACCAGAAGTTAGCCTATGAGCCTGGCTATGGGAGCGTGTCCCGTCAGCTGGGCCCTTGGCTGGAAATGCCAGAACTAGGTGGAAAATTCACTTTCACATCACCAAGCAAATTTGGAGCAGAGTCCTGTTAAGGAAATCTATTTATTTTTAAAATACCATTTAAGTTTAAATGGCAGAATTGTTAAAAATAATTATAATTTGGCCGGGCGCGGTGGCTCAAGCCTGTAATCCCAGCACTTTGGGAGGCCGAGGCGGTTGGATCACGAGGTCAAAAGATCGAGACCATCCTGGTCCACATGGTGAAACCCCGTTTCTACTAAAAACACGAAAAATTAGCTGGGCATGGTGGCACGTGCTTGTAATCTCAGTTACTCAGGAGGCTGAGGCAGGAGAATTGCCTGAACCCAGGAGGCAGAGGTTGCGGTGAGCCGAGATCGTGCCATTGCACTCCAGCCTGGGTAACAAGAGTGAAACTAGGTCTCAAAAAAATAATAATAATAATAATTATTATTATTATAATTCTCATTTTCTTCATTTTTAAAAGATATTTCAAGGCACCACTACTAATAATTTTCTACTTGAACTTGCAGTGACATTTCTGTGCAAGATAAGGTGGCATGAGTATTTCTCGAAGGGTATTTTTGTTGCTGGACTTGGGATTTCAAAAAACTAGACATATAGATTGCACTGGAGTGTTTAATACATGGCTTTAGTAGGGTCATAACAGAACAGAAACTCTTTTCAAAGCCAAGAGCAAGTCGATGTATGTTATGATCCAGATGGTTCTCAGAGACAGGCTTACAGGATAGCAGTTTCTGTGCCTCATATTCCTTGTGATATTATGATTTAAAATAAGAAATATATATTTGGTCTTCATCCTGGTTTCCCGCACACATCTCCTGAATTTTTTGGAATCTCCAAAATGATGTGCTTTTTGTGTGCTAAGGAGATGGCTGATGACTGGCGACTCCCGGATAGCCTTGGGATGGAGCTGGTTGCCAGGCGAACTGGCCTTGTGATTAGAGAGTTAGAGCCAGGCGTGGTGGCTCACGCCTGTAATCCCAGCACGTCGGGAGGCTGAGGGGGGTAGATCACGAGGTCAGGAGTTCGACACCAGCCTGGGCAACATGGTGAAACCACATCTCTACTAAAATGCAAAAAATTAGCTGGGCATGGTGGCGGACGCCTGTAATCCCAGCTAACTGCGAGGCTAAGGCAGAATTGCTTGAACCAGGGAGGCAGAGAGTGCAGTGAGACACTGCACTCCAGCTTGGGCAACAGAGCAAGACTCCATCTTAAAAAAAAAAAAAAAAAAAAAAAGAGAGATAGAGAGATAGTTAGAACTTTTCACCTGTAATCCCAGCACTTTGAGAGGCTAAGGTGGTTGAATCACTAGAGGCCAGGAGTTCAAGACCAGCCTATCCAACATGGCAAAACTAAAAATACAAAAATTATCTGGGCATGGTGATGGGCACCTGTAATCCCATAATCCCAGCTATTCCAGAGGCTGAGGCTGAAGGATAGCTTTGAACCCAGGAGGCCGAGGTTGCAGTGAGCTGAGATCGTGTCACTACACTCCAGCCTGGGCAACTCCAGCTCCCGTCAAAAAAAAAAAAAAAAAAAAAAGGAGAGAGAGAGAGTTATAACTTTGAGTTTTTGAGTTTTACCGACCTCTACCTTCAGTGAGGGAAAAGGAACTAATAGATGAACTGATCACCAATGGCCAATAATGTAATCCATCATGCCTACATAATGAAGCCTTCATAAAAACTCAAAAGAGCTGGGTTCGGAGTTCCCAGGTTGCTGAACATGTGGAGGTATATGGAGTCATGCTCCTTCCCACATACCTTCCCCTGTGCATATCTTGCATCTGACTATTTGTATCCTTTGCAATACCTTTATAATAAATGAGTAAACATAAGCAAAGTGTTTCCCTGAGTCCTGTGAGCCATCCCAGCAAACTAGCAGATTTAGGAGGCGAACCTCCTCAATTAATAGCCAGTTGGTCAGAAGTACAGGTCACAACCTGGGACAGGTGATTGACATCTGAAGTGAGTGGCAGTCTCATAGGACTGAGTCCTTAAGCTGTGGGATCCCAGTTTTGGGAGATGGGCCTTAATATGAAGCAGTTGGGCCATCAGGGCAAACCCCTCATATATGGCTTAATGTCGTTATCATTGGAGTAGATTAGTTAGACAGCATGCCTCTTTCCTGTCTGGCTTTTTTTCATACTACACAATACATATTTATGTATTTTTGGGGACAGGGTCTTGCTCTGTCACCTGGGCTGGAGTTCAGTGGGGACAACATGGCTCACTGCAGTCCAAACCTACCGGGCCCCAGGGAGCCTCAGATCCCATGTAGCTTAGACCACAGGCACTCACTGCCAGGCCTGGCTAATTTTTAATTTTTTTTTTTAATAGAAACAGGGTCTCACTTTCTTGCCCATACTGGTCTCGAACTCCTGGGCTCAAGGGATCCCCTCATCTCAGCTTCCCAAAGTGTTGAGATTACAGACATGAGCCACCACACCTGGCCTCGTAATACACAATGTTTTTGAGATTTATCAGTGTTGTTGTATATATCGGTAGTTGATAATTTTTACTGCTCAGTGGTATTTTATTGTATCAACATATTATAGTAAATTTATCCATTTTAATAGACGTTTGCATTGGTAGATATTTGGGTTATTCTGACATTGCTGTTTTTCAGTGCATAGTGTGGAAAAGGCTGATGCAGAGGAATTTTACAGAAATGCACACATACAAACACAGAAACCACAGGAGTTTATAACATGGTTCCCAATGGAAGCTGAGGGAAAGGATGCTGTCTTCAGTGTTCTCTATACCGATATACAACAAGTCATTTTTGCAGTGATCTGTAACCCAGGGAGATATTTTATGCAGAAGAGTAGATTTTTCTTTTCTTTTTTTCTTTTCCTTCCTTCCTTCCTCTTTATTTCTTTTTCTTTCCTCCCTCCCTCCCTCCCTCTCTCCCTCTTTCTTTTCTTTTCTTTCTTTCTTTCTTTCTTTCTTTCTTTCTTTCTTTCTTTCTTTCTTTCTTTCTTTCCTTCCTTCCTTCCTTTCTTTCTCTCTCTCTTTCTTTCTTTCTCATTCTTTCTTTCATTTTTTAAAAGACAGAGTCTGTCGCCCAGGCTGGAGTGCAGTAGTGTGGTCTCAGCTCACTGCAACCTCCGCCTCCAGGGTTCACGGGATTCTCATGCCTCAGCCTCTCTAGTAGCTGGGATTACAGGCATACACCAGCACGCCTGGCTAACTTTTGTATTTTTAGTAGAGACAGGGTTTCACCATGTTTGCCAGGCTGGTCTCGAGCTCCTGACCTCAGGTGATTCACCCATCTCTGCTCCCAAAGTGCTGAGATTGTAGGCATGAGCCACCACGCCCAACCGAGAATAGACATTTTTTATGTCAAAATCTCAAAGTATACAGTTTATTCATCCCATTCATTTGTTCCTTTTCCCTGAAGAAAACTAAAGTTTTTTTTTTCACAAAGGCTCTTAAAAATATGCAAATAATTTACATAAAAACACACCATATAGGATGGTACATTTTCAAAACATAAAATCAAAAGCAACAAAAAAGGATAAAGCAAATGTGCCAAGAGTGAAAGGAAACGTAATTGCTGAACTGAGCTGAAAGTTTGACGTGGCTCTTTCGGGTAAAGAATTTAAACCAGAGACATTAAAAGTCACGTGATTCTTATTACCAGTGACAAAACCATTTTATTTCCTTCAGAGAGATCAAGTCACCATAATAGATTTCTAAAACTTACATGAAGAGACAACCATTCAATTCAGCAAATACATTTTAAAGACTCAACTGGCTGTCTGAGAAACTGGTTGGCTTCTTTTTTTTTTTGGAGACAGAGTCTTGCTCTGCCACCAGGCTGGAGTGCAGTGGCGTCATCTCGGCTCACGGCACCTCTGACTCCCTGGTTCAAGTGATTCTCCTGCCTCAGCCTGGTTGGCTTCTTATAACTAAATCACACAACTGTCCTATAAGTCAGTATGCACTGCTGTCTTTATATGCTGGTGGGGACATCTTCAGGCTCGGGGTGTCTAATAAAAGGAAATCTGAGAGGGGACTTAGGCCGTTGTATGCCAGGGCATACATGGAACCAGTAAAATGTGGCGTAAAATTTCACAATGAAAACTCTGTTCTTCTATGACCCAGAAAGAAACAAAATTTTAAGATGGTACACGAAGGTTAAGAATGAAAGTGTAGTAAGGCTTCAAAACTGTGTGGATTTTTAATTCTTATTGTTCTTTGAGAATTTTAGCTAGAACACTGTTGCTTTCTTCCAGATCACAAGGTTTGGTGTTTTTTTTTTTTCTTTTCTTGATCCCACAGCAGATTAAAGACCACAAGGTTTCTATATGTGTGAGTGCAGCAAAGAGATCTGAGGTAATAGAAAAGACATAAAGATCATTCTCTTCCTCAAGGAACCAGGAAAAAAAAAAAAAAAAAAAACCAACTAAACCCGAGGTTAGCAAAAGGAAGGAAATAATAAAGACTAGAGCAGAAATAAATAAAATAAAGAATAGAAATGGGCATGAGGGCACACACCTATGGTCTCAGCTACTTGAGAGGCAGAGATGGGAAGATTGTTTGAGTCCCAGAGTTAAGGCCAGCCTGGGTAACATAACAAGAGCCTATCTCTAAAATAAATAAACAGGCTGGGCGTGCTGGCTCACACATGTAAACCTAGCACTTTGGGAGGCTGAGGCAAGCAGATCACCTGAGGTCAGGAGTTTGAGACCAGCTGGTTAACATGGTGAAACCCCATCTCTACTAAACAAAGAAAAATTAGCAGGGCGTGGTGGCACGTGCCTGTAATCTCATCTACTCTGGAGGCTGTGGCAGGAGAATCCCTTGAATCCCGGAGGTGGAGGTTACAGTGAGCTGAGATCATGCCATTGCACTCCAGCCTGGGTGACAGAGCATCATTCCCTTCTGCTCTTGGCCATTTGCATACTAGACAGAGCAATCCTTTCAAAATCTGAATGTGATTGTGAGACTCTTCTGCTCAAAACTGCCTAGTAACTTCCCATCACACTTAGAATAAAGTTGGGGTCCTCACTGTGGCCAACATAGTATTCATGACCTGGTCGTGGCTTCCCCTGCAGCTCCCATCACCAGCATCTCACTCCCTCACGCTGCTGTCAGGCCCCATCTCCTCCCACAGCCTGGAGATGCCGCATGTGCTTCTACTTCAGGACCTTGGCATTTGCCGCGCCCTCTGCTGAATGAATGATCTTCTCCTACGTCTCCGCGTTTGCTGATCCTAAGTGAATCTTTTTCTGCCAGATATCTACATGGCTCAGTGCCTGCACTACATTCAGAAATAGGTAGCAGAAAGGTCTTTCATGACCACCCTGTATCAAACAGCACCCCACGAGTCTTTTTGGTTATTCCATTCAATTTTTCTTTGAGATCATCTCCTGATGTTACTTATTGTACCTATTATTTTATTTATTTATTTATTTATTTTTGAGATGAAGTCTCACTCTGTCATCCAGGCTGGAGTGCAGTGGTGCAATCTCAGCTCACTGCAACCTCCGCCTCCAGGGTTCAAGCAATTCTCCTGCCTCAGTTTCTGAGTAGCTGGGATTATAGGTATGAACTACCACGCCCAGCTAATGTTTGTATTTTTTGTAGAGATGGGCTTTCGCCATGTTGGCCAGGCTGATCTCAAACCCCTGACCTCAGGTGATCCACCCACCTTGGTCTCCCAAAGTGCTGGGATTACAGGTGTGAGCCCAGCCCAATGCACCTATTATTAAGTGAGACTACAGGGTACAGAAAATACAACATTTTGCCTGTGTCAATATAGTTCTGCAGTACCTCAAAAAAAAGTGCCTCATGTTTAGTACATGCTGAACCAATATTTACTTTAGCAGAAGATGGCTTTCCCTTTCCCATCTTTTACCACACGGGGTGTGGACTAAGCAAACAGAAGGAAAATGCAGTAGTCAGAGGCAGCAGCAGATGGCACTGTAAAGAAAGGTGAGCCTTATATTTTGGACAAAATTGAGTAGTCTGTAGGAACCACTTTTAAGAAGCAAGTGATGCTTGCTGTAAGACATCGCCATTCCCCTGGTTAGTCTGTCACCCTTAAACTGCAGGAAATCCTAGTATGAAAGGTTAGTGTCAGTGACCAGTGAAAGCTGAGCTGCTCAGTTTCCCATATCCACATCAAAGTGGGGTCAGGGTTAATAACATCATCAGCGTTTCTTATCTTGATGCCCTATAAGGAAACAGCTAGTAACAGTTGCCTTGAAAAGATCTTGTTCTAAGAATGCAGCAAAGCCCCTGCGAATGTGGATATTGAGAGAGAGGACGGTGCAGGCATTTTGGCAGCATAGGTACCTCGGAGTCTTCCTTAAAAATGAAGGTGTTGACATCTCAATTCAGTTTTTAAAACTTTTTATGGTTAGTCTCCTTTGGGGGTGAGTGGAAAGAGTGTGTATTTGGGATAAGAATCTTTTCCTTTGTAAAGCCCGTGCTTTAGCGTATCTGGAAAGAATTCTGTGTGCTTTTTCCAGATGGGGAACGATGAGGTGTGGGGGGGAGGGGAGTGATGCACAGACAGTTACTTTAAAGAACTCCTCTGGCATGCATCACTTCTTGGGAAGTCACTGCATGGTTTTCTCAAAAAAAAAAAAAAAAAAAAGTGAATGTAAAGCAGCAAAAAGAAATACACTGGAGCAAAGAAAACAGGATTTGGAAAGAGTCAAATCTTCATTTTCATATGAAAACACAGTACCCGATATGTGAGATCGAACAATCAAGAAAAAGCAATGTATGTTATTTAGCAGTATGGAGACTAAGACCAAGAGAACCAGCTAAGAGAGCTAAAATTACTAACCTGCTGGGGTGGCCAGGTGTCCGGGCTCACTCAGGACTGTCAGTCCTGCGTTCCAGAAAAATCCTCAGTCCTGGGCACAAGACATCTCAGTTTTTCATGATGGGTGAGGAAGGTTGAGGGAAAAGTACAAAACGCATAGGGCCTCCTAAAAAATAGGGGCTGAGTACAGCATAGATCCCCTGCGCGCGTGGTCCCTGTCCATTCATGTTGGCACCCATGACTTGGAGTTCCTGCAATGGGGCATTGAATGAAGAGCGAGTGAGGTGACTGATGTGACTTAAGGGTGCAGCAGTTCAGGGAATTATTAAGAAAAAGGACATAGAAAGAGTAAAATATCCTACTGTACAGAAAAAAGATGTCCTTCTTGTTTTCTACTAAATATCGGTAATCTCTCTTTACCTACATTAAAGTCCTCTTTAAATATTACTAAAGTTCTATAATTATAATTATAATTATAATCTATATTAAAGTTCTTCTTGTTAATACATTCACATGTACCTTAAGAATACCCAACTATATGACCTACATAATTTATTAATTTTTTTTTTTTTTTTGAGGCAGAGTTTCGCTCTTGTTGCCCAGGCTGGAGCACGATGGTGTGATGTCGGCTCACTGCAACCTCCGCCTCCGGGTTCAAGCGATTCTGCTACTTCAGCCTTCCCAGGTGCTGGGATTACAGGCATAATCTACCACTCCCTGCTAATTTTTTTTTTTTTTTGTATTTTTAGTGGAGACGGGATTTCTCCATGTTGGTCAGGCTGGTCTTGAACTCCCAACCTCAGATGATCTGCCCTCCTCGGCCTCCCAAAGTGCTGGGATTACAGGTGTGAGCCACTGCGCCCAGCCAAAATTTATTAAATTTAATAAAGAGTTAAAATAAATTGATGTGTCAGAGAATAAAAAACATTATGAAAATATTGTTATATTTTCCTTACACATATTTTTTGTTTAATCACCACTACTACTAATTGCCACTGTTAACTAGTCCTATTGTTTTTGTTTAAATAATAAATTCATCATTTCATTTTGTTTGATAGCATTTATGTAACAGAAAAGTAAATAATATATAATAATATATCATTTCAAATAAACAGCCATTTTTCTCATCCTACGTAAGGTAAAGTAACCCAGGCTGGTGCTCTAATAATTTGGTTGCTCTCATCTGGGAGGGAACAGAGGGACAGGAGAAATGGGAGATAAATTCTGTTTTCTTTTTCCAGTATGTATACACATTATTTTGTTTAAACTTAAAAATGTTTAATGTACCATGGTTTAAGAAGGAAAATCTCTAGAACCTTGTCACTAAAATTACTGTATACTTTCAAAAATGAAAAATGCAGACAAAGTGAATTAAAATGTATTTCTTGAAAGACCAAGATGAAGGTAGTAGTCAAAGCTAGAAAATGAAAATAGAGTCTGCTGAAATAAGGAAAGGATTAGTAAATATAAGAACAGAAATCAGAGAAAGATAAACCAGCAAACCAAGCCCATAAACCAAACTGAAAGATGATTTATTTTTATTTTTATTTTTTTTTTTTTTGAGACAGAGTCTTGCTGTGTCGCCAGGCACCAGGCTGGAGTGCGGTGGCGGATCTTGGCTCACTAACCTCCTCCTCCTGGGTTCAAGCGATTCTCCTGCCTCAGCCTCCCGAGTAGCTGGGACTACAGGCGCGTGCCACCACGCCCAGCTGATTTTTGTATTTTTTAGTAGAGACGGGGTTTCACCATGTTGGCCAAGATGGTCTCGATCTCTTGACCTCGTGATCTGCCCGCCTCAGCCTCCCAAAGTGCTGGGATTACAGGCGTGAGCCACCGCGCTCGGCCAAGATGATTCTTTAAAATGACTGATTAACTCATGAGAAAAGTCTGACTCCATGAAAATGTATTCGCTGATAAATTAAAAATGGATACATTTGACTTAAAGTTAAAATATTTACTACTGCAGAAGACATGCTAGAAAAACTAAATATAGGAGACATATTGGGAAACAGATTTGCAACATCGACTGGAAGCAAGAGCTTGGTATCGGATCTGAAGAATTCTTACACATCAATTGGACAAAAGCAGCCCAATAGACAAACAGACATTTGAGTCTTCAAAGAAGAAAACTCATGGCTCAATAGCTGAATAGACAGTTAACCTCACTAATAACTGGGGAAATACAAAATGAAACAAAAGGAGCTCCATTCAAACTCCTAAGCCTAACAAAGTATTTTAAAGGAATTTAGTATGTCAAGTGATGACTGGAATACAAAAAAGAGGAAATTCTCATTATGCTAGTCTCTCAAAAGAGTAGTTTGGCAACATGTAGAAGAGTTAGCAATGTCCTTTGCTTATGACCAAGAAAACACCCGAAAAAAAACCTTGCACATCTGCACCAAAAGATGGGTACAAAAACGTGTTCATAGCAGCAGTACTATTCACAAGAGGAAAAAAAAAAAAAAAACCCCGGGAACATCCAAAAATGTCTAAAAGGAAAAACAGATAAATTATAGTCATACAGTAGAATATTACAGTAAATAAGAGAAATGATCTAGAACCATATGTATTAACATGAATACCTTTTACAAAAATAAAACAGATAAGAATGTAGTTTCGAAACGAAGCATAAAATGTGATACTATTTGTGTAAATTTTAAAGTAAAATTTTTTTTTTTTTTGAGACAGAGTCTCGCTCCGTCACCAGGCACCAGGCTGGAGTGCAGTGGAGTGATCTCGGCTCACCGCAACCTCCACCTCCTGGGTTCAAGCAACTCTCCTGATTCAGCCTCCCAAGTAGCTGGGACTACAGACACGCGCCACCACACCCAGCTGATTTTTATATTTTCGTAGAGACGGGGTTTCACAGTGTTGGCCAGGATGGTCTCGATCTCTTGACCTCGTGATCCGCCCACCTCAGCCTCCCAAAGTGTTGGGATTACAGGTATGAGCCACTGTGCCTGGCCTAAAGTCAATTTTCAGTTTAAGTAATGGTATAAATATTAAATCATGCAAAATAATATTTTGCAAACAAAATAAGGCTTAAAAAAAAAAAAACCGAATTCAGGTTAGTGACAGCTTCTGGGGACTGATGTAGGGGAATGAAGCTTAGAAAATTAAAAATGGAGATTTCAGTGTTTTCATGTTCTTTTATGTATGTGTCCAAAATAAACTGTCTAGATTTGTTTTTGTGTAACAAGTACAATAGTGTTTATGACGTTATTTGTATCTTTATTCTCTGTATCTCCCTATAATTTTTAATTTTTGTCTCTATATAGATATATATACACATATATACATACATACATATATGTATATATATCTATATAGAGAGAGAGCTGAGAAACTATATATATATATGGAGAGAGAGAGAGAGAGAGAGAGCGAGCTGAAAAGAAGAGCATCTGCTGATGCTGAGCAATTGGGTTGGGTACCCCCAGAAAGCAAAGGCTGAGCCAAAGGAGTGCAGGTAATTGATTTTGGGAAATAATTCCAGAGAACAGAAATGGAAGACTGCAACAGGAAAGGATGGGAAGATAATACAGGGGTGAGTTGTCAAGTGACTCGTTGCTGTGGGAAGCTCGTGCCACTCTCTGTGGAGCCCTGGTGTTTCCCAGTGACTTGTAAGATGGTAACACCGTCACACTCCCTGGGTGCCAGGGAGCTTCTCACAGTGTCCTCAAGCCCTGGGGCAGAAGGCTGCCCTACACCCTGCCGTGGAGGCCAAGTACCGTTGGGTCATGCCTGCCTGGGGATCACTGCTGAAGCTGGGTGCTGGGAGGATGGGAGGGGTGGAGCACAGTGAATTAGACATCTAATCCAGGAGAGCCTTTTCATTTGCCTAAGGTGAGAACCAACCTGAATTGGAAGAGTAAGGATCTAAGTTAGATGTTAGGAAATGCTCCCAAGCTTAGCAGACAGGAGGTGCTGACAAGAATTCGTAATGAAGAAAGGTCCAGGCGGGTGGCTAATGCCTGTAATCTCGGCATCCGCGGAGGCTGAGGTGGGAGAATCACTCGAGTTCAGGAGTTCTAGACCAGCCTGGCTAACATGGTAAAAAACCATCTCTACTAAAAATGCAAAAATTAGCTGGGTGTGGTAGCAGGCACCTGTAATCCCAGCGACGTACCAAAAGTTCTGAGAGTTTGGTTCTAACTGTTCCAACTATGGATTTCCTCTTCCTTCACTCCCGCCCTCCCTCCCTCCCTTCCTTCCTTCCCTCCTCCCTCCCTCCCTCTCTCTCTCCCTTTCTTCCTTCCTTCCCTTCTCCCTCTCTCCCTCCCTCCCTCTCTCCCTCACTCCCTTCCTTCCCTCCCTCCCTCTCTCCCTCCCTTACTTCCTTCCTTCCCTCCTCCCTCCTTCCCTCCTCCTCCCTCTCTCCCTCCGTCCCTCCTCCCTCCCTCCCTTCCTTCTTTCCTTCCTGCCTTCATTCCCTCCTCTCTCCCTCCCTCTCTCCCTCCCTCCCTTACTTCCCTCCTCCCTCCTTCCCTCCCTCCCTCCCTTCCTGCCTTCCTCCCTTCCTTCCTTCCCTCCTCCCTCCCTCTCTCCCTCCCTTCCCTCCTCCCTCCCTCCCTCCCTTCCTTCCCTCCTCCCTCCCTCTCTCCCTCCCTCCCTCCCTTCCTCCCTTCCTTCCCTCCTCCCTCCTTCCCTCCCTTCCTTCCCTCCCTCCCTCCCTCCTTCCTTCCCTCCCTCCCTCCCTTCCTTCCCTCCTCCCTCCCTCTCTCCCTCCCTCCCTCCCTCCCTTCCCTCCTCCCTCCTTCCCTCCCTCCCTCCCTCCTTCCCTCCCTCCCTCCCTTCCTTCTTTCCCTCCCTCCCTCCCTTCCTTCCTTCCCTCCCTCCCTCCCTCCCTCCCTTCCCTCCTCCCTCCCTTCCTTCCTTCCCTCCCTCCCTCCCTTCCTTCCCTCCCTCCCTCCCTTCCTCCCTTCCCTCCCTCCCTCCCTCCCTTCCCTCCCTCCCTCCCTCCCTTCCTTCCCTCCCTCCCTCCCTTCCTTCCCTCCCTCCCTCCCTCCCTTCCTTCCTTCCCTCCCTCCCTCCCTTCCTTCCTTCCCTCCCTCCCTCCCTCCCTTCCCTCCTCCCTCCCTTCCTTCCTTCCCTCCCTCCCTCCCTTCCTTCCCTCCCTCCCTCCCTCCCTTCCCTCCTCCCTCCCTTCCTTCCTTCCCTCCCTCCCTTCCTTCCTTCCCTCCCTCCCTCCCTCCCTCCCTCCTTCCTTCCCTCCCTTCCTTCCTTCCCTCCCTCCCTCCCTCCCTCCCTTCCCTCCCTCCCTTCCTTCCTTCCCTCCCTCCCTTCCTTCCTTCCCTCCTCCCTCCCTCTCTCCCTCCCTCCCTCCCTTCCTCCCTTCCTTCCCTCCTCCCTCCTTCCCTCCCTCCCTCCCTCCCTCCTTCCCTCCCTCCCTCCCTTCCTTCCTTCCCTCCCTCCCTCCCTCCCTTCCCTCCTCCCTCCCTTCCTTCCTTCCCTCCCTCCCTCCCTCCCTTCCCTCCTCCCTCCCTTCCTTCCTTCCCTCCCTCCCTTCCTTCCTTCCCTCCCTCCCTCCCTCCTTCCTTCCCTCCCTCCCTCCCTTCCTTCCTTCCCTCCCTCCCTCCCTCCCTTCCTTTCTTCCCTCCCTCCCTCCTTCCCTCCCTCCCTCCCTTCCTTCCCACATAGTTGTTCAGTCCTTCTACATCACAGTTTTTTTTTCTCTGCTAAGTTGTATTCCGAATTCTATTCAATTTGTCTTAAATCCATAATAGAAAGTAGAGCAAAGCCCGGATATCTGTTCTTAATAAATCGTTTGAGGTAGGGAAGGCAGGTGTTTCATTTGATTTATTCGCCAGTAAATGGTACTGAAAAAATTTATTGGTGGGAAATCAGTTTTTCTTATTTTCAGCATAAAGATTATTTTTAATATGAAATCAATTTCTTTAATAATTATAAACAATTTGATTTAGACCAATTTATTGATCAAAATTAAATAGACATTTTAAATAACTCTCATGTAGTTTTTAGTCCTATATAATTTCACGATATTTTCCACATACTAAACTGTCTCAATTCAACTAATTAGGGTACATTTTGGAACGTCCCATGTAATATGTCACACATGAATTGTACTTATGAATATAATGTCTAAATATCATAATCTAGACAAACAAGTGAGGATAAAGAAGACTGATAAGAAAAAGCAAAAACAAATCTATGGTCATAAAAGTATGAATAGTTACATTCATTTTTATTTTATTAAAACCATTTTTACTTATATAAATTTAAGGGTACAAGTGTAATATTGTTACATGAATCATTGCATACTGGTGAAGTCAGGGCTTTTAGAGTATCCATCACCCAAATAATGTACATTGTATCCATTGGGTAACTTCTCATGATTCCCTTCCCCACCTTCTCACCCTTCCAAGTCTCCACTGTCAATCATTCTGCACTCTATGCCATGTATACACTGCATTTAGCTCCCACTTAGAAGTGAGAACATGTGTTTGTCTTGTTTCACTTAGGATAATGACCTCCATTCCATCCATGTTGCTGCAAAAAACATGATTTCATTCTTTTTTATGGCTGAGTAGGTATTCAAGCGTGTATAAGACATTTTCTTTATCCAATCAGCCACTGATGGATATTTAGGTTGATATTCTATATCTTTGCTATTGTGAATAGTGCTGCGATAAACATATAAGTCCAGGTATCTTTTTAAGATAATTATTTCTTTCCCTTTGGGTAGACACTCAGTAATAGGAATGCTAGATTGGATAGTAGTTCTATTTTTAGTTCTCTGGGAAATCTCTGTACTGTTTTCCACGGAGGTTGTACTAATTTACAGTCGCACTAACAGTGTATAAAAGTTCTCTTTCTCTACGTCTTGCCAACATCTGTTATTTTTTGTCTTTTTAATAGCCATTCTGACTGGTGTTAGATGATATCTCATTGTGGTTTTAATTTGCATTTCTGTGATGATTAGTGATGTTGAACTTGTTTTCAAATGCCTGTGGGCAATTTGTATGACTTCTTTTGAAAACTGACTATTCATGTCCTTCTTCATGTTTTAATGGGATTCTTTAGAAGTATTTTTCTTGAGTTGTTTAAATTTCTTGTAAATTCTGGATATTAGTCCACTGTCAAAGGCATTCAAACTCTTTTGAAATACATATTCTGCATTGCAAAATAAAACAAAACAACATAACCCCAAACACACCCATCTGCTGACTTTCATAGTCAGTACTAGGGAATTGGCTGAAGCAGGACAGAAGATACATTCACATATGCCTTTGGCATCCAGATAGACAACCTGGATCCATTAACCATTAATAGGGAGCTCTGGAAACTGCAGTCCACTGCAGAGCTCTTGCCACACCCAGAGAATCTTTTTACAAAATGTATAGTTAGCTTTATTAAGAGTGTAGCATTTTCATACCTCTCTTTCATGCATTCTTAAATTTTATGTTTTAATTTTCACAATATTGTAGCTTAAATTATACAGCTTAAAAACAAGGTGATTTTGTTAAAGCAAATCAACACATATTCAAGTCTACATGAGAGAAGAATGAAATTAGATTACCTTTTTATATAATCAGCTGAATTCTTCCTAAGGGCAAAAAGTTAATATTGGTATTTAAAAAACCTAAATTTCCAATGTTACCGGGGCCATCCAATCCAACCGTATGTATTTTACTTAGGCCACAGGACTGCCCATTAGTCTTTCTTGTCAGAGAGCAATTAGCCTCTGAATCATTTTCCCTCAGCATCAGCTTTCTCTAGAAATAAATGTGGATGGGCCAGGGAATTGTCATCTTGGTACTTGATGGCGGTAGGGATGCTGCTCATTTCTATTTCGTTTTTGGTACTGAGTGGATCGACACCTAGTGATGCTGGTCCTGATGCTGAAGTTGCATATTGTGCTTCAGTAGATTCCACTAACTTTTTGACTTCTTAATTGATCTGAATGTCTGCTGAACAAAGGAATCACTTTCAACAGCTTCCATTTATTTTATTCTTTTTATTTGTTCTACCAGGGTGGCTTGGTCTTCCTCCTTTCTTCTCTTTGCTTCTTCCTCATTTCTTTCTTTGGCTTTCAATGCCTCATCAGCTTTTCCAGCAGCTTCAAGAACCAGCTGTAGTCTGGCTTTGGTCTGCTCAGCTGGTGGCAGATGTTCTAATCCAGCTTTCATGTTTCCAGATTCCCCACATTTGATGTGATGTAATCCTTGTCCTTCCCTTAATCCTTCTTCTTTTCTCCCTAGCTCTGCCTTTACGTTGTTCTTCATCCTGAGACCGACTACGCATTCTTCTGTGGCTGGAGCTTTCACTGCTCCAACTGTGAGAACATGGACAAGGTCTTGACCTAGATCTTCTTCTGCTTTTTGACCTAGACTTAACTCTTAACTCCATAGAATTTCCCTCCACCCCTTGAATGACTTTGAGTTACTTTCCTTCTACAGCCATGAAAGCTACTGCTTGATTGATGCCTGTGTCTTCTATCATAAGAATGAGAACAAGGCTGATCTCTGGACAGATATCTTGACTTTGATCTTGATTTCCTTCCTTCTTTCTTTTGGCTGTCTATTCTATCTGAAGAACTCCTCGAAGAGGACTGTCTACAGTGTTTCTCTCTTTTTTTTTCTTCTCTTGGTTCTGCTTTCTTCTTCAGTATCTGGTGACTGGTGTCCCACTTCTACAAGCTGGGTCCAGACCTCTGGGCTCACACCTTCCTTTGATGTGCAGGTACCGCAGACCCTGAGATGTTTCTTCAGATCAGGGCGCTGCTGGCATCCACTGAACTTGCTTCAGTTTAAGCTCAGTGCCTTCCTGACAATCATTTAATTTTATCTTTCATTTTACAGTGAGAAGAGACTTCAGCATGAATAGTATAGGGACATGTAAGGTGTATAAAATAGAATGGACTTGTGAATTAGGTAGTAAGAGGAGAAAATTATAAAAAATATAAAGCATTTTAAAGACAAATGTGTGTTACACAAAATCAGGAGACTACTTCATTTTAAGAGGTAACTAACTGCTAGTCTCAGAAGCTTTAAGTGGTTTATTATCTAGTCAACAGTAAGTGGCAGATGAATTGAAAATGTATTTGTATGAAGTCCTTAGTTCAGAGGTAAAGCTACGATGTTATCCCCAGCAACTGTGGGAGGGAAAGAGTTTTCGAAATCCAGGTCTGAGCATTTGCTTTAATCAGAGGTCAACATCTTCTCTGTCCTCCTAACCCACTCCCTGCTGGGGGTCCCATCTCCCAGACTACACATTAGCAGATATAATATC
This sequence comes from Saimiri boliviensis, assembly GCF_048565385.1. NCBI lineage: Eukaryota > Metazoa > Chordata > Mammalia > Primates > Cebidae > Saimiri > Saimiri boliviensis. Next base: position 237,211,573 of record NC_133450.1, on the reverse strand, counting down.
TGTCATTCTGGCTTCTCATCATTCTCTTTCTAGAAAAATTCAGACATGATTTTATCGGCAAGATGGAGAGAAAAGGAGACAACATCACGTGTCTTATATTAATCACAGAAACTAGATGGGTTTCATTTCAGGCCCTAATTCATTTGAGAACACAAGGAAAACTTTGATCTTAATCTATTTGATGTGGTTTTAAGTGAAGGAACATCTTGTGCTTACTTTGAAAGTGGGTTTTTTTTTTTTTTTTTTTCACTTCAGGCTTGGTCAAATATTACATTTTGTTCCAGAGAACAACTCATCTGGAAGGCAGCATGGAGTATAGAATTAGACATCCCTTGGCTTGAAACCCGTCTCCGCCATGAACTACCTTCATGACCTTGAGCTAGTTACTCTTCCTCACTCAGCTTTTGGTTTCTTTATTTATCAAGCGAGTGCCTCAACATCTCTTTTTGGTTTTCTTAGCCTTGTCTACGCTTCTACAAGTAGTCCTTTTATTACTGATTTTTAACCACTGCTGGCCATTGGAATTACCTGAGAAGCCCAGGTCTTACTCTCAAACAAGGAGAATTTTGATGCTAATGGCAGACATGCCTGAGAGTCGACTGCGTTCAAGTCTCTTCATTTGAAGCATCTGATGTGAATTCTGTTTTCTGCTAAAAGCCCAGACACAGATGTTAAGTTTTAAAGTTATATCTTAAGTTAATTCCCACTACGTACTCACTGAGTGCTTACCATGTACAGACTCTGTGGTAGACTATGGAAATACATTCAAAGAAATTTCCTGTTTTTAAGAATTTTACCTAGTGTTTAGAAGATGCATTTAAAACTTACAATTAAAATACTAAAGACATTGGTTTAAAGGATGCACCTTGTTACCTGTAATCATATTTGTAGTTGTATATTGCTTTGAAAATACACTGTAGACAATAAGACAAAAAAAGGTAATAAAAAGTACATGAATTGTAAAGAAGAAAATAAAATCGTCTTTGTTCACAGATGACATGATTGTCTATGTAGAAAACCCCAAAGAACTGACAAAACAAACAAACAAATCTAGAACTAATTAGTTCTAGAATATAGCAAAGTTTCAGGATACAAGCTTAATACATGAAGGTATTTTTTTTTTTTTTACTATACACCAGCCAGGAACAACTAGAATTTGAAATTAAAGTACAACATTATTAACATTATTACCAAAAGAGAGAGAGAGAGAAATCCATAGTATGCTAACAAAAGATGTACAAAATGTATGTGAGAAAAACTACAAATCTCCGATTAAATAAATCAAAGAAGATCTAAATAAATGGAAAGACAAACTATGTTAATAGATAAGAAGTCTCAATCTTGCTGTGTGTTAGTTCCTCCCAATTTGATCTATAGATTCAGTGCAATCCTAGAAAGGTACTTTGTGGATATCTGCAAACTGATTCTAAGGTTTATATGAAAAGGCAAAAATATGCAATTGTTGAAACAATACTGAAGAAGAACAAAGAAGACTGACTCTTGACTTCGAGTCTTTCTGTAAAGCTACAATGATCCAAACAGTGTGGCATTGGTGAAAAAACAGACAAATAGATCAAATAAACAGCACAGAGTATTCGGAAATCAACTCACACAAATATAGCCAACTGATTTTTGACAAAGGGGCAAAACCAATTCAATGGAGAAAGGGAAGATATAGTCTTTTTAACAAATGGTGCTGGAACTGAAGTTCCTTATGAAAAAGAAACAGAATCTAGACACTGACATTACATCTTTCACAAAAGTTAGTTGAAAAAAAATCATAGCTCTAAATGTAAAACACAAAACAGTAAAACATGTAAAATATAACGTAAGGGAAAATCTAGGTGACCCTGGTTTTGGTAATGAGTTTCAAGATATGACACTGAAAACATGATCCATGAAAGAAAAAAGTGGTAAATGGGACTTCATTAAAATTAGAATCTTCTTATCTGTGAAATATACTGTTAAGACAATGCAAAGACAAGTCACAGATTAGGAGAAAATCATTGCAAAACACAAGAGACATGTATCCAAAATATGCAAAGGGCTCTTTAAAAATTCACAATAAGAAAACAAACAGCCCAATTAAACTGACAAACTATCTGAACAGATGCCTCACCAAATAAGATATACAGCTTAAAAACAAGCAGAGGAAAAGATGTCCAACATCATATGCTATCAGGTGACACAGCTTGGATGCTTGTTCCCTCCAAATCTCATGTTGAACTATAACCCTGTAATCCCTAATGTTGATGGTGGGGCATAGTGGGAAGGGTTTGGGTCATGGGGGAGGATCCTTCATGAATGGCTTGGTGCTGTCCTCATGATAGTAAATGAGTTCTCACTCTGTTCATGTGAGATCTGGCTGTTTAAAAAGTGTGGCACCTCCCCCACCTTCTGCTGCCACTCTCACTAAATGATGCCCCTGTTCTTCCTTCTTCCACCATGACTGTAAGCTCCTGAGGCCCTAACCAGGGGCAGGTACCAGTGCCACGCTTACTGTACAGCATATAGAACTGTGAGCCAATTAAACCTCCTTTCTTTATAAACTGCCCAGCTTCAGATAGTTCTTTATAGTGATGCAAAAGCAGCATTAGGGAAACACAAATTCAAGCAATAAGGAGACTCCTGTTAGAATAACTAAAATCTAAAATGCGGATGATACCAAATGCTGGTAAAGATATAGCATAACATTTTTACCAGCATTTGGCATCATCAGCCTTCACTGCTAGTGGGAAAACAAAATGGTACAGCTACTTTGGGAGAAAATGTGGCAGTGTCTTCACAAAGTTAAACATAGTCTTCCCATACATCAGGCAACTGCAGTCCTTGGTATTTACCCTATGAGTTGAAAACGTGTATCTATACAACTTGCACACAAATGTGTGTTGCTAAGTGAAAGAAGGCAATGTGAAAAGGCTATGTGATGTGTGGTTTCAATTATATGACATTTCGGAAGCGGCAAATCTATAGACAGTAGATCAATGATACAAAGGGATTTGGGAAGCACAGAAGGAAGAGGAGAGGGAGGAATATGGTGGAGCATGTGGGATTTTGAAGGCGGTGAAGCCACTCTATATGGCATTATAATGATGACACATGACATTATGCATTTGGTCATAGAATGTACAACACAAGAGTGAACCCTAACGTTAATAATGGACTTTAGTTAATAGTAGGGCATCAATATTGGTTCATCAATGGAAACGAATGTATCGTTCCAAAGCAAGGTGTTAACAACAGGGGAAGTTGCTAGTTGGGGAGGGGCGGGAAGAGGGTGCTATATTTAATTCCTGCTCATCTCTCTATAAACCTAAAACTGACCTAAAAATCATGTCCATTAATGGGGGGGGAGGCTAGAAAAAAATAATGTTCATTAATTAAAAATATGCTGCAAAAGTATCACAGCCTGCATTTAATGAAACAACTTCTCATGAGTATCTAAATTTTTAAAAATTTAATAATAGAATCTTATTGATTAGAAATAGTAAAATATAAAAGCAAGGAAGCATTAGCGGTCCTTTGCTTCTCTTTGGAGTAGGAAGCCGTCATGTGTTCTGGAGGCAAGAATGTTCAGAGGCAAATTTCTACGTGCTCAGGTTGTGCATTGGCTTTTCCACTGAGTACAAATGTTCCATCCAAATGTATGGGTAGAAATGTTACCCTGAATTTAGTTTTTGGAATTAGTAGTAAGACTAATTCATGCAGGCTTCGCAAGATTGAAGTTGAATTACATGAAAAGCAGGTAAGACGATTTTGAGGAAGGTTTCAGAAAAGTCTCTCCACACAGACCTCAGCTGCAAACAAGGGACACAGACTAGATGGTGTGGAAGATTCCTCTTAACTCAAATTATATGAGTGATTGATATTCTGGGCATGTTAGAAAAAAGAATGTGAAATATTTTTATGAAGTAATGAGTTTTGTATTTAGAGTTATCACTCAGGAATGGAATATAAAATTTCTCATCAACCAATCCCTGAAAAGCAGGGGTCAGCAAACTTTTTCTGTAAAAGATTTGATAGTAAATATTTTGGGTTTTATGGACTCTACAGTCAATCACAGCTATTCAATTCTTCTATTTTAGGAACATGCCATAGAGAATATATAAATGAATGAATGCTACTATGTTTCAATAAAATTTTATTTACAAAAATAGGCAAAGTGGGCTGTAGTTGGTCAACATGTTTTAGGCATTGAAATATGTTGAACCAAAGTCAAAGGAAAAGGAAAATAAAGAAAGAGAGAAGAGAAAGAAAAAAAGAAGGAGAGAAGGAAGGAAGGAAGGAAGGAAGGAAGGAAGGAAGGCGGGCAGGCAGGCAGGCACCCAGCCTTGTCCATTTCTAATTGCATTTTTGCTTTTTTGTGTTGAGTTTGAAGGAAGGAAGGGTCACAGGTGCCATATAAGGCATATTTGTTCTATGACAAATATTTTAAGTATCTGTTTTCAGTCACTGTGCTAAGCACTCAAGATTTTTTTTTTTTTTTTTGAGACGGAGTCTTTGCTCTGTTGCCCACTCTGTTGCAATGGTGCCATCTTGGCTCACTGCAACCTCCACCTCCTGGATTCAAGCGATTCTCCCGCCTCAGCCTCCCAAGTAGCTGGGATTACAGGCACCCACTACCATGCCCAGCTAATTTTGTTATTTTTAGTAGAGATGAGGTTTCACCATCTTGGCCAGGCTGGTCTCGAACTCCTGACCTTGTGATCCACCCACCTGAGACTCCCAGAGTGCTGGGATTACAGGCATGAGCCACCGTGCCCGCCCAGCACTCGAGATTTTTTAAAGAGAGAGTGATAAAAAGTTGAATAAGAGAGTCCCTGCACTCAAGATGCATATGGGTTAGAAGGGAAGATATTCATGTAATAATAATCCTAAGAAGTAGAGGAACTGAGACCTCCCCAACAACCCTGAATAAGCATGGTCCTCCCGTGCTACCCAGGTATGCTTGAAATCATAAATGGCAGCCATTTAGAAGGTATATGCTGTTGTTTTTCCAAGTAGGATAGTGAAAAGTACAGGCAATAATCGAGTTCCTGTGTATCCACGGCCAATGATGTGAATTTTAGAGGTTCTGCTGGGTGGAGGTAAGGAGGAAGAAAGAGAGATGAGAAAACTTACAGAACTATGGGAAGAAACATGGAGCCGAGAAGAACTGTGATGAGGCTTCCGGACTGTGGTTTGCAACGCAGATTCTCCTGTCCTTCCCCCTGGAAAACATTGGCAGACCAGTCGTGTACTGTGAAGTAACATCTGTCTTGAGGAATTAAAAGCAAGTGCTCAAGTGGCCTCAGAGCAGCTGGGGGAAAAGACACCAGAGGTCTGTCTGCCCTCCTGGCCTCCCATCCCTAACCCCTGGCAACCAATAATCCTCTCTCCATCTCTATAATGTCACTATTAAAAGATGATTTATACATGGAATCATACTATATGTGACCTTTGAGACTGGCTTTTTCCATTCTGCATAGTTCCCTTGAGATGCATCCAAGTTGTCACCATATCAGTAGTTGGTCTCTCCCTCCCTCCCTCCCTCCCTCCCTCTCTTCCTACCTCCCCCGCTCCCTCCCTCCCTCCCTCCTTTCCTTCCTTCCTTCCTCCCTCCCTCACTCTCTTCCTTCCTTCCTTCATTCTTTCATCTCACTGTGTCACCCAAGCTGACATGCAGTGACAGGGCTCACTGCAGCCTTGACCTCCCAGGCTCAACTGATCCTTCCGCCTCAGCCTCCTGAGTAGCTGGGACTACAGGTGTGTGCCTCCATGCCTGGCTGATGAAAAAAAATTTTTTTCTGTAGAGACGGCATCTCACTATGTTGCCCAGGGTGGACTCAAACTCCTGGGCTCAAGTGGTCCTTCTGCCTCAGCCTTCCAGAGCCTGGGGTTATAGACGAGAGCCAAGGCACCCAGCCTTGCCCATTTTCTAATTGCATTTTTGCTTTTTTGTGTTGAGTTTGAGAATTCTGGTTTTGTTTTTGTTTTTGTTGTTGTTTTGCTTTGTTTTTTTTTGAGACAGAGTTTTGCTTTTGTTTCCCAGGCTAGAGTGCAATGGTGTGATCTCGGCTCACCACAACCTCTGTCTCCGGGGTTCAAGTGATTCTCCTGCCTCAGCCTTGCAAGTAGCTGGGATTACAGGCACCCACCACCACGCCCAGCTAATTTTTGTATTTTTAGAGATGGGGTTTCTCTGTGTTGGTCAGGCTGGTCTCGAACTCCTGATCTCAGGTGATCTGCCCGCCTTGGCCTCTCAAAGTGCTGGGAGTACAGGCATGAGCCACCACGCCGAGCCGAGAATTCTTTACATATTTGTTGAATCTGTGGTTGGCAAATATTTTCTTTAAGTTTCTGGCTTGCCTTTTCATCTTTTTTTTTTTTTTTTTTTTCATCTTTTTGGCAGGGTCTTTTGCAGAGCAAAATTTTAAAATTTTGATGAGCGACCATCTTGGCCAACATGCTGAAACTCTGTCCCATTTATAATTTTCCCATATTGCACTTTGGGGGCCAAGTCCAAGAATTCTTTACCTAACCCTAAATCCAGATGAGTCTAAGAACTCTTTACCAAACCCTAAATCCAGGTGATTTCTCCTACTTACTCTTCCTAAAGGCTTCTTAGTTTTACCTTTCACATTTATGTCTGTGATCGATTTTCAGTGAATGTTTATATAAGATGTGAGGTTTGGGTCCGTTCTTTTTCTTATGGGTGTCCCATCGTTTCACTATCGTTTTTTGAAAGGTGATCCTTCCTCCATTTAATTATATTTTGCACTTTATCAAAAATCAGATGTGCGCGCCTGTATGGATTTTTTAATTCTGTTCTATTAATGTATGTGTCTATACCTTCACCAGTATCACACAGTCTTAACAGCTGTAGTTATAGTAAGTCTAAACATGAGGTAGAGTGACTCCTCCCATTCAATTTATTTATTTACTTATTTAGAGACAGGGTCTTGCTATTTTGCCTGGCTGAGTTTGAACTGGGCTCAACTGATTCTCCCACCTCAGCCTCCTGAGTAGCTGGGACTCCAGGTATGCACCATGGCACCCAGCTCCACTGTCTAGTTCTTTTTCAAAATGTTTTAGCTATTCTAGGTCCATCGGCTTTCCATATGCATTTAGAATGTGCTTCTCTGTGTCCTCCCGCCTCAGTATGAAAAACTGCCGAGGGTGGGCACAGTGGCTCATGCCTGTAATCCCAGCACTTGGGGAGGCCAAGGCAGGCAGATCACTTGAGGTCAGGAGTTCAAGACCAGCCTAGCCAACAAGGTGAAACCCCGTCTCTAATAAAATTTGAACAGTTAGCCTGGTGTGGGGGCAGGCGCCTGTAATCCCAACTACTTGGGAGGCTGAGGCAAGAGAATTGCTTGAACCTGGGAGGCAGAGATTGCAGTGAGCTGAGGTTGCACCACTGCACTCCAGCCTGGGTAACAGAGTGAGACTCCATCTCAAAAAAAAAACAAAAAAGGAAAGAAAAAGAAAAACGAGCCGGGGTGCAGTGGCTCACACCTGTAATCCCAGCACTTGGGAGGCTGAGGCAGGTGGATTACAAGGTCAAGAGACTGAGACCATCCTGGCCAACGTGCTGAAACCCTGTCTCTACTAAAAATACAAAAATTAGCTGGGCATGGTGGTGCACACCTCTAGTCCCAGCTACTCCAGAGGCTGAAGCAGGAGAATCGCTTGAACCTGGGAGGTAGATGTTACCGTGAGCTGAGATGGCACCACTACACTCCAGCCTGGCGACAGAGCAAGACTCCATCTCAAAAAAGAAAAAGAAAAACTGCTGAGATTTTGATAGGCATTGTGTTATATCCTCAAATCAGTCTGTGGAGCACTGACGTCTTTACTATGTTGAGTCTTCCAATCCATGAACATAGTATAGCTCTCCATTTAACTAGTTCTTTTTTTTTTTTTTTTTTTTGGTCAGCATTTTTGTGTTTTTAATTTTAGTTTCCACATGTTTGTTGCTAGTATATAAAAATGTAGTTGATTTTTTTGTGTGTTGATCTTGTATTATGCAAATGTGCTGGACTTTCTTGTTTTGGAGGTTTGTTCAGGAAAATTCCTTGGGATTCTGTAAGCAGATGATCATGTCATCTATCAATAGGGACAGTTTCTTTCTTTCTTTCCCATCTGTATACCTTTTAATTCTTTTTCTTGCCACGCTGTACTTGCTAGAACTTCCAGAATTATGTTGAATATGAGTAGTGAGTGGACATCTTTGCCTTGCTCCTGATCTTAGGGAAGAGCATTTTGTTCTTCACTACTAACTACAATGTGAGCTGTAATTCTTTGGGTAAATGCTTTTTATCGAGTTCAGAAAGTTCCTTTCTAGTATTAGTGTCTTGCAAATTTTCATCATGAGTGGTTGGTGGATTTTGTCAAAGGCTTTCTTGGTGTCAGTTGATATGCTCATAAAACCTTTTTGATTTTTAGCCTAGTGATATGTTGATTGATTTTTCAATATTGAATCAATTTTGCACAACAGAAATAATTCCTAAATGATCATAATGTATAACTCTTTTTTTTTGAGATGGAGTGTGACTCTGCCACCCAAGCTGGAGTGCAGTGGCATGATCTCAGCTCAATGCAACCTCCACTTCCACGTTCAAGCCATTCTCCTGCCTTAGCCTCCTAAGTAGCTGGGATGACAGGTGAAAGCCACCATGCCCAGCTAGTTTTTATATGGAGTGGAGGGTTTTATATGGAGACAGGGTTTCACCATCTTGGCCAGGCTGGTCTTGAACTCTTGACCTCAAGTGATCCATCTGCCTCAGCCTTCCAAAGTGCTGGGATTACAGGCGTGAGCCACCATGCCTGGCCTGTGTAATTCTTTTTATTGTTGGATTAAATTTGCTAGTATTTTGATGACTTTTATGTCTAAGTTAATAAGAGATATGGATCCTTCCATATCTCCCTCCCTCCCTCCCTCCCTTCTTTCACTTCCTCCTTCTCTCCCTGGCTCTCTCTTTGTCTTTCTTCTCTTCTTTCTTCTGTCTTTGTCTAATTTTGGTATCAGGGTAATACTTGCCTTACACAGAGTGGGAGAGTGCTTTCTCCTCTTCTATTTTTCTGGAAGACATTGTGCAAAATTGGTATTAATTCTTCTTTAACTGTTTGGCAGAATTCTCCAGTGAAACTATCTGGGTCTGGAAACTTTCTTATGGGTTTTTTAGCTATAAATTAAATTTCTTTAATGGTTATGTGACTATTCATGAGATCTATTTTATCTTGGTTGCATTTTGATAGTCTGTGCTTTTCAAGGAATTAGTCTAATTCTCTATGTTTTTTAATTTATGGGCATAAACTTGTTCATAGTAGTCCCTTTCTCTTTAATGACTGCAAGAGATACAGTGATACTCCATTTTGTTCTGACATTGGGTATTTGTATATTCTCTCTACTGTTATCAACCTTCTTAGGAGTTTTTCAGTTACTGATTTTTAAAAATAAGCCAGCTTTTGTTTCATTGATTTTCTCTATTGCTTTCCTATATTAATTTCTTTGATTTTTGCTCGTATTATTTCCTCTCTTTCTGCTCGTTTGGATTTAATTTAGGTTTTCTTTTTCTGCCTTGTTGAGGTAAGAACTTAAGATCACTAATTTGAGATCTTTTCTCTTTTAAACATAAGAAGTTAGTGCATAATTTTTTTTTCCCTCAGTACTGCTATAGCTGCATTCCACAAAATTTAATGCCTATTTTCGTTTTTATTCCTCTCCGTATTTTTAAATTTTTAGTTGAAAGTTTTTATTGCCCCATGGACTATTTAGAATTGTGATGTTTAATATCCAAGTTTGGGAATATTTTTTATTGACTTTCTAGTATTGCTTTCTTAGTTGATATTTTGTGATCAGAGAATACACTCTAATTGCGAATGTATCTTTTTCTCTTTTCAGCTCAATCTTGCTTCAGTGTTTTGATGCTCTGTTGTTCGGCTCATGCAGAGTTAAGTCTTCCTGACGCATTAACCCTTTTATCATTAAGTGATGTTCTTTGTCCCTTGTGCTTTTCTGTGCTCAGAAGTCTATTTTATCTGATATCAATATAGCCATGGCTGCTTTTTAAAAATGAATGTTTGCATGGTCATTTTACATATTTTTCTTTTAGTCTACCTATGTCATTGCTTTTCAATTGAATTTCCTGTAGGCAACATATAGTTAAGTTGTGGGTTTTCTTAACCCACTGTTCCAATTTCTGTTTAGTGTATTTAGACCATTTCATTGGAAATAATTATTAAAATGTTAGGGCTAAAGTGTTCCATTTTACTTTTTTTTTCTTTTTTCTGTTTGTTCTCTCCGTTTCTTTCTTTTTTCCTTTTTTCTGAGATAAAATCTAAAGGGTTGGAATTACAGGTGTAAGACACTGTGCCCAGCCCGTTATTTCTTGGCATACTTATGTAGCCTTATTCTCTTTGTCTGCTTAGCAATGTTAGATCTTTTGTTATAGTTTCACAGGTCCTGAAAACTCTATTCTGTTTTTTTCTTTTTTTAAGTCTTTTTTTCTCTGTTGTTCAGACTGAGTAATGTCTATTGTTTTATCTTCAGGATCATTGATTTTTTTTTCTGTCATATTCATTCTGCCATTGCACCCTTCCAATAAATCTCCTTTTTTCAACCATTGTACTTTTCAATTCTATAATTTCCATTTGGTTCCTTTTTATATTTTTTATTTCTTTAGTTAAATATTTCATTTTCTTCATTTGTAAAGTATATTTGTAATTGCTCTTTTGTATTATTTTTGTATGATGGCTACTTTAAAATTTTTGTGAGATAGTTCCAACATTGATTCACCCCAGTATTGGTATCTGTTGATTGTCTTTTCTCATTCCATTTGCAATTTTCATGGTTCTTGGTATGACAAGTGACTTTTGATTGTATCCTAAACATTTGGATATTATGTGAGGAGACCTTAGGTCCCTCTCAAATCTCCTCTTCTAGCAGCCAGTCACCCTGTTTAAATTTAGTGCAGCCTGGGCACAGTGGCTCCCACCTGTAATCCCAACACTTTGAGAGGCCAAGGAGGTCAGATCATCTGAGGTCGTGAGTTTGAGACCATCCTGACCAACATGAAGAAACTCTGTCTCTACTAAAAATACAAAATTAGCTGGGCATAGTGGTGCATGCCTGTAATCCTAGCTACTTGGGAGGCTGAGGCAAGAGAAACACTTGAACCCAGGAGGTGGAGGTTGCAATGAGCTGAGATTATGCCATTGGACTCCAGCCTGGGTAACAAGAGCAAAATTCTATCTCAAAAAAAAAAAAAAATATATATATATATATATATATATATATATATATATATATATATATTTTAGTGCATAGGTCCTGTTCCTGCTTTTGTGGGCTGTTGTTCTAATGACAATTGAGTCTTTAAAGCCCCTGCAGTGCTGTTCTTGTCCATGTCCTTCCCTTGGTCTGAGCTGGTGGAGTGCACTTCCTTGGGATGCTGGGAGTCGGTAAGAGATGCCAGCACATGGGACGAGAGCATCTTCCTCACTTGCTCTCTGTCAGGGCCACCACCTGCAGGGTCTGTCCTGTAGACCCTGACTCAATGATGGATGAATAAAGTATACTGACACACAGATATTATGCTTTACCAGTTTGGCTGAGGGACCGGGTGGCTTACAGACTTCCTGGATAGTGCTGTTAACAGTTGCAACTGCCAGCACTCCCCAGCCAGTGACACTTGCATTTATTTAGTAAAGTTTAATGGACAAAGGCTTGAGTCAACACTACTAGAGGTTGAAGATTAAAGCACAGGTTCTGATGCCCAAAGCAAACACCATTAGAGGATAATATACCCGGTCAACCTCCCCTGCACTGAGAGGGCCATCTAGCTCAAAGATTAGTTTTAAGACCCCATGAGGAAACAAGTTAGTTAGGTAGACTCCTCCACATACCCTAGCTATTTTCTTTACTTATTAACTAAATGTAAGGGGGATTTAGGCTGCCTTCGGCTGAAACTTCTACTGAAACTATGAAAAAACCCTTAGGCCTTCCAAAAGGGTTTGAGACTATATTCTGTACCTTTCTCTACTATTTTTTCCCTTAATATTTTTTCCACCCCCTGAGTGAGTTCCCACAGCTCTAGACCACCTGGTGCCAGCTGTCATCATCCATGCAGGCAGGTGAAAGGGATCCTGGAGGCCTCAGGCTCCTCAGGACAGTGCGCCTCTTGCCCATTGTTCTCTGGGCTGCCCAAGAGACCTCTACCTGTTCCACTGCAGAAAGGAAGCCCCTGTCTGGGCTGCCTCTGCCTCTGCCTCTGGATTGAGAGGACTGTGTCTACATGGACCTGTGTCACGTTTTACCACTGGGTGAAAGCAGTGTGAACAGGAAAATTAAAAATACAAAGTCAAGATGTGTTCAGAAAATGAAATTTTCTTGTCACTTTCTCTAAGAGGAGTTAATTTTATATTTTAGCTTTATTTTGGTTCTTTAGTCACTTGCAGTGTTAAAATGCTGTCTCCTTCAGGGAAATTTGCTGCCAAATCTAATCACTTTTACCCCATTCTCGATGCTCCTGAGGGAGTCTTCTCCCACTCTTAGTTCTTCCCTTCCTTCCTCCTGGTATATGAAAGAGTCTGTTGCTTATTTGCAGAGGACAGAGAGGGCCTGTGGGCTCCTGCAGTCTGGCACGTATCTATTGTCTCCTTCCTCAGCCTGTGATCTCCATACTCAAGAGCATCCAACGCTGGCTCCTCTGTGTGGCCTTGGGCCTCCCTCGCTTCTCCTACAGGTTCCATCCTGCACCAAATTTCTCCAGCCCCAGTACCCTTCAGCCGCTTCCCCTCTTTGCTTCTCTGCACGACCTATCGTGGGCTGGCACACGGGCCATGGTCCCAGGCATTTTCTACCTCATCCTTTAGTGCATATGATTATGAAAATCTCTGCCTTGCCATGTGGACCTGCACAGATACTTTCCTTGCCAACTGGTATCCTCAGCTCTGCTGCTGCTCATCTCTCTCCTGACTTTCTCCCATCCCTTGGCAGGACTTTTTGCTGAATGATTCATAACCAAGAAGCAAATCTTAGCCCCTTTTCCCATAATCCTGTGTCTCCCTAAATATCATTCTGCCTCCTTCGCGAATACCTCAGATTCACTTTATTTCCTTTCTACTCTTCCTAATTTTTCTTATATCTTCTCCCTCCAGTCTCTCTCCCTGCCTTCCTCAACAACAGGACCTTGTCAGATAAAGATCAGGCTTGGAAGATTAGTTGGAGTCACTGCCCCATTGCCTCCAAAGCTGCAACTGAGGCCCCCACCAGGACTGAGTGACCATCGTGCTCCCACAGCCTCTTCACTTTTCCATTTAAAAGTGTTTTCGAAGGCCGGGCGCGGTGGCTCAAGCCTGTAATCCCAGCACTTTGGGAGGCCGAGGCGGGTGGATCACGAGGTCAAGAGATCGAGACCACCCTGGTCAACATGGTGAAACCCCGTTTCTACTAAAAATCCAAAAAATGAGCTGGGCATGGTGGCGTGTGCCTGTAATCCCAGCTACTCAGGAGGCTGAGGCAGGAGAATTGCCTGAACCCAGGAGGTGGAGGTTGCGGTGAGCCGAGATCGCGCCATTGCACTCCAGCCTGGGTAACAAGAGCGAAACTCCGCCTCAAACAAACAAACAAAAAAAAGTGTTTTTGCTGCCATCTCTGCTTCATCCCTGTTGAGTAAAGACAGGCCTCCTGGGCCTGTCTATCACCCCTGTCCGTCATGCTGATATCCACAAATGCCAAACCCTAATCACACTTTGCCTGAGCCTCTTCTCAGGGCTGTTTGCAGCAGGCAACCTTAAGGGATGGAGTAATCTCTTTCTCTGGACAAAGAGGAGGCTTGCTTGCTGCTTGCTATTAAAGCGACAGATTTCTAATGTTTATATTCTTCTTGCGCAACTTACTTCATGTGCCAGTGTCATCTGGATGCTCCAAACCAGCCCCGTAAGAACTTGGAGGACAAGAGAAGTGAACACACACATGCAAATGCTAAAATGAAGCAGAAATTCATAGTCATTTGGGTGAGATTAAAGGAATACTTTTCTTCCCCTGAATGATCCATATTAACATTTTCCTATATGGTACCAGATGCTTAGGTAATCACTTGTCCCCTCCCCTACTCTTTTTTGCTTTGACTTTGTATTTTTAGCCTAGAAGCCTCCTGTTGAGGAGAACAATACAGCACTAGGGAGATTAAAACTTTGACGTGATAAATACTTGGGACTAGAGACCTGTTCTCAGAAGGTACATTAGCTCCATTCAAATTGCCCAGGAAGTCATCTTGTGCAATGAGACACATTTTAGCGCCTCTTTCAATGCCTGCTCTGATGTCTGATAATACAAAGACAGCTACACCTAGTATCACAAGGTGCTTCCTCTTCTACCCCTGGTCCTCCCAAGGGACGTGAAGAGATGCTGGAAAAATATAAGGGGAAAAGAATGTTGGCTGTGAGTCAGAACAGAAGAAACAACAGCGTGGGGAGGAAGAAACCCTCAAAACAAGCCTAAGGACCTCAGCACCCACGACACCATCTTTCCACCAAGTACCCAAATGCAGCAGTAATGTGGTAAAAACATTGCTGCGACATTACTAGGGAATCAGAAAACTATGGAAAGTATCATTTTCCTGCTTGGACTGTGGGAACCAAGATAAACCAATGTGAAACTTACCATTGTACAAGCGTCCTTGGGGGACAAATGAGTCCCAGCAGATGGTCTCGGTCCCCTAGTTAATTACTGCAAATGAATATGAGTGTTTTGTCCTTTAAGATTTTAAATTCTGTCTTGTAACCACCATATGGTCTCCTGTCATCGGCACAGTTATCTGTCACTTGAATGGTGACTTATTTATTTTATGGCAAAAATATTTGCGGAGTGAATAATGACCTGGTACTAGTAAAAATACTCCTTAGAATCCGGTTTCTGAAAATGATTACTCAGTGTCTCAGAGCATCACCCCATGTCCCCAAAACCTAATAACTCAAAAAGGGAGGGTTTGCCATGGTGTGAAGTATGCAGCACACCTACTTTTATGTTTCAATGTCAGCTTCATGAGAATACCCTGTGCTTATTAATTTTTACTGATTTTGTACAAATCAAAATGAAAGCTCAGTTTAATCATTTGAACTCATTTACTTTTCTTGCCTTACCCACAAATGTAGCTCTCTTGCAGCTGTGGTTTTGTTGGTGTTTTATATTTTTCTTTCTTGAAGTGGTAGATTTGTGAGAATTAAGACACTTTTTCGCTAAGACACTCCAGCAAAGCTGCAGCTGTCCCTGACGGCCACTACATTGAGATGTTTAAAATGAACAGTGTGGGTCACCTCAAGAAGGAAATCAAATCTGACCTTATTTAGACAGCAAGGTGCAGAGACAGGTGCTCACAAAATTAAAATTATTGTGACACAAACACTTTCTTTGCTTGTTTGTTAATTAGTTCATTCTCTTCCTGAAAGTTTTTTGTTTTGTTTTGTTTTTACCTAACACTGGTTTCATTCCCCTAAAGTAATGCTAACTGAATTTGGCGGTAGCATCCTTCTATGCTGCATTTATTTGCATAATTGAGTGTCTCCACTTTCCTTTTAGGAAAGGGGTAAGGACTGAAGCACGGATGACGGGAGAGAGAGAGAAAGGAGAAGAAATCAAGAAAGACTGCATCACACCTAGTGTCGTACTGTTCCCAACCTGGGCATGACAGAGGGTCTTCCAGAACATAGCTAATTTTAGATCATGCATGTGGTGGTGTGCTGAGACACTTCTACAGGCAAGGATGAGACTGAGGCACTTTTGAAAAAGAAAATAATTCCGTAAAAATATTATAGTATTGGCCGGGCGTGGTGGCTCACACCTGTAATCCCAGCACTTTGGGAGGCTGAGGTGGGTGGATCGCCTGAGGTCAGGAGTTTGAGACCAGCCTGGCTGATATGGTAAAACCCAGTCTCTACTAAAAATACAAAAAATTAGCCAGTGTGCTGATGGACACCTGTAGTCGCAGCTACTCAGGGGGCTGAGACAGAAGAATCGCTTGAACCCAGGAGTTGGAGGTTGCAATGAGCCCAGCTCATGTCATTGTACTCCAGCCTGGGCAACAAGGGTGAAACTCTCTCTCTCTGTACATATATATATAGACATACACACACACACACACACATATATATATATATATATACACACACACACACACACACACCCCCTAGAAAATAACATCTACAACTTCCAGAAAAAAGAAGGCTGAGAGATGGTTGTAGGGTTATCTCTACAACATCTGACAAAATGAACAGAGAAAAGAAATGAGAAACACACACACATGTGCGTGCACACACGCACTCTCATCCCTCAGCCAATGATGCGAAAGGAGACCTTATGCCCATGATCTCTGTGGAGCGGTGTTCACAGAAAGAAAGAAGCAGAACAGCCTGACTTGGTTTGCAGAAGTATCTAACCTCAGAATACTCCCCCAAATCAGGGAAAGAAGTGGGTGAACAAAATCTTGAGAATTTTCACTGTCTCTTTGCCAACACATGTTATTAAGAAAGGGAGGGAGACGAGGGAAGATACAAAGAAAATCTTAGAAAGGACACACGCTCACTCTGACTGCAGGGCAGGAATAGGGAGAGGTGATTGGGATCTTCTGAGCTCCCCACTTTCATTTCTTCAAGGTGGGGGAAAAATAAAGGCAACGTTATTAAAATCACAAAGATCTAATACTTCTCATGAATAGATAGAAACATAACAGAAGGGAAGAAAACATGAGAAACAAAAACCATACCGTCCCCTTGGCCAGGCACCGCGGCTCACATCTGTAATCTCAACACTTTGGGAAGCTGAGGCTAGAAGATCACTTGAGCCCAGAATTTGAGATTGGCCTGGGCAACATAGTGAGACCCCCATCTCTACAAAAAGTTAAAAAATTAGCCAAGTGTGGTGACACATGCCTGTAGTCCTAGCTACTTGGGAGGCTGAGACAGGAGGATTGCTTCAGGCCAGGAGGTTGAGGCTGCAGTGAGCTATGATCACACCACTGCATACTCACCTGGGTGACAGAGCAAGACCCTGTTCCAAAAAGAAAACAAACAAAATTCCCCAACAGTAGGCAAGATGGTGGAGGGGGAGGAGAAGGATAGATCTCAGGAAGGAGTTGAAGTGTCTGCCCCAGGCCTGGAGGTATTGGGCCATAGGGCCAACTCAGATGGAAATGAAGGTCCCCTGGGGCAGGCCGCAGGAGACTGAGTCCCAAACCCATGGGCTCAACCCCACCTCAATAAACGTCTCTGACAAAAAATGTAGCCAAATTGCAGAAGAAATAGAAGTCTTGGTAGGGCAGTCAAGGTTGTGCCCATTCTCAGCTAAGCTGCCCATCCTGAAGTGGCCATCACCTAAGAAGGCAGGGAAGACAGGGGGGACATGCCCTATCCAGGCCTCACTGCCTGTGGGAGTAGCCACAGGGAGGCTTCAGAGGTAGTGGGAGGATAGTGGGACCTATTTCAAAGCCTCAGAGCTGCCTCAGGTGAGCAGGACTTAAAGATGGCAAAGTCAGGACTTCTCAGACACCTCTTTTCTCTTAAAACATA
The DNA here is from genome assembly GCF_048565385.1 of Saimiri boliviensis. Classification (NCBI taxonomy): domain Eukaryota; kingdom Metazoa; phylum Chordata; class Mammalia; order Primates; family Cebidae; genus Saimiri; species Saimiri boliviensis. The sequence goes on along the minus strand of NC_133450.1, from coordinate 237,194,023 downwards.
AGAAAATGACCAGGAGACTAAGAACAGAATGGCAATGTTGGTATTAATAGGAGAACATCTCTAATGCCAAACCTCAGTATGCTTGAAGCAGGGCCGCCAAGGGCAGGGGAAACTCATAAACTTGAGCACACAACAGGACCAGACCTCGCACACAGCTGGGGAGCAGGGAAATGCCACAGGCGGGAAGACGCTCCCCACAGTGTGCAGACCCAGATGGCGCGGGAGCTCATAGGATGGGCTGGCAAGAAAACTTCAGAGGAAGTAATGACATCGATTTAAGTCTTTTGAGAATTCAAGAAGTGTAGTGACTACAACAGCTACCAGCAGAAATACAGTAGAGCAGGCTGGAGAACATTTGCGTCTTGGTTGTTATGAAAGCACACTGAACACAGACAGTAGGCCAAGCAGCACCGGGGCTGTGTACCATTGAAAAGCAGTCCCATCTTCAGTGTTTGCGAGAACACCTCCCAGGTCAGGGGCTCTCAGACTGTTTTGCTCTAGATTGTTGGTAAGAAATACGTTTTTCCTCACACACACATACACACATTTGCATTACTAAATACAATGTTTTTGTAGAAGGACATGCTCTTATTACATGTGACACATTCTGGTATCTTCTATATAATCCAATGCTATTTTCCAAATATAGATGTGGTGACAAGATCCTAAGATGATCCCCAGTGAACTGCACCTGCTGGTGTCGACACCTTTGGATACTCCCCTCCCCTCAGCTCTGGGCAGGCCCTGTGACTTGCACCCCTATGGGTTAACAGGACATGCAAAGGGGATCATATGCCACTCTCAGGACTACTACGTTATCAAGCTGAAGTGAGAGAGCCTCCTTGCTGGCTCAGTAAATGGAGTGCCATGTTGAGGAAGCCCACATGGTAAGGAACTATGGATGGCCTCCAGCAGCTGGGAGCAGTGTCTAGGGTCAAGGATGGTCTCCTACCAACAGCCAACAAAAGGCAGGGGCCTCAGCTAGACAGCTGAATAAAATTCTGTGACAAGCGAATAAATTCTGTCAAAGACCTGAATGAGCTTGGAAGTGAATTATTCCCCAGTTGAGCCTCCAGATAAGAATGGAGCCCAGATGGCATCTTGACTGTAGCCCTATGAAACCCTGAGCAAAGGACCCAGCAAAGTTGTTTGCGGATTCCCGACCCACGGAAACTGTGAGATGATAAATAGGTGTGATAAGCTGCTCATTTTGTCGTAATTTGTTACGCCACAATAGGAAACCAATTCAGCAGATTGCAATCCACTAAATAGATTTCATGACCCCATCACGAGTGGCAGGCTGCAATTTGAAAAACAGACTTGACTGGGTGTACTGGGTCACACCTGTAATCCCAGCACTTTGGGAAGTCAAGGCAGAAGCACTGCTTGAAGCCAGGTGCCTGAGGCCAGCCTGGGCAACAAAATGAGACCCCATCTCTACAAAAAATCTTTTTTTTAATTTAAAAAAATTTGCTAAGCATGGTGGTATGCCCCTGTTCCAGCTTTGCAGGTGGCTGAAATGGGAGGATTGCTTGACCCCAAGAGTTAGAGACTGTAGTGAGCTATGATCACACCACTGCTCTCCAGGCTGGGTGGCAGAGCAAGACCTCTTCTCCTTAAAAATAAATAACACAGACTTAGTAAGCTGAAAGCTACACATATTTTTATATTCTACAGGAATGTGACCTTGTGATAATAGTAAATCTTGTAAATCTATTTGTTTAGAAAATTGGATTTATGTGCCTGTAGAAGAGGACTAAACAAATGTAACGTGTAAGTTATTTAGAATGATGATTCAAGATTTTTTTGAAAGGAAGGAAGAATCAAATCTGCAGATTTAAAAAGTGCACCATAGTATGGAGGAAAATGATATAGAAAAGTCATCACTGAGCCATACCCTGGTAAAGCAATTAGACTTCAAAAATAAGAAGAAGATAATTTGGGCATCTTCTAAAAAAGATCAAGTGACTCAGAAAGAGAAAAATAATAAGACTTGATTCAGATATTTCCTCCTCCACCATGGCAGAGCGTGCCAGCTGTCCAACAAAACCCCATTTTCTCTGCTTCCTGGGCTCAACACTCCTACCCCCACCCCCATGCAGATAGGTGGTCAACAGTGACTTAGCAGCAGAAGTGACTGGGCCCTTTCGGGCCTTGCGTTAAGAACACTGCAGTCCAGTCGCCTCTCCAGACTCTTTTTGTTGAGGCAGAGTTGCGCTCTTCTTGCCCAGGCTAGAGTGCCACCACGTCCAGCCAAAAATAAATTTTTCTTATGCGTATACCATAATATCTTTTGGGGTCTATTTTTATAAGTGTGAGTATTGCTGCAATGAATACATGAGCTTTCGACACCAGAAGAGAGTGAAGCTGGACTTGTGAAGAACTCAGGGAAGAAAAGCATGGCCCACTAATTGTGGTCAGCAGTTAGTTTCCCAAGTTTATAGGCAAGAAACAGTCTCAAGTATGCAGTAACTCAAAGGATAGGTTCTCCATGAACCTTGAAAAAACAACCTACGGTCCGGGCGCAGTGGCTCAAGCCTGTAATCCAGAACTTTGCAAGGCCAAGGCTGGCGGATCATGAGGTCAAGACATTGAGACCATCCTGGCCAACATGGTGAAACCCTGTCTCTACTAAAAAATACAAAAATCATCTGGGTGTGGTGGCACATCCCTGTAGTCCAGCTTCTTGGGAGGCTGAGGCAGAAGAATTGCTTGAACCCGGGAGGCAGAGGCTGTAGTGAGCCGAGATCACACCACTGCACTCCAGCCTAGTGACAGACTGAGATTTGGTGAGAAGGTAAAATTGTACAACCAGTGTGAAAAATAGCATGGTAGGTCCTCCAAAAATTAAATGCCAAATTACCACGTGATCTGGAAGTTCCATTTCTGGTTATATACCCCAAAGAATTAAAAGCAAAGTCTTGAAGAGATATTTGTACACCCAGGTTAATAGCAGCATTATTCACAATAGTTAAAAGGTGGAGGCGACCCAAGTGTCCACCAACAGATAAATGATAAACAAAAGGTCCTGTATCCCTTCAATGCAGTATTGTTCAGTCTTTTTTTTTTTTTTTTTCAGGGACATCACTTCCAATTTTTTTTTTTTTAAATTGTTCAGTCTTAAAAAGGAAGGAGGCTGGGCACAGTGACTCACACCTTTAATCCCAGCACTTTGGGAGGCCAAGGCAGGCAGATCACCTGAGGTAGGGAGTTCGAGACCAGCCTGACCAACATGGAGAAACCTCATCTCTACTAAAAATACAAACTTAGCCAGACGTGGTGGCACATGCCTGTTATACTGGCTACTCGGGAGGCTGAAGGAGGAGAACTGCTTGAACCCGGGAGGTAGAGGTTGCAATGAGCCAAGATCATGCCACTGCACTCCAGCCTGGGTGACAGAGTGAGACTCTGTCTCAAAAAAATAATAATTTAAAAAGGGAAGGAAATTCTGACACATGCTACAACAACATGGATGAAAGCTGAGGACATTATGCTCAATGAAATAAGCCCGTTACAAAAAGACAAATACCGCATGATTCCAGTTACGTGTGGCACCAAGAGTACCCAAATTCATAGATAGAAAGTAGAATGGTGATTGCGAAGGGCTGGGAGAAGAGGGAATGGGAGTTATTGCTTCAAAGGTACAGTTTCAGATTTGCAAGATGAAAACAGTTCTGGTGAATGATGAACGTACTTAACACTACTGAACTGTATGCTTAAAAACGGTGAAGGTGGGGCTGGGCAAGATGGCTCATGCCTGTAATCCCAGCACTTTGGGAGGCCAAGGCCGGTGGATCACCTGAGGTCAGAAATTTGAGACCAGGTATGGCCAACATGTTAAAAAATACAAAAATTAGCCAGGTGTGGTGGGGGGTACCTGTAAGTCCAGCTACTCGGGAGGCTGAGGCAGGATAATCACTTGAAGCCAGGAGGCAGAGGTTGTAGTGAGCCAAGATTGTACCATTGCACTCCAGTCTGGGAAACAGAGTGAGACTCTGTCTAAAAAAAAAAAAAAAAAAAAAAAAAATTAAGATAGTAAAAATTATGTTATGTGTATTTTACCACAATTTAAAAGATTTTTACATCCCGGATGGAATCGCAAATAAAAACCTAATGTATATGTAATATGTAAGAGACAGATCTAAAATAAACTAAGTCAAACACTAAAAATAAAAGATGAGGCCGGACATGGTGGCTCATGCTTGTAATCCCAGCACTTTGGGAGGCTGAGGCAGACCGATCACTTGAGGTCAAGAGTTCGAGATGAGCCTGGGTAACATGGCCTGTATCTACTGAAAACACAAAAATTAGCTGGGCATGTGGTGTGCCTATAATCCCAGCTACTCTGGAGACTGAGGTAGGAGAACCACTTGAACCTGGGAGGTGGAGGTTACAGATCATGCCACTGCACTCCAGCCTGGGCAACAGAATGAGACTCCATCTCAAAACCAAAAACCAAAAAAAAAAAAAAAAAAAAAAAAAAAGAATAAACCTAAAATTAGCTAAAATACATAAAAGAATATTAGAATACCTTGTGAAGAAAATAGATAATTTTCTAGGAAAAATAAACAGAAACTGTTTAGAAAATATAAACAATTCAAGTACCAAAAAATGATGACAGAATGGTTTCAAAAGACGACCCCCATGGGGAGAGAGGGGCACAGATGGTTTTACAAATGATATCTACAGACTTTTAAGGTGGAGGTAAACCAAAAATATTTAAATGATATCCACAGCACAAAGGAAAACATAAATTTTTTTTGTAGTCGGCATAATGCCAACACCAAATTCTGAAGTGGATAGTGCTAAGAAATAATCTTATAAGCAATCTGAAGTATAATTACTAATGCACAAATTCAAAGTAAAATATTAGGAAATAGATTCCATCAGCATTTTATGTCATGATTAATCGTTTTCATAAGTGGAATACAAGGATGGCTTAATACTGAAAGTCTATCAATAAAATTAATCATATTTATTGACAAAATTGAAAAAACATATGATCATCTCCATAGATATTGAAATAAGATTTGATCAAATTTTGAAATCTATTCCTTAAAACTTTTTAAAAGTATTTATGTTTAAAAAGTAAATAACTTCTACTTTTTAAAAAAAAAGTAAAACTTTTTTTTAAGTATTTATGTTTATTATTTTTAAAAAATTATATGTTAAGTTCTGGGGTACATGTGCAGAACGTGCAGGTTTGTTACATAGGTATACACGTGCCATGATGTTTTGCTGCATCCATCACCTCATCATCTACATTAGGTATTTCTCCTAATGCTGTCCCTCCCCTATACCTCTGCCCCCTGCTATCCCTCCCCTAGCCCAGACACAAGAACAGAAAACCAAACACCGCATGTTGTCACTCATATGTGGGTGTTGAACAATGACAACATATAGACACAGGGAGGAGAAAAAAACTTCTTAATAAAATGGGAAAATACTAATAATTGATGTAAAATCCAATATTATGGAGAATTATTTGATGGAGAAATACTGAATGATTACTAATAAGGTAGAAATATGACAAGAGTATTTCTTGTCATATTATTTAGCAACAATTATTAATAAATCAACAATTATTGACATTAATAAATCAACAATTATTTAGCATTGTTTTGGAGATAGAAGAAGAAGAGATGGAGGAAGGTAAAAGAAGAAAACAGAATGATGGATGGAAGAAAGTTGAGAAGGTGGTGCAAATATTCTTTTAGTGCTGGTAACACAGTGTATATCAAAGAATCTGAAGGGAATGAGCTGGAAAAACACTGCTAAAGAAAATAAGACATTTCAGTAAGGTAGTAGAAATACAATTCATATACAAATGTCAAAAGCCTTCCTATAAAAATCTAAATGTACCCCAGATAACTTAAAAATTTAGATCTGAAAAATTAAAATACAGAAAATTCAGGAAAATGATTATGTTCTAATTTTATAATATCAGTGATAAAGAAAGACTTTCTAACTATAAAACAAAGCCCAGAAGTCTAAAAATAAGACATACTTTTTCATAAAATTCAAAGAAATGCTCAACATAAAGTTTGAAAGATAAATATGAGGGAAAATACTGAATGCATGTGACAAAGTATTACTTCCTTCATGTAAGAGTACCCTTCCAAAGAGAACCGAAAAGGAAAACCACAGTGAGATACAGCATCTCATCCATTTTATTTTGAAATGTTTAAAAACCTGTTCACACTGTTGGTGAAAGTATGGAGAAATAAGTAATTTCAAATATTCGTTCTAGTTTCTATGGAGAGCAATTTGGCAATACCTGTCAAATATTAACAAGGATGTGCTTTGGGACCCAGCCATTTTGCGACATCTATGCTTTCCGGAGTACAGAGACGAATATGCAGGGCTCTTAATGCAGCATTATCCATGAGAGCAAAAATGGGTCACAACGTAAATGCTCATCCGTAGAGGAACTCTGAGTAACTTATTGTTACTTATTGTTGATCCACCAATTAAAAACTTTATCTATCAATCGATCTTCCTCTATTGTTGCTATTATTGTTACTCTATTATTATATAATCTTTTCAATCATCTATCTGTCTATCCAATAATAATAATAATAATAATAATAACAGTAACAGGCAGCACTTACATACCATTTACTTTTGTGCAGAGGTAGAAACTTCTTGGGAAGTCATTTACACTGTGTTCTAGAAGTTGTTCTTAGAAGCCTAACAATTTTTAAATCCCTACATTAAATTCTTTTCGGTTTAAAATACCTGGAGCAGTTTCTCTTTGCTGCCCTGAGTTTTGAATGATACAACTTTTAGGGGAAACCAAAAAGTCATTTCTACTGAGTGCTACAATTTATTTAAAAAGATGCTCATCTACTGGAATGCACTGTCACTGTCTCCGGAAGGACGCAGGAGAAACTCATATCCGAGGTTGCTACTTGAGAGGACAGAGGGGCTGGACTTACACAGGGGGTCGTCATATTTTGCTTTCACATGGACCCTTTTTTATTTTTAATTTTATAGCATGTATATGTATTACCCACATAAACAGCTAAATTAGGTAAGGCAAGGTATTTTTAAATTAAATTCAATTTAATTTTTATTGCATTTTAGGTTTGGGGGTCCATGTGAAGAACATGCAAGACTGTTGCATAGGTACACACATGGCAGTGTGACTTGCTGCCTTCCTCCCCATCACCTACATCTGGCATTTCTCCCCATGCTATCCCTCCCCAACTCCCCACCCGCCGCTGTCCCTCCCCGATTTCCCCCCAACAGACCCCAGTGTGCAGTGCTCCCCTCCCTGTGTCCATGTGTTCTCATTGTTCAACACCCACCTATGAGTGAAAACATGCGGTGTTTGATTTTCTGCTCTTGTGTCAGTTTGCTGAGAATGATGGTTTCCAGGTTCATCCATGTCCCTACAAAGGACACGAACTCATCATTTTTTATAGCTGCATAGTATTCCATGGTGTATATGTGCCACATTTTCCCTGTCCAGTCTATCTTTGATGGGCATTTGGGTTGGTTCCAGGTCTTTGCTATTGTAAACTGTGCTGCAATGAACATTCGTGTGCATGTGTCCTTATAGTAGAATGATTTATAATCCTGGGGATATATACCCAGTAATGGGATTGCTGGGTCAAATGGAATTTCTATTTCTAGGTCCTTGAGGAATCGCCACACTGTCTTCCCCAATGGTTGAACTAATTTACACTCCCACCAACAGTGTAAAAGTGTTCCTATTTCTCCACATCCTCTCCAGCATCAGTTGTCTCTGGATTTTTTAATGATCGCCATTCTAACTGGCGTGAGATGGTATCTCAACGTAGTTTTGATTTGCATTTCTCTGATGACCAGTGATGATGAGCATTTTTTCATATGTTCGTTGGCCTCATGTATGTATGTCTTCTTTTGTAAAGTATCTGTTCATATCCTTTGCCCACTTTTGAATGGGGTAAGGCAAGGTATTTAACCAAGCAAGCATTTTACAGAAAGCAAAAAGCAAAGAAAATGAACATAGCATGAAACAGATAAACGAAGAATCTATTATGAAAAAAAGCATAACCTAAGAAACCAAACTGTGATCATCATCAATATCATCCCTGTGAATGTGCTGTGCTCTACAGGAGAACTTATTTTATTTTATTTTATTTATTTATTTTTAGACACAGTCTCGCTCTGTCTCCAGGCTGGAGTGCAGTGGCACAATCTCAGCTCACTGCAACCTCTGTCTCCTGGGTTCAAGCGATTCTCCTGCCTCAGCCTCCTGAGCAGCGGGATTACAGGTGCCCACCACCATGCCCGGCTAATTTTTGTATTTTTAGTAGAGACAGGGTTTCTACTATGTTGGCCAGCCTGGTTTTGAATTCCTTACTTTAGGTCAGGCGTCCCCAAACTACAGCCTGCGGGCTGCATGCGGCCCCCTGAGGCCATTTATCCAGCCCCCCTACCCCCACGGCCGCACTTCAGGAAGGGGCACCTCTTTCGTTGGTGGTCAGTGAGAGGAGCACAGTATGTGGCGGCCCTCCAACGGTCTGAGGGACAGTGAACTGGCCCCCTGTGTAAAAAGTTTGGGGATGCCTGCTTTAGGTGATCCACCTGCCTCAGCCTTCCAAAGTGCTGGGATTACAGGTGTGAGCCACTGTGCCCAGCTACAGGAGAACTGCTTAACTTGAATTGGAAATGTAAGTATTAATTTACAATGTATATTTTTCCTTAAGAAACAAAAAATAACTCAACTTAGGTCCCGTTTCTGTCTGCTGATAAATCAAGACACACTGACCAACCCTCAAGCTAGGAGCAGCCCTTGCCCCAGACTGTGATCTCTGTGGCCATTGCTCACTTGAATGAACAAGGGCTCCTTGGAAAGATGGCTAATTCCTGGTCAGGGGCAGAAATGGCCTGAAACATGAGGTCACCCACATAGCGAAGAAGTGAGGTTGCGCCCGAAGGCCTCAGGAGCCAACCTAAAAACCCCCCACTGATCAATGACGGAACAGTTTGATGCTCAGTAACCGCAACTGATTGAAGCACATCAAATACGTTTAAACATATTGGTTCATAATAATACCAAACACATAATATTAAATACACAAAACTTCTTCCTCTCCCTGAAAAGGAAAAAAAATAAAGTACATCGGCTCCTGGGTTACATCTGGAGGATGCTAATGGGGGAAAAAAATCAGATTTTCAAGCTCTCTTATCTTTTCTTTACGAATTGAAGTAGATGTGGAAAAGCTAGTGTTCCAGATAATAAATGAAGATAAAGGCTGATACAATTATAATACCACGATTTTTCAATTTCTACTGAATTAACAGATATAAGCTCTGTGCCTCACTGGCTGCCGACATTACAAAAAGAGACAGCCTGGCTGGGTGTGGTTGCTCATGCCTGTAATCCCGGCACTTTAGGAGGCCGAAGTGAAAGGATTCCTTGAGCCTAGGAGTTTGCGACCAGCCTGAGCAATGTAGTGAGACTTCGTCTCTACTAAAAATAAAAAAATGAGGCAGCTGTAATGTGCATATCTGTAGTTCTGGCTACTTGAGAGGCTGAGGTAGGAGGATCGCTTGAGTCTCAGTTTGAGGCTGCAGTGAGCTGTGATCACACCAGTGCACTCCAGCCTGGGCAACAGAGCAAGACCCTGTCTCAAAAAAAAAAAAAAAAAAAAAAAAAAAGGAGAGACAGAGAGAGAGAGAGAGAGAGAGACTGCCAGACAATAAAAGCCTTCTGATGGAAAAGCACAGCATCTGTGAGGTGGGCCTCCCAAATAACCACACGTGAATTCAATCAAGTTCCTAGTGCCAATACTAATCCAGCAGAAATATGAGGAGCAAAGGGAGACATTAAACATGATCAAGAGACAAATCTCGCTTGTTAATATTAATGTAAATATTAAGGCAAATCCTTAATAAGATATTAATAAATAGATTTAAATCATAGACCTCAGACAAGTTTAAGGTCATCTCAGTCACCATGAAGATGGTGCAGTATCCGGAAATCAACCAGTATAATTAATCATATTAAAAATCAACAAGAAAAACTATATAATCACTTAAAAATTCATGCTTAGGCAGGGCTCAGTGGCTCACGCCTGTAATTACAGCAATATGAGAGGCTAAGGAGGGTGGATCACCTGAGGTCAGGGGTTCAGGGCCAGCCTGGCCAACATTGCAAAACCCCGTCTCTACTAAAAGTACAAAAATTAGACAGGCGTACTGGCACATGCTTGCAATTTGAGCTACTTGGGAGGCTGAAGCAGGAGAATCCCTTGAACCCAGGAGGTAGAGGTTGCAGTGAGTTGAGATCATGCCACTGCATTCCAGCCTGGGTGACAGAGTGAGACTCCGTCCATCTCAAAAAAAAAAAAAAAAAAAAAAAAAAAAAAAAATTCAGGCTTAATTAAAGCCATAAGTATAATAGAAACAAAAATATTTCAGTTATTCAATAAGGCATATGTATGTGTGTGGGTGTGTATCACTTACTGATAAAATATGCCATTAAAATCAGGCACATGTGGTTGTGTGTTGTCTCCATTACTTAGTTGTATTCTCATTATTAAATTGTTTTGCCTGTTATTAGACAAAATAAAGAAAGAAGGTATAAATATAGGACAGAAGGAGGCAAAAGTATTATTTTAAATGATATGCCTGGAAAACCTAAAAGAATAAAAATTTTATCATAAGGAAGAAGGAATTCAGTGAGATGGCTGGAGAATCATCGTCATTATCATGACAGCTCACTCCATGCAGGCATTGTGCTGAGCGTTTCTCACACATGAGTTTGTTTCATTCTCATAGCAATCCCGGGAGGCACATGTTCCTGTTATCCACATTGTAAAGAGGAGGGAAGCGAGGCACAAGGAAGTCAGTAATTTGTCCAAGTCAGCAGCTGGTACGTGGTAGGGCTAATATCCAGAAGCAATGGTGCTCAGATTTTCACCTAACAACCACTTTAAAATATTTATCATTGATAATAACAACCTAATTAAAAATACGTAGAAATACTCCTATCGAGAAATGAAGAAGACCTGTATGATTAAAACTTTAAAAGACAGAAATATAAAATAAGAAAATAAAAAAGATGAACAGCAGAGTTGCTGAATTCCTGGTGAACTGTCTCCTTCTTGGTTGTCTAGACCAGAGCGGTTTCCAAACCCGTGGGGGAGCCATCAGACCTGCCGTTTGGATTCAGGGTGTATGCTGCCTTCTCACAAGGGGGCGGTAGGGACACCTGAGCAATAAGCAGAAGTTCCATAATGAGAGCGGACCCCACACTCAATTATTACTCATGAACTTCTGCCCACATCCAATTAAGTAAATTTAGAAGTGTTACTATTAAGTAGAGAATCTTTTAATTGAGAAGTATCGTAATTATACAGGGAGCAACCAACAAAGTACTTGGCATTCATGGTTTTGTAGACCATCTCATAATGAAATATTTAAACAAGGGTTTTAGCTTAAACATTACAACCAAAATGTGCTGATGCTGCTAAACTTCTGTATAAATAGAAATGTCTTAGTTTGTTGCCTGGAAAATGCTTTCAAAAAATGAACAGACAAAAATCTACTCCTTCAAGGCAAATTTTAGATTCTAACAAGGAGAAAAGTTAACCTTTTTTTTTTTTTTTTTTTCAAAGAAAGGAGATGAGAAAACTCTGGGTCATTGAGAAATTTCTTATAACACACTTAAAAATTGAGGAATGGAAGGTTTTCTTTTTAATGTTTTGAAATCTTCCGAATGAAGAACCCACTTAATAAAACATAAAAAGTAAAACACCTTCTAACCCATTTGCAAGGTCTCCTGATCTGCATCAGGAACGATGAGCCTGGTTCCCTTTAGAGCTCTGCAAAGCCAGCAGGTGGACCTGGACTCTGGGATGCACAGCTGGAAAGGGCAGCACAACCACAGGCTTTGTCTGAATGACTGGGTTTCAAAGAATCCTTTGCAACAGTGGCGGAGATAAAACCAGGCGTCAAAATAAACGGAATCTAGAGCCAGAACTTCACAAAAGAAGTTGTATCAAAAGATCAAACTCAATTTTTCAAAAATAACAATGCCCGTCCAATCACATTGCTGTATCAGTAATATTCTCTAGTGAAAGTAAAATAGGTTTTTATATCATTCGATATAATGCAAATATATTTTTCTTTTTTTCTTATTTTTTTATTGCAAATATTTTAAAATAATGCTTATTTCATCTCCAATGTATCCCTTTTAATTTCTATTTTTGCATATGTTATAATGAACACAGGATTATAATGTAATGGTATACTTAAAACATTTTAAAGATAAATATATATAAACCCTTGATAAATATAAGCAAGCATACTGGGTGCATACTAGCTTTATTTAAGAAACTGTTTAGTGCACATGTTAGAATCTGGAGACATCTATATTGACTTTCCTAACTTAATAATTGATGATCAAATAATCTCCTTTGGCTGCACAGCAGCCAGATTGATTGTTTATAGGTCTTCCCCCTGCTGAGACTTTTAAGTGTTACTTGTTGATTCAGTTGATAAAAACGAAGTAGGCATTTTGCACACACACACACACACACACACACACACACACACACAGAGTCAACACAACCTTTGCTGAGACATCTGCAATTGATAACAGAAAAAAAATCAAACTGGGGCCGGGCGCGGTGGCTCAAGTCTGTAATCCCAGCACTTTGGGAGGCCGAGGCGGGTGGATCACGAGGTCAAGAGATCGAGACCATCCTGGTCAACAGGGTGAAACCTTGTCTCTACTAAAAATACAAAAAATTAGCTGGGCATGGTGGCATGAGCCTGTAGTCCCACTACTCGGGAGGCTAAGGCAGGAGAATTGCTTGAACCCAGGAGGCAGAGGTTGCGGTGAGCCGAGATCGTACCATTGCACTCCAGCCTGGGTAACAAGAGTGAAACTCCGTCCCAAAAAAAAAAAAAAAAGAAACTGATCTAATATCAGTTTTTTCCATTAAGATTCTTATTTTCAATTCTGTACAGGTTATAAAATCGATTTCTTGATAGTTTATTTTTTCTGAACATAACTGGATTCCTATAGAAGGCCATCTGACATTAAATATTATTATTATCATTGACATTTTGCCTGTTTGCAGTAGGCCACTAAAGACGTAGTTCTTTGAAAAACTGAATTTCTATTGTCTCTGTCAGAAGAAATCATTCACTAGCAGGAGAACAGCAAGAGATCAATCACATAATCTGTAAGTACCTTCTGGAAGGAAACAGTTTAGCTCGTGGTTCTCAACCTCAGCGACACATTGCAATCACCAGGGGCCTTTAGAACGTCCTGATGCCCTGCTTTTCCCCCAATCCCAGGGGTCTGAAGTCATTGGTTTGGACATTGGGGGTTTTCAAAGCTCCCCCAGTTAAATAAATGGAAACAATAGCCTGAGAATCCATTGACACAACTGTGATCATGGTAGCAAAGGTAACGATGGCTGAAGGGCAAATTGCATCTGTCTGTGTGGGAACAGTCACTGGGGGAGCAGAGGGTCCCACCTGTGCCAGTGGCCCCATCTGCCTGGCACTTCTCAACACAAGCATCTGTTCAACTTTGTTCCTGCCATGTTTTCCAGTTGTATTTTAAAAACCTTGATTCTAAGTTCTTCCCAGGGTTTAAAATCGTTGTTCAGGGTTTGTTTTTTAACGAAATATCATGAAATGCTTTCAAGATGTTCCAAAGTCATAAAAAAAGGAACTGTGTGTTAGATACGTACGGATCCTTGTTAATAGAAAAAGAACAAAAGATCTATTGCCTTCTATCTTCCTAAAAATAGCCAGCAGTGAAGGCTTTGGAAATGCAGATGGAAATGAGAAAGAAAACATGTGGCTAATGAACACAGGTGCTTTGAATCACTTTAATTTGGGAACAGAATTGAGCAGAGGAAAGAGTTGGAAAAAAGAATCAGGATCTTCACAGGCTGTGTGATTTATGCACTTCCATGTTTGTAGCTAATAAAGCAAACAATTTAGAAAACTGTCAGATTCTTGAAGTCTCATAACTTGGACATTCTTTTAAACTGGATGTCTAGTGATATGCTCCAGCATGGGGGATGCTGAGGCTAGCGGTCCAGGAAGCGAATTTTGAGAACCACTGAGCTGGAAGATTATTGCATTAATCCAGGTGAGAGACGACGAATCTGAAATAAGGCAATGGTGAAAAAGGCAGGACAAATCTGAGAACTATTTAGGAGTATTATTTCGAATCTCCAAAGAAACAGAACAAATAGAATGTGTGTGTGTGTGTGTGTGTGTGTGTGTGTGTGTGTGTGTATGTGTGTGTGAAGAGATTTATTAAGAGGAATTGGCTCACAGGATTACGGAGGCTGAACACTCTCACAATCTACCACCTGCAAGCTAGAGACCCAGGAAAGTTGATGTTGTAGATCAAATGCCCGAGGGCCTAAGAGCCAGTGATATAGATTCCAATCTAAGTTTGAAGGCCTGAGAACCTGGAGCACTGAAATTAAGAAAAATCAATAGCTCAGCTCAAACAGTCAGACAGAGTGAATTCAACCCTCTTCCACCTTTTTTTGTTCTATTTAGGCCTTCAACGGATTGGATGCTGGAGACAGCCACGCTTTCCTCAGTCCAGCAATTCAAATGCTGGTCTCTCAGAAACACCTTCACAGACACGCCCATTACATATTCAACACAATATATTGCTGAATGTGTGGGTACCCTGCGGCCCAATCAAGTGGACACACAGAATTCACCATCACAGGTGTCAGGGTTAAAATGACTGGATGATTATTTTGAGATCAGTGGGGTCAGCTCCCAGGTTTTGAAACTGAGTGACACAGTGGGAAACACCCAATCCAGGAATCTCAGGAAACACAGGATAAGTGTGATGGAGAGAAGACAGAGCTTCTGCTTTGGGCACATAAAGTTGGGTGCTAATCATGATTTGGGTTTTTAATGTAGAAATCCAGGCAGCATTTTGGAAGATTGGTCTGGAGTGCTGCAGAGAGATTCATCTAGAGAGAAACTTGACAGTCATTGGCATTTGGGCTGAGTGAAGCCACAGATCCTTTGAGGAGAATGATGTGAGAGACTGGGAGAAGGAGGGAGAGCCTGAACATTCGTCACTGAGAATGAAGTGGTGGGAGAGTGAGGAGCAGAAATCACAAAAATGGAGCAATGAGGAAGGAGAGGATGGTACCCGTGCCGGAAGTCAGTGGTAGGGAATGCGGGAGAAGGATGGGAAGTGTCCACAGCTCTCATGATTCTGGGTAAAACTGAAGTCCTATGTTCTAGTAGTCTCAATAGAGGGAAGAAGGTAGGAGCTAGAGTTTATTTTATTTTATTTTTGAGACGGAGTCTTGCTCTGCCACCCAGGTTGGAGTGCAGTGGCACCATCTCAGCTCACTGCAACCTCTGCCTCCCGGGTTTAAGCAATTCTCTGCCTCAGCCTCCCGAATAGCTGGGATTACAGGCACGTACCGCCACGTCTGGCTAATTTTTGTTTTTGTTTTTGTTTTTTTAGTAGAGACAGGGTTTCACCATCTTGGCCAGGCTGGTCTTGAACTCCTGACCTCATGATCCACTCACCTCGGCCTCCCAGAGTGCTGGGATTACAGGCATGAGCCACAGCGCCTGGCCCGAGGCTAGATTTTAAATGGGGTTGAGCCAGAAGGGAAGTTAGGAGGGAAATTAAACAATTTTAAGAAATTTGGCTATGAAGGAGACTTGAGTGGGTAACTCTCTCTTTATCTTTTAAAGAGAAAATCATGCAAGTGTGCTTATATCTTGAGAGAAAGTAGCTGTTAGTGTTGCTGGAGGGCTCAGCAAGGTCTCCAGATGCAGTGAGACCCCAGCCTCAGCCGGTTTTCCAGGTTTTTGACACTATCGCAAGTACAAATTCAGGGGTTAGTCAAGTCAGAATGAACTGCAAGGGGAGAAGCTGTCATTGCAAAGCAAAAGCGTGCACGTGGGAGAAGTGCAGGCATGCCCGTGAGAACAAGTCAGGCACAGCGGAGTTTGGGTTTCTTAATTTCGGAATGTTCCTTTAATTAGGGGGTGGAAGACTCGTTAGGTACTCTGGAAAAGGAGGGGATTTCAGGGACTCCTTCCCACTCCTGTTATTGCCCCATTTCTCCCTTATTTGAGTTTGCCTGGAAGAGTCATGAACATGTCATCCTGACCAGGGTTTTGGTCATTTTTCTCTCCCTTATTTTGGGTTTTCTCTACCCTGTGGTTTCTCTGCCTACTCCCTGCTTCAGATGTTCATTGGGTTTGTCCATACTCCTGCAACTACCTGTGCTATTCCTACCTCCTTAGAGGAGGAGAGACTGACGATAGAGAAGAGAAATTACTCTGCTCTGTGGATCTCGTTGGCACAAGTTCCTGCTGCAGTCCGGGGGAAGAAGAGGATTCTGGAAGGCGGGGAAATGGATGGGTCCTGTGGAGGGGCCGGCAGCTTCCCAGCAGCTGGGAAAGAAGCAAGTCAGCCAAGGTCCGAAGGAAGAGAGATGGATGCTGGAGAGCGTTTAACTGAGAAGAATTTAACCAGAAGTATTGGCAGAAGTAAAAGAAACAAAAGTGATGTTGAGGGAGCCTAAAGATTAGCCACAAAGGAAGGTGTTGCCACTTCAAGGTCTTGAGTGGTTAAAGAAAAGGAGGGAGGAGAGGAGACGTTACTGTGGCCTGCGAAGGCCAGAGCAAGAGACGTGACGGTGGAAGGTACAGGAAGTATGGCTATGGAGGTGCTGGGGTGTGGCCGCGGTGGGTGCAGGAGGCGTGGCCATGAAAGGTGCTGGAGGCATGGTTGTGGTGGGTGCTGGATGTGGCTGTGGTGGGTGCTGGGTGTGGCTGTGGTGGGTGCTGGGGGTGTGGCTGTGGTAGGGGAGGTGTGGCTCTTGGACAGTCATAGCTGTGGTGGGTGTAGGAGACAAGGCTGTAGTGTAGGAAGTGTAGTGTGGCTATTGAATGGGGGTGTAGCACTGGTGAGTACAGGAGGCATGGCCTTGCTGGGTACAGGAGGTGAAACTACGACACAGGAGGCATGGCCTTAGTGGGTACAGGAGGCCAGGCTATGACACTGGAGGCGTGACCTTGGTGGGTACAAAAGCGTGGCTATGACACAGGAGGCGTGGCCTTGGTGGGCATAGGAGGCGTGGCTATGACACAGGAGGCGTGGCCCTGGTGGGTGAAGGGGGCGTGGCTATAACACAGAGGCATGGCCTTGGTGGGTACAGGAGGCATAGCTGTGATACAAGAAGCATGGCCTTGGTCAGGGCAGGAGTATGTTCT
Source organism: Saimiri boliviensis (assembly GCF_048565385.1). Classification (NCBI taxonomy): domain Eukaryota; kingdom Metazoa; phylum Chordata; class Mammalia; order Primates; family Cebidae; genus Saimiri; species Saimiri boliviensis. The sequence goes on along the minus strand of NC_133450.1, from coordinate 237,176,785 downwards.
CTAAAGACACTGTGAACACTATCAGCCAGTACAGGACCATCCCCTGAAGAAATGCGGGGTTAGGTTCCACGCCTCTGGTCACTACATTTTTGTCATCCAACCAACACACATTTTTGTTTTATGTGTTTTTGTCTACAGACACCTTGTTTAATACACTTCTTTCTTTCTTTCTTTCTTTTGTTTTTGTTTCTAGAAAGTGATTTATTTAAATAGAGAAACAGGAGAAGGAGAGAGAAACAGCTAGCTCTCACACTGAACGAAAAGGGTTGCTAGAGGAAGAAAACCAGAGAAGGAAAACTCTCCTCACACGAGTGAGAGAATCCAGAAAAACGGAATCCAGGAGAGGAAAGACAGCTTCCACACTGGGTGGAAGGGGACAGAGAGAGATGCAGTTTAGGAGGGGAAGACAGGCTTCCATGAATGTGTGTGGAAGGGGACCCCAGAGGGATTAACACATTTGTCTTAACAATAGCTAACTCTATGTATTATTTTTTATAATTTTTATAATAAAACAGAAGCTGGGAAGAGTTTTGCGTTTTCCTGACCTTGGGTAATGTGACTAAAAATTTCTTTGTCAGCCTCACAACAGTGCTGTCCAAGGCCGGGCGCGGTGGCTCAAGCCTGTAACCCCAGCACTTTGGGAGGCCGAGGCGGGTGGATCACGAGGTCGAGAGATAGAGACCATCCTGGTCAACGTGGTGAAACCCCGTCTCTACTAAAAATACAAAAAACTAGCTGGGCATGGTGGCGCCTGCCTGTAATCCCAGCTACTCGGGAGGCTGAGGCAGGAGAATTGCCTGAACCCAGGAGGCGGAGGCTGCGGTGAGCCGAGATGGCGCCATTGCACTCCAGCCTGGGTAACAAGAGCGAAACTCCGTCTCAAACAAACAAAACAAAAAAAAAAAACAGTGCTGTCCACTAAACTTTTAATGTCAATTCACGAATCCACGAATTTTGCTTTTTTTTTTTTCCTCCTTTGTCTATAACTTTACCAGGTACTATAGATGTTACTTGGGTACTTTTCAGAGTGGCCTCACATCTGCATCAGTGACTTTCCTCTTCCTCCTTCTGGATGTGTCATATTGTCAACTCCATGCTGTTGAACTTACTGTCAACAGCACTATAACTCACACCTGAGCCAAGCTTGCCTAACATGTATATTTTCTCTGTAAAGCACATCACAGCCTTTCTGCACTTGGGAACACTAGACAGCACTTCAGTGGTACGCCTGGGGGCTATTTTAAACAATTAAATCGCTGACAAAAAGCATAAAAATGCAAAAAATGTGACACTAAATAGACGGTGATAAGGACATGGTCACAGCATGACAGCTGAAACAGGAGGCAGTGCATTGCCTTGTTTGACCTCCGCGAAAAACTGCGCCTGGAGAAACACATTTTTCACTGCTCTGGGCATGTTTGTGAGTGACCGAGGAAGCCTGGCAATGATTGATTTGGGAGTTACAAATACATTTCAGCGAGCAGACAAATTTGGAAGTTTGGAATCTGCAAACAATGAGAGTATCTCATGAAGCTGCTAGACGATGTCCTTTTGCCCAAAAAGAGAATTCAACCAAAACGACTAAATCATGTGATACAGAAAACAGAATATTCAACCTAGGAAGGATTGGAGTCACTGGGAGAGGTGACTTCAGAAAGAGGAAAGCGATAAAATACCTGATGCACTCGATTATCCCAAGAGACTTAGATAACAGGTGAAAAATTGCGCTTGGATTAATGATGATTATACATATATTTTTTAAAACAAAGTTAATAAACAGGGGGCCGGGCGCGGTGGCTCAAGCCTGTAATCCCAGCACTTTGGGAGGCCGAGGCGGGTGGATCACGAGGTCAAGAGATCGAGGCCATCCTGGTCCACATGGTGAAACCCCGTCTCTACTAAAAATACAAAAAAATTAGCTGGGCATGGTGGCGCGTGCCTGTAATCCCAGCTACTCAGGAGGCTGAGGCAGGAGAATTGCCTGAGCCCAGGAGGCGGAGGTTGCGGTGAGCCGAGATCGCGCCATTGCACTCCAGCCTGGGTCACAAGAGCGAAACTCTGTCTCAACAAACAAACAAACAAACAAACAAACAAAGTTAATAAACAGTAAAATGAACACTATCTCTAGGGAAAACAAAAAAGAAAAGGAAAAGCCAACTTAGGCTTTTGCAAAAATCTCAGCGGCAGCAGACATTTCTATCACGGTCTTAATGTGAGTGGTGAGCACGGATCTACCAACACCAGGATGTGACTATCATGATGGTCCAGGGAGGGGATTGGGAAGCGTGGAAGTCTGTGTGGGGCTGGGAAGGCAACAGAGGAGCTGCAAGGTCAAAATTTCAAGACGGGCCAACATAAGCATGTTGTTAGCAGATACAGCAGGTAAATTCCCCCCGAGAAAAAGCACTCTGTGTTGGGGTAAAGTTGGGGTGATGTATAGGGCACAGGGTGTAAGAGAATGCTATATTTTGCTATAAGCATTCTTAGAACATCTCCTGATACTTGTATATAATAACTTTCATAAAATAAAAATTGGGGGAAGAAGATGGGTTTTGAGTGATGGAAGAAAAACTGAAGTATCCAGATGAAGTGGTAGTCAGTGCTGTTAACATTGTCCTTGGAAGATTGCAGGCTTAGAGCCAGTAAACACAAAGCCCAGGATGGAGCCAGGGTGATTGCCCAGGTGGCTGCAGAGCTGCATTCAGGATCGGGGGGCCGCCATGCCTCTCTGCCACCTGGTATATGGAGCTCCTGGCGCGACAGCTTTGGACCCAAGTGATGGATGCTCTGAAGTGAGAAGAAAACCTTCCTGAAGGACGCTCTGAAGGAGAATCAAAATACAAACCCAAGAACTCCGCACTTTAAAGCAGACCCCCAAGCCAGTATCCAAGCCCCCCTGGATAAGGAGACGAGTAGGAAATCAGACTCAGAAGGCAAAGCCCTGCTCCCACGCCAGAGGACCACAGTCTTTTCCACTCCCGTCTTTACCAGTGTAGGGTTTCTTCGTGACAACTGGCAGAGGACCACCAGGAGTTTCCCCTTGGGCTGAGGAAATCCAGTGTTTAATACAGACTCTCAGCTACACACAGGAGCAGACAATCTGGAATCAATCATTGGAGGAAAGAGAAGTAGCCCCAAAGAAAACAAAACTACTAGGGCAAAGAGGAAAGGATTTTCATCGTAAGTATAATGAATATCCTGAGAATAGTTTAAATAGATGCTGTATTGTTTTTGTTTTTTTTGTAAACAGTGTCATGAAAAAAATAAATTTATTGAAAATGTTACTGGAAGCCTTTTTTTTTTTTTTTTTTTTTTTTTTTTTTTTACATTTTAGACCTGAGTCTCACTCTGTTGCCCAGATTGGAGTGCAGTGGCACAATCTCAGCTCACTGCAACCTCTGCCTCCCAGGTTCAAGCAATTCTCCTGCCTCAGTCTCCCGAGTAGCTGGAATTACAGGCATGCACCATCATGCCCAACAAACTTTTGTATTTTTAGTAGAGACAGGGTTTTGTCGTGTTGGCTAGGCCGGTCTCAAACTCCTGACCTCAGGTGATCCACCTGCCTCGGCCTCCCAAAGTGCTGGTATGAGTCACTGTACCTGGCCACAGATATAAAGTGTTGACTGTGAGTTGTCCAGCTTCCTGGCGTATTGAATAAAGAATTGAACAAAACACACAAAACAACAAAAGAAGAAAGAAGCAATGAAAGTGCAGATTTACTGAAGGGAGTGTACACTACAGAGTGGGAACGGGCCAGAACAAGTGGCTCAAGAGCCCAGATTACAATGTTCCTTAGGGTTTTTATGAAGCTACAAGAATTTGGTGACACCCCTCTAGGTGCCCTTTAGAGACCTCCAATTGGTTACACCCTATGAAGGATTGGCCCACGGCTAATCAAAGACTGATGGAGACTTGGCCTGTGACCAGTCAGAGACTGAAGTCAAGAGTTGGCCTGCAACCAGTCAGAGGCTGATGTGGAGACTTCTGTCTGGTTACCACCGAAGTGAGGATGCGACTGAAGGTTGCTTAACCTTGCCTCGAACTAGCTGCACCTGCTGTCCTATTGCTTATGCCTTAACTCTTGGTTACCCCAATTCCCTATTCTTCTGCTTCAAAAATTACAATGATTGCCAAAATAAAAAATAGGCTAGTAGATGAAGCCAGTAGATGTACGATAGCAGAATGGACACAGCCAAAGTTAAAATTTGTAAACTAAAAGACTAAGAAATTATCCCAGAATGCAACACAAACAAATATAAAAGACAGGGGAGATAGATCCAGAAATCCCTGTGGCCATCTAATAGGAATTCTAGAGGGAAAACATAATCTTCATAATTTGGGTAGGAAGGGAGTGCTTTCTAAGAATGTTGCAAAATCCAAAATAAAAGATTGTCAAATGTGACATTATAAAAGTCAAAATGTTGGTACTGCAAAAAAGAAATGAGCAAAACTAAAACATAAGTGACAGTCTTGGAGAAAATATTTGCATCATTCATAACATGTGAAAACTTAACATCAAAAATACAGAGAGAATTTCTGCAAATCTGCTAGAAAAGAGAAGGAAGGAGTAGAAAAACGCACAAAGAAAATGATGTGAGAGAACAAGGAAAGGATTCTGGCCGGGTTTTGATGGGGTCAGTGGCTGGGCCGGAGGTGTGGGTTCCCCCATGAGGGCAGGGTCTGGTGTGATGTGACTCTCCCACTGGTGCTGAAGGCAGGAGCACCAGCTTGTCTCGGGGTGTGCAGAGAGGAAAAACAGGCCAGGCTTGAAAACAATGAGCAGTCAGACCCCACAAACAGGCTTTATTATAGCTCTAATGCCAGAAGTTTAATTTTTTTCTTAAACCTCAAAATAATCTCTTATCAGAAAAGTAAATACATGACATTATTGGGATGTTTTGAAAATCATATTTGAAAGCCACCATAAAGCAGTAGTAAATACTTTCCAGAACAAAAGGCAGCCAAGGCGGATAATTATTAAGAGCTCAGTCATCATTATCTCACACCCCAAAACAGCCAGCCTTCTAGCCTTTAGTGCGCTTACTGACTGGAGTCTGACAAAGGTCCCAAAGACAAAGACATAGCCTTTAGTGAAAAATAAGAGAGCTCTTTGAATTTATGAGTCCATGTGCAATAAGAACATCCAGAATGTTCTGACAGAGCCTTCAAACTCCCACTGCCATCATCACAGTCTATTCTTGTGGGTAACGTTCTAATTTAGTAACTGGGGAAACATCTCTGCCTGGCTGCCACTCAGAGAGCTGGGTTTAGACTCATCACTCCTTTTTTTTGACATTAAACAAGGGTCATCATTTATTTAAGAAGTTTTATTTCAGACTTTTGTGTATGGCAGAATAATATATATGTAAAGCAGAGAACAAATCTTCAAACAGAAAAAATAAAGGAACACAGAATAAGCACGAGCAATGCAGACAGTAACAGACAGCCTTAAAAAAAATACGATCAGGGATATAAGACAGTATTGTACAGAGGAGAGAAGACTTTCTCTCTGCCCTGTGAAGGTTTCATAATTGAGTCTATGAAATAATCTGATAATAGGCAGATTAACAGGAGAAAGAGTATACATATTTCTAATATGCATAGGAGCATCACATGAAAAAAAAAAAGTATCTCCAAACTGAGTGAAATCCAGAGGCTTCATAGAGGAGAGAGAAGAAAGGAGATAAGTAGTTTAGGAACAGTAAATGATTTTGGAGAGTGTGAATGGGCCCTTGGAGGAACACTGACAGCTAGTAACAAAGTCTACCTGGGCATGATGTCTACCTCCAGGCCCCTCAGCTGTGATAGCAGCTCACCTTCCCTGGTCAGAGAGATTCCCAGACAAGGGTTCCATGACAATTGAGTTCCTTTTGGAGGATCTGTCTTTAGGCAGATAAGGAAAGTTTGAAGAAAGACCCTCCCTGCATTTGCTGTTCCCCAGGTACCCTCAGTTTGAAGTAATCAGCATACGAATGCGCATATTTTGGGGTAGTGGTTCCTGAACTCCTTCAATTGAGTCTGTAAACAAAGAACCATGTGCTATGAAAAGAAACATTAAAGAAAAGAAAAATGCTTAAAAATTAATATATGACCGTGAAAACTAAAATTTTAATAAAAACATTGGAAAATATTGTCAAATCAGTCTTCTAGAAGGCAAAATAAAAACTGATGGATTCTGGCCAGGCATGGTGGCTCATGCCTGTGAGCCCAGCACTTTGGGAGGCCAAGGTGAGCAGATCACTTGAGGCCAGGAGTTGATACCAGCCTGGCCAACATGGTAAAACCCCATTTCTACCAGAAATACAAAAATTAACCGGGTGTGGTGTTGCATGCCTGTGGTCCCAGATACATGTGAGACTGAGGCACAAGAATCCCTTGAACCCAGGAAGCTGTGGTTGCAGTAAGCCAAGATGACACCACTGCATTCCAGCCTGGGTGACAGAGCAAGACTCTATCTCAAAAAAAAAAAAAAAAAAAAAAAAAGAAAGAAAGAAAAGAAAAGAAACAGAAAAAGAAAGAAAGAAAGAGAAAATGAGTGGCTCAATCCAAGGAATCCAACTTTCCAACCTTTGACTGATGGGTAAATCTGAAGAATTAGGACCACAAAAGACAGTTGGGAAAACTTACCAAAGAAACATACTTGTGACTTTTCCCAGAAGGGAAGGGTGTGGCTATTCAAACTGAGAGGGCCGCCACGTCCCGGAATAATGAATGAAAAAATGTCAATGCAGTGTATGCCATTATAAACATGAGTGAAATGGAAATCACAAAACCTTCTAGAGAGTGGAGAAAGAAACAGATCATCTTACAAAAGAGTGGGGAGAGGATGCTACTAGGTTTCTCAACATTATTAAAAATAGAAGACAAACTGGGATATGCCTCAAAATTCTGAAGAAAAATTATATTCAACCTGGACTTCCATAATGAATTAAACTATTAATCAAGTATGAGAATAAAATGAGGTCAGTGTTAGGTATATGAAGACTTACAAACTCATATCCTGGGCACCATTTTTTTTAGGGGTAAGGTACTAGAATAGGTCTTCTGTACAAATGAGAAAAAATACCAAGAAAGAGGATGACATGGGATTCAAATTCAGAGACTCCAACCCAGCTGGGTAGTGAAGAGAATTCCCAAGATATCCCTAAAGGGTAGTCCCAGGACAACTACTAGACAGCGGCCTGAAAAGCAACATGTGCAGATTTATTTAGGATGAGGGCAAAGATCGGGATGATGGAGCTGGCATTCAGTCAGATAGTTTAACAAAAAACATAATTGCATTGAACAGCCTAGAGGGTGAGATAGAAATAATAAGAAAAGTAAATGAAAAAAAAATTAGAGATGTGCTAGTTTAACTATGTACAAAAAGTGAATAATAAAAAGACTGAATTCATGATATAATAATAATAAAGACTGAATTCATGATATACAACATGACTCAGCAGAGAATAATATAAGGCTGTAATTGTGAAAGCACCATAGACCGATGTGACCTAAATGATATTGAATTGTTGGGAGAATGATGAAGAGGAAAAAGATGGAGAGAAAATGCTGGAGGCCTAAGTCCGTATCTCCCACAATGGAGGTGACATCAAGGAATCAAGACCCAGTAGACCCATTATAAAGTCTGCTAATGCTGAGAGTTTTAAAATCTTTCCACATGAAAACTGAAAATAGAGCAGATGCAGAGTGAAAAAATATACAGGCCCCCAATTCTTCACCTAAGAATAGCCAGAGGAGTCTTCCATTAAGATCTGATGCACTGTGACTATGGGAATTAGACGGATAGCAAAATATCCAAAGAGTCACAGAGAATTGCTACATGAAACAGAAACTAGTGTGTCTCTCTCATTCACTGATGAAAGACTAAAACAAAAAGTGAACAACACATATACACAAAGCAAATACATACAAACAAATCAACCCCAGAAGTTCTTGGGGTCATTGCCCCCGAATTAACTTTGAGTTGCCTCTTGATTTTCTATTAGAAGTGACTCCAATGGTAGACCTACTTATCTGTCAGAGCCCTGAAAATCTGCATCTATGACAGAAGGAAGGGGTGGTTTGGATTATAATTCTCAATTCTTTAATTCCTCACTCTGCAAAGAGACCTTGTACACTGTTTCTTCAAAAAAAATTTTTCAGTTGCTCCCACTCCTCTCTTTTGGGGACTCCAATTATACATATGTTTGGCCATTCTGTTAATATTTTTGATGGTTCAAGCAATGCAGTTTATAAAGCAAAATAAAAAAGTGACTATTCTCATTAAAGAAAGCATCAAAAACTAGTTTTGAGAAAGAATATGAAAGGATCAACATCAAACTCCTAGATGCCAGGAAGCAGAGGTTTTCAGAATTAAAAAAATAAAGCCCTAATTAAGAGATCAAGGTCCCACCCCTCAGGGGTCACAGAGTTGGAAGTAGTGCTTTGAACTAATTCATTATTTTAACCCATGAAATAATTTAGCTTTTTCTTTACCCAAAATTAAAATTAAAGACATATCATAACACTCTTAAAGAAATGCAAACACCCTGATATAGATCGTTACCAGAATCGACACAGGGATTTGTTATTTGGGTACAGTTAGCATAATTCATGTTTAAAAGTCATTTTAGAAAAATAGCAAATGCCCCAATCTTCCAAGTTTTGTTTCCTCCTGTGATGGTTGCCCAAACAATCTCTGTTGTTAAGATTCTTCTTTATTGTTTGAATACAGAAACTGCTTAGTAAAATTCTATAGCTCATTTTCAATTTGAGCAGGTTTATTTCTTAAGAACTTTGAATTGGTCAGGCCCAGTGTCTCATACCTGTAATCCCAGCACTCTGGGAGGCTGAGGCAGGAGAATCTCTTGAGTCCAGGAGGTTGAGTCTGAAGTGAGCTGTGAGCACGTCACTGCACTCTAGCCTGAGCAACACAATAAGACTCTGTTTCGGGAAAAAAAAAAAAAAAAAAGAGAGGAGGGCTGGATCTGGCAACATGGCAGAATAGGAACAGCTCCGACTCTGCAGCTCGCAGCAAGACCAGTGCAGAAGGCAGGTGATTTCTGCATTTCTAACTGAGGTACCCTCTTTATCTCATTGGGACTAGGCAGTGGGTACAGCCCATGAAGAGCAAGCAGAAGCAGGGTGGGGCATCACCTTACCCAGGAAGTGCAAGGAGCCAGGGCCTCCCTCCCCCAGCTAAGGGAAGCTGTGAAGGACTGTGCTATTTGGCCCAGATACTAAGTTTTTCACACTCTTTTTGCAATCCACAGACCCAGAGATTCCTTCGTGTGCTTACACCACGAGGGCCCTGGGTTTAAAACACAAAACTGGGCAGCTGTTTGGGCAGACACCAAGCTAGCTATAAGAGATTTTTTTTTTTTCATACCCCAGTGGCACATGGAACCTTAGAAAGACAGAACCGTTTACTCCCCTGGAAAGGGGCCTGAAGCCAGGGAGGCAAGTGGTCTCGCTCAGCGGGTCCCACTCCCACGGAGCCCAGCAAGCTAAGAACGACTGGCTAGAGATTCTCACTGCCAGTACAACAGTATGAAGTTGACCTGGGAATGATCAAGCTTGGTGGGGAGAGGGGTATCTGCCATTACTGAGGCTTAAGTAGGCGTTTTTCACTGAGAGTGCTAAGGAGGCCAAGAAGTTCAGACTGGGCAGAACTCAACACACCATGGCAAAGCAGCTGTGGCCAGACTGTCTCTCTAGATTCCTCCTCACTGGGCAGGGCATCTCTGAAAGAAAGGCAGCAGCCCTAGTCAAGGGCTTATAGACAAAACTCCCATCTCCCTGGAACAGAGCACCTGGAGGAAGGGGCAGCTGTGGGCACAGCTTCAGTGGGTGTAAACATTCCTACCTGCCAGCTCTGAAAAGAGCAATGGATCATGACAAGGAGGATTCTCCCCACAGTGCTTGATCTCTGCTAAGGGATGGACTGCCTCATCAAGTGGGTACCTGACTCCCATGCCTCCTGACTGGGAGAGAACTCCCAACAGGGGTTGACAGACACCCCATGCAGGAGAGCTCCAGCTGGCCTCAGGCCAGTGCCCCTCTGGGATGAAGCTTCCACAGGAAGGAGCAGGCAAAATCTTTACTGTTCTGCAGCCTTGACTGCTGGTACCCAGGCAAACAGGGTCTGGAGTGGACCTGCAGCAAACTGTAGCTGACCTGCAGAAGAGGGACCTGACTATTAGAAGGAAAATTAACAAACAGAAAGGAATAACATCAACATCAACAAAAAGAATGCCCACACAGAAACCCCATCCAAAGGTCATCAACCTTTGGTAGATAAATCCAAAGGTAGAAAAATCCATGAAGATGAGGAAAAACCAGTGCAAAAATGCTGAAAATTCCAAAAATCGGAATGCCTCTTCTCCTCCAAATGTTTGCAACTCCTGTCCAGCAAGGGCACAAAACTAGACAGAGAATGAGTTTGATGAATTGACAGAGCAGGCCTCAGTAGGTGGGAAATAACAAACTCCTCTCAGCTAAAGGAGCATGTTCTAACCCAATGTACGGAAGCTAAGAACCTTGATAAAAGGTTACAGGAATTGCTACCAATAACCAGTTTGGAGAAGAACATAAATTACCCAATGGAGGTGAAAAATACAGCATGAGAACTCCACAAAGTATGCACAGGTATCAATAGCTGAAGTGATCAAGTGGAAGAAAGGATATCAGAGATTGAAAATCAACTTAATGAAATAAGGTGTGAAAACAAGATTAGAGAAAATAGAATGAAAAGGAATGAACAAAGCCTCCAAGAAATACAAGACTATGTGATAGACTAAACCACTGATCGACTGGGGTACCTGAAAGTGACAGGGTGAATGTAACCAAGTTAGAAAACACACTTCAGGATACTATCCAGGAGAACTTCCCCAACCTAGCAAGACAGGCCAACATTCAAATTCAGGAAATACAGAGAACACCACTAAGATATTCCTTGAGAAGAGCAACCCCAAGACACATAATTGTCAGATTCTCCAAGGCTGAAATGAAGGCATAGATGTTAAGGGCAGCTAGAGAGAAAGATCGCATGACTTACAAAGGGGAGCTCATCAGACTAACAGTGGATCTCTCTGCAGAAACCCTAAAAGCCAGAAGAGAATGGGGACCAATATTCAACATTCTTATAGAAAATAATTTTTAACCCAGAATTTCATATCCAGCCAAACTAACCTTCATAACTGAAGGAGAAATAAAATCCTTTACAGACAAGCAAATGCTCAAGGGATTTTGTCACCACCAAGTCTGCCTTACAAGAGCTCCTGAAGGAAGCACTAAATATGGAAAGGAAAAGGCCAGTACCAGCCACTAAAAAAAACACACCAAAATATAAATGGCAACAACACTATGAATAAACTCCATCAACTAATGTACAAAATAACCAGATAGCATCATGATGACATGATAGAGTTCACACATAACAATATTAATCTTAAATGTAAGTGGGCTAAATTCCCCAATTAGACACAGAGTGGCAAATTGGATAAAGAGTCAAGACCCATTGATGTGCTGTATTCAGGAGACCCATCTCATGTGCAAAGACACACATAGGCTCAAAATAAAGGGATGGAGAAATATTTATCAAGCAAATGGAAAGCAAAACAAACAAATGAACAAACAAAAAAGGCAGGGGTTGCAATCCTAGTCTCTGATAAAACAGACTTTAAACCAACAAAGATCCAAAAAGACAAAGAAGGGCATTACATAACGGTAAAAGGATCAATGCAACAAGAAGAGTTAACTATCCTAAATATATATGCATCCAATACAGGAGCACACAGATTCATAAAACAAGTTCTTAGAGACCTACAAAGAGACTTAGACTCCCACAAAATAATAGTGAGAGGCTTTAACACTCCACTGTCAGTATTAGATAAGTCAGAAAATAAACAAGGGTATTTGGGACTTGAACTCAACTCTGGACCAAGCGGACCTAGCAGATGTCTACAGAACTCTTCACCCCAGATCAACAGAGTATACATTCTTCTCAGCACCATATAGCACTTATTCTAAAATAAACCACATAATTGGAAATAAAACACTCCTCAGCAAACACAAAAAACTGGAAATCATAATAAATAGTCTCTCAGACCACAGTGCAATCAAATTAGAACTCAAGATTAAGAGACTCACTCAAAACTGCACAATTACATGAAAATTGAACCACCTGCTCCTGAATGACTATTGGGTAAATAACAAAATTAAGGCAGCAATAAATCAGTTATTTGAAACCAGTGAGAGGAAAGAGACAACATACCAGAATCTCTCAGACACAGCAAAACCAATGTGAAGAGGGAAATTTATAGCACTAAATGCCAACATCAGAAAGTGGGAAAGATCTAAAATCAACACCCTAATATCACAATTAAAAGAACTCGAGAAGCAAGACCAAACAAATTCAAAAGCTGGCAGAAGACAAGAAATAATTAAAATCAGAGCAGAACCGAAGGAGGTAGAGACATAAAAATCCCCTTTAAAAAAAAAAAAAAAATCAATGAATCCAGGAGCTGGTTTTTTGAAAAGATTAAGAAAATAGATAGATCACTAGCCAGACTAATAAAGAAGAAAAGAGGGAAGAATCAAAAAGACGTAATAAGAAATAATAAAGGGGATATCTCCACTGCTCCCACAGAAATACAAACTGCCATCAGAGAATACTACAAACACTACTACACAAATAAACCAGAAAATCTAGAAGAAATGGATAAATTCCTGAACAAATAAATCCTCCCAAGACTAAACCAGAAAGTAGTAGAATCACTGAATAGACCAATAACAAGTTCTGAAATTGAGGCAGTAATTAATAGCCTACCAACCAAAAAAAGCCTAGGACCAGATGAATTCACAGCCGAATCTTACCAGAGATACAAAGATGATCTGGTACCATTCCTTCTGAAACTATTCCAAACAATAGAAAAACAGGGACTTCTCCCTAAGTCATTTTATGAGGCCAGCAGCATCCTGGTTCCAAAACCTGGCAGAAACACGCTGAAAAAAGAAAATTTCAGGCCAATATACCTGATGAACATCGGTGCAAAAATCCTCAATAAAATACTGGCAAACCGAATACAGCAGCATACCAAAAAGCTTATTCACCACGATCAGGTCGGCTTCATCCTTGGGATGCAAGGCTGGTTCAACATATGCAAATCAATAAACGTAATCCATCATATAAACAGAACCAACAAATGACAAAAACACATGATTATCTCAATAGATGCAGAAAAGGCCTTTAATGAAATTTAACACCCATTCATGCCAAAAACTCTCAATAAACTAGGTACTGATGGAACATATCTCAAAATAATAAGTTATTTATGACAAACTCATAGCCAATATACTGAATGAGCAAAAGCTGGAAGCATTCCCTTTGAAAACCAGCTCAAGACAAGGATGCCCTCTCTCACCACTCCTACTCAACATAGTATTGGAAGTTCTGGCCAGGGCAATTAGGCGAGAGAAAGAAGTAAAGGGAATTCAAATAGGAAGAAAGGAAGTCAAATTGTCTCTGTTTGCAGAGGACATGATTGTATATTTAGAAAACCCCATGTCTCAGCCCCAAAACTCCTTAAGCTGATAAGCAACTTCAGCAAAGTCTCAGGCTACAAAATCAACGTACAAAAATCATAAGCATTCCTATACACCAATAATAGACAAACAGAGAGCCAAATAATAAGGGAACTCCCATTTGCAATTGCAACAAAGACAATAAAATACCTAGGAATACAACTTACAAGGGACGTGAAGGACCTCTTCAAGGATAACTATGAGCCACTGCTCAAGGAAATAAGAGAGGACACAGACAAATGGAAAGTAATTCCATGCTCATGGATAGGAAGAATCAATGCTGTGAAAATGGCCATACCACCCAAAGTAATTTATAGATTCAATGCTATTCCCATCCATCCAGCTACCTTTGACTTTCTTCACAGAACTAGAAAAAAAAATTACTTTAAATTTCATATAGAACCAAAAAAGAGCCTGTATAGTCAAGACAGCTTTAACCAAAAAGAACAAAACTGGTGGCACACACTACCTACTTCAATCTATACAACAAATCTATAGTAACCAAGCAGCATGGTACTGGTACCAAAACAGAGATATAAACCAATGGAACAAAACAGAGGCCTCAGAGGTAACACCACACATCTACAACCATCTGATCTTTGACAAACCTGACAAAAAAAAGCAATGGGGCAAGGAGTCTCTTTTAATAAATGGTGCTGGGAAAACTGGCTAGCCATGTGCAGAAAACAGGAACTGGACCCCTTCCTTACACGTTATACAAAAATTAACTCAAGATGGACTGAAGACTTAAATGTAAAACCTGAAACCATAAAAATCCTAGAAGAAAACCTAGGCAATACCATTTAGGACATAGGCATAGGCAAAGACTTCATGACTAAAATGCCAAAAGCAATTGTAACAAAAGCCAAGATTGACAAATGGGATCTAATTAAACTAAAGAGCTTCTGCACAGGAAAAGAAACTGTCATCAGAATGAACGGGCAACCTACAGAATAGAAGAAAATTTTTGCAATCTATCTATCTGACAAAGGTTTAATATCCAGAATCTACCAGGAACTTAAACAAATTTACAAGAAAAAAACAACCCCATCAAAAAGTGGACAAATGATATGAACAGACACTTCTCAAAAGAAGACATTTATGCAGCCAATAAACATAAAAAAAGCTCATCATCACTGGTCATTAGAGAAATTCAAATCAAAACCACATTGAGATACCATCTCATGTCAGGTTAGCATGACGATCATTAAAAAGTCAGGAAACGACAGATGCTGGAGAGGATTTGGAGAAATAGGAACACTTTTATACAGTTGGTGGGAGTGTAAATTAGTTCAACCATTGTGGAAGACAGTGTGGTGATTTCTCAAGGATCTAGAACCAGAAATACCATTTGACAAAGCAATCCAATTACTGGATGTATACCCAAAGGATTATAAATCATTCTACGGTAATGTTTATTGCAGTGCTATTTACTACAGCAAAGACTTGGAACCAACCCAAATGCCCATCAGTGATAGACTGGATAAAGAAAATGTGGCATATATATACCATGGAATACTATGCAGCCATAAAAAGGAATGAATTTATGTCCTTTGCATGGACATGGATGAAGCTGGAAACCAGCATCCTCAGCAAACTAACACAGGAATAGAGAACCAGATACCACATGTTCTCACTCCTAAGTGGGAGTTGAACAATGAGAACACATGGACACAGGGAGGGGAACATCACACATTGGGGCCTGTCGGGGGGTGGGGGGAAAGGAAGAGAGAACATTAGAATACCTAATGCATGAGGAGGTTAAAACTTAGATGGGTTGATAGGTGCAGCAAACCATCATGGCACATATATACCTATGTAACAAAACTGCAGGTTCCGCACATGTATCTTAAAGTAAAATGGAAAAAAACAAGGGGCCAGGCACGGTGGCTCACACCTGCAATCTCAGCACTTTGGGAGGCTGAGGTGGGTGGATCACCTGAGGTCAGGAGTTTGAGAACAGCTTGATCAACATGGCAAAACCCTGACTCTACTAAAAATACAAAAATTAGCTGGGCGTGCTGGCACGTGCCTGTAGTCCCAGCTATTCGGGAGGCTGAGGCAGGACAATTGCTTGAACCTGGGAGGCGGAGGTTGCAGTGAGCCAAGATGGTGCTATTACACTCCAGCCTGGGTGACAGAGTGAGACTCCATCTCAAAATAAATAAATAAATAAATTAAAAAAAGAAAACTGTTGGAAGCTATTAAGTGTAACAGTGATGAGAGGAGAAATGTCAACCGGAGCACACTATTTCAGCTGTGAATATGGAAAAAAGAGCTTTGAATTGTTTTGTATGTTCTCTAACTGATCTGTTTCTTTGGATAATCTGGTAATTTTTTTCTTCCAGATGTTTTTGAGTAACAACAACTAGTTGGCCCTGGCAAGAAAAAGAGATAGCCATTTCTCATTTTGCTTCATAGCTGCAGTTTGCAATCCTGAAGTTAGCAATTACCTGAAGTTTTTCAGATGCATGGTTCACAAACTGCTGTGTACAGCCTCTCTCCTTGACACAGGTGGTACAGGACAGCCTTTCATAAAGACACCAAACTCCATACATACATAACGAAACATATATGAATCATCGGCCTGTAGTTTTCCAAATTACTCCTCCAACAGTGATGCCCACAGAAGTCCTAGATGTAAGAGAAGCTAATCTTGTTATTAAGATAACCATGAGTTCTTTGTGTGATGCATCATCTGGTGTTGCTGGGTTGGTAGGAGCAGTGGGAGTAGCAGCTAAAGAGCTAGGGAAAGATAGGCTTTGGCAATCCTGGGCGCACCCTCTGAGAATTTGTAGGGCCCAGCAATCAATCCACAAGTGAAGACCAACTCAGAGAAAAATGGAAGACAGTATCCTCTTGAAAATCTGGTCATAACTTGTGGTGATACAGGTCATAACTGAGATCAGATTTCTTGCAAGGGATCACTGTATGGAGTTTATTCTATATATCAGCTGGAAGTAATGGTTTTAAATTTTTAATAACTTCTTGCTGGGGTTAGACATTGAGTCATTGTCTTTACTGGTGCATCAATCACTGTCTTCTAAGTGCCTATTTAAATCACCTTTATGTTCTTTCATTACACTTGGAGTAGAATGAAACTCTGAGCAATATTCATCAACCAAAGCAAACAGTCAACAAATTCCATCTGTCTTTGCACATGAAACCTTGTTTTCCACTTCCTTGGTAACCTCTCTGATTTTTTTAAATATCTAGTGTTAAAAGGTCCAACTGGTTTTGGATAAAGTCCAGTCTATCAATTTGTTCTTCCCGCTCTTTCTCTGTTGTTATTCAAGCTCTTCTCTGTTGCTGTCACGTTTATTGAATCCATTGTTTTTTGCAATATCTTGTATTGGCTTAGCTCTGATTGTATGCTGTTTGAACCTTGTTTTCACTGCTGATTGTGAAATATATTCCTCAAAGATTTGTTTAAAATTCTGAAACTCTGGTAATCTTTCCTGAAATCCTTTAGCAAGTACTTCACTGCCTTCTGGCATCCCCTGTGGTTTGTACCGTCCAGCACTAAGAACTTCCTTTGCTGAAATGAAGAATATATGATCTGTGCTTCTAAAGGATCCACAACTTGAAGCTCCTCCACAGAGAAATGCAAGCATCTTTCTGCGTGCTGTCTGCACGCATCTTCCATATATTCTGGCTCTGATGAAGAGACATCCCAGTAATAATTCAGAATTAAATTATTAGGCCTGGAAAACTGCTCATTTGCCTTGTGAATAAATGCTTTTCTGTGTTTGCTAGTGTTGATTCAGAGTTTACAACCAAAATGATATGAACATCTAAGCAATGCTCATCAATTCAGGTATCCAGCTCTGTAGTGACATCTGTGCCTGGACTGTCTACTAAAACCAGCTCACCTCTCAAGAGGACACACTTTGTCTTTGGCCAAAACACATGGATAAGACAGCTAGCTTCCAAGTCTTTGTCCATATGAAGCGCATAGGACAGCTGATGAATTGTCTTCACACTCTTTTTTATCTTATCCTTTTGTCATAAGATAGGTTTTATTTCCATTGGTTCTTTAAACAGGAAGCAATTGGTTGTATGGGCAGTCCCACTAGGAAGAGCTTTATCCCACAACTTTGCATTGACAACAGAGCTTGTCCTGCCAAAAAATGCCACCTTCATTTATCTCTGAGATAGCACCCAACCAACGATAAAAAGTTTGTTTTTATATCTTTGTGTTTCTACTTGATTATCCTCAGTAGTTCAGTCAAGTTCTGGGTTCTTATATGTTGCCATTATTATTCCACTCTGATTGGATCTTCAGATCTTGAGCTGAGAAGGGAGATTCACATACTTCAACAATATGTGATCCTCAGTAACAAACTCCAGTAATGGGTCAAAGATTGCCTTTTTATCCAGCACAAAGTGCTTCAGTGAAGAAGCAGTTTCTGCCATTATGCTAAGTGTCAAGACTCTGACTTGTTACCCAGCAACTGGAGCTTGGCCATGGCCCCCAAGCTGCCCCATCCTTCCAAGAGATCACTCTGTTAATTCTTTTTTAATCTTTTTTTGTTCTCTGTTTCATTTTAGATAGCATATAATGCTGTCTTTTAGGTCACTAATATTTTCTTCT
The DNA here is from genome assembly GCF_048565385.1 of Saimiri boliviensis. Taxonomy (NCBI): domain Eukaryota; kingdom Metazoa; phylum Chordata; class Mammalia; order Primates; family Cebidae; genus Saimiri; species Saimiri boliviensis. The sequence continues at coordinate 237,158,625 of NC_133450.1, read as the reverse complement.
AAAATTTCTGATCTGCTACAATTCTCAGGTCATATAGTTTTTCAACTCAGTTTTTGAAGTTTTCATCTCTAGAAGTTTCATTTGGGTCTTCCATGTCACTACTTAGCATTTTTAATCTTTTCTCTAGCTTCTTAAACATGAAATTTGATCAGAATAGCTGTTTTAAAGTCCTTAACCTGTTCTATAATCTGTGTCATTTTGGAGTTGGTTTTGATTCACTGATTTTGCTTCTCATTATGGGCTGTATTTTCCTGCTTCTTTGCATGTCTGGCAATTTTTCATTGAATGCTAAATAGTGATGATTTATTTCATTGATTGTTGATTATTTTTGTATTCCTGTAAATATTTTTTAGCTCTATTATGAGATATAGTTAAGGTACTTTGAAAGAGTTTGATCATTTCTGGGCTTGCTTTTATAAGAGTTGCTCATTAGAAGCAGATCTAAATTTAGTCCAGGATTAATTTTTCTCCACTACAGTGGCAAGGCGGTTCTTAGTACATTCACTGATCTCCCTGAATTATAAGGTTTTCCATTCTGGTTTTTGGGAACAGGCACTATTTTTGGCCTCGTGTGTTCTTTGAAGCGCTGTTCTCTTCAGTCCTTTGGATCACCCTTCCCCCATCCTCAGAGAGTTTTCCTCACACATACGTACTGACCCGTGCTCTGCTCACGATCCCATGGGAACTCTCTGCGGGTCTCCAGGGTTCTTTTTTTTTTTTTTTTTTTTTTTTTTGAGACGGAGTTTCGCCCTTGTTACCCAGGCTGGAGTGCAATGGCGCAATCTCGGCTCACCGCAACCTCCGCCTCCTGGGCTCAGGCAATTCTCCTGCCTCAGCCTCCTGAGTAGCTGGGATTACAGGCACGTGCCACCATGCCCAGCTAATTTTTTGCACTTTTAGTAGAGACGGGGTTTCACCATGTTGACCAGGATGGTCTCGATCTCTCGACCTCGTGATCCACCCCCCTCGGCCTCCCAAAGTGCTGGGATTACAGGCTTGAGCCACCACGCCCGGCCTCCAGGGTTCTTACTCTGTGCAGCTCTCTTCTCTTCAGAACTCTTGCTCTCTTGGCTTCCCCAATTCCCAGCTATGTCTCAACTCAGAGAGACCAACATGTTCTACCTGGTTGCCCCTCCTTGTGCCATGGCCTGAAAGCTTTCTCAGAGCCATAAGGTGGGAGATCTTAGGGCTTACTTTGATGCAGGGCAGCTGAGCCCCCAAATTGGAGTCTTAGCCCGGGGAAGTTCTTGGTTTTACCCAGGCAGGAATTCAAGGTGAGCCAGTGGTATTTAGACAGTAATCTTTTACTGAACCAGAACTGTCCTCACGGAGCAGGGCTAATTCACAGGCAGTGCACCCAAAGCAGCTCTTGTGAGCTGTTGGCTAGCTGTGTTTCTACCCACTTTTACCCAATTTTAATTACATGCAAAATTAAGGAGTGAATTAATGCAAATTAAGGGGCAGGTCATTCAGAACTTCCTGGTCATTGCCATGACATTTGTAAGCTATCTGTGTTATGACGAGAGTGTCTTATGCTAATGAGCATTGGGAGCAGCTAGAAGCTGCCTTTGGGCCACCTGGTGGCTTTTGCCAGTTTCTTCACTGCGTCCTGGTTTGACCAGATCCTGGCTTTGTCAGCAGAGTTGTGATTGGAAAGCAAGGCCTGCTAGCCTCCTTCTTCAACTGCACGTTTCTCATGCTTCTTAGAGATCACTGTCCTTTGTTGCCTGATGTCCATGCAATTTTGTTGTTTCAGGTATTTATTTTGGTTGTTTCAAGCAGGAGATTATTCCACTTCAACCAAATTTAAAGCCCTTTAAAATTCATTTTACACTGTCTTCTCCATTCGCAGAGGCATCAGATAAAATTCCTTTGACTTTCTGCAGTCTTTCTTTGAATAGTAAACCTAAAAATATACTTATTTTTGGATGTCTAAAAGATTTCTCTAGTTATTACAGTGTAAGTTCATTTTCATATTTCAACATCAGACTTTCATTTTAATAGCAATATTATTTTCTACCTTATATTACTCATATTACAACATCTCTCAAAATGCTCTGTGAAGCCATTTCTAAAGTTGAATCAGGAAATTATCTGGCAAAGGCCAGGAATTAGGATTATGGCTTTATTACAATAGTAGAGTGTCACTACCATACTTCTTTATAAAGCAAAAATGTTACCAATGTTGTGACTGAATTTTCCAGAGTAGTGTCTTCAAAAAGTAATGAGTACTTTAGTACTTTTTAAATTTACACAAGAAATATTTTTTAAAAGTATCATCGGCTAGTCATGGTGGATCATTCCTGTAATCCCACCACTATGGGAGGCCAAGGCAGGCAGATCGCGGGGTCAAGAGATCAAGACCATCCTGGCCAACATGGTCAAACCCCATCTCTACTAAAATACAAAAATTAGCTGGGCGTGGTGGTGTGCATCTGTAGTCCCAGCTACTTGGGAGGCTGAGGCAGGAGAATTGCTTGAACCTGGGAGGCAGAGGTAGCAGTGAGCCAAGATTGCACCACTGCATTCCAGCCTGGTGCCTGGTGACAGAGGAAGAGTCTGTCTCAAAAAAAAAAAAAAAAAAAAAAAAAAAGAAAAGAACAAATATCATTGTTTTCCAGGTTTCCTTGAGGATTTAACAAATATAAGAACTTTTCCCATTATTCTGTGTATACTTATGTTCTCACTATTTTCCTCCATTATAGAAATGACATATTGTCTTTAAGTATTCTCTTTTTTCTTTCATTATTAAAATACTAGTAATGATATTCAAAGATTTCCATGACTGAGCCTCTACTGACTGTTTCACACTTTCTGCTCCACCCAAATGGAGGATTCTAAGGCCCCCTCACAGATCACAGTTAACGGTGCCCGCCTCCATGTTCTCTGTTAGCCTTCTAAGATGAACCTCCTGCTCACTCCCAATGTGCACCAATCCCACCCTTCCATAAGGAGCCAGCCCCAACACCAAATACAGGAAGTCTTTTCAAGATTTCCCTCTTGCTACCTCAACTCAACTTTCCCTCTTGGAAATTCTACTGCATTTTGTTTAAACTTGATTTTAACTTTGTTTTGAAGTCTTTTGTTTATATTTCTTACACTTCTAGAGTAGTGATTCTCAAAGTTTAGTGTGCATCAAAATCACCCAAGGAGCTTTTTAAGACATTGCTGAGCCCTACTCCTAGAGTTTCTGGGGCCCAAGAATTTCTAGCATGCTCTTGACTGACGCAGATCCTGCTGGTCCAAGGAGAACACTTTTCAGAACCCCATGGTCTAGACCCCTTGAAAGTAGCATCCATCTCTCATGCATCTTTAATTCCACAAAGTATCCAACAAAGTCACTTGCAAAGAGCTGTTCGAAGGATACCTTTATTGGTACTGAATTTCTGGACTTCAAAGGTGTATTTTCGAAAATTGAATATCTGCTCCATTTGGGTGGAGCAGAAAGTGTGAACCAGTCAGTAGAGTCTCAGTCATGGAAATCTTCAAATATCATTACTAGTATTTTACTAGTCATATGCATCAATGTAATAAAAAAGAACCACATCTACAATGAAGAACCCAAAAGAAGTAAAAAAAAACAATGAGCACAAGATCTGTTTATAAGTTTGTCTGCTTCATCAGTGAATAAAGTAAAGGTGATGGGGAGACGAGTGCAGTGGCTCACACCTGTAATCCCAGCACCTTGGGAGGCCAAGGAGGGCTGATCACTCCTGAGGTCAGGAGTTTGAAACCAGCCTGGCCAACATGGTGAAACCCCACCTCTACTAAAAATACAAAAATTAGCTGGGCGTGGTGGCATGTGCCTATAACCCCAGCTACTTGGGAGGCTGAGGTACAAAAATTGCTTGAACCCAGGAGGCAGATGTTGCAGTGACCTGAGATCGTGCCACTATACTCCAGCCTGGGTAATAAAGTGAGACTCTGTCTCAGAAACAGCAAAGGAGGAAGTGTGAAGTTGGGTGATTTCCAATATCACATATACCAAAGTTTCTGGTTAGTTATTCCAGTTTTGCACAAAGAAAAGATTTTTTTTTTTTGTTCTTACCATTGCATAGTTCTAGTGATTAGTAGGTTCAGTATGAGTGTTTTGTTAATTATTACTTGGGAAAGTCAATAGAAAATTTGATGTTAAAAAGCATCAGATACAAAATTTAAAGCCAAACAAAAGACAGCCATGCGTAGGGCAGTGGGGAGGTACAGAACTCTGAGGACCAGGTTGTCTGGGTGTGAGTCCTGGCTGCGTTTTGATGCTTGTGTGGACTTGGGTGCTCTCCTCTGAAGAGGGGCTCTAAAAATAATCATGCATACTTCCAAGGGTAAAGTCCTCCAAACAGTGCCTGGCACACAGCGTTTGTTAAAAATAAACCAGCAGAGAGCCTGCTTAGGTTAGTCTATGCTTTCGGTGACCATATTTTTCCTACTGAAATTTAGAACAAGAGTGATACGTGGGCCACGTCTCGGAATAAAAGGTTCTTAAAATAATCCTGTGATTCCCCAGATATTTCTAGAGTTTATAGAAGCCAAAAGCTATATATTTTATAGAAAAAAAAATGTTTATACACTCCAGGTTGTCTGGTATCCATATTTGTATATTCTCAGCCCTCATCTTCCATTTCTCCCAAATATCCTATATCTTCAGGGAAAGGAAACCAGAGCATTCTCCTCCCAAATTGAGAGTAGGAAGGAAAAACCCACATCTTCATCAGTTTTTTCCAGTCTTTATGTGGGTAGATTGATCTAGAATGGAAAGGATTTATGATAATGATTGTAGGGAAGTTTAGATCTTTTCCCAGAAAGTTTGATCATTTTAGTTTCTTTAAAAAAACAGATTAGCAGAAAAGAAAAAAAAAAGCTTTACTGGCCAGGCACAGTGGCTCATGCCTATAATCCCAGCACTTTGGGAGCCTGAGGCTGGCAGATCACTTGAGGTCAGGAGTTTGAGACCACCCTGGCCAACATGGTGAAACGCTGTCTCTACTAAAAATGTAAAAATTAGGTGAGCCTGGTGGTATCTGCCTGTAGCCCCAGCTACTTGGGAGGCTGAGGTGGGAGAATAGCTTGAACCCTGGAGGCAGAGGTTGCAGTGAGCCAAGATTGTGCTACTGCACTCCAGCCTAGGCAACAGAGTGAGACTCTGTCTCTCTCTCTCTCTCTCTCTCTCTCTCTCTCTCTCACAGACACACACACACACACACACACACACACACACACACAGAGCTTACAAATTTTAGAAATATGCATATGAGCTTGGGAGTCATACAAAATAAAACTCAGGCCAGGTATTGTGGCTCACTCCTGTACTCCCAGCATTTTGGGAGGCCAAGACAGGCAGATCACCTGAGGTCAGGAGTTCGGGATCAACCTGGCCAACATGACGAAATGCTGCCTCTACTGAAAACACAAAAATTAGCTGAGTGTCGTGGTATGCGCCTGTAATCCCAGCTACTTGGCATGCTGAGGCAGGAAAATTGTTTGAACTGGAGGTGGAGGTTGCAGTGAGCGGAGATTGTGCCATTGCACTCCGGCCTGGGCCACAAGAGCAAAACTCCATCATAAAATAAAATTAAAACAAGAACTCAAAGAAATCGCCAGATGGTTGACACTTTTCTACTATCTTGTGGTTACAGAAAGAATGAGGGCTCAGAGCATAGCCAAAATCAGGTTATGGCAGTAAGACGGGTTATGGAAGGAGAAGAGAGACCTGACTCACAAAAGGGGTCCTATTATGTAGACGAAACCTCATAGGCGGCCCTGGTAAGTTTCCTTCAGACCTTTAATGACGTTGGATTCTCAGTTACTCTTTTCTACATCTGGATAAGAGAAGGCCTCAGAGGAAGCCTGGCTGCACCGTGCAGATTCTGCACAGATGCAAAGTTCCCCAGGCAACACAGCTTTTCAGGGCTACTTCTGTCTGCAGGCCCTCTGAACAGCCATCTGCAAATATATCAAAGAAGGATATTTTGGAGTGAAATGTTTTGGTTTCCTTCACGATCCTCACTGGAACCCATGATAGTCCACATCCTGGCCCTGAAGTTTTAGGGTGGTAGCTAATGTATATAAACAGAATAAGCTAAAGGACACCCAAAAAATCAGCAGGCAATTTCTTAGCAACTTTATTACTTCTATAACGAGTTAATGATTCTACGGAGAGCCCTGGAATTTACTATAAGTTTCTGCCTTTGTTTCTTATAGAAGCAAAGGGAGTTACCAGTAAGGGATTAATAAATTCCAAGGATCACTTAAGAGACTGTGTTTATCCAAGAGAAACATACCCCAGCAACATGTGGGGGACATGGGAGAGCTTTCCCTTTCACCCTCTCTGAAGGTTCACTGAAAAATCAACTTGCGAACGGCAGATTGATAGGAGAAACGCTGTACAAATTCATTTAACATGTATATATTGCGAGCCTTCCGAATGAAGACACAACTTCCCAATGAGGTACAGAAGCTTATATACCATTCTGAGGTTAGAAGACAGGAATAACAAGCCTGATGGTCTCAGGAGAAGAGAAAATTCCAGACAGTGTTTTCACATGACTAGCAAAAGGGAACTGCAGAAATAGCTGCAGAAACTATGGGCTGATAAGACCCCAAAAAACCAGGATGTGGACCAAGCTAGCAAATACTAACTGTACTCAGTGTAGCAGTGGATTTGACCTAGGTTTCACCTACAGCCTCATTATACGCTCATTAACATACAAATCACACACCCACCAGCACCATGACAGTTCCAGGAACAGCCATATTTGGTGTAAAAATGAGTAGCACTACAGTTCCAGAACAGCTCTACCTTTTCCCAGGAATCTTCATGAATATTCCACCCCTTAGTTACAGAAAATCCATAAAGGCAGCCGCTCCAAACCCCTTTGCATGTGACTCTCTCTTGAGTATAACTGCGCTCCCCTTTCTTGGGTGTATAGTTTTCACTTTGCAATACTTTTCCTTACTTGAACTATTTTCTGACTCAGCCTTGAATTTATTCTCACTGGGGTGGTGGTCCCACCAGCAATGAGGACCTTCTGCAGCCCACTGATGTCAGTTACAGAAAGGATGGGAGTTTGGATCCTGGTAAAACAGGTTATGGAAGCAGAGAGAATAATTCCATTGAGGGGCAATAAATGATTACTAGAAAGAATGACTGGATGGGAAACAGAAATTAACTTGTAAACAGTTCTCTTTGGAATTTAAAAGATCCTTGGAGCCAGTTATTATCTTGAAGAGGGTCTGTTCAGCTGTAGTTAATTTTTTGGTCTTCTTTTCTGTAATGGATAATGAGGTAACAGGGAAGACAACAAGAATAATTGTTCTCCTTGGTGGGCCAGTCTTAGCTGTATGTGTAGATAGGAGAAAACCAGTGCTTACTGATCTCTGAGGGTTTTTAATTTAAAATACTCATTATACCAGGGACCTGTATTTTGGAGTGAAATACTAGATTTCCTTCAAACACAGCTAAAGGCAGAGAGCTAGTCTCAAATTATTGATGAGAAGATTAAGTAAAGTGGACAGAAGAGAAAAAGATTATATGTCTGTCAGACTGCTAGCCTTTCATTACTTCTCACATCTGGCAGGATTAAGATATTTCCCAAGACTGAGACACTCATGGAAGGCAGCCAGCTCTCACCACAAACCTTCATAAACTCACTGCAGCTTTCCTGCTGCTACACACAGGCACGTTCTCTCCTCTCCCCTCCCTCCCTCCCTCCCTCCCTCCCTCCCTCCCTTCCTCCCTTCCCTTCTTTCCTTCCTTAACTGAGTCAAACTCAATTGTGTGTTATTTCTACATTTTGTATAAATATTTTCAAACACACAAAAAGAAAGGAAGTATATAATGAATCTTCACATATCTATTACCCAGCTACAACTATTATCAACATCATTTGCCAATCTTGTTTTATTTACTCTCCACCCCTTCACCACTCAATATTTCTCTGGAGCTTTTTTTTTTTTTGAGACAGTGTTTCACTCTTGTTGCCCAGGCTGGAGTGCAATGGTACGATCTCAGTTCACTGCAACCTCTGCCTCCCGGGTTCAAGCAATTCTCCTGCCTCAGCCTCCTAAGTAGCTGGGATTATAGGCATGCACCACCATGCCTAGTTAATTTTGTATTTTTAGTAGAGACGGGATTTCTCCATCTTGGTCAGGCTGGTCTCAAACTATTGACCTCAGGTGATTCGCTCGCCTCAGCCTCCCAAAGTGCTGGGATTACAAGCATGAGCCACCGAGCCCAGCCTCTCTCTCTGGAGCATTTTAAGGCAAATTCCAGGTTTTCAAGTTTTTTTTTTTTTTAGACAGCGTCTTGCTCTGTCACCAGACTGGGTGCAGTGGTGCAATCTCAGCTCACTGCAACCTCCTGGGTTCAAGGGATTCTCCTGCCTCAGCCTCCCAAATAGCTGGGACTACAGATGTGTGCCACCATGCCCAGCTAATTTTGTACTTTCAATAGAGATGGCGTTTCACCATGTTGGCTAGGATAATCTCCATCTCGTGGCCTCGTGATCCACTGGCCTTGGCCTCCCAAAGTGTTGGGATTACAGGCGTGAGCCACCGCACCCGGCCTAGGTTTTCAGTGTTAAATGTATCACATCTGTCTGAAAATAAGCACTTTATAAAAAAACCTAATCACAACACGTTATCATACTTTCCCAAATTAATATTTCTTGATTTCATCTAATACCCAGTTTGTTTTAAAATTTTCTTAAAAATAACTTTATGCAGTTGGTGTGTTCAAATAGGCTCTATGCAAAGTCTATTACATCGTGCATTTGATAAATCTCTTAAGCTCTTTCAGTATGTGATACTTCCCCTTTTTTTTCTGGCTTTCATGCCATATGTTTGGTCTGCTCAATTTTCCACAGTCTGGATCCTGATGAATTGCATTCTTATAGTGTAACTAACACATTCTTTTGCTTCCTGTATTTCCTGTAAGCTGATGTTTACACGTAGAGGCTTGTTTAGACTCAGGTTTGAATTTTTTAGCATGAAAAGTTCCAGTCACAGTGCAGAGAATCTGATGATCCCAGGTTTCGTACTTTTGAGGTTGATCAGTTTAAAAGTAGTTGTTTGGGAGGCAAGGACACATGTCAGTTGCCTCTGCATGCCCATTGCCAAGCACAGCATTGTGCCTAGAGCAAGCCCCGGCAATGTTAACTGAGTTGACGCAGTTGATGAAACCCAGATTTTTGGGACCTCAGATACAAATCTACTATTCTCAGCTGAGATGTCTAAACTTTATTAATTCACATCTGTATGTCATAAAAATTCTACTTTATGACCTTAGCCAGTTTTGACCAGTTTACCTTGGCTGCGGTTCTGTTTCATCTTTTTCTCATACATAGCCTCAACCTTAAATAATGAGATTCAGAAAATATGACTAAGTATAGCGTTTATTCGAGTACAGAGCTTGAGGATAGCCACTCAGGAAGTATCAGCTCCAAATGAATGTGGTCAGCATTCCCAAGTGCAGGAGTTAAGGTCTCACTTTTACAGACAGAGACAAAGACATTTTCAGAGGATTACAACATTTTTCGCAGGAGACCAATGCATACATTACAGCGATTTGGTCACAGGTTGCTCCGTGCCAAGGAAGATTACCCTGTTACTCAATGAGGAGGGGTAGTGATCTGAGGGGTCTTCTCTCTCGCGCTGTTTGGTCTTCCTAATTATTCACAGGGAAAAAAAAATGGCAGAAGTTGCAGTTGCATGCCACATGATTCAGGCTGCATAGCCACGTTTGTCTCAGGGCTGAGAATAACTTAAGTTCCAACAACTCGAAGTTTGAATTACTTAATTTCACAATAGAAATTAAAACAAGAAAATTTTACAAAGATTTTAACGTTTCTTAATAAGAAGCCATCTTCATGCGAATTCTGAAATTTTTAAACTACATATATATTTTTAAAGTTAGTAATTTACTCAAATGTTGTTTAGATATTGTTTTAGAAACTGGAATTTTGAGTCTATGCTTGTCATCTTTTATGACGAATGGCCCCTGTTTATTTGCAAAACTTGCCAATCTACCAAAGCTTTATTTGCTGGGAAGTTGGCATGTCTGGGAAAGTAACACTTTCTTTTCACTTTAGTAATGTGTAAATATTTTTAAAATAGGATATACATATTTTTAGGAAAATATTCTTAGGAAACCTAAGATTGGAATTTATGAGTTCATTTTCCCCCTATTTTTTTCTATACCTTTAAAAAAAATTCCCCTTTGGAGATTGAAACAGGAGAAAGGATAGGGGCCCATATCACACAGGGACAGGAGTTGAGCCTCAGAGAGTCACATATTCAGGGCCCAAGAGGGTGCAGGGCTACCTTGTTAGGAGTTGGAATGCCTCTGCACCAGTCATGGGTGGAAATTCACATGAACATGGCTGCATCAGCTTCATCCACAGGAGCCCTGAGCCTGTCATTAAACTGTGATCTAGTTGGGATCTATGTACCCTGTGGGTCAATGTGAAATTACTTCCCAGGGATATAACCACAACTGAGGGAGATCACAAAGTAAAATTCCCACGGGAGATAAACTCACATGTAAGAATTGCAAAAAACATACGAGAATGTCTAGCATTGTGAAAATAGTAAACCCAGGTCTGCTGCATACAGACCATACAATTATAGGTGTGTAATTCACAGTGATCACAATTGCACACTCATACATACAACCCATGCAAAACCTTACAGTAGGAATTCTAAAGTGACCTGATAAAAATACTGAATCCTCAAATTGATAAAGGAGGGAATGATATTTGTGGAACAAGAACATTCAAAATTTTAAAATGCCATTCTGGCAAGGGAACTGATGTGTATTTTTAAAAAATCAGATCTCTTGATAGTTTAAAATCTCTACATATAGACCAAATAGAGGACATATCCAGGAACAAAATAATTAGCAAAGTAAAAAAGAAAACTGAGAAAATCTCCTAGTACAGAGCAGAGGCGAAGAGATGGAAATTAGGAAAAAAAGTGAAGAGACATAATATAAATTTAAAGAAATATCTGAAAGAGTGAAAGAAGAAGAACTTTAAGAATGTCATAATTGGCTGGGCGCGGTGGCTCAAGCCTGTAATCCCAGAACTTTGGGAGGCCGAGGCGGGTGGATCACGAGGTCAAGAGATCGAGACCATCCTGGTCAACATGGTGAAACCCCGTCTCTACTAAAAATACAATAAAACTAGCTGGGCATGGTGGCGCGTGCCTGTAATCCCAGCTACTCAGGAGGCTGAGGCAGGAGAATTGCCTGAACCCAGGAGGCGGAGGTTGCGGTGAGCCGAGATCGCGCCATTGCACTCCAGCCTGGGTAACAAGAGCGAAACTCCGTCTCAAAAAAAAAAAAAAAAAAAAAAAAGAATGTCATAATTAAAGAGATGAACGCTGAGATTTTCCTAAACTGAAAGACATGAATCCTTTAATTGAAGAATTTTACCTAATGTTAAATAAATAATAAGTATTGCAGTAAATTCCTAACTAGCCCCATCACAGTAAAACTTCAAAGTTTAAAGAAAAATCTGGAAAGCTATCACAGGAAAAAATAGTGGTGCATAAGTAAAGCAATTAACAATGAATGATAAACAGATTTCTCACCAGACACAACAGATGTCAGAGCATACAGGAGTAATTAGTTCATAACATTGAGATAAAATAACTGAGTCAAGAATTCCGGCTGGGCATGGTGGTTCACACCTGTAATCCTAGAACTTTGGTAGGCTGAGGTCGGAGGACTGCTTGAGCCCAGGTGTTCAAGCCAGCCTGGACAACATAGTGAGACCTCATCTCCACCAAAAAAAAAAAAAAAAAAAAAAAATTACACGTGGTTGTATGAGCCTGTAGTCCCAGCTACTCAGGAAGCTGAGGTGGGAGGATTGTGTCACTGCACTCCAGCCCAGGCAACAGCGTGAGACTATGTCTCAAAAAAAAAAAAGAAAAAAGAAAAAAAAAATTCTATTCCCAGCCAAATTGTCATTCGAGAGGGGTGTACAAAATGACGACCATATTTATTTCCTCAGCCACCAAAATCTCACTAAGTAACTATAAAGAATTATAGAGCTATAAATCTACAATGGGTCATATGTTTTTATAAGTTTTGCAAAAATAAAGATATTTGAACTTCAACTTGTAAAGAAGATTATTTCCACTTGGACTCCCCCTCTTATCTGATGCCTCCAGTAATCCCTTTTTGTATTTTAAGCTTACATATGTAGGGAGGACCAAGGAGAACTAGAGAAAAGCCTTCATCATGAAATACAAGCACCAAAACAAACCATCATAAAAGAGAACGAGAGATAATGCAAGAAACAGAAGATTTGGTTGGAAGAAAATATGGGATTAAACATTTTTTAATACAGAAAATATTATATGCCTGAAAAAAAGGAATATGTTCTATTTCTAAAAGAACCAGCAGACTATATATATATATATATATATATATATATATATATATATATATAAGAAGAAAATTTAAAAAATCAGTAGAGCCGGGCATGGTGGCTCAAGCCTGTAATCCCAGCACTTTGGGAGGCCGAGGTGGGTGGATCACGAGGTCAAGAGATTGAGACCAGCCTGGTCAACATGGTGAAACCCCGTTGCTACTAAAAATACAAAAAAATTAGCTGGGTACGTGCCTGTAATCCCAGCTACTCAGGAGGCTGAGGCAGGAGAATCGCCTGAACCCAGGAGGCAGAGGTTGCAGTGAGCTGAGATCATGCCATTGCACTCCAGCCTGGGTAACAAGAGTGAAACTACATCTCAAAATAAATAAATAAATAAAAATAAAAATAAAAATCAGTAGAAATAGCTGAAGATAAAGTAAGTCAAGACATGTCCCAAAAATAAATTTTAAAAATAAAAAAAAAAAATTAAAGATCAATCTAGGTGGTCCAGTATACGAGTAATAGGAATTTTAGAAAGAACAGAGTATAAAAAAGAAATTCAAGAAAAAGTCCTGTAACTTAAGGATACATATAGGATTGAAAGACCCCCACTGAAGCTCTACCATAATGAATAAGACATTCCCTTACCAAAGGATATCCGTGTGACATTTCTGAGTCATACACAAAACACTAAAAATCAAAATGGCATCACATTCTCAACAGCGATATTGCACACTAAAAAACAAGAGAGAAATAAGTTCGGATTTCTGAGGGAAAATTATTGTTAACTTAGAATTCTATATCTAGCCGAATTATCAATTATACATAAGGCTAGAATAAAGAGATTTTTAGGTATAAAGGGCCACAGATAATTTCCTTTCTATCTGGTCTTCCTCAAGAAGCTAATAAAGGATATACCAAAACAAAGAACTAAACTAAGAAAGAGGGCCAGAAACAGGGGTTTCAATCCAGAACAGTGAAGAAAATCTCAAGAGGCAGATACGGCAAGAAAATGAGGGAATTCAAGATGTAAAACAAACCAAAAATTGAAGTGTTTACTATACATGTTTAACTATATAGTTAAATTGTTAACCGTAAGTATCATAGTAAAATGTTTACCTATGGGAATGTTTACCAAAAAGGTCTCAATATACAGGATTATTTGAGAAAAAATATATCTATACATTCATTTAAAAAACTCTGTAAATAATAGAAACACAAATACTAGCTCTGGGCCCAATTATTTAACAAATAATGGTTAATAATCATAGTCATGGCCGGGCACCATGGCTCATACCTATAATCCCAGCACTTTGGGAGGCCAAGGTGGGTGGATCATTTGAAGTTAGAAGTTCGAGACCAGCCTAGCTAACATGGTGGAACCCTATCTCTACTAAAAATACAAAATTTAGCTTGGTGTGGTGGTGCATGCCTGTAGTTCCCAGCTACTCAGGAGGCTGAGGCAGGAGAACTGCTTGAACCCAGGAGATGGAGGTTCTGGTGAGCTGAGATTGCACCGCCGCACTCCAGCCTGGGCACCAGAACAAGACTCACTGTGTCAAATAATGCTAATACTAAAAATCCCGGTCATGATTTGGCTCTGCATTGGGTGACATCTACACAAACATTAAGAAATGTAAATAGGAAGTGTCAATTTAAACAAACATGTGGTATGATCATATTAGACAAGGACATCTTTGATGTGACTATATCACACAAAAGAGTACATATCATATAATTTCATTTAGAAAAGTCTAGAGAATGCAAACTAATCTATGGTGATAGAAAGCAGATCATCTGTTGCCTGAGGAAGGTGATATCTTGGTGGAGTGAAGGATTCCAAACGGGCACAGGCAACCTTTAGAGCATGATAAATATGCTCATTTTTCTTTAGGCTCATGATGGTATCACAGGTGTATACGTATGCCAAAATTTTTCAAACTGTACACTTTAAATATGTTCACTTTATTGTATGTCAATTTTATCTCAATAACATTTAAAAAAATTGAGATAGGGTCTCACTCTGTTGGCCAGGCTGGAGAACAGTGGTGTGATCACAACTCACTGTAGCTTCAAACTCCTGGGCTTAAGTGGTCCTCCCACCTCAGCCTCCCAAGTAGCTAGGACCACGACAGTCAGGTAATTTAAATGAAACATTTTTTGACACAACAAAAAACATATTATTAAAATGACTAACTTAAAAAAAATCTGACAATACCAAATGCCAGTGACGATACAGAACAACCAGAATTCTCACGCACTGCTGGTTAGACTGCAAAATAATACAGCCACTCTGAAAAACCACTTGGCCATTTTTATAAAGGTAAACCTAGAGTTTTCATGTGACCCATCAATCTTAGTCCTTGGTCACTACCTAACAAAAATGAAAATGTATGATCACACAAAAACTGTTACATAGATGGTCATAGGAGCTTTAGTTATAACCATCAAGAACTGGAAACAGCCCAATTGTCCTTCAACAGGTGAATCAACTATGGTATATCCATAAGATGAAATACTACTCAGAAATAAATGAGAACAAAGTATTCACACACATAATAACAAAGATGAATCCCTAATCTTGCAGAGAGAAAGAAGCAGACCTCAAGAGGTTACATACTGTACGATTTGTGTGAATGTGTGTGTGTGTGATGTTCTAAATCAGCAAAACCACAAGGAATGGGGAAGAGATCAGAGCTTGCCAGGGCTCAGGAGTTTGATATTAAAGAGTAACATACAAGAGTTTACTTTGTATGCAATGGAGCTCTCTTGCATCCTAATTGTGGTAGTGGTTATAACAGTCTATACAGGTGTTAAAACTTATAGACCTACAGACCCAAAAAAGGTCAACAACATAAATTTTAAAATTAATTAATTTTTAAAAATCGATGCATCTTGAGTGTGTGTAGCAATAAAAAGACAATATTGGATGATGCAACTTAACATCAGTAATGGATGGTCTCTTCCCTAATGACCTGGAAGTCACAGACCAATCTGATGGCCAATCAATATTCAATGTGTAGACCTTGACTAGAGAGTAAGGGAGAGTCTTCTGAACACTGTCTTTCCTTAAAAATTTACCATTAAGTACAGGCTACAGATAGAATGATTTCTTATGTCTTCTAACGCTCTCAGGTAGTAAAAGTGGCAATTCGAGGTGAAATTTTTCATTAAAACTTACTATTAAGTAATAACAAGGAAATAATATTTCCAGCAACTTTCTTAACATCATTTTATCACAGGTTTCAATGGACTAAAATGGCAATAACTTTAAGCGTATTAAAAGCCATACAAACATTCTTAAACCTGAAAGCTGAGGATCTGAAGAATTTGAAAGGCACAACTTTGTGCTTTAAATTTCATATAAGGAAAGAATGAATTTGCATATTCTAGGACAAGCTCTAATAGTGCCTATTAGTGCAGTTCATGGCATTGTGGCTACAGCTTAAATGTGAAAATAGTAAAATTTTGTTAAACTGACGCAGCCTTTTAAAAGATGATGTGTTTTGTCTGTCTTTTTTGCCAGCGAAGGCCAAGTCAAGGGCACTTCTCACCCAGCACTCGCGACCCAGAGAAGGGCAGAGACAAGAGCCTCTGCCAGCAGGTGTCAGTGCCAGCTGTTCCTCTTGTCTTCACACCCTGGGATGGGGCTGGTGAGGAGTCAGAGCACCCAGGGCTGTAACTGAATATTTAATCACCCACTCCTTCCTGGTTGGTGAGTAACATTTATTACACAAAAACACGGAAACTGCTGTGTCTGTCCAATGTAGAAAATGAAGTCTGTTCCTTTTCCAGAGACAGTTTGCTCCTGCCACTATGAGCCATCCAACACAGCACAGCTCTTGACTCAACTCCAGCGAGTCCCCTGGCCTTTTGGAGAACACAGCTTGGGATGAAGAAGGACATTTAAAGTCAGGATGAAAAGCATTTTACCTGCTTGAGAAGCACAAAGCCTGTGACTAAAGACCTCACAGAGTCTGGGAGGAGAAAGGTACTTTAGAATAAATCACCTAGGCTGGGTGTGGTGGCTCATGCCTGTAACCCAGCACTTTGGGCTGACAAGGCAGGTGGATCACCTGAGGTCAGGAGTTTAAGACCAGCCTGGCTAACATGACGAAACCTCGTTGCTACTAAAAATATAAAAATTCGCTGGGTGCAGTGGCAGGCGCCTGTAATACCAGCTACTCAAGAGGCTGAGGCAGGAGAATTGCTTGAACCTGGAAAGCGATCTCAGTGAGCTGAGACCATGCCATTGCATTCCAGCCTGGGCAAGAGCAAGACTCCATCAAGAAGAAAAAGGAGGAAGAAAGAGGAGGAGGAGGAGGAAGAAGAAAAAGGAGAAATCATCTAAAGAAACCATTGAACTTGTTCAACTAATATTACTGCCAGGGCAAGGTGGGGGTTACGGTGGGCGTATAAACTGGGGCATAGTTGGCAGATTGGTTGATGGCAGCTATACCCTTGCAAATGTGCTTAGAAGAGGAAATGGAAGTCAATCTCCTTGTTTTTCAGGTAAGAAGCTAAGGGAGAAAGTTCAGGGAGGTGAAACAATTTACCAGGTTCAAGGAGCTGGCAGGTGGCAGAGCTGAGCCCAGCAGCGGCGCTCCTGATTCTGAGTCGATCACGCCACCCTTGAGGGCAAGAGGCAGCAGGGCCAGTAGTGAGGCACCTGGGCAGGTGTCTCAGGCAACAGGCTCCAGGCCAGATACAAGGGGCTGGCCCAGCTGCACGGGGCTGGCCCAGGGGTCACCTGCACTGTGTGAGACCTTTCCAGGCTCCTCCTGGCTCATACTGGGTCCTTCCCAGAGCTGAAATCAAGGTGGGCCCAATCCCATTTACACCAGAGCTGCAGCTGCTTACCCCCGTGCAGAGATACCAAAGCTGTGAAGGGAAAGAGACAAATGCCCTCAACTGGGAATGGTGGGCCACGAAGGGGCGGGCACTGAGGTGGGCCAGGGGCTTCTCTACCCCACACCTAACCTGTATAACCCAAACATTCTACCAGCTGAAAAGCTGACACTCTGACAGCAGCCAACAGCAAGACGTTGAACCACTTTGTCAAATGAGCTCTTAGTACCACAGACCAAACAGAGGAAAATTCCGTTTTTCTCAAAGTCATTTGCTTCTGGGGCCCCGTGTTTCTGCAGTCCGTCTCCTGTCTCCAAAGTGCCTCGGCTGATCTTAGAGTTCAGTCCATATCCATCAAGTTGAAGGCAGCAGCTTCCTGGGGCCTCCCGCATTAGACTTGAGTGTTTAGACAGAAAGTATTGCATGTAGTTAGTACTAAGCGGGACTCAAAGCAGACAGCAAATAGATACCCCCCAGGGTTTACTGACCCTCCTCTCAGGTTGGTGGAGACTTCAAAGGCCTTTCGGATGCCATGGCATAGCCTGCCTCCTCGACTGCACCGTGATACCTGCATATCCTGTTCATGAAGACATTGCACGGGAAAGGTGAATCTAGAGACATGTCCTGGCAGAGGCTGCCAGCCTACATCTCCAGGTTTGCAGTTCACACAATCATACAGTATCTCTTTAGCAAAGTGTTTGCTATTTGTAACAATGATCTCTGGGAAAGTGTATCAGATTTCGTTGAACTGATCCATTAAAACTTCAAGTTCAGGGCCGGGCGCGGTGGCTCATGCCTGTAATCCCAGCACTTTGGGAGGCCGAGGCGGGTGGATCAAGAAGTCGAGAGATAGAGACCATCCTGGTCAACAAGGTGAAACCCCGTCTCTACTAAAAATACAAAAAATTAGCTGGCCATGGTGGCGTGTGCCTGTAATCCCAGCTACTCAGGAGGCTGAGGCAGGAGAGTTGCCTGAACCCAGGAGGCGGAGGTTGCGGTGAGCCAAGACTGCGCCATTGCACTCCAGCCTGGGTAACGAGCAAAACCCCGTCTCAAAAAAAAAAAACAACAACAAAAAACTTCAAGTTCAATACCTTGCTTGCTTTCCTTTATTTGTACTCAGTTGAAACAACGCTGAGCCCTGGAGCCTACTGTGCTGAGTGGGCTTCCTACTTCAGTAAGGGAGAGGGTGTCCACACAGTCATGCCTGGAGCCCCTCAGGCACACCAGGCGGTACGCGCACCCGCTACTGCCCCTACTTCCTTACAAGCACAGAAACTGACACCAGCCAAGTTAGAAATAATGGAAGAATTAGGGCCATGCCAGACATTCCCCATGAAGCTGAAGAATGGAGATCAGAAACCGTGGGAACCAGGGCAGCAGGAACGGCTCGCCACCTCATCACACTCCATTTTGAAGCGAATGAACCCCCAACTGATTTCTCACATTTGCATTAGTCCACCGGAGGCAAAATCTCAGGGGAGGGCCTGGTTGACCACCTTTACGGCAAATGCCCACCATGTGAATGTGGCTGAGGCTGTGAACAAAAGGCTCTACTAGGAAGGGCCCACTGGCTTCTGAAGATGGAGAAAGGGGCATTTTGATTTACGTCCCCACCAAACCTTTACCCACTAAAGAACAGGAATTCTCCAGATGGCACACAGGCTGCCTACAGAGAAGGAGATGTGGTCATGGGACAGGCAAGACGCTGTCCACGAAGCCACTCCTATCCGGGCAGTGGACAGAGCTGCCGATCCCTTAGAGGACGCCTACACCATCGTCAACACCATCTTCACGCCGGCAATGGAGGGGACTGTGTGCTGTACTCAGCAGGACTCTCTCACCTTCT
This sequence comes from Saimiri boliviensis, assembly GCF_048565385.1. NCBI lineage: Eukaryota > Metazoa > Chordata > Mammalia > Primates > Cebidae > Saimiri > Saimiri boliviensis. The sequence continues at coordinate 237,139,560 of NC_133450.1, read as the reverse complement.
CTTCCTCAAGCCCATTTCCTCTGTTTGCTGTGGGAAAGGTGAATGAGCACTCGGATTCATCCAGGTTTCAGCGCTGGAGAGAACTGGAGAGATTTCTAGCCAGAGCCCTGCCAGGGAGGAAGTTGTGGCTTTAAGAGGATGTGATCACTATAGGAGAGAAGGTACAATGAGGAATGAAACGCTCTGTCTCGGCATTGGAAGATCACTCAGGGCTGGGTGCTGTGGCTCGTGACTATCATCCCAGGACTTTGGGAGCCCAAAGCGGGGAGATCATTTGAGGCCAGGAGTTCAAGACCATCCTGGACAACATAGTGAGACCCTGCCTCTACAAAAAAATTAAAAAATTATCTGGGCACGATAGTGCACACCTGTAGTCCCAGCTACTTGGGAGACTGAGGCAGGAAGACCACTTGAGCCTAGGAGTTTGAGGCTACCGTGAGCCGTGATCACATCACTACACTCCAGCCTGGGTGAAACAGTAAGACTCTGTTTCTAGAAGAAAAAAAAAAAAAACAAACATCACTCAGGCTGCAGCCTATAGACCAGACCATGAGGTCCAATGTGAGAAAAGTAGGGACCCCAGTGGGGGAGCTCCCGGCATCAGAGATGAGGCGGCCAGGGTGAGGGTGGGAGCTGGACACGGGACAAGTGCTCAGTGTCTTGTATATCTTGAAGAAGAGGCCACGCGGCTTATGACAGGCTGAATGCGGTGTGCTGATTGCAGGAGTGAGGGACTGCCCTGGAGGGACCTATGTTAAAAAAACAGCCGCTCTGAGAACTGGGCTCCGCACTGCCCTGAGAGTTGTTTACACAACCTGGTGTCTCTTCAGCAGTTTTCAACAGAAATTTTTATCCCATAGGACTAACCACTTGGACAATCAATTCATTTGCTCATTCTTGATCATATTTACATCTGATGTTCCTCCTTTCTTTCGCAGATTTTGTTAAGACTTGAATTAAATATGTAGTCAATTTACACTGTGCCCACTTAGAACGCAGCCCGTAATTTTTTAAGTTTAGCAAGCAAATGTTAGAAGGGAGAGACTAAACCTGAGGAAGAACGAGAAAAAGATCGGCAGGGGCAGGGGTGGTGGTGGAGGAATTTTTTTAAAGGAAAGAGAAAACTCACAGGTATGGTGATGCTAATATATTAGCAATAATTGGAGTAAAGAATTCTGTAGTTTACCTTTGGGGTCACTCTTGGGTTTTTACATTCTGTGAGTTTGGACGAGTGTAAAATGGCAGGTGGCCACCATTACTATATCATGCAGAGTACGTCTGCTGTCCTAAAAATCTGTCTATTTATCCCTCCCGTCCCTGAACTCCTGGCAATCAACGATCTTCTATCTTCACAGTTTTGCCTTTTCCAGAATGTCACATAGTTGGAGTCGTACAGTCTGGGGTCTTTTCAGATGGGCTTCTTTTACTTAGTATTATACATTTAAGCTTCCTCCACGTCTGTCCATGGCTTCATGGATCATTTTTTTTTCTTCAAGCACTGAATAATACTCCATTGCCTGGATATTTCACTGTTTAGCCTTTTCCCTTTGAAGGACACGTTGGTTGCTTACCGTTTGGGGCAATTGTGAATAAAGTTGCAGTAAACATTCATGTGTTGTTTCTTGTGTGGACACAAGTTTTTAACTCCTTTGGGTAAATACGAAGAACAATTGCTTGATCATACGGTAAGAGGAGGTGTAGTTTTGTAAGAAACTGTCAAACTGTTTGGCAAAGTGGCTGTACCATTCGGCATTCCTACAGCAATGAATTGAGCTCTTGTAGCTCCATATCCTTGTCAGCATTTGGTGCTGACAGTGTTCTGGGTGTTGGCCATCCCGATAGGTATGAAAGGCTAGATTATTTTTAACAATGGGATGCAGCATTCTAACTGTAAGGTTAATACTAGCTGTTTTAATCTCTAGTGTAGTTTTTATAATTAAATACCTTGCAATATCTTTTAGTTTATGACCCACTTATCATCGTGAAATCATAATTTACTCATGCAAATTTGAGAGAGAAAATCATCCTTTCACTGAAACAAACAGTACTCTTATTATACAAATACAGCACTACAACAAAAAATGCTATTATTTCAAATCAAAGTAAATGGAATTTAAACTTCTTTCTAGCCCCATCTTTCCTTTCATTCATGTCGTCATACCCCATAAAGGAAAAGAATAAAACCAGCACACATAATATAGAGTAATAATTTTTAGTGATATTGTCGGGAGTTTAAAAGGTAAGAAGAGGGAATTAGCCAGGCGTGGTGGTGGCAACTGCAATCCCAAATACTCAGGAGACTGGGACAGGAGAATCACTTGAATCAGGTAGGTGGAGGTTGCAGTGGGCTGAGATCAAGCCACTGCACTGCACTCCAACCTGGGCAACAGGGTGAAACTCCCTCTCAGAAAAAAAAAAAAAAAAAAAAAAAAAAAAAAAAAAAAAAACGTGATTGGGAGCTCTAAGAAGAAACTCCTTTGACTCTGATTTGGGGAAGGGAAAAATACTAGTTACCTCTGAGATGAATGGCCGAGGTTGCCATTGATCCATTTGGATGGGGCGAAGTGGCATACTGGAAAAGACCCCAGGGCAGAAAACAGAAAACCTCTGTAACTCTCTGGGCTTCAGTTTTCCTTTTCAAAACAACAACAACAAACCCAACAATCAAAAAAATAGAACTGAAATTGATGGTACATGTTATTTTTGCTTCCCTGTTACATACAAACTTAATAATTTCTTATCTAAAACTAGGCATAGAACAATTATGGTACTCAAGGAAATTAAAAATGGGCAGTTCAGTTTCTGGCACTGGTGGAAAATAACCTAACATGGGTGTGAGAAAGGCGGATGCAGGAGCCCTGAGTTCATCTACACGCTAGGGACCGGTGGGTAGAAACTAGAGGCCCCTCAAGAAGCCCCACGCAGCCCCTATGCACCTGCTGTGCAGCTTCAGCCATCCAGAGGCTCCTAAAAAGTAGAAATTCTAGTACTTTTAAGTGGTTATTTCTGAGATAACCTGATGCCAACAACTTTTTGACGAACATTTACATTCACAGAATTACAACTCTGTCCAGCTATTGCCAATCAGGTTTGGAAAACTGTGGCAAATGTGGTGTTTTTCTTAGAAAACCAGGTAATCGACGCAGAAACTCTTATCCCAAGGCAATCTGCTTACGGAGTCTTTGTGAGATCACTTCAATACAAGGAATGTAAAATAAAAAATGGTTAATGAATTATATCACTCATCCCCCTGACACCTATTGAAGATAACTGGAATTATTCTGAAATGTTTTCACTCTCATGCGATATACTTTTTTTTTTTTTTTTTGAGGAGGAGTTTCGCTCTTGTTACCCAGGCTGGAGTGCAATGGCACGATCTCGGCTCACCGCAACCTCCACCTCCTGGGTTCAGGCAATTCTCCTGCCTCAGCCTCCTGAGTAGCTGGGATTACAGGCACACACCACCATGCCCAGCTAATTTTTTGTATTTTTAGTAGAGACGGGGTTTCACCATGTTGACCGAGATGGTCTCGATCTCTTGACCTTGTGATCCACCCGCCTCGGCCTCCCAAAGTGCTCGGATCACAGGCTTGAGCCACCGCGCCCGGCTGCGATATACTTTTGACAAAGTAATTTTATGGTATTTGAATTACATCAATACTTCTGGTCAATATCAGTGAGGCTGTGTTTGCCCAATATGAGCAGCCGCATAGTGGGACACCAAACACTGCCTGAATCAACGAAGACCACATGCAGTTCATCTCTGTAACTACAATCGATTTCCCAGAGAAGGAAGTCAAGATGAATCATTCACAAAAGCCACATATTGGGTTTAAAAAGAAAAATCTAGTAGCTTTCTAAAACTGAAGCTTCAACTTCTACAAGTCTTAATTTTACCTATTAAAAACTGCATACATTTTAGAGCTTAAGGTAAAAAAATAAATAAATAAAAAACTTTATGTAACAATATGTAACTGGGTTTCATCTATTTCACTACATTTTTTTTTTTACTCATGGGAAAAACCAGATTTATGGAATCTACCTAAGACATTAACCAGGTATCCAATGTTCAGCCTCGGGTATATATCACAAAGTTCTGTAACTCCCATCTGGTTATAATAAGAATAAAAGTTTAAAACCTGGGGTTTTATTGTTACTTTAAATAATAAAATATTTTTCTTGAAATAAGAAAATTTAAAGCCAATTTAGGGAGGCAGTCTGATATCCCTGGAGCAAACGTGAATTTCTTTCAGTTTGGAAATAATAATAAAGTGTGACATACGAAAGAAGAAAGTGCTTTCTTCCTTTACAGAAACCATGAGCGAGCATCTCTCAGCTCAGGCCAGCTATCTTGCCTCTCTCTTGCCCCATAGCCTGGAATTTACCCCTTCATGTCAACCCCTGGTTTTCTTTAAACTTCAACGTCCAATTGACTTGGAAGTCTTCTTCATCCTGCCCAAGATACGAGGACATACGTAGCTTGCTTTCTTAAGAGGCGTTTTCCATGCTTCTCAGTGAACAATTACCTAACCATCCTTTAAGTTTTGCTGAACACATCTTGAAGAAGGAAATTAAATAATAGTAATAATAGTAAAACAAAACCTTATAATTTGTAGTTGCTATAAAATAAATTTTGCTGTGTTGTGTGTTGTTTAATAGGATACCTCCCTAGCTCTGTTTAAGGCAGAATAACTGCCTTCCTGCAAACCATTGAACCTTATCTAACCTCCCCACATTCTTAGCAAAGTTCCCAGGCATCTAGAAATTCCTGGTTGTCTTGCGAACCAGCTGCAAGGTCACAAAGCAGATAAACTCAAAACTGCGAAATGTGTTTCTCAAGATGTTACTTTTCAAATGTAAAGTACATCCCAAAATATGTCACAAGTTAATTAACTGCTCCTTCTTCTGGCTTCTGTAAACTTGCTTTCTGCTTTGTCATCCTGTACCACTCAGGTACATAAAAGGCACCCCATCTTCTTTGTCTTTTGCTCAGAATTAGGAAGCAATTCTGCTGAGCCCGTGATCACGTTAAATAAAATCCTCATAGTGAAACCCCATCTCTTATAAAACATGCAAAAATTAGCCAGGTGTGGTGGCATGTGCCTGTAGTCCCAGGAGGCTGAGGCAGGAGAATCGCTTGAACCCAGGAGGCGAAGGCTTCAATGGGCAGAAATCACGTTACTGCACTACAGACTGGACGACAGAGTGAGACTCCATCTCAAAAAAAAAAAAAAAAAAAAAAAAATCGTCCTGCAACCCCATTGGTCTCTCCAGATCCCTAACTTCCTGCCACAATCTGAGATTGATGCTTTTGAAGGAGTTTGAATATTTGGCCAAATTTTCATCTTGTGGTTTACCATATGCTGAAATGCTTAGTCTATTCTCACTAACTTATTCATTCTAGAGTATAAATTACCAAAATTATTTTAAATTATTACATCTCTGAAAGACATTATAAATCGATGGATAGAGAGAATCATTTTTTAAAAAGTATTTGAGGCTGGGCATGGTGGCTCAGGCCTGTAATCCCAGCACTTTGAGAGGTAAATCACTTGAGGCCAGGAGTTCAAGACAAGCCTGGGCCAAAATGGCGAAACCCCATCTCTACTGAAAATACAAAAATTAGCCTGGTGTAGTGGTGCGTGCCTGTGATCCCAGCTACTCATGAGGCTGAGGCAGGAGAATTGCTTGAACCTGGGTGGTGGAGGTTGCAGTGAGCTGAGATTGCACTGCTGCACTCCAGCCTGGGTGACAGAACAAGACCCTGTCTCAAAATAAATAAATTTAAAAAATAAAAAGTATTTGAGACTCTATAAGTGTTATGCTCTCCCAGTTCTTAGAAACTGCATATAGAATACAAGTTCTGTAAAATGATACGTAAAATATGAGAAGACATTTAAAACTTTTCCTTAGGATTAGGTTGGGAGAGATTGGGTTAAAACAAGTTTCAAAAAACTTCCTTATCAAGGACTTAGTTATCAAGTCCTTTTTCGAGGACTTCTCAGGCTTCTGCACGCACCCCGACTCAACTTACTGAATCTGTCATCATGTACAAAAAGCGGGAATCTGGGCACTCAACTAAAGACCACAAGTTGAGTAAACGTAATGATCAAAAATCACAGATGACAGTTCCAGACCTTCCTACTGGTGCAGAAGAAATCGTAAGAATTGTGAGAGCGATGGGCACAAAATGATCAATGAATTCAGAAAGGAACAATGATGCAAACCTTCAGACTGAAACAGATTTGTCCTTAGCCGTTTCATGGTAAGACTTCCAAAACGCCAAGACTAAAGAGAAAAAATCCTCAAAGCTTTCTGAGAAAAAATAACAAATTACTTACAAAAACATAAGAAGCGAATAGAAAACTCATATAGCAATAACTTTGAAGTTCTGAAAGTAAAGGATTTTTAAACTAAGTTTTTATTCCTGGCCAAAATTCATTCACGTGTACAGCACATTTGTAGACCTGCAAGGACTCAAAAAATGTGACCCCTACAAATCTCTACAAAAGAAATAAAGAGGCTGTACTTCAGCAAAATAAAAACAAATCCAAGAGAAATGATGTAAGAGCAGTAAATTAAAAAAACAGTAAAATATATAGTTAAGTAATTGTTGATTGCTCTAATTAATGAATAAATAATAATCTGGAACTAAAATCACATTTATGATTGTTAAGCAACATGAGACTCTTGTCTCCAAAAATAAATAAAAAGACAAAACAAAAATGCCCAATAATAAGCAAGAATATTTTGAAAAAGAGGTACAATCGCCAGGTGTGGTGGCTCATGCCTGTAATCCCAGTACTTTGGGAGGCTGAGGCAGCTCAATCACCTGAGGTCAGGAGTTCGAGACCAGCCTAGCCAACATGGTGAAACCCTGTCTCTACTCAAAATACAAAACTTAGCTGGGCATTGTGGTAAGTGCCTGTAATTTCAGCTACTTGGGAGGCTGAGGCAGGAGAATCGCTTGAACCCGGGAGGCAGAGGTTACAGTGAGCCAAGACTGCCCAACTGCACTCTAGCCTGGGCGACAAGTGAAACTCTACCTCAAAAAAAAAAAAAGAGAGAAAAAGAAAGGTGATCTGTTCTGTCAATATCAAGGTGAACTATAAAACTGCTGAAAATAGCGCAAAGTGGAACTGATACAGGAATAAATTGACAAGTAGTGCAGGATAGAAAGAACAGAAACAGCCATGTTTGTTTGGAAATTAGCATGTTTATTAACTTATTCTACGCATGTTTATTGAACAACGGTCATTGTGCATAGCATAACAACCAAAAAGTCCATATCCATGGGTCAAGGCGGTTATAGTCTAGTGAGGCAGGGTAAGACAATCAGCGAAAATAGATGAGTCAATGTCACAGGAGATTAGAGAGGAGAAATACTATGGGGAAAAACACTGAGGAACAAAGAAAATGATAGGGGTAACATGCAATTTTAAGTACGTAGTGTGCACGATTCTCTCTAGTCAGGAGGTACTGATGCAAAAGCTTGAAGAAGAACAGAGACTATCCTAGGCAGACATCTGGCAGAAGGAACCAGGCCGTGGAACCAGCGGTGACCTGTTCCTGGATGGGCTAGTACCTGGCCTGCTTGAGGAACAGTGAGAACCACATCTCTGAGTATAATGAAGGTAGCATTCTGAATGAGTGGAGAGAGAATGAACACCTCAACAAATGGTTTTGGAACAAATGAATATCTCTTTGGAACATGTATATTATCTATCCTACCCTACGCGATACACACACAAAAACAGATTCTAAGATTAGGGAACTAAATGTAGTGACTTCCAATTAAAGATGGTGGATTGAGCACCTTCATCTATGTTGGTTCCTTCCCCAGAATTTAGTAAGATGATAGTTAAGAGATTTTTCTTTTTAAAGACAAACTTGCAAAGAGACAACAACAAAATTTTTGGACGATAGAAAGCAGAAAAATGCTGCTGAAAAAACGGAAAAGCGGCTTAGCAGAACCTGGAAGGCTGAGTTTTGTGACAGCAGCGGGAAAGTTCAAGAGGGGCCTGACTTACAATCCAGAATTCCCAGCAGCTCAGAAATGGTGAGCATCTTGGACCCCCAAGAGGAAAGGAAAAGCGTGGGCTATAAATCAGAAGGCTGGCTTCAGATCTCTTTAAGGAGTTTCACACACAGATCCTATCCATTGCTCCCCACGTGTGAGAAAGTTCTCCCTCCCCTCTCTGATAAAAACAGGAAGTTTATTCCAGGAAGAGGATAAAACAAAACTTATCTGTATTGAAGGGCTCCAGCTGGTTTGAACTAGAGACACTCATCCTTCTCCAACAGGAACCCCAAAGGTTGGAAGCCAGGGTTGTATCCTTCAGGAAGAAACTGAAAGTGTATTCTTTGGTGAATTGGAAACAATCCAAGAGATCTGACTTAAATATACATTAAAAACAAGGATTCCTCTGACAAGATTATTCATTCAGACCACCATACTGTGTGAAAGTCAGTGTGCACAAAAAACTGTTAAATATCAGCAGACAGCCAAAAATCATAGGACATTTGGAGAAACCCAGTAAGGTAATCGATGGGCAGAAGTAAACAGAAAAAGGATGACTGGGAAGAAACAGAGGCTGTGTAGAAAAAAGAAAGCTTTAGAAAGTCATTAATATCAGGTTGGACATGGCGGCTTGCACCTGTAATCCCAGCACTTTGGGAGGCTGAGGCAGGCAGATCACAAGGTCAGGAGTTCGAGACCAGTCTGACCAACATGGTGAAACCCCATCTCTACTAAAAAACAAAAACAAAAACACAAAAATTAGCTGGGTGTGGTGGCGCATCTCTATAATCCCAACTACTCCTGAGGCTGAGGTAGAAGAATCGCTTGAACCCAGGAGGTGGAGGTTGCAGTAAACTGAGATTGTACCACTGCACTCCAGCCTAAGCAACAGAGTGAGATTCCATCTCAAAAAAGAAAAAGAAAAAGAAAATCATTAATATCATCAGAAATGAAACAAAAACCAAAACCTTAGAAATAAGCAATAACAAAGGAGCTGATAGAGAACCATTAATTTAAAATATATCAGAAAAATCACACTAGATTTATATATTTGACAACATTAAAACTAAGAACTTCTGTTCATCAAAACATACCATTACAGGAGTGAGAGGCAGATGACAAAGTAACAGAAAATATTTGCAGTTTTATATCCAATAAAGTATTGTATCCAGAATTTATAAAGAACTTCTACAAACAAATTTTTAAAAGATGGAAAGCCAATAAAAAATTGGGCAAAAGTTTGAACAGGTGCTTTACAAAGGAGAATATTCTGATGGGTATGAAAGGTACTCAGCTTTCGGAAAATGTAATTAAAGCCACAATAATATGGCATCAACCAGAACCGCTAAAATGAACAAACAAACAATACCAAGTATTAGTGACAGTGTTAAAGCAACCCGACCTCTCACACTCTACTGGAGGGAGTGTAAATCAGTAAAACCCCTTTTTGGAAAATTGTTTGGCAACATCCACTAATTCTAAACATAGTTCCACTACTAAGTATATATCTAACAGAGATGCACATGTATGTAAACTAAAAGACATGTGCAAGGCTGATCACAGCAGCACTATCCATAAATATTGGAATCTATTGTCTGTCAGCAGCAGAATGAATAAATGCATAGTGGTATATTCACACAATAGAATACTATGCAGAAAAGACAACAAACACAAGTGTCTTAGTCCGCTTTATGCCGCTAGAACAGAATACCACAGACTGGGTAATTTATATGAAAAGAAGTATATTTGGCTTACAGTTCTGGAGGCTAGGAGGTTCAAGATTGAGAGACTACATCTGGTGAGGGCCTTCTTGATGTGTCATCACATGGTAGAGGGCATTGTCAATTCTGTTGCTGACAGACGATTGATTGGCTTTCCAGCTTTTAAAAATGTATTTGTGAAGTTCTTTATATATTCTGGATACAAGTACTTTCTTGCACATAAAATTGCAAAGATTTTCTGTCACACGGTTGTCTGCCTCTCACTCCTGTGATGGTGTGTTTTGAACAGCAGTTCTTGATTTTAATGTCGTCGAATATATGGATCTAGTGTGACTTTTCTGATATCATATTTTAAATTTATGATTCTCTATCAGTCCCTTTGTTACTGCTTATTTCTGAGGTTTCTGTTTTGTTTCGGAGGATATTAACGATTTGTTAAAGTTCTAAAGAATTAGTTGACCAACTTCAGAAGGACCAACTTCCCATGAAGTGAGTTTCTGAGAGTGAACTGAAAAAACGGTGGCAGAAAAAATAAAAAAACAATTCAAGAAGATACATCATAACTGAAGAATTTGACTTCCCAAGTGAAAAGGATGCACCCAGTGGGGCGCATATTAAATGAGAATTGTGCCCCCTCAAACACATCGTTAGTGACCTTCAGAATCCTGGGAACAGAAAGATGACTTTACAACTTTCCTTTGAGGAAAAGCAGGTCAAATACAAAGCACAGGAATCAGAATGGCTTTGAAATTCTCAACAGCAACAGTAAAAGCTAAAAAACAATGGAGGAGTATCTTCAACATTCTGATTGTCTATACATTCTTCAATACCCAGCCAAAGTATGAATTAAAGGTGAAGATGGAATAAAGGCATATTTAGATGTGAAGGAGTTGCCAAATTTACTTTCCATTCCATTGTCTCAGGAAGCTGAGAGGATGTTGTTGATCAAAATGAGGAAATAAAACATGAAAGAACATGATGAGCATTCAGAAAGCAGTGGGTTCCAAACAAAAGAGAGATGAAGGAAATCCTCAGGACAGTACAGGAGGGAGAGTCCATCCATAAGCAGGCTTGAGAACAGATATCCCAGAACTCTAGAACGTATTTTCAAGAAGACGATATAGTGCTAATGTGTTTGAGCATATCGAAAGAAGCTTTTCAAACTGAAGTAGAACTTGAAATCCATAGGTAATAAATATATAGAAAAATAGCAACCCACAAAAGATTATTATTAACTCTAGAACAAACATAAATTTGTTAGAGACTGTAGTGTAGTGGCCATGCCTATGGAATACAGATCCAGAATGCCTGGGGTTCAAATTCCAGTTTCGCTGCTTAAAGGCTGAATTGCCTTGGGCAAATCACTTGACTTCCATGGTCCTCACGTATAAAATTAGGATTATTATAACAGCCTTGTGAGAGTTTTGTGAAAATTAAAGTCCTTGGATCTTTCTTTGGCCCAGAGAAAGACCCATGGGAATGTTAATTGTCTTTATTTTTTATTTTATTTATTTATTTAGAGACAAGATCTGGCTGTGTTGCCCAGGATAGGGTGCAGTGGTGCGATCTCGGCTTACTGTAGCCCTGACCTCCTGGGCTCAGGCAATCCCCCTGCTTCAGCCTCCTGAGTAGCTAGGATGACAGGTGTGCACTGCCACATCCAGCTGATTTTTTTTTTTTTTTTTTTTTTTTTGGTAGGAACAAGGTCTTGCTGTGTTGCCCAGGCTGTGGGTGTTAACTATTGTGGTTGTCACGACCACTACCACTATCACCATCATTATTGTATAGTCCATGGTTCAGCTGGAAAGGTGCAACTATAATAGAAATGCTGACTACTAAGCTTAAGAAAAAAATGTCTATTTAATTAGACTGGGACAAAGTGAAGACAGAAATTGCTTGTCAGGCTAGGGAAGGGAAGGCGATAATTCATCTTCCACATTGGGAAGTCTTAGAGAAATTTTTAAACTGCAAAATCAAAGACGTAACAACATAGGCACTTTTGTTTAAGACATGGAGGAAGACATCAAAAAGTTAGCTAAGATAGTTTAAAAGAGTTGCTCTGTGGGAGAGGAAAATGGGTGAATAGACACAGGGAACTTATTCTTTGTAACAATCATCAAATAGATGCGTAGATATTTTCATTTTAAAATTAAAACTAAGTTTTTCTTTGAAAAAGAAATTGCCATGTCAAATTGTTTCACTGGATAATTCTACTGTTTAAGGAAGAATCAACACCAACAATAAGCAATTTTTTCCAAATAATATAAGAAGAGAAAATATTTCCCTTCTCGTTCTATGGGACGAGTATTACACTATTCCTAAAACCAGACAGAGAAGTACAAAAAAACCCAGAAAACTACAGATCAATATCTTTCATGCATGTAGCCATAAAAACCCTTCAACAAGTATTAACAAACAGACTTTATCAATTTTTAAGAATTACACACCATAACCAAATGAAGCTTATTCCAGAAATGCAAGGTTGGTTCAATATTTAAAAAATCAGTCAGTGTAATCCACCACATTAACAGAATAAAATTCACATGATCTTATCAATTGATGCAGTATAGCACTTGACAAAATTTATTTAAATAAATTTTATTGTGTATAAATGTGATGTTATAAGATACATATATAATAAAATGGTTGCTATAGTGAAACAAATTAACATCTCCATCATCTAATTTAGTTATCCATAACTCCTTCTGTGGCAAAAACAGCTATAATCTACCTACTTAGCAAAAATCCTGAATACGATACCCTATTATTCACTGTAGTCCTCATGCTATTCATTAGATCTTTCCACTTGTTCATTCTACATATTTCTTTGCTACTTTTTATCTTTTGACCTACATCTCTCCATTTGCTCCCCAACTCCAACCTTGGTAGCCACTGTTTTATTCTCTGCCTCTATATATTTGATTTCTTGTTCTAGAGACCCCACATAAGTGTGATCATGCAATATTTTTCTTTCTGTGTCTAGCTTATTTCACTTAGCATAGTATGTTCCAGGTTTGCGGCAAACGGGAGATCTTTTTTCTTTTTTTTTTTTTTTCCAGGATGGAGTCTTGCTCTGTCACCCAGGCTGGAGTGCCATGGTGTGATCTCAGGTCACTGCAACCTCCGCCTCCTGGGTTCAAGGAATTCTCTTGCCTCAGCCTCCCAAGTAGATGGGATTACAGGTGCATACCACCACACCTGGCTAATTTTTGTATTTTTAGTAGAGACAGGGTTTCACCATGTTGGCCAAGCTGGTCTCAAACTCCTGACCTCGTGATCCACCCACCTCTGCCTCCCAAAGTTCTGAGATCACAGGCGGGAGCCACCACTCCTGGCCTTTTTTTGTTGTTGTTTTTGTTTTGTTTTTAGACAGGGTTTTGTTCTGTCATCCAGACTAGAGTGCAGTGGTGTGATCTTTGCTTACCGCAGCCTCAAATTCCTGGGCTCAAGTGATCCTCCTGCCTCAGTCTCCCTAGTAGATGGTACTACAGGCATGCACCACCATGCCTAGAAAATGTTTAAATTTTTAAAATAGATATGGGGCTCTCACTGTGTTGCCCAACCTGGTCTTGAACTCCTGGCTTCAGGCTATTCTCACATCTTGGACTCCCAGACTGCTGGAATTACAGGTATGAGCCACTGCACCCAGTCAAGATCTCCTCCTTTTTTTAAGGCTAAATAATATTTCATTGTCTGTTTATGCCACAATTTATCCATTTATCCATTAATAGACACCTAGGTTGTTTTCCTATCTTGGCTATTGTGAAAAGTGCTATAACATGGGATATGCAGCTATTCTTACCCGGTGGTGATTTCACTTCCTTTGGGTATATGCCTAGAAGAGGGATTACTAGGCTGCATTTGACAAAACTTACTTAATACCTTTCATGATTTAAAAAAAAAATTCTCAGAAAACTTGGAACAAAGGGAAACTCCCTCAATCTGATTTTTTAAAAAATTCCTGCAAAACATAATGGTGAAAGACTGAATGCTCTCCTCATGAAATCAGGACACAGCAAAGGTGCCCACACTCACCACTACTATTCAACTTAGTCCCGGAAGCTCTAACTCATGCAAAAAGCAACAGAAGGAAATAAAAGACACAGCTACAGCCTATTCTCATTATTTAGGGGTATGTTCCATAAAGTCACTGCAAACATCAACTCAGCAAAAACTGAACCACAGGGTTAGGTTTCTTCAGGGCTCCAGACACAACATTTTCACCAACCAAAACACCATTTACACTATATAGGTTTGTTTGCTAACGTCCTTATAAAACAAGTAAGTCTCATTAATGTTGAAAATTTGCTCTCCCAAATAATGCTTTTCCTATGTAACACTTAGACAGTGACTTTAAAATTCTTCCATACCCTCCCTGTCTACAGAACCTGCCTTTCCTGCGAGTTTAACATTTTTCATACCACATTGCCTTTTGAAACATGCAAGCCAGCCCAGTACTAGCCAAGAAAGGTCTGGCATTTTCCTGGTAATGTGACCGCAAATTTCCTTGGCTTTCAGACTCACAGTTCTGTCCAGTGATTTGGGGGGTTGGGGATTTTCTTCAGTCATCCACTAATGAATCTATAAATCTGGTTGCTTTCCCATCTTTTCTGTGGTTTTATTATGCTCTGTAGATATTACTTCAGCATTTTCTGGAGCTGCCTCAAGTGCAGATTGGTGAATTTCCTCTTCCTTTGTATGGATGAACCATATTTTTGATTCATTAACATCGAACTCACAACCAACAGCACTATATATAACTCATGGCGGAACTGAGCTTATCTAACACATGAATTTTTCTGCATAAGGCACATCACAGCCTTCTCTCACTCGGGAACACTAGACACTTCAGCACTCTGCTGGGGACCATTTTAAACAGTGACATCACGAACAAAAAGCACTCAAATGCGAAAAGCATCCACCAATGTGTCCCCCTTAACTGCAAAGATGACGGCATATCCCAGCGTGTTTCGTGAGGGCTGCAGACACTCCCGCAGCTTAAAAAGACAAACACTGTACCTGACCCTATTGCGGTTATTGTCTGGGCTAAGAATATACAGCAATTCAAGAGGAAGCAATGTGACTAGATGCGGTAGTTTGTTTTTTATTTTTTCACTGCTTTTAGAGACAAAGAAAAGTATTATTAGACAAAGTGGCCTCTAGGTGAACCATGGGTTCATGATGCATTTGCCTTGAGATGGCAGAGAAGCCAAATTCATCATCAGAAAGCTGTGAGCCGGAGAGGGTGTAGTTAAATATATGCTATGTACGTACCAATGCATTTCTGAATTAGTGAGTCCGTTCGGTCAACAGGTATCTCCTGAGCATCAGGTACGGCCTGGCGCGGAGCTACAGAGACCAGCAGCAGGCCCCGCCTCCTTCCGGCCACGTGCAGACCAGGAGCAGGCCCCGCCTCCTTCCAGCCACGTGCAGAACAGCAGCAGGCCCCGCCTCCTTCCGGCCACGTGCAGACCAGCAGCAGGCCACGCCTCCTTCCGGCCACGTGCAGACCAGCAGCAGGCCACGCCTCCTTCCGGCCACGTGCAGACCAGCAGCAGGGACACCCCAAAGGCAGATGCCTTCACAGGGCATCCGCTGCCAGTCTGTGAAGAGACAGAGGATTTCTCACGGGCAATAGAAGAACTTCAGCGAACGCTGAGGGACAGAGGCTGGATGCCCTCGGGGATGGCGTTCAGCGGGCTTGCAGTGTACCTGGGCCTCCAGGAGGGAGGAAATGCCTACCAGGGAGGGACAGGAGAAGAAGGTAGAGAAGGGAATTAACTGGCTCGAAGAACCCACAACTAAGGGCAAATTCAGTCAAAACGCAGCGTGACCCCGAGTCCAAGTGCGAACATCGTTGTTCACTTCCTTGTTCGTACGTGTGATTGTTTCCAGCAGGACGGATAGGGAGGCCCGGGGCGGCTGGGCCGGAGACAGCGCCCCCTCTCGTCCTGACGGACGCCTCACACCTCGGCTCCCGGCGCCCTGCGCTCAGTGACTCCCCAGGGCCGCCCAGCGCTGGCAGGTTCGCTGGATCCTTCAGCATCTTGCTACAGACTCGGGGGCTCCCTCGCCGAGTAGTGTGACCTCTCACAGGGCAGCCCGGAGCCCCAGGATCCCACGGTGGGCCCTGGCAGTTCCCTGAACTGGCACAGTGTTCATTTCCTCATGCCGTATTGGCCTCAGCACTCACAGGCCAGCCCGGATTCAGGGAACAGGGAAACAGACCCATCTCTGCACCGGAGAGGGATTCCGCGGTCTGCAAGACACCATGGATTTGCCTAGGGAGGATATTTTTAATTAAACAAGGTTTACTTAAAATCTCAGTCGGCACTCACGGCGAAGGAAGACCCTGAAAAATACAATACTTTGGCCGAGAATGCTCTACATAGTACTTCTCAAACATTCCTTTCTATCAGAATAGTGCTACTTATCAATCAGAGTAAATGGAATTTCCAAACGGTGAAAAAAGCAAGATACAGAAACATTTGTAAAATATTAATCCTTTTTGGCCAAATATCTCACACACACACACACACACACAAAACCACCTGAAGTGTTGTAGTATGTTAACATATTATAGGCGCATAGAAGGAATGGGCTTGCTTGGTGGGGAGTGGGGTTAAATGAGTTGAAAGGAGGTACCCAAAAAGTGGCCAAAAAAAGAAATAGTAGTATACAGTAGAAACAGCAACTAAGCCATGATCCCATTTTTGTAAAATTAGGTATGTGTGTGTAAATGCATAGAAACTGGAACAGGGTGTAAACTGTACCAATGCCAATGTGGAAAAGGTAAATGAATATCAAGCAGAGTAAATGAAAAAAAAAAAAAAACAAAAAAAAAAACCCAGAATACTCCTACTGACAGCAAGCCCACTGTGGACAGAGCTGGGAATACAGGTGAAAAGTGCCACACCATTTGTTGTTGGCAACAGTATACAGTAGATGTTTCTTTTACTAGAACTCCTGAGTAGATTCAGAGTCTCAGGGCCCGTGCCAGCCCAGCGTGACCTGTGGCTTCACGGCTTCTGCCTTGGGCTGGCAGTGTCCCAATGGTGAGTACAGCAGTGGAAGCCACTTAGGGTCCTCGGAGGTGCTGGATGTGGGGTTTCAGGAATGTTACTCAAAAACACGCAACGTGGACAGACGGAGCCTGGAAGTGACTCACAGGCATGTTTTGGGGAATTAGTGACGAATCACATTTTTATGTTTTCTTTAAAAATATTTTTTTTTCTGGTTATACAACTAATATACGCTCATTAAACGTTTCACACAATTATTTATTTATTTATTTGAGATTAAGAACAGAAGTTTGACGGGCGGGAAAAAAAAAAAAAAAAGAAAAAAGAAAAACTCTCTCTGCTGCAGAGAGAGGGGTCCCAGAGAAAAGGGGTAGCCCCACACAATTTTTTTAAAGCATAAGAAAAACATCTGAAATGTACCAACTTCTATGCATTTACACACACACACAACTAATTTTACAAAAATGGGATCATAGCTTAGTTGCTATTTCTACTATATACACTCCCTTTTTTGGCCCCTTTTTTGGGTGCCTCCTTTAAACTCATTTAACCCCACTCCCCACCAAGCAAGCCCATTCCTTCTATGCACCTATAATCATATGTTAACATATTACAAAACTTCAGATTGTGTGTGTGTGTGTGTGTGTGTGTGATATTTGGCCACAAAGGATTAATATTTTACAAATATGTCTGTTTCTTGCTTTTCTCAGTCACACTTTGGAAATTCCTCCATATCCTATAGTGAAGCTCTCACATATCCCTAAAGATTTACAGCTAGTTCCTCTCATGGTTACACAGACCTTGACCAACGGATGGACGGTCACTTTGTTTCACGGACTTTATCATGTGTTACTTGTAGAATGATGCTGCAATAAATATTACCATGTAAATGTATATGTTGGTGTTTCTATTTTGGTACCTAGAATCTCACCGTGAGCTAGCTGTATTGCAGAGCACATATTTTAATCTTAATAATATTGCCAGATTACTCTCCAAACAGCAACAACAATTCACGATTCCCTCAGCAGTAAATGAATACCCTCGCCCCGTATTTTTGTCAGCAATAGAGGTTATCATTTTTTGGAATTTTTGTAAATTTATGTATCTGAATTTTAGCGTATCCTTGTTGATTATTTATTTCTACTTAATGACTATTCATATCTTTTGTCGTCTTTTACTTTTTCTAATTATCGCAAAAGTGTTCTTTGTATATTAATGCATTATTGTTTCTCTTTCGTACGCATTGCAAATATGTTTCCAATCTAACATTAGTCTTTTGACTTCCTTGGTATTTTTGTTATTCATATGTATATATCATGTATGTATGTATATGTATGTGTATTACCTATACACAAACCGATATTACATGCATATGTATATAATTTTTATGTAATCAACTATGTCTATTCAGAGTTTCTGGGTATTAGTTTGAATTTAGAAAGGTGTCTCTAACGCCTGGATTTACATACATTTTCTTAGATTATTTTCTTAACCATTTTTCTCTATCACTGTTTCCCTGTGCTTTATTCTATCTGTAATTTGAGTAGATGGTAAGAATAGGATTCACTTCTAATTTTTTTCCAGATGGATAGTTTGTTGTGCCAAAACCGTTTACCAAATCACCTTTTCCTCTGAGCTGACAGAGAGACCCCCCTTTGGACACACTGATTGCCACAGAACACCAGGATCTCCTCTTTCTGCCCCCACAATCTCTCTGTCAGTCCCAGTTTCATGACCAGACTGTCCTGATTACAAACTGTGTTTGCCTTTTCACCTAAACTCTACACTGAGAACTTCCTACTCCTGCTTCCCCCAGCACTGGTGGCTGCGTCTTCTTGCCTGCAGCTGGCATGGCCGAGGGCCGGGGTCTGTCCAAGGCCATGGTCCGAACTGCTGCCCTGCCGTCGTTCCCCTTCCTGGGACTGGGGAAGGCAACTGGGCACGTGCTGGTGACAGCAATGACACCTGTGCCACGCCGGGCCTCCGACTGTGGCTTTAGAGGCGAGACCTACCCCTCCCGAAGCCACAGCCCGACTCTGCGTGGAGGGACATGAACTTGGTTCTCAGCCCCGGAGCTGCGGGCGTTCTGTTGCGGGAGAGGGAGGGGCGCGCTTCACCTGCCGCTTGCTTTATTCTCCTGTTTATTTACCTCCGTATCTCCAAATAATCTGCCAGTCTCATTCTTTCTTGATTTATAACACTGAAAACACCAAGCAGACTTTCTACTTCCAATTTCCTTCGCAGAGCCCCCTCCAGCTTCCCCTTTCTCCCAAAGCCTCCTGCACCCAAAACCTCCTGGCTCCACGGGCAGGGCTGGCTGCAGGGAGCTGCGGATGGGGGCAGATGCAGCTGCGGCAATTCCTCAGTGATTTCACCTCCTCCTGGCTGCTTTTACCTCCACCCCCGCAGCCTCGGGGATCCCCAGGTACACCAGGGAGCCGTCCCCTTCTCTGCAGGCCCTGCATGTGAATCGGGAGCTGGAGCTGTCCGCTCTTCTTCCCCCAACAATGCCTGTGATCTATTGCCCAGCTTCCAAAAATAAATTGCAATTTCCCATCAACTGTTAACGTCCCTTCCTGTTCTTTTCACTCTGAGGGATTTTTTTTTTCCTACAGACTTATTTTTCCATGTATTCCCCACTGCCCTGCACCATTTTGGTAACTGGGTCCAGGTCAGCCAAGCAGTGTTTGGGACACTGTTCCCTGAGCATTGGCTGTGGTGACCTAGCGGCCCCAAGAATTCCCTCAGAAGCTTCATAATGATGCAACCCCCAGGTGTCCTCTTTGGTGGGTCTAGAGTGGGCTCTGGAAATGGAGCCTTACATCTCTCCTGGGAGACTAAAGCACGTCTCACCTTGAGGACCATGGTGTGCAGAGTTTCTGCTAGTGGACACTTGGGGGCTAAGTTGTACTCTCCCCCCACCCCCCAACCCCACCAGATTCCTGTGTTGAAGCCCTAATACCCAGGACCTCAGAATGTGACTGTATTTGAAGACGGGGGTCTTTAAAGAGCTGATTAAATTAAAAATGAGTCATGGGGCTGGGTGCAGCGGCTCACACCTGTAATCCTAGTACTTTGGGAGGCCAAGGCAGGTAGATCACCTAAGGTCAGGAGTTTGAGACCAGCCTGGCCAACATGGTGAAATCTTGTCTCTACAAAAAAAAAAAAAAAAATTAGCTGGGCATTGGCTGGGTGCGGTGGCTCACACCTGTAATCCCAGCACTTTGGGAGACTGAGGTGGGCAGATCACAAGGTCAGGAGTTTGAGACCAGTCTGGTGGATATGGTGAAACTCCGTCTCTACTAAAAAAATACAAAAATTAGCTGAGTGTGGTAGCGTGTGCCTGTAGTCCCAGCAACTTGGGAGGTTGAGGCAGGAGAATTGCTTGAACCCAGGAGGTAGAGGTTGAAGTGAGTCAAGATCTTGCCACTGTACTCTAGCACGGATGACAGAGTGAGACTCTGTCTCCAAAAAAAAAAAAAAAAAAAAAAAAAAAAAAAAAATTAAAATGAGTCATATGGATGGGGTCTAATCTTTAAAAAAAAAAAAAATAGCTAGGTGTGATGGTGGGCACCTGTAATCCCAGCTATTTGGGAGGCTGAGGCAGGAGACTAGCTTGAACCCCAGGGGGGCAGAGGTTGTAGTGAGCTGATATCACACCACTTCACTCCAGCCTGGGTGACAGAGTAAAACTCTGTCTCAAAAAAAAAAAAAAAAAAAAAAAAAAAAAAAAAAAAATTAAAATGAGTCATACGGATGGGGCATAATCTAACATGACTGGTATCCTTATAAGAGGCAATTAGGCCATGGACATACACAGAGGACAAGCCACATGAGGACACAGGGAGAAGAGGGCTATCTGCAAGCCAAGGAGAGAGGCCTCAGGAGAAACCCTGTGAGCACCTTGATTTCAGACCTCCAGCCTCCAAGACTTAAGAAGGTAAATGTCTGTTGTTTAAGTCCCCTGGTCTGGGGTGTTTTGTTACAGCAGCTCTAGCAAACTAATACAACACTCCAATCAAGTGTTCTTTACAGCACGCCCAGAACTGCAGGGCTGGGGCCTTGGCCCTGAGATATTTAAGCCTCAGATGGGGAGACCAGCCTTCCAGATAAGAGTTATTTTATTTCATTTAATTTTTTTTGAGACAGAGGCTCGCACTGTTGCTTGGGCTGGAGTGCAATGGCCCAATCTTGGCTCACTGCAACCTCCGCCTCCCAGGTTCACTCGATTCTCTTGCCTCAACCTCCCGAGTAAGATTCTCTTGCCTCAACCTCCCAAGTAGCTGGGATTACAAGCGCACACCACTACACCCAGCTAATTTTTTGTATTTTTAGTAGAGACGGGGTTTCACTATGTTGACCAGACTGGTCTCGAGCTCCTGACCTCGTGATCCACCTGCCTTGGCTTCCCAAAGTGCTGGGATTACAGGTGTGAGCCACCGCACCCGGCAGATAAGAGTGTTTTCTTCTTTTTTTTTTTTTTTTTCCTTTATCACGTATTATAGGAAACAAAAGAGTGATTTTTAAAGCCAGCAAAGCCTCAGCTATACAGTGCTTGCCTTTGATTATATTACAGAGTTTTTGCATCAATGACACTTGAAAACTCCTTAAAAGCATTTGTTATTCATAGGCAAAGTAGATGATCTACAAATGAATGTGGTTAATTATTTTAATCTTGAGATAGATCATATTCTGAATTAGAAGGTTGACTAGATTTCTACTTTGCAAGGGGATTTTGCTATGGGCTGTTTGGCAGATTCCCACTCACTTTGGCAATTTAATTTCACGAACGGATGTCAAGCTCCAGCAGCTTCTAATCACTCCACTTAGTACTGAAGTGAGTTAAATGAATTTATATCATCCCGGTCACCTGACATGCAATCATCAGACAGACTAACAGTGCTGGGGGCCTGGTGGAAGAGCAGCGAGAATTACAGGAGCTTCAATAAGAAGAAGGCTTTGCACAAAGTCTGCACGACCAATACGGAGACCGAGACAGGAAGGAAGGGGCAACGAGACTAGCCCCCAGCAGAGGCATCAGAGACGTAGGACTGCTGGATCCTGTGTGCAAGCACGTGTTGTGGATGGGACCCAAGAGGCATGACTAAGGATTGCTTGGAGGCAAGGGAGCCCAAGGACATCAGATGATGAAGGCAGGGAGCAGAGAGGAGAGCGAGGCATGCAGAGGTCCTCACTCCTGCCCCTCCTCTGTCTTGACTGCAGGTGCCTTGAGGACAGAAGCACCCCTCATGCTTCCTTCACCTTCCCTCAGCAAAAAGCAGCATGGATTGAGTGCTAAGCACAATGTTAGGTTCTATACTGCTCAATAAAGGCAAGCTCTTTATCTGATCACTACCCTGTGTGCGTGATAAACACATGCCGACTTCGAGAGCAGTCCATAGGTTGAAAAATGCATTGATGGAATGAATATAAGTTATCTGCCTGTCTAGTGGGAACAGCGTCACCTTCACTGTGCTGATGGCATGCTTTTGGAGAAGTACTAGTCCGTCACATGTTCTAAACCTCTGGCCATATTGGCATTTGGTAACGCAGGCCAAATACCCCACAGCCCTGGCCACAGTGCCTGGTCCAAGCAGTGCAGTAAGGGACCTGAGTCATTGGGACCTTACGATGCGGCACTGGAGAGAAAGGCCACAGCCCCTCCTGTCTCAGTCAGATGATGCTGGATCTGCACAGCCACATTCCCACCACCGTCTGCAGTTAGGAAATGAAACCAAAAAGCAACCAGCGGAGAAGGGAGGGAGCATCCTGGATGCCCCGTATCCCTGGTTGTATTGGCTTGAACTGCATCTATCCCACACTTCCCAGCTTGTGTGAGCAAGAGAATTCCCTCTTTTGTTTAAGCTGATTCAAGGTTTCACTCACACCAGATGAGGCCTGGAGTGGGCTGTGGCAGCTGACAGACCTTACAATACAGAAGAGACTGGATCAAGACAGGAAAAGTCTGGGCTCTTCCTAAGTTAACCACCCTCACAGAGGAGCAAAGCTGCTGGGAGACCCTCACCTTTTACCACCAGGGATTGAACCATGTCTCTGCTGAGCTTCATCCAGAGAGCAATGGAAAATGACAGAATATCAGGTGGAGCATCAGGCTTCTCCACCCTTCAACTACGAGACAAGCCTCCCTTCAAACAGGCAGAAAGGATGGAATTCAACTTGTTTTTCCAAACACAAGCAAAAATAAACCAGAGAGAAGATCTTTCCTGACTGAGCCCAGAGAAACGAATACAGATGGGTCAGGTATTCATGCTCTTTTTCTGATTATAAAAGGCAAATTCCCTGCTGCTCTCTGGAGTCAGTGTGAGCAAGTATCGAGGTATCTAGGATTGCCTAGGGGCTGCAGAGAGCCTAGCCTCGGAGTGACTGGACATTGACAAGAGTTAGGCCATGGAGGAGCTGGCAGGAGCTCCGCAGGTGGGAGGAGAGTAACATCGCGGTTTCATGTCCTGGGCCATTCTTCCGCCAAAGTTGTACTCAGCTCCCATTGGGTGGCTACCACCCACAACTGCAGCTTTTGCCCAGGGCTCCACCAGGCCCCAGGGAGGAACCAGTTTCCCTCACTCTCCGCTCCTAACACTCAGGGCTGCACCATCCCTCGATGGCTTCCCTGGCCCCCATATTCACCTCTGTGAATAATCCCTTTACAGTTTCTGTGTGGCAGTGCCTCCCCTTGGGCTCCTCACTGGCACAGAGGCACGCTGGGGACCTTGACATCATTGTTGCCATTTAGTGTAGCTGTGCCCTAGCACTTACATAGTGAAATACAAATCATTGTATTACAGCTTGTTTTTTACTTCCGTGTTTTCTTTTCTTTCTTTCTTTTTTTTTCTTTCTCTCTGCCACCCAGGCTGGAATGCAGTGGCATGATCTTGGCTCACTGCACCCTCCGCCTCCGAGGTTCAAGCAATTACCCTGACTCAGCCTCCTGAGTAGCTGGGATTACAGGCACCTGCCATCACGCCTGGCTTATTTTTTTATTTTTAGTAGAAATGGGGTTTCACCATGTTGGCTAGGCTGGTCTTGAACTCCTAACCTCAAGTGATCCATCCATCTCAGCAACCCAAAGTGCTGGGATTACAGGCGTGAGCTACTGTGCCTCGCCTCCATATTTTCAATTAGATAATTATATTGATTATTTTGGCCCATGTGCATGCATTGGTTATAAAATCAGTAATTTTTTTTTTTTTTTTTTTTGAGACGGAGTCTCACCACGTTGCCCAGGTTGGAGTGCAGTGGCTCACTGCAACCTCTGCCTCCTAGGTTCAAACGATTCTCCTGCCTCAGCCTCCGGAGTAGCTGGGATTACAGGTGTGAGAATTTCATTTTCAGACAGTGAGTAGAGTGTTTAAAAGTCTCTTTTAAGAGTGGGCTGGAAGGAGGGCTGGGTCTCATAGAGTTGGAAACCACTGGTTAGGGATTTGGCCCCTTCCCCACCCAAAGACTGGTAGACTCCATACACAATTATTCGACCCTCCCTAAATTCCAGCTTTCTTTACCCAGAAATAAACAGCTTTGCCAGGCACCTAAGACAGCCAAAGTGCTTCTTCCACCTTCTTCCTGGTTTCCTACATGAATAACCAAGATTTGCTCAAAGACTGCCTAAACCAACAAAGGGGGAAATGTAATTTCTGGGAGGGCAAAGAAAATCATGTACTATATTTCATGATGGTTCTTGGGGGAAAGGCAGGCAGGCCACCCGGCTGCACAGCCACGGCATGCTCAGACCAGGCTGTGCCCCGACGGGCACCATCTCCTCCATTCCTCACAACAGCAGCCTCTGCTTTTTCTTCTTTCCTAGCACTCATCCATATCTGGTGGTTTATGCGGTAATTAAACCTCCTCAACACCTCCCAATGTGAGCTCTATGTAGGGAGCTGTTTTGCTCACTGCTGCAAGTCCCCATCACCGAGGACTTCCTGGATTAGAGAGGATACTGAAGAAACGTGTGTGAAAATAATCGTGTTATGCCAGGTGCAGTGACTCATGTCTGCAATCCCAGCACTTTGGGAGGCCGAGGCGGGTGGATCACTTGAGGTCAGGAGTTCGAGACCAGCCTAGCCAACTTGATGAAACCCCCATCTCTACTAAAAATGCAAAAATTAGCCTGGTGTGGTGGCACATGCCTGTAATCCCAGCACTTTGGGAGGCTGAGTTGGGTGGATCACCTGAGCTCAGGAGTTTGAGACCCGTCTGGCCAACACGGTGAAACCCTGTCTCTATAAAAAAATACATTAAAAATTAGCCAGACATGGTGTCGGGTGCCTGTAAACAGAGATACTCAGGGTGTTCAGGCAGGAGAATCACTTGAGTATGGGAGGCGGAAGTTGTAGTGAGCCGAGATCGCACCATTGCCCTACATCCAGGCTGAGCCAGACCCTGATCCTACCCCAGACCCCTGCCAAAAAATTATGTCGTGACTTAGGTATTATCAATGCCATTCCATGCTGAGGAAACTGAGGCTTGGGGAAGTTAAAAAACTGTCTGTGATGGTGAATTTTGTGCATCAGCCTGGCTGGGCCATGATCCTCAGCTGCATGGTCAAACACAGTCCAGGTGTTGCTGTGACAGTATTTTAAAGGTGTGACTAACATTCATAATTGGTATTTTGAGTAAAGCAGACAACTTTCATAATGTAAATGGGCTTCAAACAATCTGTTGACGATCTTAAGAGCAAAACCTAAGATTTCCCAAAAAAGGAATCCTATCTCAAGACTGCAACTTAGAACCTCGCCTGAGTTTCCAGCCTGCTGGCCTGTGGAATTCTGACTCAAGCCTGAAACACCAACTCCTACCTGAATCTTCAGACTGCCAGCCTACCCTGTGGACTTTGGATTTGCCAGCTGCCCCATTCATGTGAGCCAAATCCTTAAAATAAACTAGATAGGCCGGACGCAGTGGCTCACGCCTGTAATCCCAGCACTTTGGGAGGCAGAGGCAGGCAGATTACGAGGTAAGGAGTTTGAGACCAGCCTGGGCAACATGGTAAAACCCCATCCCTACTAAAATACAAAAAATTAGCTGGGCATGATAGCAGATGCCTGTAATCCCAGCTACTTGGGAGGCTGAGGCAGTAGAATCACTTGAACCTGGGAGGCGGAGGTTGCAGTGAGCTGAGACTGTGCCATTGCACTCCAGCCTGAGAGAGAGTGAGTCTCTGTCTCCAAAACATAAAATAATAATAATAATAAACCTAGATAGAAAAATGATAGATAGACAGATAGTATACATATATTTACATATATATGTAATTATATATATTATAATATATATAAATATATATTTATATATATGTAAAATATATTTAAAAATTAGCCAGACATGGTGGTGGGCACCTGTAAACCCTGGTATTTTTATGTATTATATATATATATATGTATGTATATTTATCTATATTTTACATATGTAAAGTTTTATTATGTTATATGTTACATATATGTAAGAATATAATAATATAATTTCATGTATATATAAAATCTACCATTTATCTAAATATATAGATAAGAGATAGGATCTAGATAGGAGATAGATATACAGGAGACATTGCTCTATTTATCTATCTACCATCTATCTGTCATCTATCTAAAATCTCCTTTCAATATATCCTACCACTCCGTTTCTCTGGAGGACCATGACCAAGCTCACATCTGCTCTATGTCAAGGACAGCTGATGACGGATATTTATTATGTGATTCAATCCTTACAATGATCATGCATGATACCGCACAGGTGAGGAAACTAGGGGTCAAGTGTTAAGAATCTGGCCCAAGTTGCACAGCTGGAAGGAGTCAGGCTTTGCACATGTTAGGTGCCAACGGTGAGTCTGACTCCCTTTACTGCTGCACCGCTCACTCCCCTGAGAGGAACAGCGAGAGCCCATCTGACTCCTTCACTGTGCCCCTCCCAACAGCACCCTCAAGAACACCTAGAGCAGAAGCATCAACAGTCCCCATAACCATGATCGCCATGACAACCACAGCCAGCCATGCAAGAACCCAGCAGCGATGACAACCACCGCTAGAGCCAGCAGTGTCAGAGCACAACGTGACCACCACCAGAGCCGGTGGTACCCAAGTCTCTGTTTCCCTCCAGGCACCTTTCTGGCACTTTCTGTGGGAGAGAAAGTGGGTGGGAAGAGAGTGGCATCACAGTTTCATGTCCTGGGCATTCTTGACCCCGTCATCCTTTCCTCCCAGAAGGGCACCATGAATTAGGCACTGGTTTATTAAACAAAGCAACACTGATGCACATGAGTTGTATCATTTGCCTGGGTTTAAGTTACACACACAGACCAAGTTTTTTGATTATCACTCAGTGCTTGCAGTAGGCTTTCTCAGTGGTGAGGCTTGTCACCATCCACACAGATGCCATTAGGCAGGAGCTATAGCTGCCATCAGTTGTTCAAGGTGTTCAGGCCATCCCTGAACGGCCTCAGCGAAGCCCCTTGTGGCATGAAACCCTTCCCCGCAGTTTGTCCAGGTTGCCTAGAGTGGGTGGTGGTGAGGAAGGGTGCAGGGGCCTCTGTGTAGGGACATCGCAGTCAGTGGCCCATGGTCCCGAAGGATGGCTGTCACCATACCCCTCTGTTGGAGGCATTTCTGTTGGGCCAGCCTTTGGCCCTGATCGCACACTGCTGCTGTACATGCAACATGAGCCCTGGCAGAGTTCTCAGGATTCTCAGCTGAGGGGCTTCAAAGACAGCCTTACAAAGATATGAATGTCACCCCTCACTCAGCAAGCTTATATGGAGTGTCTACTAATTGTCCTGCACAGTGTTGCGACCATAGCAGGGGGTAAGCAGGCTTCCTGCTGCTAAGAAGCTGAGTCTGCTTGCGAGGCCCACACTTGGTATCAGTACACTCAGGACACGGTGCAAATCTGGGCTTGCTGAAGATGCCACGTGGAACAAGCCAAGCCCTGCACGCAACACCCAGTGCAGGGGGAACGAGAGCAGCTCAGGGTGTAAGCGGGGGAGAAACTCATGTTCATGCTTAAAGTAGTCCATAGCGCGTGAACATCACTTTTATAATCAGAAAAGACAGATAAGGATCTTTTCCTACTTGCCCCCCAAAAACTGAGTATTAGTTTTGTTCACCTGATAAGTCCAAAGAGGGACAGATACAAAGAGATATTCAGAGTTACACACAAATAATGAGACAGAAAGATACGGAGAACAAGAGGGAGAATTCCTTTTGTTTTGCCTGTCTTCAATTACTAGTGAGACTGATAGTTTTTGCATGTGGTTATTCATTCTTTACATTTCTTCTTTCATCATTCAGTTATTCCTGGATTACACCATCTTCTCCCTTGGGTTCTTTCTCTTTGGTATGATTGATGGGTAAGACCTCCTTATATATTAATGTCTTTAATCCTTTGTCTATTGCATATGTTACAAAAGTGTTTTTTTTTTTTTTTTTTTTTTTGAGACAGAATCTCTTTGTTGCCCAGGCTGGAGTGCAGTGGCGCCATCTCAGCTCACTGCAACCTTCACCTCCTGGGTTCCATCTATTCTCCTGCTTCAGTCTCCCGAGTAACTGGGACTACAGGTGCACGCCATCACACCAGGCTAATTTTTTTTTTTTTTTTTTTTTTGGCATTGTTTAGTAGAAACGGGGTTTCACCATATTGGCCAGGCTGGTCTCGAACTCCTGACCTCGTGATCTGCCCACCTTGGCCTCCCGAAGTGCTGGGATTACAGGGGTGAGCCACCGTACCCAGCTGCCTTTGTCTTTTAACTTCACTATTTTATCAGAGGGAAGATACATTTACGGGGACAGATCTAGTCATTTTTCCATTTGTGAGTTTTGCCTTTGCTGTCAGGCTTGTTAAGTTTTTCTACACTCTGAAAGATTGTATAGATGTGGACTTATATACAACTCTGATTTTCATAGTTTTATTTTTGCCATTTAAGTCTTTAAATCATTTGAGGCCGGGCGCAGTGGCTCAAGCCTGTAATCCCAGCACTTTGGGAGGCCGAGACGGGTGGATCACGAGGTTGAGAGATCGAGACCATCCTGGTCAACATAGTGAAACCCCGTCTCTACTAAAAATACAAAAAAGTAGCTGGGCATGGTGGTGCATGCCTGTAATCCGAGCTACTCAGGAGGCTGAGGCAGGAGAATTGCCTGAACCCAGGAGGCGGAGGTTGCGGTGAGCCGAGATCGCGCCATTGCACTCCAGCCTGGGTAACAAGAGCGAGACTCCGTCTCAAAAAAAAAAAAAAAAAAAAAAAAATCATTTGAGATACATTTTGATGCAAAACGTGACAGAGGAATCTGACTTTTTTCCTCAATAGCTGGCTGATTGTAACAACCACAGTTGGGCAAATCTTTTCCCACTGATGTAGAAGTCTCCTTGATTGTTTCATAAAGTTTTGTCTGTTTCTGATGGTTCTGATCTTCCTTATTTTCTTTCACTACTTGTTGGCTCAAACAGGAGTATCATTACTATTTTAATTGTTGTAAATTTTATAATATATATTTATATAAAATTGGCCAGGAAAAGTCACCCTCATTATTTTTCTTTTTCAGAATTTCCAAGCAATTTGTCTGTATTTATTTTTTCTGAGTGAACTTTAAAACATTTTATTGTGTCCCCCCTAAAGAAAGCTTTGACTTGAATTTTATTAAATTTCCAAATTTACGAAACAATAGGCTTCACATCCAAAGAGAGGCCATGGATTTCCAGTTCAATGAAAAAAATAATGGCTAAGAACATGTATTTTTGAGGTATATGGCCTGTGTTCAAATCTCAGCTGAAAAACTTTCTAATTCTGTGACCTTGGGCAAGATGGTAAACCTCTCTGTGCCTCAACTTCTGTACATGAAGCGCGGGTAATAAGAGGAGCCATTCCATAGGATAGTTGTACAACTTAAATGAATGTATATTTGTCAGGTGGGTAGAATAATGCATGGCGCATTCTTAATAGATGCTAACTTTTCTTATTTGATACTTTCTTCTTTACTTTCTTTGGTAACATTTTGTAGTCTGCTCCGTGTTGGTTCCATACGAGAATGTTGGGAGGATAAGATGAGTCAAAACACAGAAAATGTAGAACCACAGACGCCCCATGGTAAGCACTTGATTATATTGTCTTTTTTTTTTTTCTTTTCCTTTTTTCATTCCTGAAACATAGAAAAGGTGAGTGGCAGCTGCGGGTGTTGTGCTGACCTGCTATGTTGTCTTTTTAACATCAAATGACATTGCCACCCCTTCCTATGCCTACCTGTCACCTTTCAGGCTCATTCCAACGTCAGTACTGTGAAAAATGTTGACTAAAAATAAACGAGAAAAAAACACTTGTTTTGGACAATGGTCCATGTTTTCTGTAGGCTAAAAACCACCCTTATGTATCTCACATAATTCAAGTCAGAGAACAAATCTCTCTGAGACTATTTAGTCTTGTGAGTGAGGGAGAGAGATGGGTCCTTAGCTATTTTATTTTGTTTTACATTTCATTCCCAGGCTAAGACTGTCTTTTATGGGTTTCAGCTGGAATAAGGTTTTCCTGTCTCATTATGAATCTGTAAGTGTGAACGACTGTAACAGAAACTCTCCACGACTTCTGTGTGCAGTTATAACTGCAGATCTTTTCGTCACAGGAAAATCACAGCAGTAACTTGAATCCCTTATGGTTCATCAAGATGAACAAATTACAGCGCTTGACGAGTGAACATTTGAATTAATGCAAGATCACGCAGTCAGCACCAGGGCGCACATGTGTACGATCCGTCCGTCCACTGTAGTCACAGGGGCTTTGCACTCCTTTGTCTCATTTTCACAGTCTTTAGCAGGTATTTGCTTTCTGCTCATCCTCACTTGTGGCTTTTAAGGATTTGTTGGAATATGAGTTTAATGAGAAATGGCTGCCAGCCACACGCTCCTGGACTGCCATGAGATTTTAGGAAAGACTTTTTCTTCTCATTCATTTCAAACAAAAACAAACAGAAATTCACCTGCACAGAAGAGAGTCCATAGGTGCTAAAACTTTGGAAGCTCTAATTTCTAATGGCAGCTGTCTCTTGAATCATGGACTTAGTTAAGTCAGTCTCCTTAAACCTGCTGTTTACTCTGTGAAAATGGTCATAAAATAATCTCATAGTAGTGAGATTAATCTCACATTCTCATAAATGCAGATAATTATGCAAACCTCTGACTTTTCCATAAGGACCCCATTTGTGAAATATGACTGACATAGTTTGTATATTTGTCCTCTCAAAATCTCATGTCGAAATGTAATCCCCAGTGTTGGAGGTGGGTCTAGTGGGAGGTGTTTAGCTCATGCGGGTGGATTCCTCATGAATAGTGTGGTGCTATCCGCATGGTAATGAGTGAGTTCTCCCTCTGTTAGTTCACTCAAGAATTGGTTGTTTAAAAGGGTGTGGCAACCCTCCTCCTCTCTTGCTCTCTCTCTCACCACGTGACACACCAGCTCCCTTTGCTTTGCACCACAAGTAAAACTTCCTGAGGCTTCACCAAAAGCTGAACAGACGCCAACACCATGCATTTTGGACAGCCTGCAGAACCATGAGCCAAATAAATATCTTTTCTTTGTAAGTTACCTCATCTCAGATATTCCTTTACAGCAGTACAAAATGAGCAAATACAATGACTCCATAGCAAATTGTCCTGAGACTCACACAGTCGGGAATCTAGTGGTGGCTGACCTGGGGCTTCTGGCTCCAGTTTCTGTTGTGTGGCTGCAGTCAAGCTGTCATCAGGGCTGTGATCTCATCTGAAGGCTTGGCTAGGGCTGGAGGATTTGCTTCTAAACTCATTCATCTGTTGTCATCAGATGTCAGCTCCTCACTGACTGTTGGCCAGGGACCTCAGCTCCTTCCTGCATAGATCAACCCTTAAGGATACTCACAAAATAATAGTTGGCTTCCTCCAGAGCAAGTTATTTGAAAGAGAGAGAGACAAAGAAAGAGAGAGCCAGCACCAAGACAGAAGTCATAGTTTCTCTTCCTGGCTAATCTCATAGTGATATCTCTTCACTACATTGTATACTAATGATCATATAGACCCACCCTGGCCCCATGCTGAAGGGGACTCTACAGGGGTGTAAAAACCAGGACATGGGTC
This sequence comes from Saimiri boliviensis, assembly GCF_048565385.1. Lineage (NCBI taxonomy): Eukaryota > Metazoa > Chordata > Mammalia > Primates > Cebidae > Saimiri > Saimiri boliviensis. The sequence goes on along the minus strand of NC_133450.1, from coordinate 237,107,695 downwards.
ATTGGGGCCATTTTTGAAGCTGGCTACCAAAAGTACCATAAAAATGCTAAGCTAAATAGGGAGATGTAGAGTATGCTAGCTAGTGTTAAAGGAAAACCAGAAATTCATTTTCTCCTTTTCAAAATCAGGCATCAGTTATCATTCACCCTGGAAACTCCTTCATCAGCATCCCAAATTCTCAGCAGTGACCTGTTGCCTGCCCAACCTGGAGAATTTGCCAGCTATTACCAGAACCATGCTCGCAACAGTACAGAAATGATGGAAATATACCTGTATTCCCTTACCTCGAAAATACCTTGGAGTCCCCAGAGTCTGGCTGTTTTAGTTTTGATTACTCAGTGCATGCTTGTGAGCACCTCCAGGAAAGGGGAGACCGCCTCCCAGACAATCCCAGGCAGAGTCTGAAACCAAGGTTCTAACCACAGGAATGAACCTTCAGACTTGCCTGGTTATGACTGTTTAGGACAAAGCTCTGTATCACACAGCCTGCAGCACATCTTCACTTCTGTCTTGCTGTGTGGGCATGCTAAGTGGGGCAGAGGGGAATGTCTTGGGTCAAACAACACAGGAGACTTCAGAGCAATTTGATCTTACACCTCAATGCAGGCAATGTCCAGTGGCCACATGTGAGGGGAAGCTGCATACCTTCAAACCCACTGAAAATGGGTTCAGGGTATAATATAATGTTTCACTCAAAGCCTGCTCCCTAAACGTGTGCCGGGCAGATCTGATGCAGCAGCTAGAGCACTGACATATGAAGCTGAACCAGGCATAGACAGGGCTGACCCTCAAATCACCTCCATTTACAGACCTCCATTTACATTGCACACAAAGAACTAACATGGGCGGGCGCAGTGGCTCAAGCCTGTAATCCCAACCCTTTGGGAGGCCCAGACAGGTGGATCACGAGGTCAAGAGATCGAGACCATCCTGACCAACATGGTGAACCCCGTCTCTACTAAAAAAAAAAAAAAAAAATGCAAAAATTAGCTGGGCGTGGTTGCACACACCTGTGGTCCCGGTTACTCAGGAGGCTGAGGCAGGAGAATCACTTGAACCTGGAGGGCAGGCGGAGGTTGCAGTGAGCTGAGATTGTACCACTGCACTCCAGCCTGGCGACAGAGTGAGACTCTGTCTCAAAAAAAAAAAGAACTATAACACAAGGCAAAATACACTAAATACTCGTAGAGAAGTCAAAACAAAATAATCATAATTCCAGAGAAAAAAAGCACCTTTTTATATTAAAATTAATGGTTCATAACTAAATTAGTCATTTATTAATTGGAAAGATGCATCTATCCTATCCCTGGTTGTTTAGATGATTGTTTAGATAGGCCCAGCAGTGTGCTGGAACACAGGAGAAAAACCATAGCCCCCTGGGAAGGACTTAGATCTGCAGTGATCAGCAGCACAAAGCATGCTATCTAGGCTGGAACAGATCTAGCTGGGTGGGAATAGAGCCATCATCGTGAGAAGCCAGTTCTCTGCAGGGGGTAATCAAGGATCTATCGTGGGAGTTGTGCTCCGAGGGAGTGCGGAAGTATGAAGGGGACACTGACGGGGGCAGAGAGGTCATATAGAGAAACATTTCAGAAGGTACAGCATGTACAAGAACCTAAGATCATAAAACACCCCCGCATATGCAAACAGTTGCGAGTGCTTTGGAGAGGGCTAGTTTTATAGAACACCAGGGGGAAAAGAGAGGCAGCGGCAGGTCCGAGAGGGAGGCTGGGCTGACGTGTGCGGGAGCATGGATTCCTTCCTCTAGGCAGCGGGCCTCCGCTGAGGGTGGAGTAACAAGGCTCTTTGAGAATCCGAAGAAAGCTCTGGCCACATCTGTTGCAATAGTGTACACAGAAACAATTGTACCTACGATTCAGAGGGTCCATGGAGCCCAGGAGCCCCTCTGATATGAGGATAAGAACCCACTTACTCAGCCTCAGGGACTCGCTGCTGGGATTCTCGCTGGAGTGAGATACTCCGATGCTCACCTCAGACCCACCTCCTCCAGGCAGCAGGATGGAGCACGGATCTACAGGAGAGAGGGCAGAGGCAGGAGGCTACTGAATGCATCTCAAAACGTGCTCAAGAGCTGAGAGCTTAATGTGTGGCTACCCATATGTTTCCTCACTCTGAAATGCAGAACATGGCATCAATTTAATAATAGCTATTAAGAAAAAGAAGAACTCATATTAAATATACACTTTTTTTTTTTTTTTTTTTTTTTTTTTGAGACAGAGTCTTGCTGTGTTGCCAGGCACCAGGCTGGAGAGCAGTGGCACGATTTCGGCTCACTGCAACTTCCACCTCCTGGGTTCAAGCAATTCTCCTGCCTTAGCCTCCCAGGTAGCTGGGACTACAGGCATATGCCACCACGCCCAGCAAATTTTTGTATTTTTTAGTAGAGACGGGCTTTCACTATGTTGGCCAGGATGGTCTTGATCTCTTGACCCTGTGATCCACCCGCCTCGGCCTCCCAAAGTGTTGGGATTACAGGCGTGAGCCACCGCACCCTAAATATACACTCTTTTCTATCTCACTTTTTCCATTTAGGATTTTTGGGTGGGGGAGTGGGGCAGCAGACACCAACTCTGATTAACTTAAACATGACAAAAATTGGGTCTTATCCTAAGAACGCTGGATATCTCACAGAACCAACAGAGACACACACGCAGCCTCTGTTGGTTGGGCGGACAGGATGCAGGGCAGGAGCCTGGGCACTGCAGGCAGTGAGTCCCGCACCATGAGCGACCCTGTGGCTCTCTCTGTGTGTCTTCCCATGACTTTCCTTCTCCCAAGACAGTGTCTGGTTGGCATATTGGGATCCACGCCCCATCCAACCCAAGGATATTCAGTTGAGGTCCAGCCCAGGGATGGGGAAGTGGATCCCAATATTCCAACCAGACACCATCTCGGGAGAAGGAAAGTCCCAACAAAGCTCCGTGAAACGATACAGAACGAGGGCCCAAAGCACGGAGGAAAGTGCTGTTATCAGAAAAATTTAAAAAATTTAAAAATAGGGAAAGATGGGGCCGGGGGCAGTGGCTCACACCTATAATCCCAGCACTTTGGGAGGCCGAGGCAGGTGAATCACGAGGTCAGGAGTTCGAGACCAGCCTGACCGACATGGTGAAACCATGCTAATTTTTTGTAAAAATACAAAAATCAGCTGGTCGTGGTGGTGAATGCCTGTAATCCCAGCTACTCGGGAGGCTGAAGCAGGAGAATTGCTTGAACTCCGGGGGTGGAGGTTGCAGTGAGATGAGATCGTGCCACTGCACTCCAGCCTGGGCAACAGATCAAAATTCCATTTCAAAAAAAAAAAAAAGGTAAGGATGATGGCTCACCAAAAATAATGGATTTGCACTAAACTGATAAAAGCATGTATTTCTCCAGACACGTAGGTTTTCTTCTTCACTATCAGACCTTCACTTATTCAACAAATATTGTACTTACTATGTGCCAGGCCTGGGAGTTACAGCAGTGGAAACAAGTAGACGAAAATTCCTTCCCTCACTGGCCTTCCATTCTAGCGGAGGTTTGGCTCTAAGCATTCTGCAGGTACAGACGCTAGAGGCCCTGGCTGCTGTGGCTTGGCCCTTTGCCTGGAGCTAAGTGATGCTGTTCGTAACCTACTCAAGTCCTGGACCTCTTTGCCACCATTGGGATTGATAGGATAATATTTTGAAATAGCATACTGAAGAATACCATGGTTATATGCATTTTTCATATTCAGTTGAGTTCACAGTCTTGTTCTTTGTTTATCTGAATTCCTATTGCTGGAAATCATCTGGGAGTTTCTGACAGAGGGAATTTCCACAGCCGAGCATGGCACCAGAGTCAGGCATAAGAACTATGCTCTTGGCTGGGCGCTAGAATGGAAGGCCAGTGAGGGAAGGAATTTTCGTCTACTTGTTTCCACTGCTGTAACTCCCAGGCCTGGCACATAGTAAGTACAATATTTGTTGAATAAATGAAGGTCTGATAGTGAAGAAGAAAACCTACGTGTCTGGAGAAATACATGCTTTTATCAGTTTAGTGCAAATCCACCATTATTTTTGGTGAGCCATCATCCTTACCTTTTTTTTTTTTTTTTTGAAATGGAGTTTCGATCTGTTACCCAGGCTGGAGTGCAGTGGCGCATCTATAATCCCAGCACTTTGGAGGCCGAGGCAGGCGGATCACAAGGTCAGGAGATCGAGACCAGACTGGCCAACATAGTGAAACCCCGTCTGTACTAAAAATACAAAAAATTATCTGGGTATGACAGAGCAAGACTACATTTCGAGAGAGAGAGAGAGAGAGAGAGAGAGAGAGAGAGAGAGAGAGAAACTAGAAAACTGTGCTCTCTACCTTTAATTCATGACTGGGTGTATATACCCCAGGCAATTTGTGTGCGACCAACATGGAGAAACCCCATCTCTACTAAAAATATAAAATTAGCTAGGCGTGGTGGCGCATGCCTATAATCCCAGCTACTCAGGAGGCTGAGGCAGGAAAATCGTTTGAACTTGAGAGGTGGAGGTTGCAGTGAGCCAAGATTGTGTCACCGCACTCCAGCCTGGGCAACAAGAGTGAAACTCCATCTCAAAAAAAAAAAAAAAAAAAAAAAATTAGAGACAAAATTTCAGGTAAACTTCATCTATTGGTGTCACCACCAACACAAACATTCCTGCAGTGATACTACAGTTTACCTCCAGGCTGGTGGTGGTATCTGGGAGTCTGATGCATTAGACTGTGAAAAACGATGTGTCTTAGAATGGACAATGCCATTCAGTCAGCAGATGGCCAGAAGAATGGAACCGGAACAGGCTGACAGAAACGCTCACGGGTGGCTTCCCGGATCATTATCAAACAGCTCCTGCGACCTGTCTTAGACAGTTGCATCACGTGGTGCTTCTCCCCATACGGCCGGAGTCGGGGCGATTGAATTCCCAGGTTTCCAGGTTGACACACATGCAGACATCACAGAGGAGGGACGCAAGTGGTCCAGATACAAAAATACTCTCAGGCCTGCGAACAGCCTGCGAGGGACAGATGTGCCGACGGAAAGGGGAGCTCATCACGCCTTCGTCCGTCCTCCTGCCGGCCCACTAGGCCCTCGGCCACGCCTCCAGACTCGGCCCACCGTCTCCTGCCCCAGACCTAAAGGTCTCCCCAGCTCTGAGCACAGACTGAGGCAGCCTCCTGTTCTGCAGGCACAGAGATGGCGGTAGGATGTGAACAGCCAAAGCCGCAGAAGCAGCCGGTCTAGGCTACTCTACAGGTGTAGAAATATGGAGGTCCCCCACCTTCCAGAGCCAAGGTGACCTGCAGGGCGATTTGGGGCTGACAGACCAGTGATCGGGGCCATTCCTCCACGGGCTCCCATGACAGACTCTGCAGTGCTGGAGGAGAGCCATGCATATTTGTCCAGTTGCATAGTTCAGGCTTGTGAAAATCAGAACTGAGAAATAAGCTCTTTATTCTCCTTCCAAAAACACTGCTTGAACTCTGACCTCTCCCCCCCCCACCTCATTTTTGCTTGATTTTCAATATGTTTTCTATTATTTTCACTTCACATCCCTGTGCAGACTTTGCTAGAAATTAAGTGAGCCCGGGCCAGAAAACAATCAGTGTGTTATCCTGAATTTATCTGAATACCTCCCTGTTGCTAGGAAAACCTACTCATTCTGGGGACTGATTTGAGGCCTCTCCTGGCCTTGTCGAGGTGTTCAGAAGCTTGCCTCATGTCTTAGAGTCACCTGATGTATCCCTAAGCAGGGCCCTGTCCATACAGCCAGGTGTGGCGGGGCTAGTCCCCCAGGGAACCAGCAGCCACCTCCCTCCCTGGCTGTTTTTCTAGACTTGCCCTCTGCCTCGGGGCTGCATGTATATTCACTACTTCCCCAAAAGGGGGCATTTCCCACCATTCTGGAATTCTTGATTATGCATGCGTCTGTGCGTATGAAGTGTCCTGGCACTTTTCACACTGCTCCAACCAGCTGTTTCCAATCCGTCAGTTTCAGCTGGGTGAGCTGTTTCTTCTCTTCTGGGCATGCAGTGCAGTCTGTACTATTATGACCCTGGTGTCTGCTTGTTTAATCAATGCTGGAGACACATGGGAAATGGAGATGACCCTGCGCTTGGACCAGTTAGGTGGTATGGGCACCAATAGGGCCTCAGGAGGAAACTGAGAGTCTTTGAGGAAACAGAAGAGGGTGCATCTGCACAGGGTGACGCTCCCAGTGAGGGAAGTGTGGGGAGACACGTGTGCGCCACGTCTTTCTCTTGGATGTGTATGACCTGGTAACTTCTGCGGGGGTCAGAGGTTATCATCCTGAGGAGTGTGGGCAGAATTTGGAACCCCAAGAACTTGGATAGGGGAAAAAATTGCATCTTTGTTTTCACTAACTTCTAACGACAATTTATCACTTCCTTCCACTTCAAATGTGGGTGACAAACCACGCTGGTATCAGCACCACGTTTGTGACCCTGTCAATGGAGGAAATCTCAGTTGTTTTCATTTCGCCTTGAATTAGTGTCGTGGCTGTTTCATAATTAATGGTCATCATCAGACCACTGCGAGGGCTTGTTCACGCATTAGCAAAGACGCACCCGTATTATGACATTGTGGATGCACTTTTATACCTTAATGATGATTTTCAATAAATGGATTTTCCTGTAATTCTCTGTGTTTTGTTTTAAACATCATTCTGAGAAGGGGGCCTGCAGAGGCCACTACAGTGCCTCCTCCACATTCCTGCACCTCACTTTCCAGCTTCACCTTCTACGTGGAAAAGTACGCCCTGTGAACCATCCTCCCCTCTGAGCCCCAAGCAATGATTCGCAAGGATTGTTGTAAACTGCTCAGCTCCCTCCTGTCTTGGGTGGGTTTCATCCCTCTCCCAGTATCCCCCCGGGACTCAGTGCATCCTCTGCCGAGGAAGCCAGCTTCACAGCACCGCTTGGCTACCATGGCGCCCCCATGTTGCTTCCCTACTTGCGCCGATGCTCCCTGCACCTCCCCAATAAATTACCTGTTCTCAATCTTATGTCTTCGCTTCGACTTACGCAAAATGCAGACTTGGTATGTGGGTTGCAGCAGGCTGTGAAGGAGTTTATGGCCCAAAATTAGTGAAGGAACCCAGGCTAGAGGTCCCCGTTTCTTTCCAGTTTACCTTAAACCATGCTTTTCTCCAGGGGACTCCAAGGCATCAGTTCGTGAACGGGAGTGGAGAGATTCTCAAAGATTCCTAAGTTCTCCATAAGAACTTTTAAGATTTACATTATCATCCAAGTGATAATCTTCGAGGAAAGTGTGACATGCAAGTTTTGAATAATTTACATGACGTCTTATAACTTGGAGTGTCATGTAAAAAAAGCATCTTAGAGGCTTTAGAGTCCCATTGGCGTTTGTGTCGATAACTGAGTTGCCACCGTGCAATATTCCTTTAACTGTTGCAAGAACAGAACAGAGACAGACATAATGTGTGAATGGTATATTCTGGCCAAGAAAAGATCAAGCAAAAATCACAGTAGGATTGGTGAGGTTGCAGGAGGAAGAAAAATGAATAAACAATCAAGTTGTCTCACGATCCATCATAGATCAGGTGTGCAGGCTCAAAATAAAAGACAAAGGCCAGGCACGGTGGCTCACGCCTGTAATCCCAGCACTCTGGGAGGCTGACCGGGTAGATCACCTGAGGTCAGGAGTTTGAGACCAGCCTGGCCAACATGGTGAAGCCTCGTCTCTACTAAAAATATAAAAATTAGCCAGGCGTGGTGGCAGATGCCTGTAATCCCAGCTAATCAGGAGGCTGAGGCAGGTGAATTGCTTGAGCCAGGAGGCAGAGGCTGTAGTGAGCTGAGATCACACCACTACACTCCACCCTGGGCAACAGAGGGGGACTTTGTTTTAAAAATAATAAATAAATAAATACACAGCCAGAGCTGCACAGAACATAGTTATCTCTAGAGCCCTGATTGAGTTGGAACAAAAGTATCATCTGGCAAACAATATTAATGATGCTAATTTAAAGGTTACTCTTTAAGTTTTGTTTCTATTCAGTTTATACATCTTGTAAGTCTTCATCAGAACTGTAAGCAGAAGGTGTTCTACCAAATTGTTTTATATTTGGCCTAGTCATTACAGTTGTGTAACAAATTGCCCAACACTTGGAAGCTTAGAACAACCATTTAATTCTGTTCTTGATTCTGTAGGTCCAGACTTAGGGAAGAGCTCAGTTGTGCATTTTTTACTTGGGGGCTGGAGCCACAGGAAGACCCCACCGAATGGGACGTCCAGAGTAGTTCACTCACGTGGCTGAATGTTGGCTGGGAGTTGAGTTGAGGCTGTCAACTGGAATACCTACAGGTCACCACCCAGTGACAGACTCAGGATGGCCAGATGTATGATAAAAATTATAAAGTGTTGATGAAAGAAATAAAAAACTTAAACACTTGGACAGAACTACCATATTCATGAATTGAAAGATCAACACAGTAAAGATATTAATTCTCCCGAAATTATTCATAAGTTTAATGCAGTTTCTGCATTAAAATTCCAGAAATTTCTTGGTAGACATAATAAGGTTTAATCTAACATTGATATGAAGAGGGTGAGACCCTAGAAGAGCCAAAATAATTTTGAAAAATAAGAATAAATAAAGTGGAATCACTGTTCTCAATGTTGAGACTTACCATACAGTTGTAATAGTCATGACGGTGTGGTACTGGCAGAGGGACAGACACATAGATCAAAGGAACACCACAGAGCACCCAGAAACAGACCCACACAAATATGCCCACTTAATGGCTGACAAAAGAGCAAACACAATTCAATAGAGAAAAGAGCAACTTTTCTGCTGGAGCAACTCAACATCCACAGGCAAGAAGGATACAGAGAAGGAAGAGAGAGGAGAGGAGAGGAGAGGAGAGAAGAGAGAAGGAGGTAGAGGAGAAGAAGGAGGAGGAGGAGGAGGAGAAAAGAGAAGAAAAAGAAAAAAGACTGAAAAAAGAAATAAACCTCAACTCAAACATCATACTTTACCCAAAAACTGGCTCAAAATAGACTATGCACTTAAACATTAAAAAACGTAAAACTTTAGCTGGGCATGGTGGCGCGTGCCTGTAATCCCAGGAGGCTGAGGCAGGAGAATTGCCTGAACCCAGGAGGCGGAGGTTGCGGTGAGCCGAGATCGCGCCATTGCACTCCAGCCTGGGTCACAAGAGCGAAACTCCGTCTCAAAATAAATAAATAAATAAATAAATAAATAAAAATAAATAAATAAAAAATGTAAAACTATAGAGCATTGGAGAAAATCTTTGAGACCTAAAGCAAAGCAAAGAAATCTTAGAACTAATGCCAAAAGCATTGTCTAGAAAAAGAAAATATATATATTCAACTTTATCAAAATCAACACTTTTCCTCTATGAAACAAACATCCTGTTAAAAGAATGAAAAGACAAATTACGCACTGCAAATCACATCTCTGACAAAGACCTTGTATCTGGACTATATAAAGAACCCTCAAAACTCAACAGTAAACAACAACAACAACAACAAAGAATTCATTTAGAAGATGAGCCAAAAGCTGTACAAACATTTCACCAAAGAGGATTTACAGATGACAAATGAACTCACCCCGCATTCCACCCCAAAGATCATCAACATCGTTAGCTATTAGAGAAATCCAAATTCAAACCACAGTACTATTTCACTACCTGCTTATCAGAGTGGCTGAAACAAAAAAACAGTGATAATATTAAACGCTAGCAAGGACGTGAAGAAACTGGACCACTCATACATTGCTGGTGTTAAGGAAAAATGGCACAGGCACTCTGGGAAATAGTTTGGCAGTTTCTTATAAAATCAAACATTCAAGTACCATATGACTCAGACATTGTACTCTCGAGTATTTATTCCAGAGAAATGAAGATTTCTTTTCATGCAAGACCTTGTAAATAAATATTCATAGAGCTTTACTGATGATAACCAAGAGCTGGAAATTACCCAAATGTTCTTAGAAACTGAATGCTTCAACAAACTGTAGTAATCTCCACTATGGAATCCCAGTCAGCAATAAAAAGGAGCAAAGGATTGATACACACAGCATGTAGTAGACAGACCTGAGGAGTATTATGCTGAGTGACAAGAGCCAGTCTCAGAAGAATGCATCCTGAACGATCCCAGTTATGTAACATCACCGGTAATGATCATGTTATTATCAAGGTAGAGAGCTGATTCGTTGGTTGCCAGGGGTCAGGGATCAGGTAGTGATGGGCGTGGCTATAAAATGTAAATTGAGGAGACCCTGCGGTGATGGTACAGTGGAATATCTTGATTGTGGTAGTGTTGATGCAAAGTTCGATGACAAAAGTGCATAAACGTATACAAACAAAACTTGAATGTGTCACTGAGGAAGTCTGAATAAACTCTACAGATTGTGCCAACGGGAGAAAAAATACTGTGAATTTTTAAATCTGGAGGAAAGAAGACCTACCTAGGTTTCCTTGCCTTTTTTCCCTTGCATTTGAGGACTGTTAGAAACAGCTGCTGGGAAAAGTAAATTAGGTGCACAATTAAAGGCCCAGGGCCATACACGAAACTCGGGGGATGTGACCTAAGAAATAGACACCTGGTCTCTGCCACTGTTTTCTGACACAGAGTTCCCAATTCCCTTGGAATTTCCTGGGTGAAATGGAGTGTCTTTTTTTTTTTTTTTTTTTTAAAAAAAAAAAAAAACAAAAACAAAAAAACAGGTTCTCACTCTGTCCCCCAGGCTGGAGCACAGTATCACAATCACGGCTCACTGCAGCCTTGACCTCCCAGGCTCTGATGATCACCCTACCTCAGCCTCCCAAGTAGCTGGGACTACAGGCCCACGTCACCACACTCAGCTAATTTTTTGTATTTTTTGGTTTATCCATGTTGCACAGGCTGGTCCCAAACTCCTGGACTCAGGTGGTCTTATCCTGGCCTCCCAAAGTGTTGGGATTACAGGTGTGAGCCACCACACCTGGCCAGGAGTGTCTTTTGTTCTAATGAGGCTACTCTTGGGCTTCTGGTAGCTTCAGGATGGGGACTGGTCACCAGAAAGACCAAGCCATCATTAGAAGCTTGGAACTTCCAGGCTCTACCTCCCATCCTCCCTGGAGAGAGAAATTCTGGAAATTGAGTTAATAATCGACCATTCCTATGTGATGAGGCCTTCATAAAAGTCCCTAAACTACAGAGTTCAAAGAGCTGCCAGGTTGGTGAGCACATTCATGTGCCAGGAGGGTGACACATCCCAATTCCATGGGAAAAGAAACTCCTGCACTCAGCCCCTTCCAAACTTTTATGTACCTTTTAATCAGGTTGTTCATCTGTATCCTTTGAAATACCCTTCATGCTAAATCAGTAAACATAAGTAAATGTTTCTCTGAGTTTTGCAAGCCATAAAAGCAAATTATCAAACCCGAGGAGAGGATCATGGGAACCCCTGATTTACAGCCAGTTGGCCAGAAGTACCGATGACAACCTGGGACTTGACATTGGAAGTGGGGACTGTCTTTGTGTGACTTTTGGGGTCTGCACTAACTCTAGGCAGTTAGTGTGAATTAGTTGGTGTTCAGGGAGTTGGAAAATTAATTGGTATGGGAGCCCCCCCCCACCACACACACACAAGCACGTGGTGTCAGAAGTGTTGTGCGTATAAAAAAAAGTAGTTTTCCTTTTTAGGTGTTTTCCTACAGGGAATCATGCAAAGACCTAGGGCAGTACCTCTCAAGCTTTGCTACACTTTAGAATCAGCTGGAGAACTGTAAAATGTACTAGACTGATTCCCACCTTCACACATTCCCATTTAACTGGTTTAGGGTACAGTCTGGGCACTGGCAGTTTTGAGAATTTTGCAGGTGATTCTGACTTACAGCAAAGGGTAAGAATCACTGCTCTAAGACATTCCTCCCCATTTCCCACTCAGGATTGAAGCATACACCATATTGGACAGAATAAACCCTCGCACTGTACAAATTCTAGAACGGTGGTAGGAACGTGGTCTACCCTGTCCTCAAGCTATAGCATAACAGGCAAAGGAGGAGACAGATAAATCAGAATCAAGACAGCAAAGAGGGCGCACGCATCGTATAAGAGCAAGTTGAATTTCAAGCCAGAGCCTTTCAAACATGAACAAAAATGAAATGAAAGCACATGGCAGTGCAAATACACAAATAAGGAAAAGTAATTCGAAAGACACCCAGAGAACTCGACAGAAAAAATAATATAAATATAACTCAAGGACAGAAGAAAATGCCACAATTCCAATTAGTTTGTGCTCTAAAAACTTTTGATGAAAAACACATGTAACAATCAAAACTCAAAGAGATGACGACTGGTTTTAAAAACATGAAATAAAAAGGGAAATTTAAACATAAGGAAACAAATTCAGGATGAAAGCAGTGTTATTGCAGAACTAATAGAAATTAAAACAAGAATAGAGTCAATATCAATGAAAATGGAATTACTGATATAGAGAAAATAATGACATTGAATGTAGATTTTTTTTTTTTTTTTTTTGAGACAGAGTTGCTCTCTGTCACCAGGCTGGAGTGCAGTGGCATGATCTCAGCTCACCGCAACCTCCGCCTCCCAGGTTCAAGCAATTCTCCTGCCTCAGCCTCCTGAGTAGCTGGGACTACAGGCATGTGCCACCACGCCCAGCTAATTTTTGTATTTTTTAGTAGAGACAGGGTTTCACCATGTTGGCCAGGATGGTCTCGATCTCTTGATCTCGTGATCCCCCTGCCTCGGCCTCCCAAAGTGCTGGGATTACAGGCATGAGCCACCGTGCCCAGCCTGAATGCAGATTTTTAAAAGGAATTGAAGCAATTAAAATAAGCTAATAATTGTGGAAGAGAGGCAGAGAGAGACAATCCAACAAAAGAAAAACTGTCTCTGAAGAAAATACTCCAAAAGAAATGTAACAGAAGATGAAATCAAAGTTATAGTACAAAAAGAAAAAAAAATCCTTAAAGAGGGAGGCTGGCTGGGCAAAGTGGCTCATGCCTATAATCACACCACTTTGGGAGGCTGAGGCAGGTGGATTACTTAAGCTCAAGAGTTTGAGACTAGCCTGAGCAACATGGTGAAAGCCCATCTCTACCAAAAATACAAAAAAATTAGCCAGGTGTGGTGGCATGTGTCTACGGCCCCCGTTACGCAGGAGGCTGAGGTGGGAGGATCGCTTGAGTCTGGGAGGCAGCAGTTACAGTGAGCCAAGATTGCGCCACTGCACTCCAGCCTCGGTGACAGAGTGAGACCTTGTCTCAAAAACAGAACAAAATATAACAAAAAAACGAAGAGGCAGGAAACCCCAAATCTGCAGGTCAAAAAATATTTCATGTTCCATGAAAAACAGTAATATATACATTGTGCAGCAATGAGAAATACCCTAGATATACTATTGTACTTCAAAATATGAGAAGAGAATTTTTTCACTTTCAGTACAGTGTTCAATAAATTACATAAGATATTCAACTCTAATGCAAAACAGGCTTTGTGTTAGATAACTTTGCCCAATTGTAAGATAATGGAAGTGTTCTGAGCATGTTTAAGGTAGGTTAGGCTAAGCTGTGATGCTCAGTATGTTATTGTTTGAAACACAGTTTTTATATTTTTTGCAGAGGAGTCTTTTGTTTGTTTGTTTGTTTTTGGAGGCTGGAGTGCCAGTGGTGCGATCTTGGCTCACTGCAAATTCTGCCTCCCAGATTCAAGTGATTCTCGTGCCTCAGCCTCTTGCATGTGCCACCCACCAGGCCTGGCTAATTTTTTGTATTTTTAATAGAGACGGGATTTCACTGTGTCAGCCAGGCTGCTGGTCTAACTGCTGGCCTCTGGCGATCTGCCCACCTCGGCCTCCCAAAGTGCTGGGATTACAGTTGTGAGCCACTGTGCTCCCCTGAAATACTTTTTTCTTTTTCTTTTTCTTTTTCTTTTTTCCAGACGGAGTCCTGCTCTGTCACCAGGCTGGAGTACAGTGGCATGATCTCAGCTCACCGCAACCTCCGCCTCCTGGGTTCAAGCGATTCTCCTGCCTCAGCCTCCCGAGTAGCTGGACCTACAGGTGCATGCCACAATGCCCGGCTAAGTTTTATATTTTTAGCAGAGATGGGGTTTCACTGTGTTAGGCAAGATGGTCTTGATCTCTTGCTCTCAACCTCATGATCCACCTACCTTGGCTTCCCAAAGTGCTGGGATTACAGGCGTGAGCCACAGTGCCCAGCCTGAAATACATTTTTAACTTCATGATCTTTTCAACTTATAATGGGTTTTTCCAGGACATAACCCCTCAGAAGTTGGTGAACATCTGCATTCTTTCACAGTTCTGGAGGCTGGAAATCTGCAGTCAGAGTGTCAGCAGGGTTAGTTTTTCCTCAAGCCTTGCTCCCTGGCTTGTAGACAGCTGTCATCTCCCTGTGTCCTCACATGGTCATGCCTGTGTGAATGTCTGCGTCTTCATCTCCTCTTCGTACAAGGACACTAGTCGGATTGGGTTAGGGTCCACTCACATGAACTCATTTCAACTTATTTGCCTCTTTAAAGTCCCTGTCTCCAAATGCAGTCACATTCTGATGTGGTAGGATTAGAGCTTCGACAGATGAATTTGGGGGAGACACAGTTCAGTTCAGAAGGGTACACAGGGAAGATGATATTAAAACAAAGCAATGTGCACATAACCAGACTGAGAGGGAACCTAAGTCCTGGCTGGGTCCTCAGCTTTACGGAGTCAGAAATTCAATTTTGTAAACGCTCAGTCTCCCAGGAGAATCCTGTGTGACCAAGCTCGCAGAGGCTATGAGCTCACTGTAAGCAGAAGGCCAATTTGATCTTCTGTGATGAGAAATAGATGTCAAATAGACTGACACTTGTGTTGGTTGGTCTGCCAGTTTTCTCCCTGGAAGAAAATGTCACAAGACCCAGTATTTCTCTTGGGGGATGGGCTATAAGAATGTCAAAAAAGAGGTAATTTGAGCAATGTTTTTCAAACTGCAGATCACAACCATTAAAAGACCCGAATAAATTGAATTGATTTAGTAGGTTAACAACTACCTTTGCTAATGGAATCTAATAGGATAGAATGAGATGAGATGCAATGTAAAAAATATGGTCTCATCAAACATTCATCAAAGTGTTTTCAGCCAGGTACCGTGGCTCATGCCTATAATTCCAGCACTTTGAGAGGCCAAGGCAGGAGGATCACTTGAGACCAGGAGTTCAAGACCAGCCTGGGCAACATAGTAAGACCCCATTTCTAAAATAAATTTTTAAAAATCACGAAGTGTTTTGTATGTTCACATGTGTGTCTGAGCGTGTGCGTGTGCACATGCACCTAAAACAAGTCCCAATGTGAAATGTATTTCTTTCTGTGGAATGTGTTAAAAGATAAAAATCTGAGGCCGTGTGTGGTGGTTCATGTCTGTAATCTCAGCACTTTGGGAGGCCAAGGCGGGCAGATCACTTCAGCCCAGGAATTTAAAACCAGCCTGGGCAACATGCCAAAATCCCATGTCTACAAAAAAATGCAAAAGAAAAACAAACAAAGTAGCTGGGTGTGGAGTGGCACATACCTGTGGTCCCAGTTACTCAGGAGGCTGAGGTGGGAGGATTGCTTGAGCCTGGGAGGCAGAGGTTGCAGTGAGCTGAGATCATGCCACCGCACTCCAGCCTGGGCGACAGCAATACCCTGTCTCAAAATAAAAGAAAATAAACATTTGAAATACCCTATATTGGACAAACTTGAAAGCTAGATCGGTCCTCCTTGATGCACTTATCCCACCACAGGATCGGGGGTGTTAATTGACCGGATATTTCGCCTTACTAAAATATTGTATGTGTAGAACTCTGAATTGTAAGGGAAACATGTCAAACTGGTGTAATGGAAAGGACCAAGTTACTAAAAGTATGCGGAGGAACTAGACCAACCAGTGGAACCTGAGCAGAGAAATGGCCCCAGGCACGGTGGTAGTTACCTGTAATCCCAGTTACTCAGGAGGCTAAGGTGGGGGAATCGCTTGAATCCGAGAAGCAATGTGGCAGTGAGCTGAGATCATGCCACTGCACTCCAGCCTGGACGTCAGAGCACGGCACTTTCCAAAAAAAAAAAGAAAAAAGACAAAAGACATGACCCTTAGGCCTCCCAACAACTCTGTAAAGGAGTTCCTATTTGCCAGGAAAGGGAAATACAGCACAAAGGAAGTAACACCCACATAAGGCCATGAAAATGGCCACATTATAGCTGATGTTCCCTTGACTCCAACTCTGAATTCTCTCCATTGCACCCCCGCCCCCTCCTCTGTTAAACTAGATTCTGCCAGTTGGCCAATCTCGAATTACCGTCACTCGAGTACGTATGATGTTTAATCTGGGAATGTTGTTGGGATTTAAAGCATTGGCCAAATATCAGGTTTATATTCGCTCATAGCAGTGTGGGCTGCAAGCACGAGAAAGCAAATGCAAGAGGAAAGCCCACTGTCTGTGGGGCGCCTCTGCAGCTACCCTGGACATTCGACTCTAACCAGAACTCTTCACTTAGCTCCTCCAAAAAGGCAGAGTTCTTTGGGTGCCTATGTGTTCCCCAGAAGCTGCCATGGTTCTAACCCGATGGTCTCAAAGCCTCTTAATGTCCTGGGATAGGTGGGCATCTTCAGGTGCCACTTTCTCATTGTGCAGGTGAAGAAAGTGATCTCAGAAGGGCAGGGGCTTTCTCCAGGTGTCATCTGGACACTGGGAAAAAGTATTCCACCGGGAGCAGTAGTACGTGCTGGAGTGGGACAGGGACCCAGAGAGAGAAGTGTAGAGGGGGCAGAAGTGGTTCGCATCAGCCTGCAGTCCAGGTGTCACCAGTGGGATGTCAGCCTGGTAAAGAAAGGAATGTGATAGCCAAGGGCACAGCCCAGCCTCCGTGAGCATCAGACGAGGTAGCCACCTGCTTTGCAAGCCTCAGTGCCCTAGAACCCCAAATGTTTCTGTGTGCCTGTAATCTCTCCTCAGTCTGTGCAGGATTATAATACAATATACAGAGAAGTCAAGGTTAGATTTTTTTTTTTTTTTTTGAGACAGAGTCTTGCTCATCACCCAGGCTGAAGTGCAATGGCACAGTCTTGGCTCACTGCAACCTCCGCCTCCCGGGTTCGGTGATTCTCCTGCCTCAGCCTCCCAAGTAGCTGGGAGTATATGCTCCCACCACAACATCTGGCTAGTTTTTGTATTTTTGGTAGAGATGGGGGTTTCAACATGTTGGCCAGGCTGGTCTCTAACTTCTGACCTCAGGTGATCCACCTGCCTCAGCCCCCCAAAGTGCTAGGATTACAGGTGTGAGCCACCGCACCTGGCCTACATTTTTTTCAACCTCAAGTGTCTGTATGACACAATCAAAGCATGCTTGTCTGCTTGATTGTAAAGACCAAGCCCGTCAGCAAGCACAAATGGGTATCTTCAGTCACTTACGCTTCTGGAGTTACCAGAATAACCTGGCACTCTCTCTCCCTTTGGCAACACGAACCACATGAATTGGAAAATAGTCTTTTCTGCAGCCTTAATGCTTGCTTGCTTTCTATTCAAAGGCTACTGCATGACTATACAGCATTTGAAACTAACTCTTTGATTGGAATTCGGGAAACACTGGCTTTCTTCATGCTGATTCTGCATTTCCTGCTGAAATTGAGCTCTCAGCTTTGAGCAGTCCCACTGAAACCAAGAGCAGCCAGCCGGATTCCCTGCAAGTCAGGAAATGAGAGCCAGACTCCCTTGCACGTCTCTGTGGACACTGGAGTCGGTTTCCCTTCCTGGGCAGATGAACGGGTGAGGTCATCGCACATGAATGAGTGGTGGAGAAACTCAGCCTTCTAGAAACTAAGACCAAGCATTCATCTCACAAGAAAACATTTGGGAAACTCGGTTTTCATCAACAACATTAAATAAACCACTGGTTTTTAAAGACCGGTAAACCCCAATAGCAGTGCGTCTGGATTTGTTCTAAAACCTAAAGCGTGAGCTTTGCTTGTAAGTGAGAGTTCTCTGAAATGCCTGCAAAAAAGACAAATCAAACTCAGTCCTAGTAATAGAAACCACAACGAGGAAAAACATTTTTTTTAAATAAATAAAACATTTCACGTTTATCCTCAGTGATTTTGTGTTTAAAAGAAACAAACTCTTCCACAAGGAAGGTGTGCCTTCAGCCTCCCGGAAGAATCTCTTGGCTGGTATGACCTGGCCTGGTGCCGGGAAAGAGTGAGATTTGGCAGACACAGGCATCAGGACTGCCTGCATGGTTAGTGGGTCGCTGGATCTGGTCCCGTCAAAGCAGACAGCGCTATCGTCCCCACAGCCTGCAGAATTGGGGTCACATGTACCCTGATGCCAGGATCTCTGCCCTCCTTCTCCTGAGAGGGGAGACTCCCTCGCCTCCTTCAATTTCACCTCTCTCCCCCCTTCCAGATGGGAAGGAGGGTAAAGAAGGAAAAATAAAATAAAATCCCAAAGAGCTGGGAAAATTACTCTCTTTAGATCCCAGCGTGTCTGCTATCTGTTAACCTTGAGAGAGCTGCAAATGAATGCTGTCTCTGCCGGCTGGACCCCAGCACTGGGTCACGCCCCCATGTCTCCACAGACCAGGCTCCCTC
The DNA here is from genome assembly GCF_048565385.1 of Saimiri boliviensis. NCBI lineage: Eukaryota > Metazoa > Chordata > Mammalia > Primates > Cebidae > Saimiri > Saimiri boliviensis. The sequence continues at coordinate 237,089,050 of NC_133450.1, read as the reverse complement.
CTAGAAACACCTCTGCCAATAAACAGCTTGTTGCTTTTGTCTTTCTCTGTAAGCCCCTCCTTTGCTGGTCCCTGCTCACGCTGCATATGAATTAGCAAAAATGAAGCCAGAAGATTGTAAGGTCAGATGTCCAGTAAATGGACAATGACATAGTTCCACTTCAGTTTCTCCTTTAGCATTGTAAGCCTGTAAAAGGGGAGAGAAGCTGCAGCTCGGAGAGCTGGAGAGCTCGAGGGCTCGGTGAATGAGGCCGAAACCCCACGCAGCTCCCGGCCGAATAAAAAAACTCACTTCCTTCCTCAGTTCGGTGTTGGAGAGGTTTGTTCCCTGCCACTCCTGCTACATTCCTGGTTCTCATCCCGTGGGCGTCATGTTTGACCATTTGCACAACAACCCTCTTGTTGCCATTCCCAGATCCTCATTGGTGCATTGTTCTTGTTGTTTATAGTAGACTTTATTCATGTATTTTTTTTAATTTTTTAATTTTTTGAGACTCTGTTGCCAGGAGAGCAGTGGCTCGATCTTAGCTCCCTGTAACCTCTGCCTCCCCGGTTGAAGCAATTCTCCTGCCTTACCCTCCTGAGTAGCTGGGGCTACAGGAAGGCGCCACCACATCCAGCTATTTTTTGTATTTTTTTTTAGTAGTGATGGGGTTTTACCAGGTTGGCCAGGATGGTCTCAATCTCTTGACCTCTTGATCTGCCTGCCTCAGCCTCCCAAAGTGCTGGGACTACAGGCGTTAGCCACCATGCCCAGCCAGTAGACTTTATTTTTTAGAGCAGTTTTAGGTTCATAGCACGAGGGAGCAGAAAATACAGAGCATTCCCATATCCCCCTGCCCTATAGACACATAGCCTCTCCCATGTCAACATCCCCCACAGAGTGGTCCATCTGTTACCATTGATGAGCTACATTGACACATCATCATCGAAGTCTGTGGCTGTCACCGGGGTTCACTCTTGGCATTGTACATTCTGTGGGCTTGGACAAATGTATACTGATGTGCCCACCACGCCAGTATTCCACAGAGTAGCTTCACTGTCTTAAAAATCCTCTGTGTGGCCAGGCATGGTGGCTCACGCCTGTAATCCTAGCACTTTGGGAGGCCTAGGTGGGCTGATTGCCTGAGCTCAGGAGTTCAAGCCTGGGCAACATGGCGAAACCCTGTCTCTACTAAAAATATAAAAAATTAGCTGGCCATGGCTGTGTGTGCCTGTAGTCCCAGCTACTTGGGAGGCTGAGGCAGGGGAATAGCTTGAACCTGGGAGATGGAGGTTGCAGTGAGCCGAGACTGCACCACTGCGCTCCAGCCTGGGCAACAGAGTGAGACTCCAACTCAAAAATAAAATAAAATAAAATAAAATAAAATACAACGAATCCTCTGTGCCTGACCAATTCATCTCTAATCTTTTTTTTTACTGTCTCCATAGTCTTGCCTTTCCCAAGAATGTCACAGGGTTGGAACCACTGAGCCTTTCCACACTGGCTTCTTTCACTTCGTAAACAAGGATGTTCCTTTTGGAGACCGTATCTCATCTGGTTAAAGAGTAGGACTAACTACATAATTTGTGTGACTCAGTATAAGATGAAAATGTGGGGGCCTCTTGTTCAAAATTATTAAGAACTTCAAGAGGATGACAGCAGAGCTGAAGCCAAGCGTGGGCCTTCCGAAGGCTGGGCCCTGAGAAACGGTGCAGGCGTCAGCCCGTGAAACCACCTCCTAAAGAGTAAGGTTTTAAAAGTAAATGCCCCACTGGGCACAGGGGTTCATGCCTGTAATCCCGGCACTTTGGGAGGCTGAGATGGACAGATCATGAGATCAAGAGATTGAGATCATCCTGGCCAACATGGTAAAACCCTGTCTCTACTAAAAATACAAAAATTAGCTGGGCATGGTGGCACATGCCTATAGTCCCAGCTACTTTGGAGGCTGAGGCAGGAAAATCGCAGAAAAACCCAGGATGCGGAGGTTGTAGTGAGCTGAGGTCGCACCACTGCACTCCAGCCTGGCAACAGAGCGAGGCTCCGTCTCAAATAATAATAATAATAATAATAATAAAATTAAATTAAAAAATGAAAATAGAGCAAATGCCCAACATGTGAGTGGGTCCTTTGTCTTCTTCAGATTCCATAAAGCTGGGACATGTAAACAAAAGTGTTTATTTTTGTTTGTTTGTTTCTACAATGCTTCCACAGTTGCCAATAACCTCGGTGCTGAAGCACTTTCTCAAACAATACAGCGCAAAAAACAGAGGGACAAAGCCGGGGGCTCTGCTGATGACTTCCTTAATTTTATCAAAACATAAAAACGCAGTATACTCAGAGGGATTGGGTCATGAAGCACGAAGCCCCCTCAGTACCCACAAGCGGGCAATGAATAATGTTTATTGATAAGAAGAAAACAAGCCCCTTTTTTTGACGACATCTTGAATTGTCTTACTGATCACGAGGCAGGCTTATGTATTTCCAGGCAGCACGATTCTAATTTGGGGAGCGCTGCAGCTGAGTAGTTAGCCGGTTTCCTGCTCACAGGGTGAAATATGCCAGACTCTAGGAAATCAAGGCAGGCTGCTGCACGGGGCCAGGTCCCTGAGCTGAGGAACACACACTGGCTCCGGCTTGCACCCTACTATTGTAAACTAAATGTCACTCCCTCTTGCTTTCTCCCAAATGTTGGAACTTGAGAATTCGTGCAGCAGTGCAGAACACTGAGGGGAAAATGTTCTATCTCCCATGCTGGCAAGACCCTTAGGGCACAGAGTTTGGGGCCAGGGCTGCAGAGAGGACGAGGGAATGGCCCCGGCTGGCGCTGTGCCTCACTAGCACACCTGGTTGCAGAGAGCATTAGTGTCTAGAGCAGCGGCAACATGGGCCCACAGTCGGGGCGGCTGGAACAACGTTTATTTTCTCACAGTTCTGGAGGCTGCAAGTCCGAGATCCAGGTGTCGGCAAGGACATGTTTCCTGTGACCTCTCCCCGTGGCTCGCAGGCTGTGTCCTTCTGCCCGTGTGTCTGTCCCCTCCTCTCCTCCTCTTAGAGGACATCTGTCGTGTTAGGGCTCACCTGTATGATCTCACTGTCAGTTGACTACCGCTGTAAAGCCTCTGCCTCCAAATACAGCCACTGAGGTCCCGGGCTTTAAGTCCCCAACACAGGAATTTTAGAGGAACACACTTCAGCCACAACACAAGGTAATTTAAATTCTCCCCAGACAGTGAGATGCGGAGGGACATCCGGCAGTGTTACCACCCTCAGTTCTTCTGCAATTGCACTTTTAATAAAATGTATCCTTGATTTATTCTACAATGTTAACCTTCCTCCCATTTACCTTTACAAGTGGAATTGAATTAAATTACCCCTAGGAAATCCTCTCTCTTTTCCATCACTTTATGTTTCCTTTCTCTCATATACCAATGACATTGTGGGGTTCTTTTACAAAGCTGAATGATCAAACTACTTAAGTTGTTTGTTTGTCTTGCTATTTAGTGGTTTGGAATATAGATCCATCTAAGTCAAGTCAAGTCAGTAAGAGTTAAAGGGTAACAGATTCTAAACTCTTTGAGACTTTAAATCCCAGCTCCACTTCCCCTAGACCATCCTGGCCAACATGGTGAAACCCTGTCTCTACTAAAAACGCCAAAATTACTCGGGTGTGGTGGCGCGTGCCTGCAATCCCAGCTCCTCAGGAGACTGAGCCAGGAGAAGTGCTTGAACCGGGAGGTGGAGTTTGCAGTGAATGCAGTTGGCATCATTACACTCCAGCCTGGGGGGCAAGAGAGAAACTCTGTCGAAAGAGGAAAGGAAGAAAGGAAGAAAGAGAGAAAGAGAGAGAGAGAAAGAGAGAAGAAAGAAAGAAAGAGAAAGAAAGAAAAAGAAAGAAGGAAAGAGAAAAAAGAAAGAAAGAAAAGAAAAGAAAGAAACATTATTCTTTATGTTATGGAAACACCAAGGGTGCAGTGAAGGTCCTGCTGCTCTCAGCACAGAAAGCCAGTGACTGAGATGACAAGTATCACCAAGGAAGAAGCTTTCACCAGGTGCCGCGGTTGAGGAGACGGGAGCTCAGTTTCAGATCCATCCCCTTGACCCACTCAGATTAGGGGTTTCTATAGCAGGGGAAAACGTATAACAATGTGTGAGAAAACAGGAACTTAAAGTAGTAAGGAAATAATCATGATAAATAAGGGAGTCTCATTGTCTGGAGTGGTGATCTGGTGAGTTTCAGTTCTTTGCTACCTTTAGAGAGGCCTGGGGGTCCTCTCCTGAGGAAGGTACTCAGCTAAAACAAAGTAAGGTTCAAGCTTTAAGACCAGGGTCAGTTTCTGTGTTTATCCAAAAAGACTGTCTATGGGACAAGTGGATTGATTCCCTTTACAAAATTAGCTAGCTGAAACAGTGTGGAACAGTATCTCTCTCTCTCTCTCTTTTTTTTTTTTTTTTTTTTTTTTTTTTTTTTTTTTTGAGACAGCATCTTACGCTGTTGCCCAGGCTGGAGTGCAGTGGCTCAGTCACGGTCCAGCTTAGCCTCAACCTCCCAGGCTCAAGTGATCCTCCCACCTTAGCCTCCAGAGTAGCTGGGATTACAGAGGTATCCCACCACACCCAGCTAAATTTAAAAAAAATTTTTGTAGAGACGGGGTCTCACTATGTTGCCCAGGCTGGTCTCCAACTCCTGTGCTCAAGTGATCCTCCCACCTTGGCCTCCCAAAGTGCTGGGATTACAGATGTGAGCCACCCCACTGGGCCCAGTGTCTTTATGGACCTTATTGCCCCTTCTCTTTGGGTACTTGAAATTTGTATTATTTTGTTTCCAAGGGGAGTTGCAATTTTTTCCATATTTTCTGGGAAATTTTACAAATTATGGTTCTATTTCTGTTCATTGTTTTTCCTGTTTATCCCTTCCTTCACCACAAAATGAAATATTTAAAAACTTTTTCTATCAAAAGCACTTTAAATTACGTGAGAATCTCTGATTTCATTCTTCTATGAAATAGAATGAATGCTTCTGATTTACCCCTCTATTACATGGGAAAGCACACACAACTGGCAGCTGACAGCCCTAACTAGAGCATGGGAGGCTTGGGAACTGTCCTTTGGAATCATAGAACGTCAGAGCTAGAGAGAGGAGCTAATCCACAGGGAAAGCCCCACTCTTAGGCAAGAACGCCAACATGGGGGCGTATCCCCAGGGTGCATGGCCAGGCCCGTGTCACAGTGCCACCTCTGGGTAAGACTTTCCCAGACACAGCAGAACCGCATCCAGCACACACTTCACCTATGAAAATGGGACTATAATTACCTGGGCGTGGTGGCACACACCTGTAATCCCAGCTACTCAGGAGGCTGAAGTGAGAGTATTGCTTGAGCCCAGAGAGCCTGAGGTTGCAATGAGCTGAGATCACTCCACTGCACTCCAGCTTGACAGAGTGAGACCCTGCCTCAGAAAACAAAAAGAAAATAAATATGACATGAGTGGAGGATAAAATAAAAACAATGGATAAGCCGGGCACGGTGGCTCAAGCCTGTAATCCCAGCACTTTGGGAGGCTGAGGTGGGTGGATCACGAGGTCGAGAGATCGAGACCATCCTGGTCAACATGGTGAAACCCCATCTCTACTAAAGATACAAAAAAATTAGCTGGGCATGGTGGCGCGTGCCTGTAATCCCAGCTACTCAGGAGGCTGAGGCAGGAGAATTGCCTGAGCCCAGGAGGCGGAGGTTGCGGTGAGCCGAGATCGTGCCATTGCACTCCAGCCTGGGTAACAAGAGTGAAACTCCGTCTCAAAAAAAAAAAAAAAAAAACAATGGATAGAGGAATGCCTCTCCTTATCATTCCTCACTTTTGTGCTGCAAGGAGCCTGTCTTGGTGATTGAAGCCTGATACAGGGGTTTGCAGTAGTAATTTATTCCACGTATTTCCTAATTGCAAGTTGACTGTCAACACAGAGCTAGAAGAAGCAACTCTGCTGCATATTTGCCTGTCTATTCTTCAAGATGAAATTGGAATTCTTGGCTGGGCACAGTGGCTCACACCTATAATCCCAGCACTTTGGGAGGCCGAGGCGGGCGGATCATGAGGTCAAGAGATCGAGACCATCCTGGCCTACGTGGTGAAACCCTGTCTCTACTAAAAGAATACAAAAATTAGCTGGGCATGGTGGCACGCGCCTGTAGTCCCAGCTACTCAGGAGGCTGAGGCAGGAGAATTGCTTGAACCCGGGAGGCAGAGATCGCAGTGAGCCAAGATCGCGCCACTGCACTCCAGCCTGGCGCCTGGCGACAGAGCAAGATTCTGTCTCAAAAAAAAAAAAAAAGAAAAGAAAAGAAATTGGAATTATTTTGTCAATTTCCTTTTAAAAAGTATCCCAGTGACCCTCTGCAGACCATCATGATTGAACATGTGGCTCCACGGCATGTTTCTGTGGCCATGGGCAGGTTTCTAAGCCTCAGTTTTTCATCTACGGACTGGGGAACACGACGCGTGCCTGTCTCATGGACGATCCATCCTTAAGACCTGTTACAATTACTTAGATAACAGCTTCCAACAGGGCTTCCCAGCCCGTGATCCCCAGGGCCTCTACGTCCCCGTGTGCCAAAGCAGCCCAACACACTTTACTTCTACCAAAACTGGACAACCAGGGGTCCAATTCCATTAGCCCCAGCATTCCTGGACGACAACCCTACGGACCGTCTCAGGCCCCTGCCACAGCCCTGTGCTCCGTGCCCTCCCTGACTCCTGAACCAGCTATAAGGCTGGGATCTGCAGCTGCACCCTGGCCTCTCAGGAGCCACTACGTGGCAGGGCTAACACTGACCACAGCAGGGGCACCTCCAGATCGAGCCAAGAAATACTGTCATTAGAACTGCTTTTGCTTTGAGCCACTATGGTGAAGCCCACAGATGGCTCATTTCTTTTCTCTGATGTCCAGGGACTCAGTTGGGAGGACTTTTTTTTTTTTTTTTTTTTTTAAAAAAAAGGCTGGATTGAAGGCTTCTCCACTCACAGGCTCGCTGCTTGAAGGCTGAGCCCGGGTGGGACTGTCAACTAGAGCACCAACACGTGGCTTCTCACAGCTGGCAGCTGAATCTCAAGGAAGAGTGAGTGCAGTGAGAAAACCAGGAGTAAACTACATAGGTTTTTCTGGCCTTGCCTCTGGAGGCAGGCACCGTTAGTATTCCCACACTCTGTGGGGTCTCTATGGCTGGCCTGACATGGTCACACACACAAAAATTGGGAGGGCAGACGTTAATTCTGTGAATGTCTCTGGAAAATACAATTTTCCACAGTCCCCCATCTCAGAATAATAATATTTTTACTGAGGCCAGGTGTGGTGGCTCAAACCTGTAAACCCAGCACTTTGGGATGCCGGGGTGGGTGGATCACCTGAGGTCAGGAGTTCCAGACCAGCTTGGCCAACATGGTGAAACTCCATCTCTACTAAAAATACAAAAATTAGCCAGGCGTGATGGTGCACACTTGTAACCCCAGCTTCTTGGGAGGCTGAGGCAGGAGAATCACTTGAACTCGAGAGGTGGGAGGTTGCAGTGAGCTGAGATCACGCCATTGCACTCCAGCCTGGGCAACATTGTGTGTGTGTGTGTGTGTGTGTGTGTGTGTGTGTGTGTGTGTGTACACACATATATGTACACATATATACACATACACATATATAATTTTGATAAATAAATAAACAGAATTACACAGAAATACAATTTAGACATATCACTTGTGATTTAGTCACATACGTGCTTCCTCGCTAACTCATTAATTAGGAAAGCGAGTCCTAGGGCGGCGTCTGAATGCCCCTAATTACGAATTTCCAGCTTGTGATGAGCTTGGATGCTATTTTAAGGAACCTGCGCTGACTGCGATGTGTACACATGTGTGGTTTCTGTTGGTGGGTGATGGACTCACGGGTCCAGTGAAACCTAGTGGTTTGTGACTTACATTCACAACTGAATTTTCCCGTGTTTGTAAATTGTTATTGGGATCACAAATAAAGGAGAATCAACATTTTTAAATTTTCTGTATTTTGACCCCAAAATAGGATATGTCATCCCATCTATTCAAATTCAAATCTGTCTTTATTTCTTATGTATATTTCTGCATATATATTTTTATACACTTTTTGTTAATATTACTTCTAAGTATTGTCTAAGAACATTTTTTACTTCCAGTATATCTTCTAACTAGATATTATTTTATATAGAATAGCTACCTATTGATTTTCCTACATAAACTTGGATTATACTGTGTTTTCTGGGGCCTTCCATATGTGCTTTTATTATTTTATTTTGTTTTATTTATTTATTTTGAGACGGAGTCTCTCTCTATCACCCAGGCTGGAGTGCACCGGTGTAATCTCAGCTCACTGCAACCTCCACCTCCCAAGTTCGAATGATTCTGCTGTCTCAGCTTCCCAAATAGCTGGAATTACAGGCACACACCACCACGCCTGGCTATTTTTCATGTTTTTAGTAAAGACGGGGTTTCACCATATTGATCAGGCTGGTCTCAAACTCCTGACCTTAAGTGATCCACCTGCCTCAGCCTCTGAGAGTGCTGGGATTACAGGCTTGAGCCACCACTCCAGGCCCCATGTGTGCTTTTATATATCATCCACCAACAGTAATAATTTAGTCTCTTCCTGGCCAAGTTTCATGCCTTCCATTTTACTCCCTGGTTAATTGCATTTGCTTCCAGGACAATATTAAATAAAGAAGTGATTCAGAGTTTACACTCTTTTTCCTGACTTTTTGTGTTTCTAGAGTCTTAGCATTAATACTGGTTTCTGAGTGGAGATTTCAGTAGTGAGAGACTGAAAATACAAATGGACAATGGCCAGATTATGTATAAAAACCACAACTTGCAGCCTAGCTCAGGAAACCAGCCTGCTGTCCACAGTAACCAGCTGAGGAAGCCAGCCTGCTGTAGGTCAGACTTGGAGGAAGGCAGGCCACCGTCCAACAAGCAGTCCAGAAACCAAACCACAACCCTGTAGTAACAGCCCCAAACCGCCAGGACTTAAACGTTTAACAGCTGACAGTGACCCAGCTATTCCACGCCTGGAGGTTTATCCAAAATACATGAAATCAGCGTGTTGAAGAGATATCTGCACTCTGCATTTCTTGCAGCACTATTCACAATCGCCAAGATACGGAATCAAACTAAGGGTCCATCAGTGGCTGAATAGATAAGAGAAAATGTGGAATATACACACGATGGAATACTATTCATCTTTGAACAAGGAAGAAATGGTTATTTGTGACAACAGGGATGAAATTGGGGAACATTTATGCTAAGTGTAATAAGCCAAACACAGAAAGACAAATACTGCATGTTCTCACTTCTAAGTAGAGTCTGATACAGTTAAACACATAGAAGCAGAGAGGAGAATGGTGATTACAGGGGCAGAGGGCCGGGGGGAAAGGGGAGATGATGATCAAACAGTACAGAGTCTCAGTCAGATAGAAAGAACAAGTTTGATTTGTTTCTGAGACCTATTGCACAACATGGTAAATAGAACTAATAATTGAGTGTTAACAATCAAGCTAATAATTGCTAAGAGAGGAAATCTCAAATGTTCTCATCACCATAAATGTCAAATATTTGAGAGGATGGATAGGTTAATTAGTTTAACTTAATTATTTCATGTTATTTTCAAAAGTCATAACATCACTTTGTACCCATAAATGTGTATAACTGTAATTTGTGAATGTATAATTTAAAAATAAAAAATAGGCTGGGCGCGGTGGCTCACACCTGTAATTCCAGCACTTTGGGAGGCCAAGGTGGGCAGATCACAAGGTCAGGAGATTGCGATCATCCTGGCCAACGTGGTGAAACCCTATCTCTACTAAAAAATACAAAAATTAGCTGGGCGTGCTGGGGTGCACCTGTAGTCTCAGCTACTCGGGAGGCTGAGGCAAGAGAATTACTTGAACCTGGGAGGTGGAGATTGCAGTTAGCTGAGATTGAGCCACTACACTCCACCTGGCACCTGGCGACAGTGAGACTCTGTCTCAAAAAAAAAAAAAAAAAAAAAAAAAGTAAATAAATTTTGTTGTTGTTGTTGCTTGAGACGGAGTCTCACTCTGTCGCCAGGCTGGAGTGCAGTACCATGATCTCAGCTCACTGCAACCTCTGACACCCTGGTTCAAGTGATTCCCCTGAGTAGCTGGGACTACAGGCATGCAACACCAAGTGTGGCTAATTTTTTGTATTTTAGTAGAGATGGGGTTTCACCATGGCTAGGATGGTCTCGATCTCCTGACCTCGTGATCTGCCCTCCTCAGCCTCCGGAAGTGCTGGGATTTCAGGCATGAGCCACCACTCCAGCTTTTCTCTTTCTTTTCTTTCTTTCTTTCTTTTTTTTTTTTTTGAGCCTGAGTCTAGCTCTGTCGCCCAGGCTTGAGTGCAGTGGCATGATCTTGGCTCAGCAACCTCAGGTTAAAGTGATTCTCCTGCCTCAGCCTCCCAAGTAGCTGGATTACTGGCACATACCACCAAGCCCAGCTAATTTTTGTATTTTTAGTAGAGTCAGGGTTTCACTGTGTTGGCCAGGCTGGTCTTAAACTCCTGACCTCGTAATCTACCTGCCTTGGCTTCCCAAAGTGCTAGGATTACAGTTGAGAGTCACCACACCCAGCATGTTTATTTTAGAATTTTTTTTTTTTTGTCTTTCGACCTAGGTACCATGTTATACATTATTTTTGTTTTCTTATAAATTATATTCATTTCGTTCATATTTTCTGACAGCTTATTGAAAGTATATCAGAAAACTATTGGTTTTTAAAAATCTGTATGACCAATTGAACTCTAATTTATTTTAAGTGATTTGCGCTTGATTTTTGTTTCCAGTTTTAGATAGAGCACCTCTTCAGACGATTATAATTTCGTTTTTACTTTCCGTCTTACTTCTGCTTCAGAACATATTAAAGTGGTCGTGGTTAAAGGCCCTGAAACCAACCCAATAATCCCTTAGACAGGTTTTTATTTATTTATTTATTTATTTTAATAAACATAAAAATTGAACCTCTGGTCTTCAAGTTTGAAACTTACATTTGTTTTATCTGAGTTCCTTCCTCAGAAAAGGATCTCCAGGCCTCTCAAAAAGTATCAAAGAACTGAAACACCAGATCATCTGATCAAGATAATGAGATGCCAGACCCCTCATTCATCATGATGGCTTTCTTGCCCATCCCTTGTTCCCATTTTTTCACACATAGTTACATTTCTTTCCTGCTATGTAAACCCCTAATTTTAGTCCAGCAGGGAGATGGATTTGAGACTTATCTCCTGTCTCCTTGGCTGCAGCACCCCATTAAAGCCTTCTTCCTTGGCACTACTCATCATTTCAGTGATTGGTTTTCTGTGCAGGGAGCAGCAAGACCTAGACCAACCGGTGGGTGTTTTGGTAACAGTCTCTGTGTTGTTCCTGATTGTAAGAGGCATACGTTGAATGTTTCATCATCAGGAACGGTGATGGTGTGTTTCAAGGACCAGGGTTGCCTAGACAAGGAGCTGACTGGGGATTGGAGGATCCTCATCTCCTAGCTTGGTTTCCCGCAGACTGGAGACACCTTGCCTTTTCTCCCCAGGAGGAAGGATTACCTCCCCGCAATTCCCTGGTAAAAGAAAATTTCCTGAGCCCTAAGAATGTGCATTTCTCTTTCATTCTGCCCAACTCTATACCTAACTTTGGGTCTGATCTTTAGCTGGAGGGGGAAAAACAAGAAAGCAAGAGAGAAACAGAGCAACCGCTTCTTGGAGAACTAACCAGAGACAGCAGAAAAATAGCCTGACCATGAACTTGAGACCCTTTGCAGTCCGTGACTTCACTGTACTCTTTGGACTCAACCCAGTTTCCAAAACCTTAAAGCAGAGATTCCCAACCCCCAGGCCATGGACCAGATACCAGGTACTTGTTAGGAACTGGGCTTCACTTGTTAGGAAGTGAGCAGCCGGTGAGCAAGCGGGGTCTCCTTTGTGTCCACACCCGCTCCCCATCACTCACATCACTGCCTGAGCTCCACCTCCTGTCAATCAGCAGCAGCATTAGATTCTCATAGGAGCACAAACCCTATTGTGAACAGCACATGTGAGGGATCTAGGTTGTGCGCTCCTTATGAGAATCTACTGTCCGATGATCTGTCACAGTTTCCCATCACCCCCAGATGAGACTGTCTAGTTGTAGGAAAACAAGCTCAGGGCTCCCACTGATCCTACATTATGTCGAATTGCAACGTGAAAAAAGCCAGTCACTACTAAAAATACAAAAAATTAGCCAGGCATGGTGGTGCATGCCTGTAATCTCAGCTACTTGGGAGGCTGAGGCACAAAAATCACTTGAATCTGGGAGGCAGAGGTTACAATGAGCTATCCACTGCATTGCAGCCTGGGCAACAGAGTGAGACTCCACCTTAAAAATAATGTAATAACAATAGAAATAAAGTGCACAATAAAGGCAATGCACTTTAGGCTGGGTGCGGTGGCCCATGCCTGTAATTCCACACTTTAGGAGGCTGAGGAGGGCAGATCATGAGGTCAGGAAATCGAGACCGTCCTGGCTAACATGATGAAACACCATCTCTACTAAAAGAAAAAGTTAGTCGGGCATGGTGATACACACCTGTAGTCCCAGCCACTTGGGAGGCTAAAGCAGGAGAATCACTTGAACCCAGGAGGCGGAGGTTGCAGTGAGTCACAAGATCGTGCTATGCACTCCAACCTGGGCAGCAGAGCGAGACCCCATCTCAAAAAAAAAAAAAAAAAAAAAAAAGTAATGTGCTTCAATCATCCTGAAACCATCCTCATTCCTATCGCCTGTCCGTGGAATAATTGTTTCCCAAGAAACTGGTCCCTAGTGCTAAGAAGGTTGGGAACCACTGCCCTAAAGGACTTAGGGTTCAGAGACTGGCCCAGGCCATAATACACAATGACAAACCCCTCCTGAATTGACAAGCCAAGAACCTGTTTAAAGCTCCCATCACTTTTCCTTGTGCAACTTTGATCATTTGTCTTGGAGCTGCATCTCGTTTGGGAGAGAGTCTTCCTGGGGACTGCCTTCCCACTTTATGGGCTAAACTGTGTCTCCCTAAAAAAGCATCTACTAAAGCTCCAGTACCCCTGAGTGGGACATTATTTGGAGATAGTGTCTCTACAGAGGTAATTAAGATAGTGTCTCTACAGAGGTAATTAAGTTAAAATGAGGCTGTTAGAGTGGGCCCTAATCCAATCTGACTGTCCTTATAGGTAGGGAAGATGACACAGACACACAGGGACAACCGTGTGAGGACGCAGGGAAAAGACACCATCTACAAGCCAAGGAGAGGACTCAGAGCACACAAACCTGACAACACCTTGATCTTGGTCTTTCAGTCTCCAGAGCTGTGAGGAAGTAAATATCTGTTGTTTAAGTCACCTGGTCTGTGGAACTTTGTCGTTACTGCCTGAGCTGACTAATAGGCAAACACTGTGAATCCTGGGTGCCTTCTACTATGAGTCTCTTGATTCTTCTCTGACAGGGAACCTAAGGTCCACCCCACAAAGTCTAATACCTCAATTAGATTTTATCCTGCCTAGCAAGAAACTCCACTGAACACTCCCCTTGTGTAAGAGTCTATATTTGGCTGGGCACAGTGACTCATGCCTGTAATCCCAGCACTTTGCGAGGACAAGGTGGGAGGATCACTTGAGCTCAGGAGTTCGAGACCAACCTGGGCAACATGGCAAAACCCCATCTCTACAAAAATTACAAGAAATTATCCAGGCATGGTGGTGCATGCCTATAGTCTCAACTACTTGGGAGGCTGAGTTGGGAGGATCACCTGAGCCCGGGAGGCAAAGGTTGCAGTGAGCCAAGATCATGGCACTGTATTCCAGCCTAGGTGACAGTGAGACCCTGTCTCAAAAAAAAAAGAGTCTATATATTTCCTTTGTCACTATTGACCCTGTTTAGTTCATTCTCATACTGCTAAAAAGAAATACCTGAAACTGGGTAATTTATAAAGAAAAGAGGTTTAGTTGACTCATGGTTCTGTGGGCTGTACAGGCTTCTGCTTCTGGGGAGGCCTCAGGAAACGTACAGTCATGGCAGAAGGCAAAGGGGAAGCAAGCAGCGTCTTCACATGGTGGAGCTGGAGAGAGAGAGTGAAGGGGGAGGTGCTCCACACTTTAAAACGACCAGCTCTCATGAGAACTCTAACGCAACAAGAGCAAGGGGAAAGTCCACCTGCATAATTCAGTCACCTCCCACCAGGCCTCTCCTCTAACACTGAGAATTACAATTCGACATGAGATTTGGATGGGGACACATAATGAAACTATATCAGACCCCAAAGTCTTCAAGCAACTCCTGCAAACATTGGTTGCCCCAACTCCAGTGCCCTGGTGCCGCAAAGCCTGTGTGTTTCACCACATTTATTTTACACTTGCCTACAGAGAGAGGCGACTGCTCTAGAACAACCCTCTACGTTCAGCAGACGCCTTGCAGACCTCCCTGGGAGATGGCGGACACAGGGTGGTCTACAGGGCACCTGCTACACATGGCTGTCCTGCATTTCCCTTTCAGCGTAAAGCCTGGACCCTCACTCAGCCCCAGGACATGGTAGAATTTATCCCAACCCTTTGCCAGACAGGCATCAGCCCTGAAGGGGTGATATGGCAAGACAGACAGCCCTTATCCTCACAAGAGAGATTTCTGATAATGAGCACTGAAGTCTACCAAATGCATATGGTTTGCTCTAATGAAGCCATGCATGATGTGAAGTGACTTCTTCATTGTGTGTCATTCCCGGAATGACTGCTGCTTGCTTACGTTGGATTATTCTGTTACTGTAACCTACGTTTGACGTACCAGTGGTGTAGTCAGAACTAAGCTCATTCATGGTAGGCAGCTTCAAGATGGCCCCCAGTGGTCCCACTCCCTCACCCAATTCACAGCCTTGTGTAATTATCTCTGCTTGATTGGAGATTAGGCTCATACTTCTAGGGAACAGATAGGCAGAAGTGATGATGTCGTTTCCACTGTTGGGTTACAGAAAGACTGGCTCCCTCTCAAGCTCCCTCTCGCTCTCTCCCACACTCACTCTGCAGGAAGCCAGCTGCCATGTTGACGAGGCCTATGGAAAGCCACATTGCAAGGTGCTGATGTCCCCTGCAGTCTGCCAGCAAGGACCTGTGGCTGACAACCACATGGGTGGGCTTGGAAGCAACCCCCGACCCAAGTCCAGCCTCAAAATGACCCCAGCCCAGCCAACATCTTGCAGCCTTTTGGGAGAACCCAGCTTCCTGGCTCTCCTCACATGCCACAGGAATCAGATCTGTAGCTATTTCTCTAGTTGACTTATTTGATCCATAAGTATAACAAAAACCTCTCTTATCTCCCCAAGAGGGCCAAATGTGGTGACCCAACCAAGGTCCTTAGATTAACACCCCAAGATGACAAAAAGACTGGAGCAGCTGCCTCTCTAGATATTTACATCTCAAGGACAAGTGAGTCTCAGAACTTGCAGAACTCCGTATCCGAAAGCCAAAGGTAGGCAGTCCCAGCTACTCAGGAGGCCGAGGGGGAGGATCACTGGAGCCCAGGAAGTCCAGCCTGAGCAACTAAGCGAGACTCCCGTCTAAAAAAAAAAAAAAACCCAGCTGATTCACACATGCACATGAAGTTAGCAGGCTCCAGGAGATTTTATTTACATACCAAAAGGCCCAGTATCTCCAAGGAGACCCTTTTAGGAGGGAAGGCAACAGCTGCCTCCTTCCCATCCATAAGCAGGGAAAGTCAGTTCCCCCATCCCTCACCCAGAGAGTGCCCTCCTCCCATCGGCTTGCGTCACATCCCCCAGGGGCCAGGCCTGGGATGAGGCAGTGCCAGTGCACTGATGATTTACTGCACCGTGTTCAATAAGACCTCTGTCTCGGAGCCAGAGGCTCCTCATATACACTGTATTAGTTCGCTGTGGCTGCCGTAACAAGGTACCACAAACTGGGTAATTTAAAACTGCAGAAATTTATTCTTTCCAAGTTCTGGAGGCCAGAAGTCCAAACTCAAGCTGTCCGCAGGGCCATGCTCCCTCCATGGGTCCAGGGAAGAATCCTTCCTTGCCTCTTCCCACTTCTGGTGGTTTCCAGCAATCCTTGGCTTATGGCGAGCTAACTTCACGCTCCGCCTCCGCCTTCACATGGCTGTCTCTGCTCTGTGTGTGTCTGTGTCCAAGTCTGTCCCCTAGAAGGACAGCAGTCATTGGGTTAGCACCTACCTTAGTCCAAGAAGACCTGGTCGTAACTTGATTACATCTTCAAAGACTATTTCCAAATAAAGTCATAGTCACAGGTTGAGTGGACATGAATTTGGGGGAAAACTTTTCAACGGGAATAAAGACACATATTCACAATAAAACCAATAAATCCTTTTTTTTTTTTTTAATAAAAAAAGCGTCTTTTGGCCGGGTGTAGTGGCTCATGCCTGTAATCCAAGCACTTTGGAGGCCAAGGCAGGCGGATCACCTGAAGTCGGGAGTTCAAAAACAGCCTGACCAATATGGTGAAACCCTGTCTTAAGATAATAATAATAGTAATAAAAGGCAATTTAAACATCTGTTTAAAAAAAAAAAAGGGTCTTTTTTGTCACCCAGACTAGAGTGCAATGGTGAGATCATGGCTCACCGCAGCCTTGACCTCCTAAGCTTAAGCAATCCTGCCACCTCAGCCCCCCAAGTAGCTGGGAGCACAGGTGCGCACCACCACGCCCAGCTAATTTTTGTATTTTTTTTTTTTTGCAGAGATGGGGTTTCACCATGTTGCCCAGGTTGGTCTTGAACTCTTTAGCTCAAACAATATACCTGCCTTGGTCTCCCAAAGTACTGGGATTATAGGTGTTAGCCACCATGCATGGACCTAATGAAGAAATATTCAAAACCTAACACACATGTCATCCCAGCATAATTATTAATAATGCCCCTTTCGCTCTCAAAATGTTCTAGTCTGGGCCGGGCGCAGTGGCTCATGCCTGTAATCCCAGCACTTTGGAAGGCTGAGGAGCGTGGATCACAAGGTCAGGAGTTCCAGATCAGCCTGGCCAAGATGGTGAAACCCTGTCTCTACTAAGATAACAAAAAAAAAAAAAAAAAAGAAAGAAAGAAAAGAAAAGAAAAGAAAGAAAACACTATTGGGGTGTGGTGGCATGCAACTGTAGTCCCAGCTACTCGGGAGGCTGAGACAACAGAAGTTGTAGCGAGCAGAGATTGTTCCACTGCACTCTAGCCTGGGCAACAGAGAGAGAGAGAAAGACTCCATTTCAAAAAAAAAAAAAAAAAAAGTTCCAGTCTGGATAGATGGTGTGGCCGCTGACCGATAGAGACTCATACTGTTGGACAGTATTCAATTCTCTTCTACTTCTTCCTGTAGCTTGGAAGCTATGCATGGTCATGTGACTGGTTTTAGCCAGTGGAATGTGACAAGGAGTGGCATTTGGTTTTTTGTTGTTTTGAGATGCAGTCTTGCTTTTTCACCCAGACTGGAGTGCATTGATGTGATCTCGGCTCACCGAAACCTCCACCTCCAGGGTTCAAGCAATTCTCCTGCCTCAGCCTCCCAAGTAGCTGGGATTATAGGCACATGCCAGCATGCCCAGCTAATTTTTGTATTTTTAGTAGAGACGGGGTTTCACCATGTTAACCAGGTGGGTCTTGAACTTCTGACCTCAAGTGATCCACCCACCTCAGCCTCCCAAAGTACTGGGATTATAGGTGTGAGCCGCTGCACCCAGCCAAGGAAGAGTGGCATTTATAAAACCGCCTTTAATTGCCAATGCTCAGCTCTTCAGTCCTCTCTATATTATCAAATCAAATCCAGCGTGAGCCAAAATAATGATATATCATAACGAAGTAGAGCTCGTCCCAAGAATGCAAGATACTTTAACATTAAAAAATCTATTAATGTACGCTGGGGGCCGTGGTGGCTCATACCTGTAATCCCAGCACTTTGGGAGACGTAGGCAGGCAAATCCCTTGAGGTCAGGAGTTCGAGACCTGCCTGACCAACATGGTGAAACCCCATGTTCACTAAAAATACAAAAATTAGCCGGGCATAGTGGTGTATGCTTATAATCCCAGCTAGTCAGGAGGCTGAGGCATGAGAATCGCTTGAACCCAGGAGGCGGGGGTTGCAGTGAGCCGAGATCATGTCATTGTACTCCAGCCTGGGTAACAGTGAGACACTGTATTAAAAAAAAAAAAAAGCATGCATCACTACATGTACGTTACACACACCCTAGAAATTCAAACATTAATATTGGCACAGAGTTAGACACATAAAGCAGTGGAAAGAAATAGAAATTCCTGGAACAATTACATTAGAAAAGATCTCTATCTCACATTGGGCAAGTACGCATTCCTCATGGAGTAAAGGCACAAACACAAAAAATGCTTTAAAAATATAGGAGCACATTTTACTAAACTGGGGTACAAAAGAACTTCTTAAGCAAGATTAAGCACAGAAATGATAGAAGTATGATAATTGACTACATAGAAATTGAAAACTTCCATACAACAAAAATTCCAAACAAAGCATAAAGATGAGAGAATCCGGTATATGCACCGTGTCTATACACGGTTTATATTCAGAGTCTGTGTTTACTTTGACTCTGATGAATCAATTTTTTCTAACAGGCAAAAAACCCAACAGAAAACAGACAAAGGGTCTGGGCACATATGAATGGCCTACAAATACATAAAACAGTTTTCACGCTTAGTATAGTGGCTCACACCTATAACCCCAGCACCTTGGGAGGCTGAGGTGAAAGGATTACTTGAGGTCAGGAATTCAAGACCAGCCTGGGCAACACAGTGAGACCCCATCTCTACCAAAAAAGAAAAAAAAAGAAAAAAAAAATGAGCTGGGCATGGTGACATGTGCCTGCAGCCCTAGCTACTTGGGAGGCTAAGGCAGGAGGGTGGCTTGAGCCCAGAAGTTCAAGGCTGCAGTGAGCTGTGAAGGTGCCAGTGCACTATAGCCTCGGGTGACAGAGCGAGAACCTGTCTCAAAGAAAAACAAATCAATTTTAAAAATGCGTTTTCACCTTTATTAATAATCATGGGAATTGGTTAAAATATCTACGATGACATGTTATCTTTCTCAAACTGATGTTCTCTGTATGCAAATACACTAAGAGAAGAGAAGAAGGTGGTGGAGCCCTTTTCGATGGGCTCTCTGGCAAGCGTGTCCCACTCTTTTTAATGTGCACACCCAGAGTAGAATGCACTATTACATGAGAGTATTGACCCCTACTTTGCTGTAAGAGGAGTTTCCACACCAGTCCACAGCCATGAGAGTTCCAAGGCCTTCCCCTAAGCCAAGATACTTCTATACTGCAAGACCTAAAATTTCAAAGTGCAGCCATGACATCTTTTAGACTCACGGGCCCCAAAGGCTTAATTGTGATTTCCCCTGCTCTTACCAGAAGTGCCCCCTATACCGTGGAAAAGCCTTCCCACCAAGCTAGTTCCAGACCGGCTGAACTCCACCTGGTCCTCAACCTAACAGATTTCGCTTCACTGCCAACTCGAAGAATTCCTATTATTATTATTATTATTTTGTTGAGATGGAGTCTCATTCTGTTGCCAGGCTGGAGTGCAGTGGTGTGATCTCGGCTCACTGCAACCTCTGCCTCCTGGATTCAAGCAATTCTCCTGCCTCAGCCTCCTGAGTAGTTGGAATTACAGACGCCTGCCACTGTGCCCAGCTAATTTTTTTATTTTTATTTTTAGTAAAGATGGGGTTTCACCATCTTGGCCAGGGTGGTCTTGAACTCCTGATCTTGTGATCTGCCGCCTTGGCCTCCCAAAGTGCTGGGATTACAGGTGTGAGCCCCCGCGCCCGGCCAAGAGGGAGATCTTTCTGATACACCTTCATGTACAGCATTTTCTTTCTAGCAGTTACATCTATTTAAAGTCATCATTTTACGATGTGTTGTCTGATCTCTGCTCCATCCCCCACCATGACAGAGGCTCCCTTTTGCCTCTGCCAGGAAGTCTCCTCAGCTCCTGGGACCATGCCTGGGGTGTCCCAACTCTCCAAAAATATTTCCTGAGTAAATGAAATGAAGGATTTACACTCTTTGGGAAAAGGAAATCAAATTTTTGCTCAGAAAAAAGGACCACTAAGGAAAAACTGTGGGCTGTTCTGAGAATTCGAATTTCATCTAAGGTTTAGTCAACAATGGGTAATGAAGCCACTCTTTGTGTTAGGAGACTGTGAGAGGGAATGGAGGGAGGCTGGAATCTTGTGAAGCCACATGTCGCCTGCATTAACCAGATCTCAAGGGACAGGAGCAGACTGACTTCTATATGGGCGCAATGGCGTCTGCCACTTTTCCAAGAAAAAGCCAGGGCTGTGTGCCCCTTCTGCCCATGGGCATATCCTCCAGCATAAGCGATCTGAATCAGGGGGCCTAGAGTCCCCACAGTTTGGTAAATACCCCAAAATGGCATGCACATCTTTCTGGGGAGTGATTCTATAGCTTTCATCAGAATCTCAAAAGGGCCTAAGACCAAAACAAGGCAAAGGCGCATGGGTCTAACTGTTTATTGCCGAGGCAGAATAATTCAGTGAAGGACGCCAGCCCTTTGTGTGGTTGGATTTTTCTCTCTCTATTTTCCCTGGAGCTAATTCATAGATGGCTCCAACTCTCATTAGATGTTTGTCCTCTGTAGCCAGGAGGGTGGAGAACAGTACAGGCGCATACGAAATGCCAACTTCCTCCTTTGTCCTAAGATTCCACCACCCCACCTCACTCATGACACCCTTATGCTCCAGCCAAGAAAAGCATAAGGAGGAACCCGTTTTCCTCCAACGCGACACATACGTCCTGTCAAGGCACCTCTCTCCCCAGCTATGGGTCCTCTCACTTAGAAGACTTCCCACCCTCATCGTTACCCCATTAACGCCCTCTCCTGGGGACCCCTGAGCTCTTTGGCATACTAACCTGTTCTTTTTTCTTTCTTTCTTTCTTTCTTTCTTTCTTTTTTTTAAGAGACAGGGTTTCACCATATTGGCCAGGTTGGTCTTGAACTGCTGACCTCAGGTGATCCGCCCACCTCGGCCTCCCAAAGTGCTGGGATTACAAGCGTGAGCCACCGCGCCCGGCCAATGCTAACCTGTTCTAGCAGCTCCCGTCATTTAGAAACAACTATCCTGACGCCACACTCACTCAATTCATGATCAAACTCGTTTAGCGTCTGTCTACACCTGCATCTTCACTACCCTAGAAGAGGAAGAAATTCCTTTTCCCACCACGTTCTTCAGTTGGGGCCCTGCAGATTAGACAGACAAAAGACAGCTGAATGAGAGAAAAACAAACAGAAGTTTATTAACATGTGCACGGTGCAGACCCACCGAACTCAAAGATGAGTAACCGAAAGAAGCACTTATGTAGCATCTTTTTGTTCGTTTGTTTGTTTGAGATGGAGTCTCACTCTGTCACTAGGCTAGACGGCAGTGGCTCAATCTTGACTGACTGCAACCTCCGTCTCCCGGGTTCAAGCAATTCTCCTGCCTCAGCCTCCCAAGTAGCTGGGACTACAGGCACGTGCCACCAGGCCCAGCTAATTTTTGTATTTTTAGTAGAGACAGGGTTTCACCATGTTGGCTAGGATGGTGTGGATCTCTTGACCTAGTGTTCCACCACCTCAGCTTCCCAAAGTGCTGGGATTACAAGCATGAGCCACCTCACCCAGCCGGGCTGGTTACGTAGAATCTTTTTTTTTTTTTTTTTTGAGACAGAGTTTTTGCTCGTCGCCCAGGCTGGAGTGCAGTGGCGAGATCTCGGCTCACCGCAACCTCCGCCTCCCAGGTTCAGGCAATTTTCCTGCCTCAGCCTCCCCAGTAGCTGGGACTACAGGCACACACCACCACACTCAGCTAATTTTTTTTGTATTTTTAGTAGAGACCGGGTTTCACCATGTTGGCTAGGATGGTCTCGATCTCTTGACCTCATGATCCAGCCGCCGCGGCCTCCCAAAGTGCTGGGATGACAAGCATGAGCCACCGCGCCCGGCCCGTTATGTAGCATCTTAAAAAAGAGCAGTGCACCAGCAGAGCAGTGACAGGGTGAAGGCCAAGGACTGAATTTTCTAGGAGCCGCAAATTGTGGAAAGGCAAATGCATGGGGAGACTAATGAGGGGATGTGGGTGGTTGGCAAGGCTGGCTGTGTGGGTTCCTCTGGTGCTGTCTCCAGGCTGCCGAGAGTCTGAAGCTGTCTCCTTCGATTAACAATGAACTTCTGTCCTTCCTGCTTGAGAGGAGAGGAGGGCGCCTTTACCAATTTCTGTCTTTCTTTTATTGAGCCAGGAGGAGGAGAGGGAGCTTTTCTTCTGTCTGCTGTTTCTCAATTGCCTTCGGTCCAAAATAGTCCTTATGACAAAGCGGCATATTTTGGGGCGTCATATAATGCCACCCCTCACTTCTCTAACAAACTCTTCAATTAGGCTTCCGGCTCCACCACTCCACTGAAACCACTCCTCTCTCCGGCCTGCCTGTGGCAAATCCAGTGAATGCCTCAGCCTCCTTATCACATTGAACCCAGGCAACCCTCCTCTGCTTTGAAACCTTCTGGCCATTTGGCTCCCCTCTCCTCCTCTCTCGGCTTTGCTGCCGCCCTGGACAGCCGACGTCCCCACTCTGCTGCAAGGCATCGCTGTGCCAGAGCCCTGGGGGTCGGCAGGTGGAATGCGGTGCCTGTTTGATGACAGCATTTAAGCTCCCTTAGCTCTTCCCCTCTGCCCCGCATCTGGACAAGTTACTGTGGGGACCCACTAGGAACACCAGAGTTGGCCTAATGACTATTTTATGCTGAAGACATTTGAGAGTCAACAGATACAGAAAGAAGCTAGAGCACTCCTTATCTGACAAAGAGCAGAAACTTTAAATCCGAGGCTGCCATAAACTCCCCCTAGGTAGTTTCTACTCCCAGGAAGAAAACTGAGAGTAGCTTCATCATAAATCCGCTCTTCAGGGAAGTTTCATGGCCTTGAGGAGGATGGGAAAGACCACTCACACCTGCATAAAAAACATTATTATTATTATTTGAGACAGAGTTTCACCCTTGTTGCTGAGGCCGGAGTGCAGTGGCACGATCTCAGCTCACCACAACCTCCGCCTCCTGAGTTCAAGCAATTCTCCTGCCTCAGCCTCCCGAGTAGACAGGACTGTAAGTGTGTGCTACAATGCCTGGCTAATTTCTGTATTTTTAGTAGAGATGGAGTTTCCACCATGTTGGCCAGGCTGGTCTTGAACGCCTGACCTCAAGTGATCTGCCCACCTCAGCCTCCAAAATTGCTGGGATCACAGGCATGAGCCACCACGCCCAGCCCACACTATGGACTTTAAATAACACCTACCTGCTCCCCAATTCAAAATCAACCAGAATCCTCCCACAAACTCCAAACCCAGATTTCTACCCCTTACCATTTCAATACCTGCATCATCTCAAAGCTTAAGTCGAAGCAGAATTCTTCACTGGCCCTCTGCCTCAGTCCTGGTAAACGGTACATTCACCCAGTTTCAGACCAAAGCCCAAGAACTCGTCTTTGTTTCTCCCTTCTCTTCATGCACCACATCCAGTTCTTGAGCAAACTACCTCCACGTAGCCTTTGTGCCTGGCCCCTTTTCCACTCGGCAGCCATCGTGCTGATCCAGGCCGCCGTCACCTCCTGCTTGAGGGCCAGAGCTTCTGCCCCACTCCTGCCCCTCTGTGGGGTGTGGCCCTGGAGACGGAGAAAATGTAAGCAAGATATAGATTAGGCCCATAGTGTACAGCAGATCTAATCTAGTATAACAATCTGTATATTACAATATAAGAATCTATGTCCTGCCTGTGAGAATATCTACTGGACTGTGACGATCCAGATGTAATCCTAGATTGGCCGCGCTCCCTGCACGCTGCGCCTGCCACTGGAATGGAATCCCAGGAGGCTGCCTGCCTCGTCACCTTGTCTCTGCCTGAGCTGGGCTGGCATCTAGTCCCATCTTCAGCCCACCCTACCTTGAGGCCTTGGTGTGGGAGGCTTCCTCCTCCTCACAGCCTTAAAACTCAGCATACCTGCCCCTCCTCAAACACGCTCCCCTCACCCTCCTGTCTCAAGCTTAAAGCCCCGCGTCGGAATCACCTCGTTTCCCGAGCCCTGGTGACCTTCGTTCTTCTCTAAGTGTCCCCTGTCCCTGGACCACTTTCCCGAGACGCCACACAGGACCTCTCGGAGCTGTGTCTACACTTGCTTGTCACGAAAGGAAATAGGGGTGTTCCAATTCCTAGCACAGAGGTAGGAATTGGCACCAAGTAATTATTTCTTGAACTCATGGATGATTAAACGAATGAATAAATTAGTTAATCTCATGAGCTAGAACGGGGCTCTGAAAGGCACCAGTTCTGGATATGTGAATTCAAAAAAGAAAATATTTTGGCCAGGTGCAGTGATTCACACCTGTAATTCCAGCACTTTGGGAGGCCGAGTCGGCAAATCACCAGCAATCAGGAGTTCGAGACCTGCCTGGCCAACGTGGTGAGACCCCATGTCTACTAAAAATACAAAAATTAGCCAGGCATGGTGGCTGGCACCTGTAGTCCCAGCTACTCAGGAGGCTGAGGCAGGAGAATCCCTTGAACCTAGGAAGTGAAGGTTGCAGTGAGCAGAGATCACACCACTGTACTTCAGCCTGGAGGCCAGAGCAAGGCTCCATCTCAAATAAATATATAAGAAAATATTTAAATACAAACTTAGAGAAAGCAGAAGAAAATAAAGATAATCATTTTTCTAGGTGGGAAAAAATGTTTCAGCTTAATATAAATGGAAAAAATTACACAGTAGAATGTTCATATTGTAGACTGCATTGAAAATGTAAAAAATGTCAAATTAGCCGGGCGCGGTGGCTCAAGCCTGTAATCCCAGCACTTTGGGAGGCTGAGGCGGGTGGATCACGAGGTCAAGAGATCGAGACCATCCTGGTCAACATGGTGAAACCCCGTCTCTACTAAAAGTGCAAAATATTAGCTGGGCATGGTGGCACGTGCCTGTAATCCCAGCTACTCAGGAGGCTGAGGCAGGAGAATTGCCTGAACCCAGGAGGCGGAGGTTGCGGTGAGCCGAGATCGCGCCATTGCACTCCAGCCTGGGTAACAAGGGCGAAATTCCGTCTCAAAAAAAAAAAAAAAAAAAAAAAAAGGAAACAATTTAAGATAATATTAGAGTAATAGTTGACTCAAGTTAGCTCATTTATATGATGGACTATAATATAACCATTAAAACATTTATAAAACCTGTATAAAAGCATGAGAAAAATCCTATGATATAATATAAAGGAAAAAAGAAAAAATATGAGCTTATACATACACAAACACACACATATGCATGGTTGCATGTTAAAATTTAGGTGAAATGTATACAAACAATGAGAAAGAAACACTGAGTGCCTTATCTAAGTATGTATAATTCCTGGTAACCCTGCAGTTTACAAATAAAGTAAATTATAATGTCATAAATACCTGTGCATTGGCTACATTCAAAATCGGCCCATTCATGGCCGGCGCAGCGGCTCACGTCTGTAATCCCAGCCCTTTGGGAGGCCAAGGTGGGTGGATCACTTGAGATTAGGAGTTTGAGACCAGCGTGACCAATATGGTGAAACCCCATTTCTACTAAAACAAACAAAATACACAAAAATTAGTCAGATGTGGTGGTGGGCGCCTGTAATCTCAGCTACTCAGGAGGCTGAGGCAGGAGAATCACTTGAACCCAGGAGGCAGAGGTTTCAGTGAGCCGTGATCACACCACTGCCCTCCAGCCTGGGATACAGAGGAAGACCCCCTCTCAAAAACAAACAAAATAAATCCACTCAAAATCCCTCATGTCTGAACTCTTCCATTTATTCCCAAGTCACTCCAACTCACTCAACCCTAGTCTCTGATTTCAGGGGCCGTGGGCATCCAATGGAACAATGTAATTATGAAGTACACCAATTATTAAGTTAAAATTGGAAATGAGGCTGGTCATGGTGGCATGCACCTGTCGACTCAGCTGCTCGGGAGGCTGAAGCAGGAGGATTGCTGGAGTCCAGGAGTTCAAGTCCAGCCTGAGCAACATAATGAGACACCGCCTCTAAAGAAAATTTAAAAAACCAAAACCTGGAAATCATAAATGTGATGCATCATTTCTCACATCGAAATTAGAATAAAGCTGTTGGGAAATGATAGAGTTCCCTCTACTGAAAAAAGAATCATTTAACAGTTAAAGAGGGGCGGGGCACGGTGGCTCATGCCTGTAATCCCAGCACTTTGGGAGGCCAAGGCGGGTGGATCACGAGGTCAAGAGATCGAGACCATCCTGGTCAACATGGTGAAACCCTCTCTATACTAAAAATACAAAAAATTAGCTGGGCATGGTGGCGCGTGCCTGTAATCCCAGCTACTCAGGAGGTTGAGGCAGAATTGCCTGGAGGCGGAGGTTGCAGTGAGCTGAGATCGCACCATTGCACTCCAGCCTGGGTAATAAGAGTGAAACTCCGTCTCAAAACAAAACAAAACAAAACAAAACAAAACAAGCCGGGCGCGGTGGCTCGAGCCTGTAATCCCAGCACTTTGGGAGGCCGAGGCGGGTGGATCACGAGGTCAAGAGATCGAGACCATCCTGGTCAACATGGTGAAACCCCGTCTCTACTAAAAATACAAAACATTAGCTGGGCATGGTGGCACGTGCCTGTAATCCCAGCTACTCAGGAGGCTGAGGCAGGAGAATTGCCTGAACCCAGGAGGCGGAGGTTGCGGTGAGCCGAGATCGCGCCATTGCACTCCAGCCTGGGTAACAAGAGCGAAGCTCCGTCTCAAAAAAAAAAAAAAAAAAAAAAAAACAATTAAAGAGAAGATAATAAAGAGAAATGAAAATGATATGAGTCTCAGTAGGAGAACTTTATTAAGAGTTGACCTGTTCAGTGTTTTAACTAAGCCTTTGAAGGCTGCGCAGTCAACTTTGAAAACAGAATGAAAAAACGTCCTCAGTCAAGTTTGGGGAGAATGCTTTGTGTGTCTAGCAAGGTGGATCTCTGGGGAAGCTGGACCAGAAATAATACAGTGAAAAGCAACCAAGAGCCCACCTGGGGTCAGCCGTAGGTTTCCGGAGCGATGTGTTGAGGAGCC
The DNA here is from genome assembly GCF_048565385.1 of Saimiri boliviensis. NCBI lineage: Eukaryota > Metazoa > Chordata > Mammalia > Primates > Cebidae > Saimiri > Saimiri boliviensis. Next base: position 237,061,864 of record NC_133450.1, on the reverse strand, counting down.
TGGGCTTTGTTCTCTATTCAAGGAAGTGTCAAAGGCCATTTAACAAGAGCACAGTGCCCTCAGATCTGTGGTTTAGGAGGGAAGCCTGGGGTTGCGGGGAGGAGGACAAGAGGAAGCGCCTGCAGGTATGAAAGCCGCAGAGAACTGCGTCTTTTAAGTTTCCTTGGTCTCCCTGACCTGAGGGCCAGAGGATTCCTAAGCAACTCTCTGGACTAGATTTCTGCCAGCGGCCCCTGGAAAAAGCTCATTTTAGTTCAATTCCGCTGAGCACTCTGCCTCGCAGTGGTAACTGGATCATCAGTGGCCATAACGACTGCCCACAGAAGCCGGTTGCCGGGGAAACAGCCCAGCACTTGCTTCTTAATTCCTGGCTTCAGTGTAACTGTTGAGCTGAAGTCACCCCGAATTATGAATGGTAGCAGAGAATGAGGTGGTCTACCTCAAACAGCCGGGGGCGTCATGACCCAGAAACAAAGGTCAGGATAGGGAGCCAGGGGGCCAGAACCCCTGTATCCCTGCTCCACTGTTCTTCCCGGACTTCCTTCCTTAGAGTATGGCTGAGTGATCGATCAATTCCAAGAGTATCCAGCTTGGATATGATTTGAAAGAAACTTACCTGTCATTTCATGTTACAGCAATTATGATACTAGATGTATGTGGAGACGAACACACACACACACATACTGAGACAGACAAAAGAGAATTTGGTATAATTTTGTGATTAAAAGTAAATGCCTTGATGTGATGATCATTAACCCATTAATCCTACTTCTCTGAATTGATCCTTAAAAAATCTGAAAAGACAGAAAAGATTAATCAACCTCAGTGAGAGTATAAACCTAGAGAGAGAGAGAGAGAGAGAGAGAGAGAGAGAGAGAGAGAGAGAGAAAGAGTACAGCCCAGGCAGCATATGCAGCATACACCAAAGCATTGTCAATGATCAGTACTTATCTATAGAATAAAGCTGATTTTTACTTTCTTGCTTGTCTATTTCTCTACATTTTTTACATGACCATGCATGACTTTTGCAACAAGAAAAATATAAAAAGTTTATTTTCATTTAACTAAAAAAGGAGAGTGGTCTGGCCATGAGCTCATGTCTTTCAAGTGCCTGCTCAGAGGATGAGTCAAGAGTCGGGAATTTCAGAGGGGATCACTATCAGCAGGAGAGTTCTGTAGCTCAAATGGCCCACTGCCAACACCTGGCTAATTTTTGTATTTTTAGTAGAGGCGGGATTTCACCATCTTGGTCAGACTGGTCTTGAACTCCCGACCTCATGATCCACCCGCCTCAGCCTCTCAAAGTGCTGGGATTACAGGCATGAGCCACCACACCCGGCCAACACCCAGGATTTCTATATCCAGTCAAACTATCTATCAAAAAGTGTAGAAGAATGGCATTTTCAAACAGGCAACATGACGTGCACCCTTCTTCCAGAACCTATCGAAGAATACACTCAACCTCAGTGAGAGTATTAACCAGGAAGCAAGAGATGCAGCAATGAATAGTAGAAAAGGGGATCCCCAAGATGATGGCAGGGGATGTCTCAGGGCAGGTACACAGCCCCAACATAGAGGGCAGCCAGTCCTACCAGATTGGACCATCATGACCAAGAGAAGGAGAGGTATCCTCACCAGAATCCCTGCTGCTGTTTTGTTATCCTTTTAACCTGAGAATTAATCATGTTAGCTTGCCTCAGATTATTTTCTACATGTGATTTGTTTTGATCATGAGACTTCTGACAGCCCTTTCCTGTCAGCCTGAGTGCTTTCATTTCATCCCACAACATGATTCACTTTGATGTTTGCCTAAAAGCTGGGTATAAGCCTCACTAAGCTTAGAAAAGCAAAATTTAGAACAGCCCGATTTCTCTGATCATATTCCTGCCATATATGCAAGTTCTAGCCCTATCACAGATGGCCCAAATGGAGTGAGACCCCTGTTTCCCAGGACTCTCTCATGACCTCACCTCAAACTAAAGCCAGATTATATCCCAGAAATTCTCTACAGCTTCTTTTCCACTGAAAATTTTTATCTAACAACAACATTGACCTTTGCGTAGATGGCTAGTTTTGTACTTGCTACCCAGATTTCAAAGTTAAACAATATATGTATATATATTTTTTCCCACTGCATACACAAATGGTAGAATGATGTACTGGGGTTAGGGCTTCAACACGTGAATTTTGGGAGGAGGTAACTGTGGGAAGTAGAAAAATTCCTTTTTAAAGTTTCCTTTCTTGTTAAAGAATAAGTGCTAATAACTCTTTGTGAAGCCCTATCCTATGCAGCTGTTAAACATGCCGTGCTTACGAGCGCATAGTACATTCTACGTTCGTGTACTTTAACCACAATATCTGTGCTGGACGTGCTCACAGGCATGTCTCAGCTCCCCACTGCTTTTATCTGTTTAGAAAAGTTTTAAGTTGTTAGCCAATCGGGTTTTAGTTTAGATTGTGAGGTCTGGCTCCAGCCAATGGAGATCAGACACAGCAGTAAGGATGACCCCAGATGCGTAAGGAATAAATTTGTGTGTTTTCCTTTGTTTATTGTACTCCGTGGCACAATGGCTAATGAGGGTACTCTTCCTGCTGTTCAGGAAGTAAAAATTTGCTTTGCTGTAAGATCTTTTGTCTCAGTGCTAATTTCTCTTTGCAGCACCAAGAATCTATTTCCAACATCTATCTCCAATAGTAATTCAGCCCATAACAGTATTATTATTTTTGATTATTATTATTATTTTGAGACAGAGTCTCACTGGAGTGCAGTGGTGTGATCTTGGCTCACTTCAACCTCTGCCTTCCCTCTGCCTTCTGGATTCAAGTGATTCTCCTGCCTCAGCCTTCTGAGTAGCTGGGATTACAGGCATGTACCACCACACCCTGCTAATTTTTTATTTATTTATTATTTATTATTTTTATTTTTTATTTGTATTTTATTTATTTTTTTATGAAACAAAGAACATGAAAGAACAGAACTTCTTCTTTTTTTTTTTTTTTTTTTTTTTTTAATAAGAAAAAGAATAAAGAAGAGGAAGAAAGAGAAAGAGGAAGAGGGAGAGAGAATGGGGGTATTGCTTTGTTGCCGGGGCTAGAATGCAGTCTAAATATGGGTATGCTCATAAATGTCCTTAATAATGGAGACATGAGGCCGGGCTCGGTGGCTCAAGCCTGTAATCCCAGCACTTTGGGAAGCCAAGGCGGGTGGATCACGAGGTCGAGAGATCGAGACCATCTTGGTCAACATAGTGAAACCCCGTCTCTACTAAAAATACAAAAAACTAGCTGGGCGTGGTGGCGCGTGCCTGTAATCCCAGCTACTTAGGAGGCTGAGGCAGGAGAATTGCCTGAGCCCAGGAGGCGGAGGTTGCGGTGAGCTGAGATGGCGCCATTTCACTCCAGCCTGGGTAACGAGAGCGAAACTCCGTCTCAAAAATAAATAAATAAATAAATAAATAATGGAGACATGAAAGAAAATGAGGGAAGAGAGTAACAAACAAGGAGCCAACCAACATTTCGTTTAAACTTCTAAGTTGCTATGATGTGGTACTGATAAGAGTGTATATTTTGTGTAAAGTGGAGAGTTCTATAAATGTTAATTACGTTTACTTGTTCCAGATCTGAGTTCAAGTCCTGGATATCGTTGTTAATTTTCTGTCTCATTGATCTGTCTAATATTAATGTTGAAGTCTCCCACTATTATTGTGTGGGATTCTAAGTCTCTTTATAAGTCTTGTATGTCTGGGTATTCCTGTATTGGGTGCGTGTATATTTAGGACCTTTAACTCTTCTTGTTGTTGCATTGATTCTTTTATCATTATATAATGCCCTTCTTTGCTTCTTTTGATCTTTGTTGCTTTAAATACTATTTTATCAGAGGCAAAAATTGTAACTTCTGCTTTTTATTTATTTATTTTTGCTCTCTGGTTGGTTGGTAAGTCTCTCTCCATCCTTTGTTTTGAGTCTTTGTGTATCCTTGAATGTGAGATGGGTCTGGATGCAGCATACAGTTTTAGTTTTTTGTCCAAATTGCCTGTCTTTGAATTGAGGAATTTAGTCAATTTAAATTTAGAATTAATAATGATATATGTGAGTTTAATACTGTCATTTAATATTAGCTGGCTATTTTGCCCATTAGTTGATGTAAATTCTTCATTATATTGATGCTCTTTTTGGTATTTTTTAGAAAGGCTGATACTGTTTGTTCCTTTCTATGTGTAGTGGTTCTTTCAGAAGCTCTTGTAAAGCAGGCCTGGTGGTGATGAATTCTCTGAGTGCTTGCTTGTTCACAAAAAACTTTATTTTTCCTTCACTTATGAAGCTTAGTTTCGCTGGATGTGAAATTCTTGGTTGAAAGTTCTTTTCTTTAAGGATGTTGAATATTGGTCCCCACTCTCTTCTGGCTTGTAGGGTTTCTGCTGAGAGATCTGCTGTAAGTCTGATAGGCTTCCCTTTGTGGGTAACCTGACCTTTCTCTCTGGCTGCCCTTAGTATTTTCTCCTTCATTTCAACCCGGGTGAATCTGACGATTATGTGCCTTGGAGTTGCTCTTCTTGAGGAATATCTTTGTGGTGTTCTCTGTATTACCTGGAGTTGAATATTATCCTGCCTTACTAAGTTGGGAAAATTTTCCTGAATAATATCCTGAAGCGTATTTTCCAGCTTGGATTCATTCTCTTCGTCACATTCAGGTACACCTATCAAGCGTAGATTAGGTCTTTTCACATAGTCCCATATTTCTTGGAGACTTTGCTTATTCCTTTTTATCCTTTTTTCTCTAATCTTGTCTTCTTGTTTTATTTCATTGAGTTGGTCTTCGACCTCTGATATCCTTTCTTCTGCTTGATCAATTCGGCTGTTAAAACTTGTGCATACTTCACGTAGTTCTTGTATTGTGTTTTTCAGCTCCATCAATTCACTTATTTTCCTCTCTAAATTTTGTATTCTTGTTGACATTTCGTCAAACCTTTTTTCAAAGTTCTTAGTTTCTTTAGATTGTGTTAGAACAAGTTCTTTTAATTCACAGAAGCCACCACGTCTTAAGCCCACAGATCTGTGATTCGGGCAGGGCTCAGTGGGACGGCACAGCTCTGCTCCATGTGATGCAATCTGTGGTGGCTGCAAGCTGGTGCCCGCGACAGCAGCCCCAGAGTAGCCAGCCCACTTGGACAGTGGCTCAGGGCTCCTGAGAGAGAGCCAGGCAGAAGCTGGGTTGCTCTGAAGATTTGACCAACCCAGCCTCATTCCCCCTGTTGCCCTTATTTCCTCCTGTTGCCTTGCGCTGGCTGACCCCAGCTGGAAGCCTGAGGCAAGGGAGCTCGGGTGATGCTGCCCAGGGGGGTGGAGGGCAGCCTCCCCGGCCAAAAGCGAGTCTAGGGGCAAACCAAGAAGCCACACAGCTTCTTCATCTGGCCACAGTCAGAAAGGCTCAACCTGGTTAGAGGTGAGAGAACAGAGGTGAAATATCTTGGTTGGGAATGACAAGGCTTGGGAGGAGCCCATGGGACCAGAAATGCAGTTGTGGCCAATCTCAACAAATAGAATCTGCCACAAAGACATTAAGAAAATCAATACCCAAGTGTGAGAATCAACAACACCCGCTCTGTGTTGCCCTGCTACGGTCACGTTGGAGTGCCTTCGCTCCCCAGGCCTGCACGGCAGCGCTAGAATACGACTGCACACTCAGGCTGCTTTGGAGACCTCGTCACCTTTACACAGTTGCACAAAGGCATTTCTGCCGTGTTCTGTGCTAAATCTCAGACGTCACATAAATCAGTGACAACTACCAGTTAATTGCTTCTGGAAGAAAGCTACCTGGAGTTTCGTATTTTTGTCTTTGCTAGTGATGAATAATTTTCCTTTGAATTGTACTTTGAAATATGGCAGAATGTGGTCCTTTCATTTTCAAAACCTTGTATCGGTGACAAAAAATAAAATAAAGGAGAGATCTTGAGTATCCATCACACTGGAAGCTGAGCACCGTATTCCATTGCAGTTTCCAGAATTCCCACGTGTGTGAATGCATATGAACATTCCATGTCCATGTTAGTCTAAGGGCAAATCTTTCTCCCCCTCCATCAGACAGTCTTCACCAAGCAAGCATTTCTGGAGTAACCTACGCTTCATCATCAAGAACAACCCGGAATGCATGCCGGGTCCTGTGGGTGCAGAAATTAAAGTGGTAGAGACTATACCGGCCACACTGAGACCTGCAGCCCAGGCTGGACCCAATGTCCGGCTAGCCTGAGGTCTGCCATTCTACAAGTCCATACATTCATGCTCATCTCTCCCTCAAGGGTTGCCAAACTCTGACCAGGTGTGGTGGCTCACCAGCTATAATCCCAGCACTTCGGGAGGCTGAGGCAGGTGAATCACCTGAGGTCAGGGATTCAAGACCAGCCTGGGCAACATAGCTAAACTCCATCTCTACTTAAAATACAAAAACATTCACCGGGTGTGGTGGGTATTCCCAGCTACTCGGGAGGCTGAGGCAGGAGATCGTTTGAATGCAGGAGGCTAAGGCTGCAGTGAGCTGAGATGGTATTATTGTACTCCAGCCGGGGCGACTGAGTGAGACCCCATCTTGAAAAAAAAAAAAAAAGAGTTGCCAGACTCTGCTCGAGGGCTCCTCTGTGATTCCAGGTTTCTTGCCTCTTGATGGGCACATAGTGGTAACCTCTCCTCATGCCATTCAACCCCCCTCAGTGCTCCTGTCTGCTGCCTCATCTCCCATCTCTCCTTCCACTTCCCCTTTGATTCTCCCCTTTGATCTGCTAATGAATCAGTAACTCCATTGTCCAGATTTGGGGAAAGCTCTTCCCAATTCCTCCCATGACCGAAACCTGGTTTTTCTCTAAGGTGTCCCAAAACTCAAAGCCATCTCTAAGAGACCTTCTTTAATCTCTAATTGCCCTGGGAGCCAAAAAGGCCCTTTGCCCACCCGTCTTCTGCAATCCCTGCTGGGACTCGATCTTTCTCCTCCCGAAAGTCTCGTCTCACTGCTGACACCACGTCTCCCCCATGTCTCCCCTGTGTCCCTCTGCCGTCTCCAGGGCCTGCACCTCCCTGGGGCTTGCCCAGCATTGATGCCTTCGGCCCTCTTGAGAATCCTTTGAAGAACTTTCGTTTCAAAAACCCTTGGCTGCACTCAGATGGCCTTACAAACCTGCTGGGCAGATGGCAGTAGCTACCCTTGACTCACAGAAACCCCGGCTTGCAAAGGTGCTCAACAACTCCTCCCACCGTGCAGCCTGAGTGACAGAGCACAGGCCAAACATGGGTACCTGGTCCTACAGAGCTGCTTATGGTTGGCCCAACCTAAGGCAACTCTGATCTAGTACCGTTTGAGGGTACATGTCTGAAGTCATCAGACATCCTCAGCCCTGCTCCCAAACCACCCCCTCTGCAGTGCCTCCATCTCCCCTTGACAGTGCCCTGGGATGCTGTCTACTGCTCAGCATGGCGCTGTTTGAAACTCACACAGTCCATTCGCTTGTATTAGTACATGTGTTGAAACGTGTTCTCATTGATGAAAAGTAAATTCCATTTTAAGATTGAGGGAAAACTGGGCCAGGCGCGGTGGCTCATGCCTGTAATCCCAGCACTTTGGGAGGCCAAGGCGGGTGGATCCTGAGGTCAAGAGATCGAGACCATCCTGGTCAACATGGTGAAACCCCATCTCTACTAAATATTCAAAAATTAGCTGGGCATGGTGGCGCATGCCTGTAATCCCAGCTACTCAGGAGGCTGAGGCAGGAGAATTGCTTGAACCCAGGAGGCGGAGGTTGCGGTGAGCCGAGATTGCGCCATTGCACTCCAGCCTGGGTAACAAGAGCGAAACTCCCTCTCAAAAAAAAAAAAAAAAATTTGAGGGAAAACTTAATAAATAAATAAATTCCAGTGCAGGGTTTTCACACACAGCATAATGTAGCCTCTGTAAGATGATAACAAAGTCATTAGCTAAAAATGCTCTGCATAAAGTGGGGCTGAGGAGGCAAGAGAAATCAATAGCTGAGAGTCTACATAAAAAACATCTGTTAAGACTGAGAGACCAGGCCTTGCTGCTTACAGTGGCATCTCCTGGGAGCTTGTGAGCAAATGCAGAGATTCAGCTCACCCCTGAGCTGCTAAATCAAAACCTTCATTCAACAATGTCCCCAGGTGATTCATGTCCACATTAGTTTGATGAGCATGTGCCTGATGACAGAGAAGGCGGGAGGAAGGAGCGCGTGTAAAGCGTCATTGACATATAACTCCATCTAAGAAAAAAAATCCATGTTATGTTTCAAAAGGCAACTTGCCAGTGGAACCAGATGTTTTACCTTGATAAATAAAGACTGCATCTAACCAGATAAGGACATAAGCAAACATACTCTTCTACTGTCAGCCCTCACCAGAGGACTCTGTGGCTATTAAAAGAGCAGGATTTCAGCAGATTAAAACAGCCCTCTTTTTTTTTTTTTTTTTTTTTTTTTTGAGGCAGAGTCTTGCCCAGGCTGCAGTGCAATGGCTCGATCTTGGCTCACTGCCACCTCCACCTCCCAGGTTCAAACAATTCTCCTGCCTCAGCCTCCCAAGTAGCTGGGATTACAGGTGCCCACTACCATGCCCAGATAATTTTTGTATTTTTAGTAGAGATGGGGTTTCATCACGTTGGCCAGGGTGGTCTTGAACTCCTGACCTCATGATCTGCCTGCCTTGGCCTCCCAAAGTGCTGGGATTACAGGCGTGAGTCACCGTGCCTGAGTCTAGCCGTCTTAATAGACACGGTCTTGCTGTCACTCCTGATCGGCACCCAGCATCTGCCACTGAACGTTCTACCCACCTCAGACTCTTCCTTGAAAGACCGGTGGGTCTCTTGTGCCACACAAGGATATTCTTTTTGTTTACGTTGCTCTCCTTGGACAGGTTCATTAACCCATACCTATTCCCTTCTTTTTCAACAATTTGGCCAGACGCAGTGGCTCACACTTGTAATCCCACCACTTTGGGAGGCCCAGGTGGGTGGATCACCTGAGGTCAGAAGTTCAAGGCCAGCCTGGCCAATAGGGTGAAAACTGGTCCCTACCAAAAATAAAAAAAATTAGCTGGGTGTGGTGATGGGTGCCTGTAATCCCAGCTACTCAGGAGGCTGAGGCAGTAGAATCGCTTGACCCCAGGAGGCAGAGGTTGTGATGAGGCAAGATTGTGTCATTGCACTCCAGCCTGGGCAACAAGAGTGAAACTCCATCTCAAAAAAATAAATAAGTAAATAATTTTAAAATTTTTGTAGAAATGGGATCTCATTATGTTTCCCAGGATGGTCTCCAGCGTTTGGATTCAAGTGATCCTCCTACCTTGGCCTCCCAAAGTGCTGGGACTACGGGTATGAGCCGTCATACCCAGTCCCATCCCCTTTCTTTTGATATTAAATGTTACTTCGTTGTGGAATGTTTACTCTGTAACATTTTTCTGTGAAGTATACCATTATGTTCCATTTACAGCGTTGAGTGACTTGTGGAGTGGCTTGAGCCTGTGTGCCTACAGCTCTGAATACTGAGAATTGCCTCCTTGGGAACCCATGCAGCTTGTGGCTTTTGTGATTGAAATACCATCAATAAAAGTCTGACGTCATGGAAAAACATAAACCTGGGTGGCCCTGGTTATCTCTGACCTTGTACCACTTACGAGAGGGTGAGTGGGAACCCCCAGAGAAGACGGAGGCTGGAGGGTCTGACAGGAGCATTGGCAGCCCCGAAAACCCATAGTCTGCACCTCACCTGTCCATCCTTATTCCTGCAGGCTGAGAAAAGCCATAGGGAGCTGAGCAGGGGTCTCCCTCACCACACTCTGACATCAAATGTATAGTATTTATTCCATGCCAATTCTCTAACTTTTTGACACCAGCTAGTGTCAATTCAATTCTGGCACCACCTACCTGGAGATAGCACAGACCCCACAAGTTAAGAGTTCTGCTGCACAAGACTGCTGCCCCCCTTCAGATGCCAGTCACAAGTCCCAGACCTGTACCTCTGACTGGCCATAAATCAGGGGTTCTTGCAACCTCTCCTTCAGTTTAATAATTTGCTGGTCGGACTCAGAACTTGGAAACATTTGCCAGGCACGGTGGCTCAAGACTGTAATCCCAGCACTTTGGGAGGCCGAGGCGGGTGGATCACAAGGTCAAGAGATCGATACCATCCTGGTCAACATGGTGAAACCCCATCTCTACTAAAAATACTAAAAATTAGCTGGGCATGGTGGCGCGTGCCTGTAATCCCAGCTACTCAGGAGGCTGAGGCAGGAGAATTGCCTGAACCCAGGAGGCAGAGGTTGCGGTGAGCCGAGATCGCGCCATTGCACTCCAGCCTGGGTAACAGGAGCGAAACTCCGTCTCAAAAAAAAAAGAACTTGGAAACATTTGTTAAGTTCATTTACTGATTTGTTATAAAGGCTACAACTCAGGAACAGCCAGATGGAAAAGTGGCATGGGGCAAAGGATGTAGGAAGAGGCTGGAGCTTACAAGTCCTCTTTGGGTAACCAGCTCCCAGCACCCATATGTTCACCAGCCCTGAAGCTCTCTGAACCCTGTCGTTCAGGGAGGTTTCATTAGGAGGTTTGATTATGTAGGTATCATTGATAATCATTGGCAATGAGGCCGGGCGCGGTGGCTCAAGCCTGTAATCCCAGCACTTTGGGAGGCCGAGGTGGGTGGATCACGAGGTCAAGAGATCGAGACCATCCTGGTTAACATGGTGAAACCCCATCTCTACTAAATATACAAAAAAATTAGCTGGGCATAGTGGCATGTGCCTGTAATCCCAGCTACTCAGGAGACTGAGGCAGGAGAATTGCCTGAACCCAGGAGGCGGAGGTTGCGGTGAGCCAAGATCACCCCAGTGCAATACAGCCTGGGTAACAAGAGCAAAACTCTGTCTCAAAAAAATAAAAATAAAAAAATAAAAAAAAAATTATCACTGGCAATGGGCGATCAACTCAAACACCAGCTCCTTTCCCTCTGATCTTGCCCTGGTCTTCTGACCACCAGCCCCCATCCTGAAGCTACCTGGGACCCCAGCTATCAGTCATCTCTGTAGCATACAGACACTCCTATCCCTCAGGACAATCCAAGGGTTTTAGGAGCTGTGTGCCAGGAACTGGGGCCAAAGACCAAATATTCATCTTTTTATTATATCAGAGGTCACTCCATGGTCTTTGACCATGGATATCTTATTGTGAAGTATCACAGAAGTCAAAAGACGCGGACACATTACCAGAATCCCCTTGAGTCAAAATAATTCATCCAGCCTGTCATGTTGTATGAAAGTATCTTCCAGGTTCACAGGCTGCCGTTCCATCTTGCCAGCTTCTGGAAACAGGTGTGGTCTCTGCAAATATCGCTTCGCTCTTTCAGGCCTCTGAGCTAAGAGACATTATCATCTCTTGCTCTGAGCCATTTTCAAAATATTAATATGATATTGGGTTTCCCTTGTTACATAACCTATTTATTGATTTCTTTACTTTTACCTACTATTCCTCCTCCTTTTCATTTATACCCAAACTTTTCCACCCTGGATGGAAGGGGCATTCGGTTCAGCCATTGTGCTAGTCCAGATTGCAGATAGCAGTATAATCTAGCAAGAGCTTTCTCCTGGGTCCAGTCGCATTCAGAGAAGGTAAGGTCACACAGGCACAGGACGAGTCGGCTACTTTCACCATCAGGCAAGGCAGCTGTATTCACCGTTAGCCCCAATTTCTCAAATGGGATGAAGGCACAGCCTACCCCATCAGGCCTTTTGGAATTCTGTCATAAGGTTTTAAAATACAGTTACAAGGGCCGGGTGCAGTGGCTCACATCTTTAATCCTAGCACTTGGGGAGGCAGAGGAGGGCGGATCAAGATGTGATCAAGGGCGGATCAAGACCATCCTGGCCAACAGGATGAAACCTCATCTCTATTAAAAATACAAAAACTAGCCAGGCATCTCAGCACGCACCTGTAGTCCCAGCTACTAGGATAATTCCTTGAACCCAGGAGGAGGAGGCTGCAGTGAGCCAAGATCACGCCACTGCACTCCAGCCTGGGCAACAGAGCAATACTCTGTTTAAAAAAAAAAAAAAAAAGTATATATATATATATATAGTTACAGCTGCTTGTTATTCAGGAACCATCCCTGCTACAGCTGCAGCCCGATCCTGTGACCATTACATCTGGTGGGAGAAAAAATTAAGGTAAGGTGGAGAAGAAAGAAAAAGTTATAGTTGTTATACCAGTATACTTCTCTATTGGCAAGCATTGCATAGACATACCAGCATCGTCCCCACCCCCTTCTCCCCAGCTCTACAGAAAGAGAAATACCAGCTGAACTTGGTGGCTCACGCCTGTAATCCCAACACTTTGGGAGGCTGAGGTGGGTAGGTCACCTGAAGCCAGGAGTTTGAGACCAACCTGGCCCACATGACAAAACCCCTTCTCTATAAAAAATGCAAAAATTAGTCAGGTATGGTGGTGGGTGCCTGTAGTCCCAGCTACTTGGGAAGCTGAGGCAGGAGAATCGCCTGAACTAGGGAGGAAGAGATTGCAGTGAGCCAAAATCTCGCACCCTGGGAACACTGCACTCCAACCTGGGCAACAGAGCAAGACTCCATCTCAAAAAAAAAAAAAAAAGAGAGAGAGAGAGAGAGAGAGAGAAGTATCTACTGGAGTCGTTCTTTTTTTCTTCTTTTCCAAGACAGGGTCTTGCTGCATTGCCCAGGCTGGAGTGCGGTGGCAAAATCATACCTCACTGAAGCCCCGGCCCCCTTGGCTCAAATGATCCTCTCACCTCAGCCTTCCGAGTAGCTGGGACTACAGATGTGCACCACCATGACTGTCTATTTTTTTAAAAAATTTTTTGTTGAGATGGGGTCTCATTATATTGCCCAGGCTGGTCTCAAACTCCTGGGCTCAAGTGATCCCCCCTCATCAGGCTCCCAAAATGCTAATATTACAGGTGCGAGCCACTGCACCCAGCCACGGACACTCTTAGTATTTCGCATGTTTAGTATTTCCTGAGCACACACTCAGGAAAGTGTCTCAGGCAACCTTTCATGTTTTTATCTCCCCCTTGTATTAGACAACCAACGTTTTAATTGCTTGTTCCACTTTTCTATCAAACTATTACTCCAAGGCAGATGTCTCCCTGCCCATTGCTGGATATAAGGACTCTACTGTGACCTTGGTCTGAAGAAATTACCGTCAGCTGTCCAAATCCAGGAAATGGTTCCTCTTCTGTTTTTTCTGTCGCACTCTGAGCACTTGCATCTTCTACCAGGTAAGCAAAGCCCAGTGCAGAGTCAATGTCTATTCCTTTTAGGACCTATTCGTCTCACTTGACAGCTGTGCTCAGGGCCTCCCCATTAGGGAATCTGCCCCGTAGCCATCTGCAGTCTCTGTCTCTTTTGCTTGCAGAGAGAACAGTTCTATCAGCATTATGTGCTCGAGAGAGTGCAAGAGGAATGTGTCTGGATTCAGTCCATCTCTGCACTGCTGAAGTCCTCCCTCAATCCAGTCATGTTATGGACCCAGATGGCCACCTCAAGTGAGTACATGCGGATACCTGCTTGTAATTGACCTGGAAGTTCAAAGTATTGCCGGGCGCGGTGGCTCAAGCCTGTAATCCCAGCACTTTGGGAGGCTGAGGCGGGTGGATCACGAGGTCAAGAGATCGAGGCCATCCTGGTCAACATGGTGAAACCCCGTCTCTACTAAAAATACAAAACATTAGCTGGGCATGGTGGTGCACACCTGTAATCCCAGCTACTCAGGAGGCTGAGGCAGGAGAATTGCCTGAACCCGGGAGGCGGAGGTTGCGGTGAGCCGAGATCGCGCCATTGCACTCCAGCCTGGGCAACAAGAGCGAAACTCCGTCTCAAAAACAACAACAACAACAACAACAACAACAACAACAACAACAAAGTATCCATCCTTCTGATAGCCTCTACGTGTCTAACTTTAGTGACCCCTCATATTCCCACAGTGGCCAGGCGCAGCAGCTCATGGCTGTAATCCCAACACTTTGGAAGTGAAGGCAGGCGGAGCAGTTGGACTTTGTCAAAGGAAAGAAAGAAAGGAAGGAAGAAAAGGAAAAGAAAGTAAAAGAAAGAAGAAAGGAAGGAAGGAAAGAAGGAAAGAAAATAAATTCCTGTAGTGAGTTCCACAGAACCATGCCCCATACAAGTATCTCTTTAATAGGACAGGTCTCCATGGCCTCCTGCCTGACCACTTGGCCAGGCCATTGGCCATCACCCATGAATGGGTAAAAACGGAAACATCCAGGCGCTTTACGACTCTTCAGCTCTTCCATCACTGCTAGAAATTCAACCCACTGAGCTGATTTGTTTTTGCCTTCTTCGATCAGACGAGCATGTTTCCAGACAGACAGTCTGTTCACCTTGGACCTGGCATCAACACATCACGCAACTCTTTGTTGGTCAGTCGAGAGCAGTGTATAGAGCACTGTTCATGTGATAGTAGAATCTGGCAGCTCCTAATGCGATTTCTGAGTCAGTCCTGGGGGAGAAGAGGCTCCCTGTTCTCCCTGTTTGTGGGTTTCTGCTTCTTTGTGCCCCAGGCAGCATGAACCTGTATAAACCGCTTTCATGTTACTACGGAGCTCCTCTGAGCTCTGCCATCCCTGCTAGAATGTTTCTCTGACATCACGTAGGACATTGTGGGTATTTTCGGTTTCAAGATTATTTTATGTCCTTTTGTCATAGGGGTGGCTCCATTAATGTCTGATAGCAAGCTAGTAAATGCCCCCAAGTGGAAATTCACTGGTCCAAAGCCCAGCGGGTGTGGCTCGGATTCTTCTCCGGGCTTTCTCCGTTAGCTCGCACTTTCCACTCTACACAGGGCTGTCCCACCATGAGTCCGTCCCTCTCAGCACGCCAGCTTCTCCTCTGCACTGTGTGGGCTCAGGCAATCTTTCTGCTCCCCACATAGCGTGTCCAACTAATACTGCTTGAAAAGCAAATGCAATGCCTTTTGTTTTATAGCAGCAGTTCCCCAGTGGGATACCAATCCATCTCCATAGGACGTTCAGGTAAAAGAGATACAGCAACTTCAAACACACCGATTTTTACTCTTACTTTCACCTTAATCTCATCAATCCTGATCTTCCTAAGTGAAGCCTTCATTAGGACCTCCCCAGCAATTTTTGGTTTTACAATACCAGGTAGAGGAGGCATTCCACAATCAGACATGATATTCACTCCCATAAAACATTCAGGAAGAGACACACCCTCTTCACTTAAAGCCTGTTTAACACTCCAGTGTTTATGCAATCTTTCACCCTAATCCTCCCAATCCTTACATTTCTATATTTTCTCAGTATAATTGCCGCTGGGTTAAGCTTCACCGACAAGCACTGATACCATAGTGTGTGGGGCTCCCTTATCAAGGTGTCCCTAACTCTCCCCTCTGCCTTTCCTCATTCACTTATTAATTAACGCAGTATTTTTATTAGCACCTGTAAGACCCATTCGAGGAAGCTGAAACAGCGAATTTGATAAGGCTTCTGGAACTTTCCTTCCATTTTCAATATCGAGGTCATATGGAGTATCCACATCAAAGGAGCCTCCCGAGCCACAGCATTTCCCATGACGCGGGTAACCGGCGTATTCAGCGGGTGGGTATCCCAGTCATAAGCCAATCCCACATGGCTTGCATTTGAACATGTCACCTGCGGTGCTCCACTTGGCATTTATAGGGGGAGTCGGGCAAGCCCCCTTTTCTGGATAATTAGATCTTAGAGTGGCTTTTATCCAGTCCACTAAGCTGGCTCTTCCCTTGGGAATAACCTCCCGTGTGTCTGAATCATGTACAGCTATCTGTGGTTGTTCCATAGTGCGCTGTGGGTCCTGTATCCACCCACGCATGCTCTTCCACTCTGCAGTGTTCAAAAGCAAAGATACTGCCCCTAAATTAGTTATTCTCAGAATTCAAGTCGGTAAAGGCTCATCAAGAAGCTGATGATACTGATTCACAAAATGAGTCAGTTCCGTGCTCTGTACCTCCTGATCTCAGTAGTTACTGGGTTTTTTTCCCGCCACCCACACTAACTACCTTCCTGGTGACCACAGGTCTTAGAAAGACTCTTTTTGTCCCCTCATATTTCTTCTCTTGGAAGGTGGCCCTGAAACTAGTGGTTAGGCTCAGGCCAACCCAAATCTGACCCTGGTCCAGCCTCAGGTCCACCCGGCACTCAGTTACTTTCATTTTAGCGAATACAGGTAGCAATAACCAAGAGATTGCAGATTTTGCTTTTTTCTTATTATTTTGCATTTCTTATGATTCCAGTGAATCAGTTCCCCGGGAAGTGGATGCACCTCTCAATTCCACTGGTAACTTTTACCTTTAGTAACTGATTGCAGCACAGCTGTGGCTCCACATCATAGGTGACCACATGGCCACCCAGGAATCAAAGGTTCCCCACCCCACACCCTTTTACCCTTTCTCTTCCCAAACCATATGCTTCTATGAGCCAGTGCCTTTCTAGCAAATCCCACTTTTTTTTTTTTTTTTTTGAGACGGAGTCTCGTTGTCCAGGCTGGAGTGCAACGGTGTGATCTCGGCTCACTGCAGCCTCCGCCTCCCAGGTTCAAGCCATTCTCCTGCCTCAGCCTCCCGAGTAGCTGGGATTACAAGTACCTGCCACCACGTCCAGCTAATAGTTTTGCATTTTTAGTAGAGACTGGGTTTCACTATGTTGGCCAGGCTGGTTTCGAACTCCTGACCTTGTGATCCGCCCACCTCGGCCTCCCAAAGTGCTGGGATTACAGGTGTGAGCCACCACGCCCAGCCTGACGCAAATCCCACATTTTTGACACCAAAAGAAGCAAGGGTTTTCCCCACCACACTTCTGATGCCACATGTGTGGTGTCTTTTCCAGCACCGTTTCTCCAAGTCTCCTACATCAACTGGGTGTCCTACAGTGAACTGTACCCAATTCTGAGACTATCTTCCTGGAAGTGGCAGGAGATCCCACAAGTTAAGTGCACAGCCCCACATACTGTCTCCACCCCCCATTCACACGCCAGTCACAAGTCCCGGGTCTCCTGTACTTTTGACCAACTAACTGCCTGTGAACTGAGGTTTCCACGACCCCTCCTCAGCTTTGGTAATTTGCTAGAATGACTCACAGAACTCAGGAACACGCTTTACCAGTGTTGTATAAAGGATACAACTCAGGAGCAGCCAGATGGAAGAGATGTAGAAGGCAGGGTGTGCCGTGGCGGGCACCTCTCCAGGCGTCCCAGCCTCTCGGCAGCTCCAGGTTTCAGGTGTTCAGCCACCAGTCAGCTCTCTGAACCCCACTGTTTAGGGGGTTTGTGGAGGCTTCCTTATGTAGGTGTGAGTGAATAAGTCATTAGTCATTAGTGATTAAGCTCAACCTCCAGACCCCCTCCTTTCCGCAGAGTCAAAGACCACTTCCTTTTTAACATAGGATTGTGAAATGAAAATATCTTTTTTAAATTTTCTTTTGAGACAGAGTCTTGCTCTGTCACCCAGGCTGGAGTGCAATGGGGTGATCTCGGTTCACTGTAACCTCTGCCTCCTGGATTCAAGATATTCTCCTGCCTCAGCCTACTAAGCAGCTGGGATTACAGCTGTGCACCACCACACCAGCTAATTTTTGCATTTTTAGTAGAGATAGGGTCTCCATCATGTTGTCCACGCTGGTCTCGAACTCCTGACCTCAAGTGACCTATCTGTCTTGGCCTCCCAAAATGTTGGGATTATGGGCGTGAGCCACTGCACCCAGCCAGGAAAATACCTTGGGCCCCCAAAATCACTAAGCTGAAGGGAAAATTCAAGCTTTTATCTTTGTTTTTGGCCTACCTTAAATGTCTAGATTAATTTAGAGAGAGGGATATCCTTGTAATGCTGTCTTTCTGTCTCAGGACGGAAAACGTTTCTTCATTTACTCAAGTTCTCTGTCTGTTCCTCTGTTCACTTGGAGCTTTACTCTGGGTACTCCTGTACATTTCCAGGTGTGTATTCTGAGATATTTCTTCTTCTTCTTTCCATGCTAAATGAGACTCTCTTCCATCAGCGTCTGAGGACTGTTGCTTCAGGTAGGAAGCATTTTGGCAAACTATTACTAGAGAGCCCGTCTTAGCGAAGAGTCTGCCGGCTGCTCACCCAGAATCCTGTGTGCATGCTCAGCCTCCTGTCGCGCCCTCTTCATGCCACCTAGTCCCCGTGTGGTGAAAGGGTGGTGATGCCCAGGACACAGGGGCTGCCCCAGGATCACCTGGACCCAGCCCCTCCAACCCCTTTCCACCAACTACTCCATCACCTTTCAGACTGAAAAGGCAAATCCATTTCTGTGGACTGCAAAGTCTCATTTCTAAGAGGAATGTCTTTTTTTTTTTTTTTTTTTTGAGATGGGGTTTCCCCATGTTGGCCAGAATGGTCTCGATCGATGACCTCGTGATCCACCCACCTCAGATTCCCAAAGTGCTGGGATTACATTTGTTGTTGTTGTTGTTGTTGTTGAGATGGAGTCTCACTCTGTTGCCCAGGCTGGAGTGCAGTGGCACGATCTCGGCTCACTGCAACCTCTACCTCCTGGGTTCGAGCGATTCTCCTGCCTCAGCTTCCCGAGTAGCTGAGATCACAGGTGTACGCCACCACACCTGGCTAATTTTTGTATCTTTAGTAGAGATGGGGTTTTACTATGTTGGTCAGGCCTGGTCAGGCCTTGAATGCCTGATCTCTTGATCTGCCCACATCAGCCTCCCAAAGTACTGGAATTACAGGTGTGAGCCACCACACTCAGCCTCTGAGGGAAATATCTTAAAAGCCTTTTTTTCCTTCCTTGAGGAACTTTCCCAAATATAGCCAAATCTAACCAATCTCTGGCAACGTGTAGATGTCACGTGTAATTAATGGGTACCACTGAAGTAAACTGCAAAACTTTGTTGTGAAATCCTCGAAACTGCCTTAATATCTGTATTGTTGTCATAAGCTATTTGACTCTAAATGTGTATGTAACAAAGATTGATCTGTAAATGCGTAGGTGCACTGACTTTACTGTGAATTGGAATGCTTTTTTACGTGGCCGTCTGGTCTTGCCGGGGCAGTCGCTTTTACATATATCTCTGACACCCTTTTCTTTCTCTTTTCGTGACCAGTGACCTTCCTGGGAACCAGGTAAGTCTCCAGGCCTTGTCTCCTGTCTCTGTTGACACTTTCCCTTCCTGATGCTGCGTTTTGCAAAGATAGCTATAGAAATATCTCCCATCCCAGGCCGGGCGCGGTGGCTCCAGCCTGTAATCCCAGCACTTTTGGGAGGCCGAGGCGGGTGGATCACGAGGTCAAGAGATCGAGACCATCCTGGTCAACATGGTGAAACCCCGTCTCTACTAAAAATACAAAAAATTAGCTGGGCATGGTGGCGCGTGCCTGTAATCCCAGCTACTCAGGAGGTTGAGGCAGGAGAATTGCCTGAACCCAGGAGGCGGAGGTTGCGGTGAGCCGAGATCGCGCCATTGCGCTCCAGCCTGGGTAACAAGAGCGAAAACTCCGTCTCAAAAAAAAAAAAAAGAAAAGAAAAGAAATATCTCCCATCCCGTGTGTATTCCTGCAGCGTGGCCTGGCCGCTTCCTCCTGAGAGGTACGGTCTAGGTCTCCTCCTCTTTAATCGTCCCTTTCTGCCCAGGATATTCTCAGTTTTTGCCAGGGAGATTCCCCCAAACTAGCGAAGGGCTGGGCACGGGGGCTCACGCCTGTAATTCCAGCACTTTGGGAAGCCGAGGCAGGTAGATCACTTGAGGTCAGGGGTTCAAGACCAGCCTGGCCAACATGGTGAACCCCCATCTCTACTAAAAATACAAAAAATTAGGTGGGCACGGTGGCACATGCCTATAATCCCAGCTACTTGGGAGGCTGAGACAGGAGAATCGCTTGAACCTGGAAGGCAGAGGTTCCAGTGACCTGAGATCGCACCATTGCACTCCAGCCTGGGCAACAAGAGCAAAACTCAGTCTGAAAATAAATAAATAAAAGCCTGGTGCAGTGGCTCATGCTTGTAATCCTTTGTAATCCCAGGGCTTCGGGAGGCCGAGGCAGGCAGACCACCACCTGAGGTCGGAAGTTTGAGACCCATCCTGACCAACATGGAGAAACCCCGTCTCTTCTAAAAATACAAAATTAGCTGGGCATGGTGGCCCATGCCTGTAATATCAGCTACTTGGGAGGCTGAGGCAGGAGAATCACTTGAACCTGGGAGGCAGAGGTTGCAGTGAGCCAAGATCACACCGTTGTACTCCAGCCTGGGCAACAAGAGTGAAACTCCGTCTCAAAAATTAATTAATTGATTAATAGCTGGGCACCTGACTGCAGATCTGGGTGGGTTCAGGATGGCTTCAACCAAAAGAGCATGCTGAGATACACATTGTGAGTTCCAAAGCTGGGTCATAAAAGCCTGGAAGAAGCTTCCTTCAGGTTCTCCTATGTCTTAGTCACTTTTTTTTCTTCTGTATCTTATAATTTTTATTTGTTTATTTATTTATTTATTTATTTATTTATTTATTTATTTTGAGACGGAGTTTCGCTCTTGTTACCCAGGCTGGAGTGCAATGGCGCGATCTCAGCTAACCGCAACCTCTGCCTCTTGGGTTCAGGCAATTCTGCCTCAGCCTCCCGAGTAGCTGGGACTACAGGCCGCGTCACCATGCCCAGTTAATTTTTTGTATTTTTAGTAGAGATGGGGTTTCACCATGTTGACCAGGATGGTCTCGATCTCGTGACCTCGTGATCCACCTTCCTTGGCCTCCCAAAGTGCTGGGATTACAGGCGTGAGCCACCGCGCTCGGCTATTTGTTTTTTTAGAGATCGGGTCTTGCTATATTGCCCAGGCAGGTCTGGAACTCCTGGACTCAAGCAATCCTCCCACCTAAGATTACAGGCACGTGCCACCACACCCAGCTCTTTTATAATGTTTTGACATCTGAAAAACCTGGCTGGCCAAGGGGTTAGGCCATTCTTAGAGCTAGCCAAGGGCTTTGCTGAGACCTTGCCTTTCCTATACAAACCAACCAATTCCAAGTCTATATTCCAGCCACCCCTTTTATCTTACTCTCACGCAAGCCACTATTTCCCCTGCCCTAAATCATCCAAGAGCTGGGTACCAGGCAACTAGAGGCCACCCCTAAAGCCCAAAGCCTGCTGGAATCAAACCGTTTCTCCTGCCCTGCCCTGCCCTGCCATTCTCACAGAAGCCCCAGTAAAAGTTCTGGCCTCAGCTTCCCCCTCACTTCTGCTCCCGCCTCTCGACCAAAACCTGACACTCAGTTTGGGGTGGTCTGCTATGAGCAACAGAAAGCAGAACAACGTGCAGCTTGGAGGGTCTGGAAAAGCCAATTCTCCTGATACCATCCCGGGGTTTTCAGATGGTGCTTTTTCAGGAACTAGAGCTTCTTCCAGCACTCAGGACCACACAGGATGAAAAGTTGAGGGAAAATGCCTGTCCCCACCACCTTCCAACCAGAATAGCCGCGGTTTTCACCCTGTTTTCGTTACTTCTGAGAAAAAAAAAAAAAAATCCCATGAAGAAAGAGATTCTCTGGATTCTGAGCATTCTTCGGCTTGAACAAAGCTGGAATACACCATAATTTTTTTTTTAAAAACTAGATAAGGAAACTGAGGGCCATGAGGGGCGGCCCCAGACCTGGAGGCAAGCTCCAAATAACATAGAAAGAGTTCTGGTCCACTTGCAATTTTGGTTATTTCACGTCCGGGTGACCCATTTTGTCCCACAAATCAAGAGAAGAAACACGCTTTGTTCCTGCCTTCTAAATTTAGCCTGCTAGGCTGGCAACTAAGCTGTGCTAGGCGGTCTCCAAGCAATACACCTGTGTTTCTCATTACGTCTTTCATTTCCATGGTTTCGATCCTTGCCCACTTTGGGAACCGATTTCCTTATCACATCTGAATAACTTCAGTGGTGAGCCAAAAAACAACCAGGATATTCACACTGGAATTCATAGCATTCAAAATCTAATTTAGTGATTCTCTTTGTGTATTATTTTCCGAACAAGAGGGAGCCTAATTACAACAGACTCACACAGATTGCTTAATATCCAGTACTAGGCATTTACTGATAAGACATCACATGCAAAGCACGTTGAAATACAGCTGATGGGCCCATCGGCATAGGCGATACACAGAAATACCCACAACTAGAGCCGGGTGCGGTGGCTTATGCCTATATTCCCAGCACTTTGGGAGGCCGAGGCAGGTGGATCACGAGGTCAAGAGATCGAGACCATCCTGGTCAACATGGTGAAACCCCGTCTCTACTGAAAATACAAAAAAGTAGCTGGGCGTGGCGGTGCATGCCTGTAATCCCAGCTACTCAGGAGGCTGAGGCAGGAGAATTGCCTGAACCCAGGAGGCGGAGGTTGCAGTGAGCCGAGATTGCGCCATTGCATTCCAGCCTGGGTAACGAGCGAAACTCCGTCTTAAAAAAAGAAAGAAAGAAAGAAAAAAGAAAGAAAGAAAGAAAGAAAGAAAGAAATACCCACAACTATCAAATTGCTCAGATACCTCAAAGCATATTCATTCAAAAAATTTTCAGAACTCTTTTTTTTTTTTTGAGACAGAGTCTCGCTCTGTGGCCCAGGCTGGAGTGCAGTGGCGCTATCTCGAGAGTACTGCAACTTCCATCTCCCAGATTCAAGTGATTCTCCTGCCTGAGACTCCCAAGTAGCTGGGATTACAGCCATGTGTCACCATGCCTGACTAATTTTTTTTTGGGGGGTGGGGGTATTTTTAGTAGAGACAGGGTTTTGAGATGGGATTCTCATTCTGTCACCCAGGCTGGAGTGCAATGGTGCTATCTCAGCTCACTGTAACCTCCGCCTCCTGGGTTCAAGTGACCCTCTTGCCTCAGCCTCTCAAGTAGCTGGGATTACAGGCATGCACCACCACGTCCAGCTAGTTTTCCTATTTTTAGTAGAGATGGGGTTTCACGATGTTGGCCAGGCTGGTCTCAAAACCCTGACCTCAGTTGATCTGCCCACTTCAGCCTCCCAAAGTGCTAGGATTACAAGCGTGAGCCACCGCGCCTGGCCAGAAAGTCGATAATTTCTAAGCAGAGTCTAGAAGACGATGAAAACAGTGTGCTGTTTGGCAAAGAAATACTTTAGACATAATGAAGTATTTTATATTAAACACAATCTCCCCTTTTCCTAGGGCACCCTTTCGAACAGCTGCTGTTTCTGTCACACGGTAATGGTGTTTTCACAAACGGCAGTGGTTTCTTTGCTGCCTTCATCTCGTAGTGGGACATAGGAAGTCACGGAGGAGTGCTTTGGCCAAACAGAACATGGAGTGGTGGTTCTTGGGCCTAAATGGAACCAGACCACGCCTGGGTGCTGTCAGGAAACTTCACATGCATTGACAGGATAAGCAAGAAATCCAAGTGCCTCTCCTTCTAGCCAGTATTCCAGAGCCTCAGCCGTAAGTCACCATACCTCACGCAAAGTCAAAGAATCTCGTAACACACTGATTAGTCAACATTTGCATGAAGACAGATCCCTGCAAAAAATATTCTCCAGAGCCCTGCACCCCCATGATAGCCCTGTTGGGTGGTCAGGCTGCCAAAAGGAGAGAGATCAAGCTCACTGCCTCCATGTCCAGAGGTGGAGAAGGAGCGGTCGCCCCGGAACCGGTGGGTTTTTTCCCTACCTCCCTTTCACACTTGTTCCTTGCTGCCTCTCGGGCTGACAGCAGGCCTAAGCTCTAGCTCACCAAAGCGCCTTTGGCCATTTCACCACTTCATCTTTATTTTACGATTTTTTTTTAAGTCGGAGTCTTGCTCTGTTGCCCAGGCTAGAATGCAGTGGCGTGATCTCAGCTCACCCCAACCTCCACCTCCCGGGTTCAGGTGATTCTCCTGCCTCAGCCTCCCAAGTAGCTGGGATTACAGGCATGTGCCACCACGGCTAATTTTGTATTTTTAGTAGAGACAGGGTTTCTCCATGTCGGTCAGGTTGGTCTCAAACTCCTGACCTCAGGTGATTCATCCACCTTGGCCTCCCAAAGTGCTGGGATTACAGGCATGAGCCACTGCACCCAGCTCTTCATCCTTATTCTAAATGTGAACGATTTCATATCTGTATAAAGAAGACATTTGAATGACAACCTGAAAATGATTTCAGTTTTAAATTTTAACTGCTGTGTATCGAGTCTTTGGATATCATGGGGAAATTCAGTCTGGACTTATTAATGAAAATTCCCTGTGACTCTACATTTTACTTATTTGACCCCAAATCCTTTTTTTCTTTTTCTTTTCTCATTCTTTCTTTTTCCGAGTATTTCTCAGAACTGCATTTCAATGTTTCAGGAAACACGTGTCAAGAATCATTAGCTCAGAATAAAGTCCTCGAAGCTCAGCTCAGTTCCTCTACAACCTATTAGGACTCAATTCAGAACTTTTCGTTCACTTGCAGCTTCTCCTGACCAATGGCTTTTCTAATGCCTTGGCATATAGGCAGCCTTAATTAAACACTTCTGGAGGTGCTCTCCAGCTCTCTGGAGCGCTGGACGTGTCAGCTCAGCAACATTCTTCTGTTAAGGCAGGGATCACTTTGTCCTGAGTTCAGATTGTCAATAAGTGTCAGCTAACTGATTAATCCTAGGAGGCCTCTGCAGCTGAAAATTTAAAAACTGGATGAATACATCTATATAATCACCATCCCTTATTGCTCCAGTTGTTTCTAAGCTTTTCACTGTGCTGCGTCCAATTTCATCATCATCCAATTGAAGCGGTGAACTTAGCCTGTGATCCAGCTATGGAGGTGTTAATTCTCAACCAATAGTACTGAATGTTAAACACTTTTAATAAAGAGACCTTCCAAACAGGCTTTGTGTGGGCAACAAGGTAGTTTTATTTCGTGCTTGGGTGCAATCTGAGAAAGGACTGGTGAAGGGAGTAGGGGTGGGAATTGGTTTTATAGCTTGGGGCACTTTTTTGGGGGCCAGGGATGTTACAGAGTAAGATCAGTTGCAGTGGTGGGGATAGGGGCAAGGCGTATACATTACGGTAAGTTCAGTTACAATGACTGGTGGGGTCAGGAGTAAGAGTAGCTAGCATGGCAGGGTCGGGTGAGGAGTATTCATACTATCACAGTAACAGTTAAGATGGCAGGGTGGGGAGAGAGGTTCAATGTCCGTGGGAAGCTCCGCTGGGCAACCAGGGATAATGTCGAATGCAGGCGGTGGGGCGGGGGGAGCGAGCAGCCGAGGCAGGTGGAACTTCAGACTTTCTGGGTCCAGGCTTGCACATGGAGGCCTGGCAGGAAGCAGTTTTAATATTGCAGCCAAAGGTCCCCAAGACTTGAACCTTTGCTTTTTACAGCATCACAGCACCATGTGACAGTGGAAAGGGTGATGCTGACATTTACCACTCATTTGGGGATTTCACTCACGCTGCCCTTCCTTCCTGTTATTTGCCGGTTATTTGCCTGTTATTTATCTTTCGTATGTTCTCACACCTTGAGTCCTTTGTCTCCTTTCCTTAATTAAACGGTAGATTTCTTGAGGCGATGCCGTGAGTCTAGCACAAAGCCCCACACGAAGTAGGTCTTCAGCAAAGGGTGGTGAATAGGGGTGTGCTTCACAGTATCCAGATTTAACAGGCAGAGCTAAACCCCCTTTTATTTTTTCCCTAAAAACAGCAGGCATCGTGTATTTCTGTTGAAGCCTCAGAGCTTAAAAGGCAATACTAAACGAGATTTCCCCCTCAGCACATCAGGCATCGGTTCCATTGAAGTTTATTTCTGTGTGCAGGGCGTCCAGCTTGTGCCCAGCACCCCACGCATCCTTAGCCATGCACGAGCTGGAGAGATGTAGGTCACCACTCCCAGCAGAAGTAGAAGAATGAGTTAGTGGCTGGCTTAACCAAGAAATGCGACCCTTTTGAGAAGCAGAGGTGGGAGGTCACTTGAGGCTAGGAGTTTGAAACCAGCCTGGGCAATATGGTGAGACCCTGAGACCCTACCTCTATGAAAAATGTTTTAAGTTAGCTGGGTGTGGCAGCATGAGCCTGTAGTCCAAGCGACTCAGGAAGCTGAGGCAGGAGGATTCCCACCCTGCCATCTTAACTACTCTTACGCCTTCCCCCAGCTGCCATTGTAACTGAACTTATGCTAATGCATACTCCTTTGTCCCTACCGCCATCACTGTAACTGATCTTACTCTGTAACTTTCCACTGCCCACCCCACACCTATAAAACCAACTCCTATCCCACCACCCTTCGCTCACGCCATTTTTGGCCTTAGCCCACCTGCATCCAGGTGAATAAACAAAGCCTGTTTAGGGCATCTCTTCATGTAAAGCACATATTTTAACAATCAGGAGTTTGAGGCTGCAGTGAGCTGTGATTGCACCACTGCACTCCAGCCTGGGCTACGGAGCAAGACGCTGTCTCAAAAAAATAATAAGAAAAATAAGAAAAAGAAATGCAACCTTAAGGAGCCACCAACGAGGAGTACTCTCAGCAACATTATCTCGAAAAAGAATAAATAACATTTTCTGCTATAGTTACTCAGGAAAATGAGCATTACCCCTATGGGAACATTGTCGTGGACTGCTAAAGGCCTCTCGTTCCGAGAGCTTGTCCCTGTCTGGTTGCACTTGGTAGCGCCTATCCCACTGAACCACTGTCAGACCCTCTGGAGCAGGCGTCCCTAAACTGTGGCCCGCGGGCCGCATGCGGCCTCCCGAGGCCATTTATCCGGCCCCCCGCCGCACTTCAGGAAAGGGCACCTCTTTCATTGGTAGTCCGTGAGAGGAGCACAGTATGTGGCGGCCCTCCAACGGTCTGAGGGACAGTGAACTGGCCCCCTGTGTAAAAAGTTTGGGGACGCCTGCTCTGGAGGGTCAACTATGGGTGATCTATAACACAAGCGGATTTATGTTTAATCCCTCACAGAAGGTCACTTATGTCCCAGCACATCTGGTACACTGGTAAAGAGGGGATTGATTTGCAAGGCAGGGGTAGCCCACAAAGGTCTTTGCAGACTTTTCAGGAGAAGGATGACTATGCACCCCCCCGCCCCCACACACAAAATAAGCCACTTTGCTCTAAGGATTACTTTAAGCTGAAGGTAACTGAAAAACGGCAGAAACAGAAACAGCACTGGGCTCACCCTCCCCACGCCCGCCCCTACCCGCCCCCACCCCCCTCCGCTTTCTCCTAAAAAGCATGGCATACATTTGTAAAACACTCCCCAGTCCTCTCTCTGCCAGTAAGGCCCAAAGGTAATTACAGGTGACAGCTGGAGACAGCACCAGCAGAACCCACTGAACACGCCCTCCTCCCTAGCCTTTATCTACCATCAGCTTCCCCATCTATTTGCATTCCTATAATGCGACACTCCCAGGAGCCTGAGGTCGTTTTGTCTTGCCACTGCTACAGATTTATTAGTTCCAGGCACCCTTCGAGTCACGAGTGCTGCACAGAAGTGAAATGCATGCATTAGAAACTTCCTTTTCTGCAAATCCATCTTTTCTTAGTCTAATTTGACTGCACCTAAGATGGGCAGAGAGGAAAACCGATTTTTCTCCTCCCCTCTACAGAGAGGTCCTGACCAGAGGAGGGAGAGCCCTGTTCCTGACCCAGACACCAGACGGGGCCCAGCCCCTTGGACTCCTCCATGTGAGTGGAGAGAAAAGTGCCACTCTAGTACTAAACCTTTGTTTAACCCAGGCATACCAGAAAATGAAATCTTAAGCTCAAAAATCTCAGCCAAATAGTAATACTTGGAAGTTACTCTTTTTTTTTTTTTTTGAGACGGAGTTTGGCTCTCGTTACCCAGGCTGGAGTGCAATGGCGCGATCTCGGCTCACCGCAACCTCCGCCTCCTGGGTTCAGGCAATTCTCCTGCCTCAGCCTCCCGAGTAGCTGGGATTACAGGCACGCGCCACCATGCCCAGCTAATTTTTTTTGTATTTTTAGTAGAGACGGGGTTTCACCATGTTGACCAGGATGGTCTCGATCTCTCGACCTCGTGATCCACCCGCCTCGGCCTCCCAAAGTGCTGGGATTACAGGCTTGAGCCACCGCGCCCGGCCGGAAGTTACTCTTAAAATGTCTTTATCTGTATTTAATGCTTTGCTTATACGGAGTGCAGTGACTCACACCTGTTAAAACTAGTACTTTGGGAGGCCGAGGCAGACAGGTGGCTTGAGCCCAGGAGTTCAAGACCAGCCTGGGCAATGTGGCGAAACCTCATCTCTTAAACACAAAAATTAGTTGGGCATGATGCCATACACCTGTAGTCCAAGCTATGCGGGAGACTGAGGCGAAAGAATCACCTGAGTGTCTGGGACGGTCGGGACGGCACATCTGCTGGGGTTCTCTCGACCTGCAAGAGGGTCCCAAAACCTGAAAGAGAGCATGCGCTTAAAGAAATAAAGAGAGGGCCGGGCGCGGTGGCTCAAGCCTGTAATCCCAGCACTTTGGGAGGCCGAGGCGGGTGGATCACAAGGTCAAGAGATCGAGACCATCCTGGTCAACATGGTGAAACCCCGTCTCTACTAAAAATACAAAAAAATTAGCTGGACATGGTGGTGCGTGCCTGTAATCCCAGCTACTCAGGAGGCTGAGGCAGGAGAATTGCCTGAACCCAGGAGGCGGAGGTTGCGGTGAGCCGAGATCGTGCCATTTTACTCCAGCCTGGGTCACAAGAGCGAAACTCCGTCTCAAAAAAAAAAAAAAAAAAAGAAAGAAAGAGAGACAGAAAGTGCGGGGGTCTGGAGGGCTGGATAGGCCGTGCCTAAACAGCAAACTTTATTTTTCAAAGGCCAGGAATAAATACACTTTCTTTGCTCTGGTTTACGTCATTGCCAGAGGAAATGCAAATGTATACCTTACATGGCCTATACAATAGAGAAGTCAGATACACACTCAGTGGTTGTAAAAAGTAATAGAATTTCCTGTGATCACAAAGCTTGTTTACATCCAGACATTATTCCTCCTGGCTGCAGGTGTTTTTGGTTTGATCCTGTTTTAGGACTCACATGTGAAAAGGTTTTCTGGTTTTGCTCATCAGAATATCTTTTAACCAGATTCTCCTTTGTCTGCTCCTGACTCAACTTATCTCAACTCCCCCATTCAGGAGTCTCTGAGTCTGGGATCAAAGCCATCCGTATAGTGGCATTTGCTTTGCACAGTTAAACCATTATCTAGGGTACAAGGCAGTCATGCAAGTAAAGAAAAGGTTAAAGCTATTAAAAGTTAAAAGCAGGCCGGGCGCGGTGGCTCATGCCTGTAATCCCGGCACTTTGGGAGGCCGAGGCGGGTGGATCACGAGGTCGAAAGATCGAGACCATCCCGGTCAACATGGTGAAACCCCGTCTCTACTAAAAATACTAAAAATTAGCTGGGCATGGTGGCACGTGCCTGTAATCCCAGCTACTCAGGCGGCTGAGGCAGGAGAATTGCCTGAACCCAGGAGGCGGAGGTTGCGGTGAGCCGAGATCGCGCCACTGCACTCCAGCCTGGGTAACGAGAGTGAAACTCCACCTCAAAAAAAAAAAAAAAAAAAGTTAAAAGCAGAAACCGGTTGCTGGTAGGGAGTCACTCGGTTTAGCAGCACCACATAGTTTAGGCCCAAACGATATCATGGTTGATATTAGAAACTGATCATCCATCTTTCAGTCCCTTCTTTCTGATAGCTCGACTGCCTCCAGTAGGAAACTGTGTTTGGGATCAAGCTCACCGTATAGTGAGACCCACGCCTTTTGGAGGTCTCACAAGGGAACGTCCCCCGCACCTGAGCATCAGAGAGGTCAAGGCTGCACTGAGCCAAGATTGTGCCCCTGTACTCCAGCCTGGGTAACAGAGTGAGACCCTGTCTCAAACCCCACCCCTCACCACTGCAAAAAAACAAACAAACAAAAAAACCACAGTCCCGGCTCAGTAGCTTACGTCTGTAATCCCAGCACTTTGGGTGGCCAAGGCAGGTGAATTACCTGAGGTCAGGAGTTCGAGACCAGCCTGGCCAACAAGGTGAAACCCCATGCCATCTTTACTAAAAATACAAAAATTAGCTAGATGTGGTGGTGTGAACCTGGAATCTCAGCTACTTGGGAGGCTGAGGCAGGAGTATTGCTTGAACCTGGGTGGCAGAGTTTGCAGTGAGCTGAGATTGCCCCATTGCACTCCAGCCTGGGCGACAAAGTAAGACTCCATCTCAAAATAATAATAAATAAAGAGATAGAAGCAACCATGTGTGGTGGCTCACACCTATAATCCCAGCACTTTGGGAGGCTGGGGTGGGAGGATTGCTTGAGCCCAGGAGTTTGAGACCAGTCTGGGCAACATAGTGAGACCCCATCTCTATTCAATATGAAATCTTTTTTTAAGAGCAGGAAAGAGACAGAAGAGAAGACACAGATACAGAGGAGACAGCCATGCAAAGACAGAGGCAGAGATTGGAGTGATGCTGCCACAGGGGACCTCTGGGCCACCAGAAGCTGGAAGAGAAGAGGAGAGACCTTCCCTAGAGCTTTCAGAGGGAGTGCAGCTCGCTGACACCTTGATTTCAGATTTCTAGCCTCCAAAACTGAGATAATAATCTTCTGTTTTGTGTGTGTGTGTGTGTGTGTGTGTGTGTGTGTGTGTGTGTATTTTGAGAAGGAGTCACCCAGGCTGGAGTGCAGTGGCACGATCTTGGCTCACTGCAACCTCCGTCTCCTGGGTTCACACGATTCTTCTGCCTCAGCCTCCCGAGTAGCTGAGACTACAGGGATGAGCCACCACACCCTGCTAATTTTTGTATTTTTAGTAGACTCAAGGTTTCACTGTATTGGCCAGGCTGGTTTTGATTTCCTGATCTCGTGATCCACCCCCCTCAGCCTCCCAAAGTGTTGGGATTGCAGGTGTGAACCATCATGCCTGGCCTTTTTGTGTGTGTTTTGTTGTTGTTGTTTGGGTTTCTTTGAGATGAAATCTTGCTCTGTCACCCAGGCTGGAGTGCAGTGGCACGATCTCGGCTCACCGCAAGCTCCTCCTCCTGGGTTCAAGCGATTCTTCTGCCTCAGCCTCCCAAGTAGCTGGGATTTACAGGTGTGCGCCACCGTGCCTGGCTAATTTTTGTATTTTTAGCAGAGACAGGGTTTTACCATGTTGGCCAGGCTGGTCTTGAACTCATGATTTCAAATGATCCACCTGCCTTGGCCTCCCAAAGTGCTGGGATTACAGGTGTGAGTCACCTCACCGGCCTTTCTGTTGTTTTGAGCCACCAAGTTTGCAGCAGTTTGTTGTAGCAGCCACAAGTAACTAATGCAATTGGTAAGAATTTACAGTTTTTGGAAGAGATGGGAAGAGTTAGCAATCATGTTTTACAGCTTTGGGGTTTGCCTTTCTTTCCAATTCAGTTTTCTAAAAACCACCAAAAATATGTAAAGAGAAGGTGAAGCCTCTTTTCTCAAGGCAGGGAGATAGAGCTGCGCCCATCAGATGAGATTCCTGCCCCATTCTTCAGGGCCTGGGTCTGGCTGATTTCCCCCAGAGCATTCAAGTGATTCTAATCTGCAGGAGGGTCTCTGTGCGTGTCTCCTTGAACTTCCCGCATGGGTCATTTTGCGGGTTTTTGATGCATTTCTATATTCTCAGTAAGGACTGTATTCTGCACTTTCTAAAAGACTCATCTTTGCTTCTCTCGTTTCTTTCTTCTTCCTGGCTTCTTTTTTCCCTTCTAGTGACTGTTTGCTAATGAAGAGAGTTAACTTAAAGTCACCATTCCCGGTCCAGCCAGGGAAAATCAAGTCTAGGACTCCAGCGGTTTCCCTCTTTTTGGGGAGGAAGGACTCCTACTCCAGTGGAACATTACCTAGTGGGGCGCGGGGGTGGCAGGGGATGTTAGCAAGGTTTTTCAGAGTTTTATCTAGGATTCTTTTCCCAAGTGCTCTTTTATATACAGACATAAAAGAGACCCTGTCTCAAAAAAAGAAAGATCTATATCTATGTTGATATTGAGACTGGGTCTCACTCTGTCACCCAGACTGGAGTGCAGTGGTGCCGTCCCAGCTCACTGCAACCTCTACCTCCATGGCTCAAGCAATCCTCCCACCTCAGCCTCCTGAGTAGCTGGGATTACAGGAGCATGTCACCACAGCAGGCAAATGTTGGTATTTTCTTTAGAGACAGGGTCTCACTATGTTGCCCAGGCTTGTCTTGAACTCCTAGATTCAAGGAATTCTTCCACCTCAGCCTCCCAAAGTGCTGGAATTACAGGTTGGGTCACTGTACCCAGCCCCAACTGCTCTTAAAAGGATAAAAACATGTCCGTCTGTCTCTGGGTGGGACGTCTCTAATTCATACTACTAACAAGTGAGCAAATGATGTGCTCTAAAACACAAAGGGTTCGAGGCTGCACCTGTAATTGCACCACCACTGCACCCCAGCCTGGCTGACGGTGAGAACTTGTCTCTAAAAAAAAATAAATTACAGAGGCGGGAGGATAGCTAGAGCCCAGGAGTTCAAGACCTGCCTGGACAATATAGCGAGACCCCGTTCTCCACAAAAAGGAAAAAAACAAAAAGACAAAAAAATAAATAAATAGGCCGGGCGCGGTGGCTCAAGCCTGTAATCCCAGCACTTAGGGAGGCCGAGGCGGGTGGATCATGAGGTCAAGAGATCGAGACCATCCTGGTCAACATGGTGAAACCCCGTCTCTACTAAAAATACAAAACATTAGCTGGGCATGGTGGCGCGTGCCTGTAATCCCAGCTACTCGGGAGGCTGAGGCAGGAGAATTGCCTGAACCCAGGAGGCAGAGGTTGCAGTGAGCAGAGATTGCGCCATTGCACTCCAGCCTGGGTAACAAGAGCGAAACTCCGTCTCAAAAAAAATAAAAAATAAAAATAAAAAAATAAAAATAAATAAATAAATAAATTAATTAATTAATTAAAGGTCAGGCACAGTGGCTCACAGCTGTAATCCCAGCACCTTGGGAGGCTGAGGCAGGTGGATCACTTGAGACCAGGAGTTCAAGACTAGCCTGGGCAACATAGAGAAACCCTGTCTCTACAATAAATAAATAAAATAACATGCAAAGGGAGGAATGATTGGTGCAAGGAGAGAAGACCAGGATCCTGGATCCAACACTTAAACCGTGTAACAGTGGATCCGGTTAGTTAACAAGCCCGAGACTCAGTTTCCTCATGCAGAATGGACAATAGTAACCTTGTGTACTGACTTTATCTGTGCCTGTGTCTACTTCCCTGTTAACCTGGCACCCTTGACGGGGGCTGTGCCTGCTTCTGCTGTTCCCCAGCTTGGCCCTCAGAAGGGAGCTGAGTGTGCAGCCCCATAGGGCGGCTCTGAACAAAGACTCCTCATGCTTATGAAACCCCATGGCCTCATCTCCACCTTGGTTCTCTCGAAAGACTTGTCCTAAAGGCCCTGTTTGCTGCTTCTACCACTCTCTTTCCCCCTCAACATGCCTCTGTGGCCCATTTTTGCAGGATGGAGATAATAGAGATAGGAGAAGGATGAAGAGAGGAAAAAAGGCTGAGATGACCATATTAACGCTCCAGGTACAAATTTTTAGAGGGTTGCTTCTGGCCGAGTATAGTGGCTCGTGCCTGTAATCCCAGCACTTTGAGAGGCCAAGGTGGGCAGATCACGAGGTCAAGGGATCAAGACCATCCTGGCCAACATGGGGTAACCCGGTCTCTACTAAAAATGCAAAAATTAGCTGGACTTGGACTTGGTGGCATGTGCCTGTAGTCCCAGCTACTCGAGAGGCTGAGGCAGGAGAATCGCTTGAACCCAGGAGGTAGAGGTTTCAGTGAGCCAAGATCACACCACTGCACTACATACAGCCTAGATAGAGTGAGGCTCCCTCTCAAAAAAAAAAAAAAAAAAAAAATTAGAAAGTAAAACTTCTACAAATATGGAAATGCAGTATCATTTTTTGGTTCAAATTCTACTGAAAGATTTTATTTTATTTTGAGACAGAGTTTCGCTCTTGTTACCCAGGCTGGAGTGCAATGGCGCGATCTCGGCTCACCGCAACCTCCGCCTCCTGGGTTCAGGCAATTCTCCTGCCTCAGCCTCCTGAGTAGCTGGGATTACAGGCACGCGCCACCATGCCCAGCTAATTTTTTGTAGTTTTTTTAGTAGAGACGGAGTTTCACCATGTTGACCAAGATGGTCTCGATCTCTTGACCTCGTGATCCACCCGCCTCAGCCTCCCAAAGTGCTGGGATTACAGGCGTGAGCCACAGCGCCCGGCCTTACTGAAAGATTTTTTAACGATGGCTGCTCCTTCAAGAGAAAGTGTCGGGACACAAATCCTGCACGGTCAAATGTGTTCCCTGATGGAGAGGCTGCTGCACAACAGACCCCCCCTCCCAAACCCTTCAATCTCACTCACATTGTCATGACTACTCTCTGCACTTCAGGAAAAACAAGCAGCAGGTGTTAGCACAGGCCTTAATAAGCTGACAGACCTTGCTTGTCATGACGAGCACCCAACACTCTTTGAAGTAGGTGGGTTTGGGTTTGGACCCAGGTCTCTGGGATGAGCTGCTTGGCTGGGCCTCAGCCTCCAGCAAAGCCTGTCCAGCTGTGTCCTGGCAACTTCCTGCTGTTCCGGGGCTTGCCACAGAGAATTCAGTGTCTACAGCTTCTCCAGTTTGTCATTATTTAAACTTAACTCCTTCGTACAGGGAGAAATATATCAAGCTTTAAGTCATCTGTAGATGTCACATCTTTTCTGTAAGGCTAAAATGTTTCCAGACGCTGACAATTTTTTAGATAATACCCTCAGATTGATATAGCAAGGGGATGATCTTTCTTTGTAGAAAAACGATCTAAATCTTTCATTGAAGGCTTTGCTATTTCCCAGCTTTCACCTCTTTGGTAAGAAAGCTGAATTCCGGGCCGGGCGCGGTGGCTCACGCCTATAATCCCAGCACTTTGGGAGGCCGAGGCGGGTGGATCACGAGGTCAAGAGATCGAGACCATCCTGGTCAACATGGTGAAACCCCATCACTACTAGAAAAACTACAAAAAGTTAGCTGGGCATGGTGGCACATGCCTGTAATCCCAGCTACTCAGGAGGCTGAGGCAGGAGAATTGCCTGAACCCAGGAGGCGGAGGTTGCGGTGAGCCGAGATCGCGCCATTGCACTCCAGCCTGGGTAACAAGAGCGAAACTCCATCTCAAAAAAAAGAAAGCTGAATTATTTGTGTAGTGAAGGCAGTGAGATAGGATATGGACATCTTCTGTCTAGCACCCACCCAAAGGGACAGATCTGCCCCAGGCCTTCTCACCTTATGGATGGGAGTCTTCCTCAGGCTCCGCTGGCTCGCCATGTTCTTCCATTTGCCTCTCATCATTTTTCATAGAAAATGAAAGGATTGGCTGGGTGGGGTGGCTCACGCCTGTAATCCCAACACTTTGGGAGGCCGAGGTGGGTGGATCACTTGAGGTCAGGAGTTCAAGACCAGCCTGGCCAACATGGCAAAACGCTGTCTCTACTAAAAATACAAAATTTAGCCAGGCGTGGTGACACATGCCTGTAATCTTAGCTACTTGGGTGGCTGAGGCAGGAGAATCACTTGAACCTGGGAGGCAGAAGTTGCAGTGAGCTGAGATCACACCACTGTACTCCATCCTGGGTGATAGAGCAAGACTCAGTCTTGAAAAAAAAAAAGAGAGAGACTTATTTCTGTACATATCTCTGAGCTTTTCTTTTTCTTTTCTTTTTTCTTTCTTTTTTTTTTTTTTGGCGAGACATGTAGTGTACATTTCTGCTTGTAATAAGCAATGTTATTGCTTATATGCACATCTCTGACTTAAAGTCCCCTGATACTTCCAGCCTGGGAGAATAGTTGCTTAATTGCATGCTTTTTTCTTCAAATAACATTTGCACGTGTTCCAGGAGGAATTTGCTATACTTCTACTAGTGAGAAGTAAAGAACAGAGAAATTAACAGTAACTGTTGCGACACAATCCTGCAGGAAAATGCTTACCAAAACAAAATCTTTTCAATGATCATTTTTCTTTATGGAGAAAAGAAACATTGATAAGGATGACACTGTCTAAATATTTATTTGATGATTTGAAAGGCATTTCCATTGTTTCAGGACTTGGTGAGCCATACCCACATTCCTTATCTTAGACTAAGCTACGTCCAAGTAACCAAGGCCAGCATTTAGACTCAGCCGCTGGTCACTGAGTTTACCGGGGTAGAGGCTGTCCCCAGGGAAAGAGTCCCTGCTGGCGCCCAGGGTGTAGGCTATGTTTCCAGAGAATGTTGTAGCAACATCCCCACCCCAGTTGCCCTTCCTCCTCCAAGAGGTGGAATGAACTTCCTTCCCTCTGCATTGGGCTGGCCCAAGACAGACTTTGACCAAGAGCACACAGCAGGAGTCCCCGGTGTGGCTGCCAAGACTGGGCTGGGGATGACCGGCAGCTCCTCATCCTCCCTCTGCCTCCTTTGTCCACTCCTCCCTAGAACAAGCATGGCCCTGAGCACCACGCAGAGCCCAGGCTCCCTGAGAAAGAGACCACATGGAATAAAAGAGGAGTCTGTCCAGCCTCCAGCTGCTTTAGCCATCCTGCCTGGACCGGCCCCAGGGGTCCCCACCCCCAGCCCATCTGCCAACTGACACACCTGGAGCAAAACTAACCTGGTTGAGCCCAGTCCAACTCCGGACCTACAAGATTTTGCACAAATAAAATGATGGTTGTCATCTTAAACTACTGAGTCCCTGGGCCATTTGTCATTCAACGAAAGAGCCAAGTGACAGGACGTAGTCAGGGGTCCCAGCAGCTTGGCGGTGAATGGTGTCAGGGAAACCGGCGCAGCAGAAAATGAAGCCTGGATGGCTTGCCACCATGCCACACCCACCTATCACTAGCTATCACAGCCCTGATTCCAGTGAGCTCCAGGGCAGTGCCGTGGGCACCAGGAGAGAGGGTGGGAGCGTGCTTGACATAAGTGACTTCATCTTAGAAAAAGATTCCATCTTACATTTCGGAAGGCATCATTCCAAGAGGGACCAGAAGTTCACCTAATTGATAAAGATGGTACCCAACCAGATCAGGACATAAACAGGCACACTCTTTCACCATCAGTCCTCGTCAGAGGACGCTGTGGCCGTAAAACATACGTCAGCTCAAAATGGCCATCTTCAACAGACACTGTCTTGCTGTCACTGGTGATCAGCACCCAGCAGCTGCCACCAAAGGCTCTGCCTGCATCAAAGACTCTTCCTTGCAAGATGTTGACAACTGCCCGGACCAGACAAGGACACTGTCCACATCACTCTTTTTGGACTGGTTTGTGGACCTCTCTTCCTATCCCCACCTTTTTTTTTTTTTTTTTTTGACATGGATTCTTTCTCTGTCACCCAGGCTCTGCAACCTCTGCCTCCCAGATGCAAGTGATTCTCATGCCTCAGCCTCCTGAGTAGCTGGGACTACAGACTTGCCCCACCACACCTGGCTAATTTTTGTATTTTTTTTTTTTAGATGGAGTTTCGCTCTCATTACCCAGGCTGGAGTGCAATGGCGCGATCTCGGCTCACCGCAACCTCCGCCTCCTGGGTTCAAGCAATTCTCCTGCCTCAGCCTCCTGAGTAGCTGGGATTACAGGCACACGCCACCACGCCCAGCTTATTTTTTTTTTTTGTATTTTTAGTAGAGACGGGGTTTCACCATGTTGACCAGGATGGTCTCGATCTCTTGACCTCGTGATCCACCCGCCTCAGCCTCCCAAAGTGCTGGGATTACAGGCGTGAGCCACCGCGCCCGGCCAATTTTTGTATTTTTAATAGAGAGGATTTTGCCATGTTGGCCAGGCTGGTCTCAAAACTCTGGACCTCAAGTGATCTGCCCCCCTCAGCCTCCCACAGTGTTGGGATTACAGGCGTGAGCCACCGTGCCCTGCCTCCCTTTTACTCTTGATGTTAAATGTTACTTTGTTTGATGTGGAATGTTTAATCTGTAATATTTACATATTTAGTAAATAAACTCTAATGTATGGTTTGCAGTATTGACTGACCTGCGGAGGGGTTCGAGCCTGTGTGCCAGAGGCTCTGACTACTGAGTAAATGGGATGTACTAAGGAGACCTGCCTCTGTGGAAACTCCATGTAGTTCATGGCTTCTGTGACTAAAATACCATCAATAAAAGTCCAACCTTGTGGAAAGACACCAACGTGCATGGGCCTGGTTATGTCTGACCTTGTGCTGCTTATGACAGGTGGACAGGATCACATGCTATGGGGCCTCAGACATACAGGCTGGTTTCTAAAACAGGCAGCGATTTAACACACTGTATCTCTGAGGTCGGAACTGCCACTAGACACAGGTTGAATTTTCTGTTTTTTAGTTTAGATGGAGTTTCACTCTTATTGCCCAGGCCGGAGTGCAGTGGCATGATCTCGGCTCACCACAACCTTCACCTTCCGGGTTCAAGCAATCCTCTTGCCTCAGCCTCCCAAGTAGCTGGGATTATAGGCACATGCCACCGTGCCCGGCTAATTTTTTATTTTTAGTGGAGATGGGGTTTTTCCATGTTGGTCAGGCTGGTCTCAAACTCCTGACCTCAGATGATCTGCCCACCTTGGACTCCCAAAGTGCTAGGATTACAGGCGTGAGCCACCACTCCTGGCCCGCAGAATCAATTTTACAGAGTTGGAGGAAACGCATTTACACATTCTGCATAGGGCCAGAATGTGTCTTAGTGACTAAATCATGGATGTACATGTTTGTAGATGGGTCAAATGACCCAAACAATTCAATACGTTAAATGTTGACATCAGAACAGCTGCACCAGAATCTTTCTGCTTCTGCACTTAACTTTATAGTTACTTTGGACCTTTGTGTCTGGTTTGCCATAGGCTGGGAGCCTCCCATAGTTTCCTGCAACAGCACACAAGTAAAGGAACAAGACAGGTGTAAATAAACCCACAAATAGAATGAGGACAATGCTGATGATGACATCTGCAAAAGGAAGGTGACAGACCACTTCTGCAACACTGAGCCCAGAGTGAAGAACGTTGATGGAGGAAATAGCAGAGGAAACCACAACTCAGAGGAAGCCACAGCTAGATGAGCAGCTCCTGGCGGGACGGGATGAGGGAGGGCGTAGCTGTGCAAGAAACTGCTGTGCTCTGTAGAGTATGGGACAGGGCCAGGGCTCCACAGCTAGCAGCAGGAGAGTCCAGTGGTGCTGAAAATGAAGCGGAGTCGAAGACTTGTGTGTAGAACAGTCAACATCCCCACCCCACCCCATGTACAGAACTGCAAGGACATCCAGCCGGGTAACGACTCCAGGCAGAGTCATGTGCACAGTATAGAAGGTCTTGACCAACTGGTGTGCACGCCCGGAGTAAAGGCCTCCCCACACTTTGCATGGCCAGTTCTCTGCCCACTCGTGCCAAAGGACAGTCTGAAGTCAGCAGTCCCTGTATCATATCCCAGAGTTTCTGTCACCCTTTATAGTTCCTCATTCTTTTTTTTTTTTTTTTTTTGAGACGGAGATTCGCTCTTGTTACCCAGGCTGGAGTGCAATGGCGTGATCTCGGCTCACCGCAACCTCCGCCTCCTGGGTTCAGGCAATTCTCCTGCCTCAGCCTCCCGAGTAGCTGGGACTACAGGCACACGCCACCATGCCCAGCTAATTTTTGTATTTTTAGCAGAGATGGGGTTTCACCATGTCGACCAGGATGGTCTCGATCTCTTGACCTCGTGATCCACCCGCCTCGGCCTCCCAAAGTGCTGGGATTACAGGCGTGAGCCACCACGCCCGGCCTTATAGTTCCTCATTCTTTTTTTTTTTTTTTTTTTTTTTGAGACGGAGTTTCGCTCTTGTTACCCAGGCTGGAGTGCAATGGCACGATCTCGGCTCACCGCAACCTCCGCCTCCTGGGTTCAGGCAATTCTCCTGCCTCAGCCTCCTGAGTAGCTGAGATTACAGGCACGTGCCACCATGCCCAGCTAATTTTTTGTATTTTTAGTAGAGACGGGGTTTCACCATGTTGACCAGGATGGTCTCGATCTCTCGACCTCGTGATCCACCCGCTTCGGCCTCCCAAAGTGCTGGGATTACAGGCTTGAGCCACCGCGCCCGGCCGAGTTCCTCATTCTTAAATATGAAAGCTCAACCAAGGCTTACCACAGATCAGAGAAAACTTGTGGTATGAAAGAAACCAACAAAGATTCCAAGAAAGGAAGACAAAGACAGAAATGTAACTTTAAAGAACACAGAGAGAATTCAGAGAACATAAGAATGTAAAACAGGCCAGGCATAGCGGCTCACACCTATCGTCTCAGCACTTTGGGAGGCCGAGTGGGCAAATCACGATATCAGGAGATTGAGACCATCCTGACCAACATGGTGAAACCCCGTCTCTACTAAAAACACAAAAATTACCTGGGTGCCTGTAGTCCTAGCTACCCAGGAGGCTGAGGCAGGAGAATCACTTGGGAGGCAGAGGTTGCAGTGAGCTGAGATTGTGACCCTGCACTCCAGCCTGGGGGAGAGAGCGAGATTCTGTCTCAAATTTAAAAAAGAACACGAAACAAAGAACATGAAAGAACAGAACTTCTTTGATCAGTATCTCCAGAAAGATTTTAGAAAATACTCCATCCACAGGACAACATGATACAATGAGGAATGAGCCCTTGCTGGGTGCGGTGACTCACACCTGTAATCCCAGCACTTTGGGAGGCTGAGGCGAGTGGATCACGAGGTCAGGAGTTCAAGACCAGCCTGGTCACATCGTACAACCCTGTCTTACTAAAAATAAAAAAAATTAGCTGGACATGGTGGTGGATGCCTGTAGTCCCAGATACTTGGGAGGCCGAGGCAGGAGAATCGCTTGAACCCAGGAGGCGGAGGTAGCAGTGAGCTGAGATCACGCCATTGCACTCCAGTCTGGGCTACAAGAGAAAAACTCAGTCTCAAAAAAAAAAAAAAAAAAAAAAAAGAAAAGAAAAAAGAAAGAAAGAAAAGAAAAAATGAGCCCTGTGAGAAGAACCCCAATAACAGCCTCTGGAAATTAAAATTATGTTTCACAAAATGTAAAATAATAAATATGGATGGACAATAATGTTTTGGAAATCACAGAGAACACAGAGAAGGGGAAACAGAAAATAGGCCAGAAACAATAGAAATATGGATTTGATTTGTAGTAGCTTTGAAGGTCTCTTATAGAAAAAAAGAGAGAGAGATAGAGGATTAATACTGAGGTCCAACACCTACCTAGTGTGAGGTCTTTTCGGCTGGCTGACTGCACCATGGACTACGCCATGGTCACCTCTGCAACCTGCATGTACACGCCAGATGAGTTCCTGGAACTAGAAAGTCTGAAGTAACTGAAAAACCACAAAAAGGAGAAGAACGATCAACCCCAGCAGCATCTAATTAACTTTGAGACATTCTTCTATTGTTCCTTATTCCCACCTCAACTGATAAGGCAACCGAACTTTGTAATGGACGTTGGTCAACCTCAGGACTCCAGACCCTACGACCCCTTCCCAGAACTTGCAAAAAAACCTCCCTGAACTGTAACTTCTGCAACGTTCCACTGCCTACTCCAAACCTGTAAAACCAACTCCTATCCTACTGCCCTCCACTGACTCTCTTTTCAAACTCAGCCCACCAGCACCCAGGTGAATAAATACCCACGTTGCTCGCACAAAGCCTGTTTGGGGGGGGGTCTCTTCATTCAGAGAGCATGTTTAACACCTAGCAGGAATTCCAGAAAGAAGAAAAGAAGGAAAGAAGAGAGAGAGAAGAAAAGAAACAGAACATAAAATGAAGGATAGAAAATTATAAAATAAATAGGCTGAGGGCAGCGGTTCAAGCTTGTAATCCCAGCACTTTGGGAGGCCTAGGTAGGTGGGTTGGGAGTTCGGGACTAACCTGACCTGAGGTTGAGAGTTCGAGACTTGCTTGACTAACATGGCAAAGCTCTGTCTCTACTAAAAATACAAAAATC
Source organism: Saimiri boliviensis (assembly GCF_048565385.1). Classification (NCBI taxonomy): domain Eukaryota; kingdom Metazoa; phylum Chordata; class Mammalia; order Primates; family Cebidae; genus Saimiri; species Saimiri boliviensis. Next base: position 237,019,860 of record NC_133450.1, on the reverse strand, counting down.
AGCCGGGCCTGTAATCCCAGCTACTCAGGAGGCCGAGGCAGAAGAATCCCTTGAACCTGGAAGGCAGAAATAGCAGTGAACCAAGATTGCTTCACAGCACCAGCCTGGGTGACAAGAGCAAGACTCTGTCTTAAAACATATACAGCTAGTGCTCGACTTACGACCACGGTTGGGACTGCGGAACGCTCGTAAAACGATTTGGTCGTAAGTTGAGTAGGCTTTATGTACAGTTGAAATGGTGTACGTGGGGATGGTAGTGCTGCTGGAAGCTGGTCTGCACTGTCGTACACCCAGCTGGGCAACGTTTGCACTGCCAGACGTGGAGCAGTTGTGGCTAGCGATTGTGGTCGTCAAGTCAAATGGTCATAAGTTGCATAGGTCGTAAGTCGATCAATACCTGTATATATATACACACACGTGCTTGTTATATATAATAAATAATTAACTTTTCTGAAGAAAATTAATGAAGAAAGACAAAATCTTCAGACTGAAAGAGGCATGAGCCAGGCAAGGTGGCTCACGACTGTAATCCCAGCTCCTTAGGAGACCAAGAAGGGAGGATCACTGGAGGACAGGAGTTCAAGACCAGCTTGGGCAACATAGCGAGTCCCTTCTTTCCAACAAACAAACAAGAATGAAAGAGGCTTTGAGGGTAGTATCAATTACTACAACCACTTTGAAGAACATCTTGATGATAATTCACAGAGCTGACTGTCTATACACCCAGTCATTTCCCTGTCAGGTTCATCCCCTGGGAGCAGAGCTTAGGGACTGGGGACTCTTCGAGCACTATGAAATGAATGCGAACCTGCTGGGTTTAGAGTCTCAGTCCTCAGGGTGTCTGAGCAGGGCCAGGACCAGCTGGAATGGCCAAAGATCGACACCCCCGCTGCTCCTCCATCCACTGATGCCCGTGTGCCACAGTGTGCAGTGCCAGTCCCACTATGCACCATCACGCAAAGAGACTGGAAGTGCTTGCCTAGAAAGACGCTACACTAAGCACATGAGATGTAGGCAATTTATTGCGGCATTGTTTGTGGGAGCAAAATAAATGGGAATAGCCTAAATGTCTACCAGTGGAAAACCGATTAAACAATAACATGCCGAGGAGCTTCCAGGTCGGTGAACACATGGATGGGTCTGCAGGGCGGTGCCCCGGAGACAGTATGAAGCTCTTGACCTCCCCCAGACCTTGCCCTATATATCACTTCATCTGGCTGTTCCTGAGTTGTATCCTTTATAATAAACCCTCAATCGGCTGGGTGCGGTGGCTCACGCCTGTAATCCCAGAACTTTGGGAGGCTGAGGTGGGCAGATCATGAGATCAGGAGTTCAAGACCAGCCTGGCCAACATGGTGAAACCCCATCTCTACTAAAAATGCAAAAAAAATTAGCCAGGTGTGGTGGAGGGCGCCTGTAATCCCAGCTACTTGGGAGGCTGAGCCAAAGTTAATAGCTCGAACCTGGGAGGCGGAGATTACAGTGAGCCCAGATCACGCCACTACACCCCAGCCTGGGCAACAGTGCGAGACTCCGTAAAAAAAAAAAAAAAAAATCTAGTACCATTTTCCTGAATTCTGTGAGCCATTCTAGCAAATTCTCAACCCCAAGAAGGGGGGGTCTTAAGAATACTGGCTGTATAGCTTGTCTGTCAGAAATACAGTCAATGTCTGGATTTGAAATTGGCAGCGGAAGCTGAGGGTGGAGCAGTCTTGTGGGACACAGCCCTTAATCTGTGAGATCTGCTGCTATCTCAGGTAGATGATGTCAGAACTGAGTTAAATTGTAGGACACCCAACTGGTGTCTGCCAAGGAACTGAACTGAATTTGTTGCAGGGAAACAACCCACACATTTGGTCACAGAAGTGTTCTAAAGTTGAGAGACTAAAGTAGGTTTCTTCCTATACATTTGATGTTAGAGAAGGGATTTATAGGGATTTGCTTGAGCAGCCTTAACTCATGGAAACCTGTAGTTTATAAAGAGGAAGGATGAACAATCAGGAACCTTTGATCCCTGGATGGCTACGTGGTCACCCATGATATGAAAACGCAGCTGGGCTGCATTCAGTGACTAAAGGCAAAAGTTACCCACGGAATTTGGAGATGGTAATAAATTCAACTCTTTGTTGTTGTTGTTGTTGTTTCAGACGGAGTTTCGCTCTTGTTACCCAGGCTGGAGTGCAATGGTGTGATCTCGGCTCACCGCAACCTCTGCCTCCTGGGTTCAGGCAACTCTCCTGCCTCAGCCTCCTGAGTAGCTGGGATTACAGGCACGTGCCACCACGCCCAGCTAATTTTTTTGTATTTTTAGTAGAGACGGGGTTTCACCATGTTGACCAGGATGGTCTCGATCTCTTGACCTCGTGATCCACCCGCCTCGGCCTCCCAAAGTGCTGGGATTACAGGCTTGAGCCACCGCGCCTGGCCTATCCTAGCACTTTCGGAGACTGAGGCAGGAGGATCATTTGAGTCCAGGAGTTCGAGAACAGCCTGGGCAACGCAGTGAAACCCTGTCTCTAAAATACAAAAAATTAGATGAGCATGGTGGCACACCCCTGTAGTCCCAGCTACTTGGGGTGCTGAAGTGGGAAGATTGCTTGAGCCTGGGAGGCAGAAGTTGCAGTGAGCCAAGTTCTTGCCACTGCACTCCAGCTTGGGCGACAGAGCAAAACTCGGTCTCAAAAAAAGAAAGAAAGAAAATAAAAAGAACAAGAAAGAAAATGAAGAGACAGTGACAAGACAGGGAACGTGTCCCAGCAGGTGGAAGACTTTGGATGAAAAATGGGACGAAAGTGGTGTACACAGATGGTGCTAAACAAAGGTGTTGATGCAGCACTGTCAAAGGTTGGGTGAAGCAATGGGACCTCCTGCTCACGCCCTACACTAAAGGGCGCTGTCTTCAGGGGCCAGGCGCGGTGGCTTACGCCTGCAATCCCAGCACTTTGGGAGGCCAAGGCAGGTGGATCACCTGAGGTAGGGCATTTGATACCAGCCTGACCAATAAGGAGAAACCCTGTCTCTACTAAAAGTTTAAAATTAGCCAGACATGGTGGCACATGCCTGTAATCCCAGCTACTCAAGAGGCTGAGGCGGGAGAATTACTTGAACCAGGGAGGCATAGGTTGCAGTGAGCCGAGATCCAGCCATTACATGCTAGCCTGGGCAGCAAAAGTGAAACTCCATCTTTAAAAAAAGGGCCCAGTTTTACTGTTTGTTCCCTATAATAGTGTCTACAAAAAGAGTCAAACTCTGTAAAATATTTGAAGATAATCATCCTGAGGCAAACATGAGTGAGCCAAGACACAGCCCTTAAGAGACCCCGAGAGGCCGGGCGCGGTGGCTCAAGCCTGTAATCCCAGCACTTTGGGAGGTCGAGGCGGGTGGATCACGAGGTCAAGAGATCGAGACCATCCTGGTCAACATGGTGAAACCCCGTCTCTACTAAAAATACAAAAAATTAGCTGGGCATGGTGGCGCGTGCCTGTAATCCCAGCTACTCAGGAGGCTGAGGCAGGAGAATTGCCTGAGCCCAGGAGACAGAGGTTGCGGTGAGCCAAGATTGTGCCATTGTACTTCAGCTTGGGCAACAAGAGCGAAACTCCGTCTCAAAAAAAAAAAAAAAGAAAGAAATGTAAAGTAAAACAGAGATATTTAAACTAATTAGATGAGCATAAATATTAAAGATTAATAACATTCAGTACAGATTGATGCATATGTACATATGCAAAGAAGAGGAAGACCATATCCCCATTGAATTTTGATAGAAAATTTTTATAGAATTTTTAGATGAACTCTCTGGCAACATCTATCAACATTTACAGTATGCATATACTTATAATAACAATTACATTTCCAGAAAGCTGTCCCATAGAAACATTCATACATGTATACATGTGTTTATAGAAGTATTGTTTATCACAACAGAAAATGGAAACGAAATATTCATCAAAAGGAAAACTTAAATAAACTATGGCACCTTTTTAAAACAGAATACTAAGTAGTGGTTTTACAAAAAATAGGAGTTTCAGGTTGGGTGCAGTGGCTCATGCCTGTAATCCCAGCACTTTGGGAGGCCGAGGCTGGCGGATAACCTGAGGTCAGGAGTTCGAGACCAGCCTGGCCAACCTGGTGAAACTCCGTCTCTAAAAAAAAAAGAATTTCAATTCAGGATGACAGACCAATCACACATACCTACCTCCCACCTGATGAGGTCTCATGATACAGAATTTAGAGGCACAGGATTGAATAAATCCAAAATATTAGAGAAGAATGAGCTGGTGGTGTAGGAGGGAGTGATGGCCAACAGATGAGAAATTTCAGTACACTTGCGGGAGACACATACCAGTGGTAACCATGTTCACCTAAGTACGAACGTTTTGTAAATGTAGTGAGCTTAAAGTGAGTTGGTAGGATGGAGGACAGAAGTCAGGATTGGGGTGAATGAGGAGAATTGACTGCTTGGGCTGGGTCCCTTACTTACGCCCCATCCCTCCAATGGATAATTCAAGAGAACAAGAGATACATTTAAAAGTCTCTAACATAAGGCCAGGCGCAGTGGTTCACTCAATCCCAGCACTTTGGGAGGCCAAGGTGGGTGGATCACGAGGTCAGGAGTTCAAGATCAGCCTGACCAACACGGTGAAATCCCATCTCTGCTAAAAACACAAAAATTAGCTGGGCATGGTGGCACACGCCTGTAATCCCAGCTATTCAGGTGGCTGAGGCAGGAGAATTGCCTGAACCTGGGAGGCGGAGGTTACAGTCAGTCAAGATCGGAATATACACACACGCACACATGCGCACACACATATATTTTTTAATGAGAGAGTCTCGCTCTGTCACCCAGGCTGAGTGGAGTGGCACGATCTTGGCTCACTGCAACCTCTGCCTCTGGGTTCAAGCGATTCTCCTGCCTCAGCCTCCTGAGTAGCTGGGACTAAAGGCACGTGCCATTACGCCCGGCTAATTTTTTGTATTTTTAGTAGAGACGGGGTTTCACCATGTTGACCAGGATGGTCTCGATCTCTTGACCTTGTGATCCACCCACCTCGGCCTCCCAAAGTGCTGGGATTACAGGCTTGAGCCACCGCGCCCGGCTATATATATACTTTTTAACTACAAAACAAAGCCAGGAGAAATTGGGGAGTTATTGTTCAATGGGTATAGGGTCTCATCTGTAGGGCATTAGCATGTGCTATCCTAGGACAGGTAAGGTTGCTCATGCCTGTAATCCCAGCACTTTGGGAGGTGGAGGCAGGCAGACTGCATGTCTGTAGTACCAGCTACTCTGGAGGCTGAGGTGGGAGAATCACCTAGGTCCAGGAGGTTGAGGCTGCAGTGCGCCATGATCATGCCACTGTACTCCAGACTGGGTGACAGAGCAAGACCTTGTCTTTGAAAAAAAATGTGTTATCCCAGGCCGGGTGCGGTGGCTCATACCTGTAATCCCACTGCACTCCAGCCTGGGTGATAGAGTGAGACTCCATCTCAAAAAAAAAAAAAAAAAAAAAAAAAGTGTTATCCCAAAACATGTCTCTTTGACATAATAATAATAATTATTATTGTTATTATTATTATTATTATTTTTTGAGACAGAGTCTCACTCTGTCACCCAGGCTGGAGTGCAATGGCGCGATCTCGGCTCACCGCAACCTCCGCCTCCTGGGTTCAGGCAATTCTCCAGCCTCAGCCTCCTGAGTAACTGGGATTACAGGCGCATGCCACCGTGCCCAGCTAATTTTTGTATTTTTAGTAGAGACAGGGTTTCAACATTTTGGCCAGGCTGGTCTCGAACTCCTGACCTTGTGATCCACCCACCTTGGCCTCCCAAAGTGCTGGGATTACAGGCGTGAGCCACCGCGCCCGGCAATCACTATTGTTTTGTGCTTGCTGTTATATGCAGCCAAAGGCAATCCCTAACTGATACATTCTTCTTGCATCCTATTCCTGTTTCATGTGAACCAGTCCTGGCAGCACCTAGCAGAAACCTTTGCAGAGCAGCCTTTTTACAAAGACTTGTTGAGTGACAGAAATCGACTTGGGATTGTTATAACTTACGTGAAACTGAGAACAGCACCACCAAATGCACTGGTACTCTGAAAACCTTGTAAAGGGAAGAACATGAAGAACTAACAACTCTGAACCTTAAGGAAACTTCCATCAGTCTTGTCTTAGGAGGAAAGTAGATAGCTTATGTCCCGGCAGATGAGGTAATTAGACAGGCCCTCCACTGTGAATTTATGTGTTCCAGCCCCTTGGGAAGTAAACTGCCTGAAGCCAATCAACTAGTGGGTATTAGTGCCAAGGAGCAGGTGACAAATCGCCCCCTGCTCATTATAACGGAAGCCAGAATGCCTCAGCTCTCAGGGAGGGAGGTGTGAACCCCTCACATCCTCTCCTGCAGTGGGGCACTTCATGAAAACTAGAGAATTACTTCCCTTTATTCTTGATAGTCAATAACAATCACTTATTTGGGGAGAAATATTAGGCTTAAAAACAAGCAAACAAAAACACGAAAAAACAGGCCAGGCGCGGTGGCTCAAGCCTGTAATCCCAGCACTTTGGGAGGCCAAGATAGGTGGATCACGAGGTCAAGAGATCGAGACCATCCTGGTCAACATGGTGAAACCCCGTATCTACTAAAAATACAAAAAATTAGCTGGGCATGGTGGCACGTGCCTGTAATCCCAGCTACTCAGGAGGCTGAGGCAGGAGAATTGCCTGAACCCAGGAGGCGGAGGTTGCGGTGAGCCGAGATCGCGCCATTGCACTCCAGCCTGGGTAACAGGAGCGAAACTCCGTCTCAAAAAAAAAAAAAAAAAAAAAAAAAAAAAAACAATAATGAAAATTGTGTTGACTTAGATGGACACTTTGATTAATCATTCTCCTATAAATTATATTTGATAGGTGAGGGCACGGTGGCTCATGCCTGTAATGCCTGTAATCCCAGCACTTTGGGAGGCTGAGGTGAGCAGATCACCTGAGGTGAGGAGTTCGAGACCAGCCTGGCCAACGTGTTAAAACCTTGTCTCTACTAAAAATACAAAAATTAGCCAGGCATGGTGGTGTGCAACTGTAATCCCAGCTACTCAGGAGTCCGAGGCAGGAGAACAGCTTGAACCTGGGAGGTAGAGGTTATAGTGAGCCAAGATGGTGCTGCTGCACTCCAGCCTGGGCGACAGAGTGAGACTCCGCCTCAAAAGAAAAGAAAAGAAAAGAAAAGAAAAGAAAAGAAAAGAAAAGAAAAGAAAAAAGAATGTCAACAGTATATATCAAAAGCACTTTCTTTTTTTTTTTTTTTTTTGAGACGGAGTTTCGCTCTTGTTACCCAGGCTGGAGTGCAATGGCGCGATCTCGGCTCACCGCAACCTCCGCCTCCTGGGTTCAGGCAATTCTCCTGCCTCAGCCTCCTGAGTAGCTGGGATTACAGGCACGCGCCACCATGCCCAGCTAATTTTTTTGTATTTTTAGTAGAGACGGGGTTTCACCATGTTGACCAGGATGGTCTCGATCTCTTGACCTCGTGATCCACCCGCCTCGGCCTCCCAAAGTGCTGGGATTACAGGCTTGAGCCACCGCGCCCAGCCCTAAGGACACTCTTTCCCGCATTTTGTACTTCAGTGGCCGCACAGTAAGGGATGACAAGAATCTGAAAACACTGCCCACTCGTTCATTCACCAAATCAAAAAACTCACAACTCTTTCCCCCCAAAAGTTAACAGAACCAGAAACAGCCACCAGGCTACTTCTCTATTTCCAACCTGGGCCGGTTCACCCCTCCATAGGCAACCTAGCAGTCCCCCGCTCCCAGGAAGTCACCATATTGATGCGTAACTTAGTGTGGACACCCGATCGGCATAGCACACTACAGCACAGAACTCTCGGACTCAAGAGATCCTCCAGCCTCAGCCTCCCGAGTAGCTGGGACTACAGGCACTGCGTCCAGCTCTATTTCCTTCTCAACCATGTTAAAGAAAAATTATTCCAATTCTTGTTAAAATGATTGGGAAGACTTATCTAAGATTATTGCATCAGAGGAGAGAGATCTCCCTTATCTCTGAAGGCACAAGGACACAGAGAAGCATCTGAACAAACATGCCTTTCAAGTCCAAGGTCAATTACCGTCGGAGGCTGAACTCCAAAGGCAGGAGAGACAGCTGGGACTGATAGCCAAAGAGCAGGGTGGGGTCAGTGAGTGGAAAATTACTGACAGGAGGCACCAAGGGTCAGGAGATTCTGGCTAACCCAGCCTAACGAGACTCTTGCTAAAGGTAGGCTAGGAACTTAGAAAGCATCACCTTATCAAAGGTGGAGGATGATCAACTTGACGAGACATCAAGGGTGACCAGATTTCAAGGAAGACGAGACTCTCATAAAACTGACTCTCAAAGATCTCTTTATAAAGGCACTCATGATCTAACCACCTCCCAAGACTACACCTGATACCATCACTTTAGGGATTTCTACTTATAAATGTAGGGGGGACACAAACAGACTATAGCAGTATTATTAGCTTTTAATAATCCCACACTTTGGCTGGGCAGGCCAATCACCTGAGGTCAGGAGTTCAAGACCAGCCTGGCCAACATGGTGAAATCCTATCTCTACTAAAAATACAAAAATCAAGTCCATTCCTGTAATCCCAGCTACTTGGGTGGCTGGGGCAGGAAAACTTCTTGAACCCAGGAGGCGGAGGTTGCAGTGGGTAGAGATCACACCACTGTACTCCAGCCTCTGTGACAGAGTAAGACTCCATCTCAAAAAAAAAAAAAAAAAATTAGCTGGGTGTAGTGGCTTGTGTTTTAGTTATCGGGAGGCTGAGGTGGGAGGATCCATTAAGCCAGGGAAGTTGAGGCTGTGGTGAGTTGGGATCATGCCGCTGTACTCCAGCCTGAGCAACAGAGTGAGACCCTGTCTCAAAAAAACAACAACAAAAAAGTTGTCGGCCGGGTGCGGTGGCTCAAGCCTGTAATCCCAGCACTTTGGGAGGCCGAGGCGGGTGGATCACGAGGTCGAGAGTTCGAGACCATCCTGGTCAACATGGCGAAACCCCGCCTCTACTAAAAATACAAAACATTAGCTGGGCATGGTGGCACGTGCCTGTAATCCCAGCTACTCAGGAGGCTGAGGCAGGAGAATTGCCTGAACCCAGGAGGCGGAGGTTGCGGTGAGCCGAGATCGCGCCATTGCACTCCAGCCTGGGTAACAAGAGCGAAACTCCGTCTCAAAAAAAAAAAAAAAAAAGTTGTCTGTGCTCTTACCCAGAAGCTCCCCTCAGTCTCAGAGGCCACCAGATAGGGCATTGGTGCCTCATCTATCCCAATGCTAGATCACAGTGGGAGCTCTGGCTCCAGGGTCCTGCTGTGTCAAACCCTAGGACAATCACAGCAGTCCTCTGACAACAGGGATGAGCCTTGCATTCCAATAACATGTCAACCTAATGGTTCCATGGAGAATATGTGGAGAATTCCACTGTGGCCCTTTGCTGGCGTCTCTAGGATGCAGCCTCTCCAGGGAAGGCTGGTGAGTGAGCCTGTGTCCAACAAGATTTGAATCTGCACAGCAGGAACCTACCCAGCAGCTCCAGTGACAGGCACGTGAGGGTCCTGGCTCCTAGTGCAAAAGCACATACAAAGGAGAAATAAGGAAGCTTAATTTTCCCCGTGGAAAATAAGAGACTCCTGCAGCTTTTCCCTCTTTCTTTCCTTCCTTCCTTCCTTCCTTCCTTCCTTCCTTTTGAGATGGAGTCTCACTCTGTGGCCCAGGCTGGAGTGCAGTGGAGCGATCATAGGTCACTGTAATCTTTTTTTTTTTTTTTTTTTGAGACAGAGTCTTGCTCCATCGCCAGGTGCCAGGCTGGAGTGCAGTGGCGCGATCTCGGCTCACTGCAACCTCTGCTTCCTGGGTTCAAGCAATTCTCCTGCCTCAGCCTTCCAAGTAGCTGGGACTACAGGCGTGGACCACCACGCCCAGCTAATTTTTGTATTTTTAGTAGAGACAGGGTTTCACCTTGTTGGCGAGGATGGTCTTGATCTCTTGACCTCAAGATCCGCCGGCCTCCGCCTCCCAAAGTGCTGGGATTACAGGCGTGAGCCACCATACCTGGCCAGGTCACTGTAATCTTGAACTCCTGGGTTCAAGCAATCCTCCCACCTTGGCCTTCCAAGTCACTGGGACCACAGGCACACACCAACATGCCTAATTTTTAAATCTTCTGTGGAGATGGGGGTCTGCTGGGTTCAGTGGCTCACATCTGTAATGTCAGCACTTTGGGAGGCCAAAGTGGGAGGATTACTTGAGAACAGGAGTTCAAGATCACCCTGGGTGACATAGAAAGACCTTTCGTCACAAAAAATGCAAAAATGTTAACTGGGCTTGGTGACATGCATCTATAGTCCCAGCTGCTTAGGAGGCTGAGGTGGGAGGATTGCTTGAGCCCAGAAGTTCAAGGCTGCAATGAGCTGTAATCATGCCACTGCACTCCAGCCTGGGTGATAGAATAAGACCCTGTCTCAAAAAAATAAAAGAAAATGAGAGCTGGCATCTCACTCTATTTGTCCAGGCTATTCCTGAACTCCCACCTCAGCCTCCCAAAGCTTTGCAGTTACAGGTGTGGGCCGTCCACTGTACTCAGCCACCTTTTCTTTCTTTCACGTTTTCTTCCTTTCTACCTTTTCACTGCAACCTCTGCCTCCTGGGCCCAAGCCATTCTCCCACCTCAGTCTCCCACACAGCTGAGACTACAGGCATGCACCACCATACCTGGCTAATTTTTTTGTATTTTTAGTAGAGATGGGTTTTCACCATGTAGGCGAGGCTGGTCTCAAACTCCTGACCTCAAGTGATTCACCCACCTGGGCCTTCCAAAGTGCAGGGATTATAGGCTTAAGCCACCATGCCCAGCCGAGATGGTGTTTTGCCATATTGCCCATGGCTGGTCTGGAACTCCTGGGCTCAGAGCGATCCACCTACCTTAACCTCCCAAAGTGCTGGGATTGGCAAGGAAGGGCAGCTCACGTCTGTTATCCTAGCTACTTGGGAGCAGGAGGTTGCAGTGAGCCGAGCTGAGATCACACCACTGCATAACGGAGTGAGACTTTGTCTCAAAAAAAAGGCGGGGGTGGGTTGGGATTATAGATGTGAGCCACCACACCCCTGCTACCTTTTCTTTCAATATCTTTCTCTGACCTTTTCTTCTTTTTTGTTTTTGTTTCTGAGATGAAGTTTCACTCTTGTTGCCCAGGCAATGATCTCAGCTCACTGCAACCTCCACCTCCCGGGTTCAAGTGATTCTCCTGCCTCAGCCTCCTGAGTAGCTGGGATTACAGGCATGCATCACCTTGCCTGGTTAATTTTGTATTTTTAGTAAAGATGGGGTTTCTCCATGTTGGTCAGGCAGGTCTTAAACTCCTGACCTCAGGTGATCCGCCCACCTCGGCCTCCCAAAGTGCTGGGATTACAGGCGTAAGCCACCACCCCACAGCCTGTCTGTCCTTTTAAAATATGTGTAAATCTTCTTTTTTTTTTTTTTTTTTTTTCTTTTGAGACGGAGTTTCGCTCTTGTTACCCAGGCTGGAGTGCAATGGCGCGATCTCGGCTCACCGCAACCTCCGCCTCCTGGGCTCAGGCAATTCTCCTGCCTCAGCCTCCTGAGTAGCTGGGATTACAGGCCCGCGCCACCACGCCCAGCTAGTTTTTTTGTATTTTTAGTAGAGACGGGGTTTCACATGTTGGCCAGGATGGTCTCGATCTCTCGACCTCGTGATCCACCCGCCTCGGCCTCCCAAAGTGCTGGGATTACAGGCTTGAGCCACCGTGCCCGGCCAAAAATATGTGTAAATCTTCTAATGGCCAAAGAAGCCTCTTGCCTGCCTCCCAATGCCATGAATGTTTCCTCAAGGACCCAAGAGACATCTCCATGAGATGTAATCATCAAGAAAGAAGATGCCCCTGTCTCCCAGTTTGAAATGCAATTACCAAGGAGGAGAACGGCCCTGTCTCCCAGTTTGCAGAGAGGAGCTGGCTTCCCTTGCCACCTGACTCCACACTGCAAACCTACTTACTGCAATATGCTGCAGCCACTTGCCTGTACAAAAGAGGGAAATTTCTTTCAGTCTTTGCAATCTTCCAGCAGATTGCCTGTGATGCACATCACTCTATTTGATGCTTATTCGATAAGGAAACTGTTTTCTTTCTCATATACCTTCATAGAGAGGTTTTCTGGCTTGGAAGGGGATTTTGTTTTAAAATCCATTTTCAAAGCACTGGCCAGTAACAGCCCCCAGCGCACTTCCCTCGGGCCCCAGGGGAGGGCTGTTTTTCCTCTTGCATCTTGGAAGCACCCAGGAGCTCCAGAAAAGACCAAGACTGGCCGGGCATGGTGGCTCACACCTGTAATCCCAGCACTTTGGGAGGCTGAGGCAGGCGGATTGCCTGTGCTCTGGAGTTTTAAACCAGCCTGGGCAAGATGGTGAAACCCCATCTCTACTAAAACACAAACAAACAAAAATTAGCTGGGCGTTGTGGCATGCGCCTGTAGTCACAGCTACTCAAGAGGCTGAGGCTGGAGAATTGCTTGAACTCGGGAGGTGGAGGTTGCAGTGAGATCACACCATTGCACTCCAGCCTGGGTGACAGAAGGAGACTCCGTCTCCAAAAAAAAAGCAAGACCCAGAGGGGCTCCAGGCCAATTACCCTCAGTCAGAATTTCTGAATAAGAAATAAAATAAGAAAATAAAAGGGAAATTTAAAAAAAATGTTTAGCCGGGCACGGTGGCTCAAGCCTGTAATCCCAGCACTTTGGGAGGCCAAGGCGGGTGGATCACAAGGTCAAGAGATCGAGACCATCCTGGTCAACATGGTGAAACCTCGTCTCTACTAAAGATACAAAAAATTAGCTGGGCATGGTGGCGCGTGCCTGTAATCCCAGCTACTCAGGAGGCTGAGGCAGGAGAATTGCCTGAACCCAGGAGGCGGAGGTTGCGGTGAGCCGAGATCGCGCCATTGCACTCCAGCCTGGGTAACAAGAGCGAAACTCCGTCTCAAAAAAAAAAAAAAAAAAATGTTTAAACTCTCCAGGTGATTCCAGTGTGCAAGCATACCTGGGGTTTGCCACCCTGGGAGGACCAAAGAAACCAACCGACAAACCCACTGCCAGTGGAACTGGACCCTTACGTAGAACTATAAAGACACAAAAACATGGCCCAACTTCACCCTTAAAAGACTTCCCATCTTCCTGCTCCAGGTCCCTTGAGGCTTGCCTGCTTCCTCATTCTTCATAAGCTCGGTTCTTTAGTCCTTTCATTGAGGGAACAACATCCTGGCATTAAATTTCCTTTTGTGGCCGGGTACAGTGGCTCACACCTCGTATTAGTCTGTTTTCACGCTGCTGATAAAGACATACCTGAGTCTGGGAAGAAAAAGGGGTTTAATTAGACTTACAGTTCCACGTGACTGGAGACATCTAGGAATCATGGTGGGAGGTGAAAGGCACTTCTTATGTGGTGGCAGCAAGAGAAAATGAGGAAGAAGCAAAAGTGTAAACCCCTGATTAACTCATCAGCTCTCATGAGATGTATTCACTATCATGAGAACAGCATGGGAAAGACCAGCCCCCATGGTTCACTTACCTTCCCCTGGGTCCTTCCCACAACGCATGGAAATTCTGGGAGATACAATTCAAGTTGAGATTTGGGTGGGGACACAGCCAAACCATATTACACCTGTAATCCCAACATTTTGGGGGGCCAAGGTGGGAGGATTGCTTGAGCCCAGGAGTTCAAGACCAGCCTGATGCCATCTCTACCAAAAACGCTAAATTAGCTAAGTGTGGTGGTATGTCCCTATAGTCCCAGCTACTCAGGAGGCTGAGGTGGGTGAATTGCCTGAGCTCAGGAATTCGAGACCAGCCTGGGCAACATGGTGAAACCCCATCTCTACTAAAATACAAAATATAAGCCAGGCGTGGCACCACCACGCTCAGCTAATTTTTTTTGTCTTTAGTAGAAACAGGGTTTTACCATGTTGGCCAGGCTGGTCTCGAACTCCTGACCTCATGATCTGCCTGCCTCGGCCTCGCAGAGTGCTGGGATTACAGGCATGAACCACCTAGTCTGGTCTTTTCCTTCTTCTTTTTTTTTTTTTTTCTTTTAACACCATGGCTGGAGTGTAATGGCATGATCTCAGATCACTGCAACTTCTGCCTCCTGGGTTCAAGTGATTTTCCTGCCTTAGCCTCCCAAGTAGCTAGGATTACAGGCATGCGCCACCATGCCTGGCTAATTTTTTGTATTTTTAGTAGAGACAGGATTTCACCATGTTGGCCAGACTGGTTTCGAACTCCTGACCTCAAGTGATCCTCCTACCTCAGCTTCCCAAAGTACTGGGATTACAGGTATAAGCTACTGCACCCGACTGACCACACTTCTCAAATACTACATGATGATAACCTTCTGTTCACATTTGATAGTTTACCTTAGAAGTAAGCAGGTTTACTAATTAATTCCCCTTGGGAAGATCTTGTGACTTGATAGTGATATTCTGTCTCTGAGTAAAGAATCTTATCGAGCCGGGCGCGGTGGCTCAAGCCTGTAATCCCAGCACTTTGGGAGGCCGAGGCGGGTGGATCACAAGGTCAAGAGATCAAGACCATCCTGGTCAACATGGTGAAACCCCGACTCTACTAAAAATACAAAAAATTAGCTGGGCATGGTGGCGCGTGCCTGTAATCCCAGCTACTCAGGAGGCTGAGGCAGGAGAATTGCCTGAACCCAGGATGCAGAGGTTGCGGTGAGCCGAGATCGCGCCATTGCACTCCAGCCTGGGTAACAAGAGCGAAACTCCTCCTCAAAAAAAAAAAAAAAAAAAAAAAAAAGAATCTTATGGAAAGTACCACAAATTGTTGATGTACTGATGAATGCATAGTCTGCTGACACTGAATAGGATGCTGATTTATTTTAAGACTAGCTGAAGCATGAGGTTCTACCGATTGTCTTGCTTGTAGGAATTTTTTAGCCCATATGATGTAATCTGTAGTTAATGATCACGACTTCTGTATTGTACCTGCCTATGAAAAGAGAACAACTCCAGTATAAGAAATCTTCCTCCCTTCTTTTAAACTTTCTTACAAAAACCTTTTCAGGAGTTCGAGACCAGCCTAGCCAACCTGGTGAAACCCCGTCTCTACTAAAACTACAAAAATTAGCTGGACGTCGTGGTGCACACCTGTAATCTCAACTGCTTGGGAGGCCGAGGCAGGAGAATTACTTGAACCTGGGAAGCGGAGGTTGCAGTGAGCCAAGATTGCAACATTGCACTCCAGGCTGGGCAACAGAGCAAGACTCTTCTGAAAAACAAAAACAAAAACAAAAAAAACTTTTCACCATGGTGGGGTGTGGCAGCTCATACCTGTAATTCCAGCACTTTGAGAGGCCGAGGCGGGAGGATCCCTTGAGGCCAGAAGTTTGAGACCTGCCTGGGCAACACAGTGAGACTCCCTCTCTATTTTAAAAAATTAAAAATAAAAAACAGCCGGGCGCGGTGGCTCAAGCCTGTAATCCCAGCACTTTAGGAGGCCGAGGCGGGTGGATCACAAGGTCGAGAGATCGAGACCATCCTGGTCAACATGGTGAAACCCTGTCTCTACTAAAAATACAAAAAACTAGCTGGGCGTGGTGGCGCGTGCCTGTAATCCCAGCTACTCAGGAGGCTGAGGCAGGAGAATTGCCTGAACCCAGGAGGCGGAGGTTGCGGTGAGCCGAGATCCTGCCATTGCACTCCAGCCTGGGTAACAAGAGCGAAACTCCGTCTCAAAAAATAAATAAATAAATAAATAAATAAATAAACAAATAAAAAATAAATAAATAAAAAACAACAACAAAACCTTTCACCTAGTGACACACTCCAGAACAACTCCAAGTTTGTTGATGGGTCTTCCTAGGCCAATCCTCACCTTCAGCTTTCAGTAATCACTTACACAATTATTTCTCTCTCAACAGCCTCAGTTTTGGTAGACAAAACCAGCCGACTCACTGCCCCAGTCACTCCTCTATGAGGTTTTCACACTCTAGGCTACCACACACCTACCCAAATCACCCGAGAGCCAGGAACCAGACAACTAACAGACAGCCCCTACACTCCAGGGGCCACTGAGATTATGCAAACTAGCCAATCTTAAACCTGCTTTTGCTGCCCCTCCCATTCCTTCCTGTGGAAAAGTCTAAAGAAACTTACTCACAGTTTTACCCTCCTCTTTC